>NC_085136.1:10877423-11477423 GCF_035046485.1 Aedes albopictus
TGCCAAAAATAAACATTTCCCACCAACACACCAACATCCGCATGACCTTGTGCAGGCGCAGAGGATTCAACGGCCTGATGTGGGCAAGCGATTGCAATCGTTACTTCCCTCCCCTTCCCCATTGACCAGCAACCTGACGCAGCAGGCGCCATTGTCGCCTAAAAATACAAGACCACCAACGCTCACACACTGAAGATGCCTGTTAGTCCGAAGCAGCTATCTCATTGGTTCCTTGTGTGAGTGTAGCTGATCTGGCGATACTGGAGTAGCAACTGCGGGCGGTCAATCAAGCTCAAGCTCAAGCTCAAGCTCAAATTTTAAACAAAAAAGATAAAGCAATAAAACGATTTGTTCTAGCGTCACCCTTTATCTTTATCTTTTTTGTTCCAAATTTCACATCAAAGTTGTCTAAGAACTCTTTTTAGAATTCAAAAATAACGCACATTTTCGTGCGCTGGGAATGTTGCTTCGTCATTCCGTTCATAAGTTTTTGATGATTATCTAGAAAAAATAGGCACTTTTCTAGTATTTTTCACTTGAGTTACAAAAAAACACCCCTCTAATTTTTAGATATGTTTTATAACAACGTTTCTTCTTTTGAATGCGGACAAAAAATAATTTTTATGATTGCCCCAACCCGTCATAACACGTTTTCAAAAAACTATTCTCTACAAGTGTTTCTTGGGCGACTTTGATGAAAAATCGAAACTGAAAAAGTTAACGCCAGAAAACCGGTTTTTCTTGAACCACCCTAAGCTTATTCAGAAAAACATCTCTAGATCGGTCAATTTCAAAGCTACATAAAAAGTGTCTTCAGGAAACTTGCTCAAAATTGATAGATCTACAACTTTCCCGAAGAATGTATACAGTTATTCTAGCAAACAAAAAAGTTTGGTTCCCAATTTCTTTGAAAATATGGACCACCCCAAATTTTATGTACATTGAAAAGAGAGTCTTATTTTGGGAACAACTTTGTAGAAGACCATATTTGTCCAAAAATCATTTAAAGGCGCTGAATGCATCTTTCCTCGTAAATCTTTTTCGTAGACCATTGTGCACTGCTGCAACTTTCACGAGAAAAAAAGAGAGAAAATGAACCGGAGATGCATGTCAAAAGAAAAATCGAGAAAGAATTCGGCAAATCACACACCACGTGCTAATCTGTGACATTTCTCGACGTCAAAATGTTGTCAGACTTGCTCATTTGAATAAGTATTAAAAATTAGGATTTTCTTTTTCCAATTTCATGAAATTTCACCAAGTTTTACCAAAGCATTTACCAAAACCTACATTTGAAATTTTGATTATTTTCAACGTTTTTTTCTGAGAATTGTTTTACCCCGTTATCCTCTCAAGAAAAAAATAATATGTGATAAAGCATCTATTCTTGAGTAGAATAAAGAACTCTGAAAATTCAAGTCCGATCAGTGAATATCGTAGCAACGTTATTTCGAAAGGAGGTTGAGTTAGTCCGTTTTACCCTACTTCCCCCAAATGAAAAAATCAATAATTGCATTTCTTAGTTATCATTTTTCTGTTGAATTATTATTAAAGAAAACCCCTTGAAAGTTAAATAACGTTGTCATAATTTGCGATAACAACACTTCTTTTTAGACAGCTTTAAAATATGGGGTAAAATGCATACCCCAAGAAAAAAATTTTTTTTCGAAAGTTTTTAAGTTGGCGCATCTGGGTCACATATCAAATGAAAGTTCTTGGGTAATCCATCAAAACGTAGTACTCAGTTTTTCATCCTAGTTCTGTTGGTACGAAAACAGGCGCCCTGAAAATCGTCAAAAAAATTATGAAAATAATTTATTTCTTCAAATTAAATATCAAAGAATATCCAACGCTTGGCCTCAATGGAAGTGCCATAGGAGTAGAGTATCCATGAAATATTTCAGCAGAATCCGTTATTTTTTGCGGAAGTTATTGCGATTTTAGTGATTTTACCTATTTTTAGACATGAAATCTTTGAGGGCTATTTTACCCCACTTCCCCCTAACGTACCCTGAAAATTTCAGCTCAATCGGAGCACATCGATTCCACTTCCTTTGGAAAGGGGGTCGCGGTTCTCGCGTACTGGCTCTTGAAACGCTCCTGAAGCCCCTTGAAACCCCGCTTTTCGGACTCTCTGGGAACTTTCTGGAAACCTCCATAGCCCCACATCAAATGCCCAGGAGCAAGACCTGTTTTGACAAACTAAATTCTCTAATTAAAGCCAAATTCAATTTATGCATAAATTTCCCTCTTTTTATGCTTTTTTTAATCCATGCAGTCCCAACCATGTGTATAAAAAGAGGCTCCAGTATATACTGAATAACGTTACATAATCAACCGCGATAACTTCACAAATCTGAAGTCTATCTGATATTGTTATAAACATTTGAGACATTAATGGTCGTCCAAACTGTCCTTAAATGAAGTCCTTCAAATGTACAAGAATAATGTTATGCCCAAGTAACACACATGTTGTATAAGAGTTACGACAGCGCATGTTTTAGTTGTATAGAAGTTAATTTGACGTAATTCTAGCATTATGTTAAAATTACGTCAAATAAACTTCTATACAACCAAAACTTGCGCTGTCGTAACTATTATATAACAAGTGTGTTACTTGGGTGTGTTTTCGCCATCAATAATAGCATTCCATATTCTGCTGGGACTCGTGAAGGTCTTGAAATCTCAAATGTCATTTAGAGACACTATAGGTATATTTCAGGTCAGCCTCCCCACCCCCCCCCCCCCCCCTTAGCGTTACGTAATATTAGAACGGACCCTAACCTAAAATCTACTACAGTCATAGCACAATTATGGGTCACTCTGTCACAATTATGTGTCATTCAGCTCCATGAATGAGCCATGGTTGGGCTATGACTGTACTTATTATCTTGAACCTTTGGGACATTCAAGGTCGTCCAAACTGTCCTGAAGTTTTGCTCTTGACAGTAACAGTAGTTATTCTCACAATGAACTGTAATCTGTAATCTCCCTGGCATTTCATGGAATATTATGGACCCTCCTTACTGTTATTAGAGCTTAGTTGATAAAACAATCACTTTAACATGAGGTGATTTCGTTTTAGATAGTAACGTTACACATTCAAATAGGATGGGGGTGGAAGCTCATGTAAAATATTATCTCCTTGACGCCCATTAAAAACACCACCCCGGCGAAGACTGGCGCAAGAGCCTAGCTATTTAGCACTGTAGTTGGAGAAAATGCCAATGCAGAACCCGTAGCTTCCGGGAAGATAAGCCCAGCTCCCTGGGTTTGTGGGTTGGTGTCAGGCCCTGCGAGCCAGCCGTAAAAAAGACTAGCACCGGAAAATCAACAAGAGAAGAATGCGAACCGATACCAATGGCGACGACCACAGCGACGAAAAGGGACTTGCGATTGGAAGATCGGTACGTGGAACTGCAGATCTCTCAACTTCATCGGGAGCACCCGCATACTCGCCGATATACTGAAGAACCGCGGGTTCGGAATCGTAGCGCTGCAGGAGGTGTGTTGGACAGGATCTATGGTGCGAACGTTTAGATATAATCATACCATCTACCAAAGTTGCGGCAATACATGTGAGCTGGAAACAGCTTTTATAGTGATGGGCGACTTGCAGAGGCGCATGATCGGTTGGTGGTTGATCGACGAAAAAATGTGCAGATTAAGAATCAAGAGCCGATTCTTCAACATCAGCATAATGAACGTGCACAGCCCACACTCCGGAAGCATTGATGATGACAAAGACGCATACTCTCCCAAAACTCTCCGTCATCAACAATGTACGGTACCGGCGACCGCCACGGTACAACCTTGAGCGACTAAAACAACCGGATGTCGCCTCAGCATACGCGCAGAATCTCGAGGCCGCGTTTGCCAGACGAGGGCGAGCTCGATGAGGCCCCTCTAGAGGACTGCTGGAGTACAGTGAAAGCAGCCATCAACGAGAGCACCATCGGGTACGTGGAACGGAATCGACGGAACGAATAATTTGACGAAGAGTGCGGAGCAGTTTTGACGGAGAAGAACACTGCGAGGGCGGTAATGCTGCAGCAAGGGACCCGACAGAACGTGGAACATTATAAACAGAAGCGGAAACAGCAGACCCGCCTCTCTTGGGAAAAAAGCGCCACCTGGGAGAAGCGGAGTGTGAAGAAATGGAACTGCTGTGCCGTTCCCAAGAAACACGGAAGTTCTATCAGAAGCTCAACGCATCCCGCAACGGCTTCGTGCCGCGAGCCGAAATATGCAGGGATAAAGACGGAGGCCTCTTGACGGACGGACGTGAGGTGATCGAAAGGTGGAAGCAGCACTTCGATCAGCACCTGAACGGCGTGGAGAACGTAGGTACGGGAGCCCACGGCAACGGAAGGAACGACGACGCCAGTGCAGCGGAGGACGGAAATGAACCAACTCCCACGCTGAGGGAAGTTAAGGATGCCATTCACCAGCTCAAAACCAACAAAGCAGCTGGTAAGGATGGTATCGCAGCTGAACTCATCAAGATGGGCCCAGATAAGTTGACCACCTGTCTGCATCAGCTGATAGTCAGGATCTGGGAAACCGAACAGCTACCGGAGGAGTGGAAGGAGAGATAATCTGCCCCATTCACAAGAAAGGCGACCCATTTGAATGTGAGAACTTCAGGGCGATCACTATTTTGAATGCTGCCTACAAAGTGCTACTTCAGATCATCTTCCGTCGTCTATCACCTAAAACGAATGGAAGTTACCAAGCCGGTTTCATCGACGGCCGGTCGACAACGGACCGTACGGCAAATCATCCAGAAATGCCGTGAATACCAGGTCCCAACGCATCACCTGTTCATCGAATTCATCTACCTTGGATCCTTACTGACGGTTGACAACAACGTGAGTCGTGAAATTCGAAGGCGCATCATCAGCGGGAGTCGTGCCTACTATGGGCTCCAGAAGAAGCTGCGGTCTAAAAAGATTCACCCACGCACCAAATGCACCATGTACAAAAAGAGCTAATAAGACCGGTGGTCCTCTACGGGCACGAGACATGGACCATGCTCGAGGAGCACCTGCAAGCACTCGGAGTTTTCGAGCGACGCGTGCTAAGGACGATCTTCGGCGGTGTGCAGGAGAACTGTGTGTGGCGGAGAAGGATAGACCACGAGCGCGCTGTACTTTACGGCCAACCCAGCATCCAGAAGGTGGCCAAAGCCGGAAGGATACGGTGGGAAGGACATGTTGCAAGAATGCCGGACAACAACTCTGTAAAGCTGGTGTTTGCTACTGATCCGGTTGGCACAATAAGGCGTGTAGCGCAGAGAGCACGATGGGCGGACCAGATGGATGTTGTTCAACATCCCTTATTATTTTGTAAAAAAGTTACAATCATCTTCAAAATTACCCATATTTTTAAATTCAAGGTGTCGATTGAGTTGTTTCCGCAGCCAGACTTTCACTCCTACACCCAATAGTGCTTGTTTTCATTGCTGAAAGTGTTTTTCATCAAGACCATTCGGTAAGATACCAGACAAGTGCATGTTAAATCTATAGGCTTCTAGTGGTTCTCTTTTCTAAGTCGGAAAAAAGTCTGTTTTGCTTTCAAGAGTTGCAAGAGTAGGTATGCAGAATAAAATTGCCAATATGAAATCGAATGCAAAGACGCAATCATAGTTTGAATGGAGGCACTTCCTAGCTAGAGGAGATGTTTCTCATGAATAGAACACTATCAAATTAGAAATCCATTAAAATTTTATTCCTCCGACGAGGCAGCACACCACCGTTCGATTCGATTTACGCGCTGCTGATGCAAAATTGACAAACGAGAATTTCCCCATTTGGTTTATACCTACCTAGTGTTCGTGACAAAAGTGAATCCTGTACCCCGCCCGCAGGGTCGCACTCCACCGTGACGAATCGGCAATAAAATTTTACGATTCCGATTTGAATAAAACATTTTTGCATTGGCCGCATTTTGCTTGCGCTCGTTAAAGACCATCGAATCAATGCGGTTGGCGACGGGAAATCGTTTCCCTGTTGGTGGAACGATGATCAATACAGTTCTGTAATTGGATCATAAAATTGCGATTGTAGAAAATTTGTCGTCGTCGATTATTTTGTAACCGAAAAGATTAGCAGAAGCGAAAGAAACTACAGATGGAAAATTTATTTGTATGATAAAAACCAAAATGCGTCAAAAATCACTGCCATTAAGAGATTATTTAAAGTGCCACAAATGCCACAAAAGTTTCTCTTTCAATTATTGTATTGATGCGATTTATGAACGATTTATTTTGAGGTGCAAAAATAATCCCTCAATCTCCCTAATCCTCATCAGCAACGTTTAAAACAAATCCTCCCCCTAAACCAAAACACGCTTGATTGGCAGTTTCAAAGAGTGTTGTGAATTTATCCACTTCGTTGAAAGTTACTTAGCTCCCCAGCTCTTGTTCTCCGTTCTGCCTTGCAGCTTCCCACGTGTACCAAATTGTAGGTTTTTTTTTTCATGTTGATCTTTAGATTATACCTTCACGTTCACCAAACCTACCAGCTATGTAGCTATCTATCAACTGTGATGGATGTGCTTTGATGTTGTTAACGAGGCATTCTTTAAGGTCGCCTTCTAAGGACTCTGCTAAAGAATGAACTTGTTCAAAAATAGAGATTTCTTTAACCTTTACGTACCCGACCCCCGATAACTCATCTTCAAAATGCTCGCATTTCGTCAATTTTCATTCGATTTGTTTTTGAAGTTGAAGTCGATCATAAATTGGTGCGAGTATATTTTACTCAAGTGGCCATGTAATATCTGGAACCATTCCGGAAATTTTCCTGATTGTACTGGGGCCAGGGGGGGGGGGTGGTGCCAAATGGCTAGAAGTGATTATTTCGTGTGTTATTGTGTTTGAGAGACGCCCGTGGAACCTGTGCTGGATGTTCGAGGGTGGCCATATTAGTTCACACAAAGTTCAGTCTATTTTTTTATGACTCAGTCATTCCAAATCATGAAGATTGAAAACCAAAAGTGTCCTCAAGAGGCCCCGCGGAACCTGTCACGGTGATCCAGATGGGTCAATTTCTACAAGTGGAGTTTAAGTTTTTGCAACAAATGTTTCGCTGAAAATCGATGTTTCAAACACAATAACACACGAAATACTCACTTTTAGACATTTTTGCAACCCCCTGACCCCAGCACAATCCGAAATATCCCTGGAATTGTTCCAGATATTGTATGGCTACTTGAGTATAATAAACTTGCACCAATTCATGATCGTTTGAGGGGGTTAAATCGGATAAAAATAGACGAAATGCTACTATTTTGAAAGTTGTCGGGGGTCGAGACGTGGAGGTTAATAAAGCAATCCCATAACTGGCCGTTTTACCGTACAGGTTGTACGGTTGTTCCTCCAACAATTCCTCCTGAAACTTTTGCTGAAATTTATACAATGATAAATCCGATAATTTTTATAAGAATTGCTTCAGAGATTTTTCCTAAGATTCTTCCTGAAGTTCCTCCGGAGATCTCTCCAGATATTTTTATCCAAGAAGTTTAATCCAAGGATTCCCCATAAATTTCTCATTGGAATCCTCCAGGAGCTCCTCTTGTCCTTTCTGAAGGAGTTCCACCTGGATTCCTCATAGCAATTCCTGCTGCGGTTCCTCCAGAAATTTCCCCCAGGACTTATCAAGAAGTTCTTACTGTAATACTTCTCGGATTTTTTCTAGGATTTCTACCAATGTTTTCTCCTGGGATTCCTTCAAAAACTCTTGGGATGATTCCAGGCCATCTTTCTACGATTCTTACAGAAGTTCCTATGGTGTTTCCTCGAGGAATTACTTCAGAAACTTTATTCTGGGATTTCTTCGAAAATTTACCATGGAATTCCTCCTGTAGCTCCAGCGGGGATTCCACAAGTGATTCCTATTGTGATTCTTTCAGGGATGCCTACCATGACTCCTCCAGAAAGTTTTACTGTAATACCTGTAGGACTTCTCTTAACATTTTTGCTGATTTTTTTCCGAGTAGTCCCCGAGCAGAGGTGAATACCTTACAAATATCATGCAAAGAAAAACCTGTGCTCTAATAGCAAAAGTTGTTATTATTATATTATTCTATAGAATGTTATGAGAACATAACAATATCAAATGGAGGTATGTGAGCAGAGTTTGGTATTCATGTGGTATTTGTTGATTATGCAGTGAAATAACTGAATAACAGGTTTTGCTATTACATCATGCAACTATCGAACAAACACACAATTTAATAACAAAACATATTATTGCTTTGTTATTCATTACTTTTTGGATAACAAATATAGCACTCCGAATTTTAGGGATGCATTTATTATTGAAATAACATCACTTGTTGTTTTCTACGTGTTATGCATACAAAATTATGGTATTTGTTTTTGTTATTTTGCCTCTTATGTCCACCTAACGAAGGGCATATCGAGGTATGCTAGTATTCAATATGAATACTTTGATATGTTATTCAGTTGCTATTCTTTTCTGCTCGGGTCTTCCTAGGATACTTCCAGAAATGCCTCTGGTGATTCCTCTAGGGATTTTTCTAAAGACTAGTAGGTATTACCAGAGAAATTTCCTGTGAAATGAGCGAGACAATTTTTCGGCAATAGCAGTCTGAGTGGCAAGCAAAAACAGTTATTGCTCCTACGTCCAACGTTTCGGTTCTTTTTTAAACCTTCTTCAAGAGGATTTAAAAATTGGGTTTTTAAATAGACGTTGATTTCCGATTATGTGAAATCCTATAAGGCTTGCTTGAAGGAATCCAAAAAAAAGATGTTCTTCGAATATACACCAAGAGGAATACCTGGACAAATCCCTGAAAGAAACGATAGAGGTATTCTGAAGAAATCCATGGAAGAGTCCCAGAAGGAATCGCAGGCAACCAATTCTTGGAGGTAGGCCAATACGAGTTCTTGGAGGAATCCCATGAGGAATTCCCCGAAAAATTCCAGGCCAAAATCTCTGAAGGAATTCTTGAAGGAATCGTGGAGGGGCGAACCAGCCAAGGGCTGAAAGTCTCTATAATAAAGACAAATAAATCAATCGAGAAATCGCCGTAGAAACTTCTGGAAGAATCACAAGAAGTTTTTCTTGAATAACCGCACCAAGAATTCCTGAAAAAAAAATAATAGAAATCTTTAGAGAAATTCCTAGAAGAATTCCAGGAGTTGTCATAGTAGGAAATTCCAGAATAATCCTAGGAGGGATTGCCGAAGGAAACTCTGCAATAATTTCTAGGGAAACTTCATCAGGAATACCTGGAAAATCCCAAGAGAAGTTTATTGAAGAAATATCGGGAGGAATCCATAAAGGAATACCTAGAGAATTCAGTGGAAGAATCGATAGAGGTATTCCTTGAGAAATCCATGGAGAAATCCTTGAAGAAATACCAGAAGGAAGTATTTCGGACAACACAAATACAGTTCAGAATAATGTATCTTAAAAACCATGAAACAACCAAAATGGCCATAAATATTCCATACAACGCAAAACTAGCACATAATGTTATATTTTGAAAACAGCGATGCTTGAAATGTCACATGCCAGTATTGAACCATTTCCAAAACTTTGCCCGGGACTGGATTACGGAAAATCGGTAAACGGATTTCAAAATGGCCAAATGTATTTATTGTAAATGACCAATCATCGTGATATTATGCTTATAACTTTCAAAATCATGAAGTTTGATGTGTTCAATCATCTTAGAAAAATGGACCCCGGGACCATCGGAACTGATTCCCGTGAAATCCGTGTATCGGTTCCAAAATGGTCAAAAGTATTTCGGATAACACAAAAACAGTTCAAAATGCTGTATCTCGAAAAATCACGAAGTTTGAGGTGTCGCATGATGGTATTGAATCATATTAATAATTGACCCCAGAACCGGTTCCCCGGAAAAACCGTTAAACTGGTTCCAAGGCACTTAGTGACCGGGATGGACTTTCATCCCATTTCCATTTCCATCATTTTCGGGATTCCCAAGAAAATCAAGGAAATTTTCTTTACGAAAAGATCCTGGACCGACCGGGAATCGAACCCGTCACCCTCAGCATGGTCATGCTGAATACCCGTGCGTTTACCACCTCGGCTATATAGGCTGGAACCAGCTGGCCATTCCAAAAATCCCTAAGAAAACCCTAAACAAAAAGGATACGCGCTTCTTGTGTCAAAATTTGGTTGAAAAATATTGAAAAACAAAAAAGTTATAGCGGATAGAGTGTTTTTTCGCACACTCGTTAGGGTGGGTTGGTAACGGAAGGGTTAAAGATATTCCAGGAGATCCCAGAGGCAGAGGCCCAGTAACTTTTTGATGACCAATTAGTCTTGAAGAGTTTTTAAGAACTGTCATAAAACCTACTAAATTTTATTTTGGTTTTATGATGATTCAATGAACATCTTCGTGTCTTAGGAACGTTTCGAGGGGCTTGAAAGGCGTTTCAGGAGGTTTGAAGGTGTTCCAGGAGGAATTCAGTGCATTCCAGGGTAATGCATGGAGATTTCAGGTGTTCTCAGGGGCGTTTCAGTGGGTCTCATGGGGTTTTCGGGGGTTCCAGAGTGTCTCTAGAGTGTTTCAGGAGCATTTGAAGAGGGGTCAGGAGGTTCCAGTGGATGTTTACGAGAGCCTCAGGTGGTTTGATAGGTGTTCCAGGAGGTCCCAGAGACATTTCAGAGTATCACAGGGGTTCCAGGGGGGGTTTCTTAGGGGCGTTACAAACGCGTTTCAGGTTGTCTCAGAGGAAATTTGAAGAAGTTTTAGAGATTTTAATCTTCCTATTGAATCACGTTTAGAACAGCTTACTGGCGTAGTGTACGGTTAGTGTTAAATATGACCCTAATAATGCAAAAGAGGCTTCGGGGGGAAGGCAGTTTACTCAGGGGATTCTAGGGAGGATTCCAGTGGTCTAGGGGCGTTACAAGAGGCTTCAAGAGTATTTAAGGGGATCACAGGGGGTCTCATTTGGATTCCAGTTAGTTCAAAAGCATACTATCAAAAACGGTGTATGAAAGTTATTCACATTGCAGTTTATCTAAAAGTTTGCCGAATAAAGCAAACCTTCGCATACCCATACCCCATACAAAGTCGTGAAAGATCCATGAAGCCGACACTCAACGGAGTGAGTGAGTGCAATTATACTCACCTCGTGGAGAGTGGCCTTCACAGCTCTCTCAGCTCTTTTGATATGCGTATGCGACCTTTCCTTTATTCGGCAAAATGTAAGATAAAACTACAGTGTAAATGTCGTTTATAGATTAGTTTTCGATAGCATGCTTTTGAACTGAGATAGTAGCAAGTGAGTATACCTCTTTGCAAGTGAGAATTCTCAACGCTGGTCTCAAGGAAGTATCTTAGATGTTTCAATGGGTCTTAGGGGGCTCCAAGGAGGAATTAGAAGATCTCAGGGCTATTCCAGGGGGGTTTGAGGGTGCTTCAGTCGCTACATACTGTCTTCAGCAGAAGCTGTATGTACGGACTAAACATAATCTACAGTAGACAACGAACAACGTATACGGAGGCTCAGTGACCGAATAAATTTTTTTTATCGTTTGGCGAAAACTTTCCACCGACAGACGTAGGAATCGAACTCACACTTCATGGTTTTCAATAAACCCCAACGGCTGGCGCACCTAACCGCACGGCCACGAAGCCCAGTAGGCCTAAGGGGGTTTTGAGGGATGGGGTATTAGTGACGTGTAAGAGGATCGCAGCGCTGTTTCAGGGAGCCTTATGAGTATTAAGGGGGCCCCAGGGGCTTGCAAGCACGGTGGTCCTGGAGCTTCCTGAATCGCTGTGAAACACCATATTTTCTGTTTTTTCGTTCTATGAGCACTTACACAGTTTTTATCTGAAAGCCAATGACTAATTTGCATATGTATGTATATCGTGCGGAAGACAAAAAAACACTCTATGCCCAAGGAAGTTATGGAAATTACCATGACGAAAAGCTCCTGGACTGACTGGAAATCGAACCCGTGACCCTCATCATAGCCATACATGGATATTCAACGCCTTTACAGCTGTGACTACAAGGGCCCTATACAAAACGCCCCAAAAGACTTCTTAAAACGCTCCTGAAAGGGCTTTGATCACTCTAAATAAATCTCGTACACCTCTGAAGTCCTCTAAAATCACTCTGGAACCTCTGAAGCAAACCTGAAACTCCTTAAATAACCTTAGGTCTAATAAAGTTCCCCTGGAGTCTCCCAAACATCCCTGAAACCCCCTGGAAGTTATTTATGCAACGAGTTGCATAAGATGATTTGGATGAATGGATTTCTGTCTGCCTGTCTGTCTGTCTGACCCATATGGATTCGGGAAGCTACTGAACCGATCGGCGTGAAACTTTGTGTGTGGATACTTTTGGGGCCGGGGAAGGTTCTTAGCATAGTGTAAGACTTTTCCGATATCTGGAAAGAAGGGCTCCCATACAGATGATGTTGCGGGGACTTCTCTAGGGAGTTGTATGACGAAAAGACACAGTAGGCAGGCAGTATGACGTTTGCCGGGACAGCTAGTATTGAATAAAAACGATCACCACCATTAATGGCTACGGATAATGATAGTGAGGTGACACATTTGTGTGTATACTGTATAAATGCTCACGGTTGCATGGATCGCATCGCTTACCACAGTAAATCCTTGATTTGTGCAACTAACAATCCTTTCCTACTAACAAAACTCCTTCCCTGAAAAACTGTGGAGGGCCCAGTAGTACATACAACCTCTAGTGTAACGGTTGTCGAACTAACATTCCTTCCCTACTCTGGTTGACCGAATGGACGTGATCGGCGCAGTTATTGACCCAATAAAGTTTGAGCTCGCGAAACGTGTACATTGAGGATGGTGGCAAATCACAAGCCCCAAACCTGGTGCTCCAATGCTCATTTTCATGCTCAAATTTTGCAGCATTAGCCATTTTTCAATTCTGCCGGCCATAATAAGAACAATGCGGAGCAAAGATAACACGCGACATTTTTGAAAATGCAGCCGCTCGCGCGCACAGCCTGCTTCGATCTCGTGAATATGTTATGAATTGTCAAGCACCAAAAATCGAAATTATTTAATGATAAGATCCTAAATAGCATTGCAGTTTTTACCGAATTGAAGTTGGGACTCACCTATGTCGCATTGAGTGGATTATCGCAACGAATTCAGGTTGCGACATTGCCATTATTGATACGCAAATGATACTGCAAAAATGTTGATTCGCCTGGCTGGTTTAAAAGTTATTACTTCTTGAAAATTTTGAGTTCTGAAAAGCTTTGATTTTTTTAACCACCCTATCTTAAATATCACGACATTCAGAGTTCCACTGTGTATATATTTCCTATATGGAATGACTGATAAAGTAGATTGCATTTTCATGCTTAACATGCATAACTATTGCACAAAAGAGATTTGGAAAATTATTTAACAACAGTTGGAGATAAAGTTAATCGCAATCTAGTTAATCTCAATGCAAATCAATCGTATTACGCAGTCACGCCAATCGATAATGGCTTTTAAACGTTTACGTCGATTTTTCCCTGATGTAAAAAGTAATTCCACTTTAATCCCATCTCATTTCAATGAGTAATCCGGCTGCAAACTGTGTCATCAAATTTCAATTACATCGCAACTGACTGAAGTAAAACTGGCATATTAATTATCCTTGCCATAATTAACATAAATTATGCAAAATATGAACCAGTTGGAAGTAGAGTGAACTGCGCCCAGATTTTGCTCCAGTTTATCACGAAATCGGACGTAATTGAAAACTTGATGGTCGTGGTCAGATTTATCGCGGGATAAGAGAATATCTTTTGAATTAATGCTGGTCTGGTTTAGGTTGACCACCTCAATATTTGATTTGCAATAATTTGGTCAGACTTTCAAGATTCAAGTGATTCACATTATTTCGATCTTGGCCTAGGTCCATAACTTAATGCTGGAAGAGCTATATTGAGTAAACTGCATCTTAAACGATTTACAACCCAGCCCATCTTCTCATCCGTTCCCAAAATAAGAAACAATTTGATAATACCTTCTATGCATCATTACCGCTTAAAGGACTATCTATTGCTACTATCATTCCAAACAGCAATCAGCACACATGCTCAGCTCAGGCCCGTCGTCGAAGATGTTCGATAAATTCTAACGATTACGATTATTGCACACTCATTATCAGTTACACTGCTGACTGTTTTCTGTACGATGTGATAGCGGATGGCAGATGGCCGAAATTGAGTGCTAAAATTTTACGAGTCGTTTGGTGATTCACCATCATCGAACTGAAAACTTTTCTATTCTGGGAATTTACGAACAGCCAGAGATCAAAATGGCATTGGCTTATGTTTTCCGTTTTTTGTCCCCCTCATGTTTATTCCACCGATCAGCAAAACTTTGTGTTAAATGAAGCTTTGAAATGATCGTTTAGAGTTAACATATCGTTATTAAGATGCAACAAAACCTATTAGGTTTGGAGAACTTCGTAAGCCTTGGAAATGCTGCATTGAAGTAGAAAGTTTTCCCATTCAAGCGTATATGAATTCAAAATCATTGAAACAGTAGAGTTTATGCCTTAGGTACATTTTCACCCTCCAGTTTTGTCGTGCATTACCGACTTCTATACGTCAGAGGTGAAAGCAGGTCAAGAACCTATTGTTCCATATGAATTTATGGTATGAAAGGAGTCGTGCTTTTAGACACTTCTCTGAAAGTTGGCTTCGGATCTTTCTTTTCAACGACAGTTGAGATTTTGGATGGCCTTCGAAGAATTCAGTAGCTTGTTCATCATGAATGTGTTAATTTAGATACATTACATTGAACATCTCAGGAGATTATTTCGGGAATTCCATGAAAGCTTTTTTGACAATCCCGCCAGGAACTCCCTTCGATAATTTCAAAGGAGCTTCTTCTAGAGATTCTTTCAGAGGATTCTCCAGAAGTCACCTCTGAAGTTCATTTTTAGGATTTCTCAACGTCTAATTCAGGGAACTCTCCAAGACTTCCTTCTTAAAATAATTTCTGGGAAATCTTTCAAAAGTTCCGTCTTGATATTTCTCCAAAAGTTCCTTCTTGGAAATCCACCAGGAAGTCTTCGCATCTGGGATTTTTCTTTGAGATTTCTACAAAATTTCTCCGTGTTATTTTGGGGATTACTATGGTAATTGCCTCAGGGGATTCTACCAGAAAAATCATGCTATATGGATTGCTGCTGAAATTCTTTCTATGACTCCCTCTACGTATTCCTTCAAAAGGTCTTCGCTGCGTCTTCTGGGAATTCTCCTTATAGATTCTTCCTAAATTTTCTGCTGTAGATTCCTCCAGAATTTCCGTCTGGAAATTCCTATAGAGATTTCCTCTAGGGATGCCTAGACTTCAGCAGAAATCCCTTTGATGAACTTCAGAACGAATCTGTAGAACCTTGGTGAAATTTGGAAAGGGAAATTCTAGCAGAATCTCCAGATGGAATTCTTGGAGGAATCTACATATGTTATTTTCCGCGGAATCCCAAGAGAGAATCCCTGGAGAAATTTCCATAGCTGATTCCTCAAAGAAACTCCAGAAAGAAGTCCTGGAGAAGTCCTCAAAAGAACTTATGGAGAATTATGGAGAGATATTTCCTTTAGAACTCCTAAAAGATATCCTAGATGAAACTCGTGGAGAAATTCTCAGTAGGAATTCCTGGAAGAATTCTAAGCAATACTCCCAGCATAAACCCCTAAAGGAATCTCAAGAGCGAACCACTGCAGGCATCTACAGAAAAAATTACTGAACGAGCCTTCAGAGGGAATTCCTTAAGGAACTCCTGGAGGAATTCCTAAAGGAACTCCTGCAGGAATTCCTAAAGGAACTCCTGGAGGAATTCCCGGAGGGAACTCCAGGAGGAATTCCTAAAGGAACTCCTGGAGGAATTCCCGGAGGGAACTCCAGGAGGAATTCCTAAAGGAACTCCTGGAGGAATTCCCAGGAGGGAACTCCTGGAGGAATTCCCAGGAGGGAACTCCTGGAGGAATTCCCAGGAGGAAACTCCTGGAGGAAACTCCTTGAGGAATTCCCAGGAGAGAACTCCTGGAGGAATTCCCAGGAGGAAACTCCTGGAGGAATTCCCAGGAGGGAACTCCTGGAGGAATTCCCAGGAGGAAACTCCTGGAGGAATTCCCAGGAGGGAACTCCTGGAGGAATTCCCAGGAGGGAACTCCTGGAGGAATTCCCAGGAGGGCACTCCTGGAGGAACTCCCAGGAGGGAACTCCTGGAGGAATTCCCGGAGGAAACTCCTGGAGGAATTTCCAGAAGGAAATCCCTGGAGGAATTCCCAGGAGAGAATTCCTGGAGGAATTCCCAGGAGAGAATTCCTGGAGGAATTCCCTGGAGAGAACTCCTGGAGGAATTCCCAGGAGAGAACTCCTGGAGGAATTCCCAGGAGAGAACTCCTGGAGGAATTCCCAGGAGAGAACTCCTGGAGGAGTCTCCAGAAGAGAACTCCTTTGGGCCCGAACGGGGACTACGTAAGGCGGACTTTTGTAGGAATCTACTGGAAGAGTTTCTGGAGGATTCGATGAAATAATTCCGGACCATGTTACTGGAAAAATCGCGTAAGGATTTTCTGAACAAATTCAGGAAGGACTTCCTGGTGGAACCCACGATAAAGTTACAAGAGCAATCCTGGAGGTAATTTTAAAGGATTCTGACAATATTTTTTTGGAGAAAGCAAGAAAGGAATTCCTGCATAAATTTCAAGACGAATACCTGGAGAAATTACGAATGGAATCTCTGCAGGGATCTCCGATAAAACTTCTGAAGGCTTCTCCAATGGGATTCCTAGAGAAATCCCGTGTAAAGAAATAATTGAAGGATGTCGAAGGACTTTCAAAATGAATCTTGAAAGGAACTCCAGTGGGAGTTATGAAAAAATACCATTAAGGACTCCTGGGAGAATCCCAGAACAAACTTCTTGAAAAATTACAGAAGGGACTTCAGAAAAAAATTCTAGAGGACTTTCTAACTAGATTTCTAAGGGCATCGCTGCGCTGTCGGAAATTCAGGTAGAATCCTAGATTTAGGCATTCATGTATGAATATGGAAAGAAATCCTCAATGAAATAAAGAAATCTCGAAAGGAGCTTCTAAAGGAATCTCAATAGAAACTCCTCAAAAGCAATACCAAAACTGACTCCCATAAGAATCCCAGAAGGAACTCCTGGAGGAATCACAGAATGGACTCCAGAAGGGAATCTTTGGAAGACCGCTTAGAGAAGTCCTTGAAAAAATTCCTAAGAATGTCCTAGAAGATATTTCCACGCCTTCTGAATATGTTCTTCAATAGTTTTTTTTCAGAGAAATCAGTTTTTTCTCTGTGATCCCAAATCCTAGCAGCTTTTCTTGAAAAAAAAAAACCATTTTTTTGTTGCAGTATGTCCTTGAATTCCCATGATTTTCTCGGTATTTTCATGGATCACCAGCCTCCTCGCTATATACAGCATTATTTCGGAACTATCCTGATAAGAGAATTTGGAACAGAACAATATGCGAAGATTTTACGAAACCGTCAATGTCGAGAGAAAAACAGCGCTTTTTCCGTCATGTACAGCGACTTTAATCGAAACTTGCTGACAAATAACACAATGGTGGCTACCAGGAGGAGAGAGCACTTCGAGATGTTATTGAACGCTGGGAACGGAATGTCCATAAATTACATAACACTTTGAGGGGGTAGAGGAGTTCAGCGAAGTGTGACGACCCATACAAACATTTCAGATATCCCCCATACAAAAGGTGTTACATAGAGGAGAAGGAAGTTCAAAATGGTAATTATTTGGGAGACGTTATTTATTAACGTTCCCGAACGGAAGAGCTACTGACAGAATTCGAATCGATGATGTCGGACAAGCTGTTGAACTTCCAACGCTAGACGAGGTCAAGCCAGCCATTAGAGGACTGAAGAACAACAAGGCTGCTGAGAAGGATGAACTTCCGGCTGAGATTCTCAAATACGGTAGTGAGTAGCTATATCAACTATTTATAAATTATTGAAAGAAAAGAAATACAATGTATTTGAAAACATATTTCGATTTATTTGAACGTCTCTAATTTTCGATACAGTTGTGTGACTGACTGCATTAAATAATGTTTTTCCAATAATTGCAGCAATTTCCTTTTAATCTGCATGAATATGTATATACCAGCAAATGCCTGATAGCGCTCCAGGCTTAATTCGCATTGGCAACAAAATGTGCTTCAACTGATAATGAGAATCATCAAATATTGAACAACCGGGGAAGCATATGCTTCATTACCTGCGATGCCATGATAGTTTAAAATACGTAGCGTACAGCGCGCCTTCACAGCAAATAAACATAATACTGTGAACAATTCGATCAGTTCCAGTACTAATCAAACAGCCTTGAAAATACAAATTTTCAGTAATTCAAAAACGTTCATGTTTCGGTTGAAACACCAGTTTCCAAGAATCTCCACTGGACTGTACCGGTGTGATTCGATGTAAATATGTAATGGAAAATATGTGAGCAATTTTAACTAATTAATAGATGTGAGGAATTGCTCAGTGAGTGCAGTGCAGGGCAGGCATAAAGCCATAATTAGGAATCCAATTGGCGTTTAATTGAGTTGGCCTTGTTGTGCACAGTTAATTGCGTTGCAGTTAGTTTTTTGTGTGAATAAAATCATACAAATCGAAAAATGCCCTAAGCATGACTTTGTTAATTTATGTAAATCGTTTGATCAGTAGATAAAACCGTTTTATGCTGATTACTGAATTGTTTGTGCTGTATGGTTACCATACATTGACGGTGTGAAACAATTCCCTTTTTGCCTTTCTCGTAAGGACTGTTCATTAAAGAAAGTGGACATCTGTTTTTCAATAGAAAATATGTATTTTCGAACAAATTCATAAGTTTATTTTTTATAAATGACAATCAACATACATGTGGCCAAATTCACGTGAGTTTGAACATTTACTTCGCTTTTCGGAATAACGCTCGGACTTTCCTCTTGATACCTCCCATTAGATTCTGCACAACTTTCTCCGTAACTTTTCGTTGTGCCGCAGGCCAATTTTGTTTGAATCAGTCAACAGAACTTGCTTCTCTTCCATCTTTCTTAAAATGCCGCTTAATTATTGTCCGGTATCTTTCCACAGGACGCTGTTCAGAGAAGTTTTGTGGATTTTGACATTTTTCGACAAAATCGACTTTTTCCGTTTTGAGCATCTCTAGTGTAGTAGAAGCGTAATAAGCGAATGCCAGATCCGCCTAAAACAAAAAAGGATCCGTATTTTTTCGGTAGATAAGTAGAAGTCGTTTTTTGATGCATTCCTTTCTGTTATTTTCACCGTTGATTGTTCCCGTTGTGAAATACGAAGAACTCTTTAAGCCACATGAACAATTGGCTTGCCACACTAAAAACTTTTTCCCAAATTTTTCAGTTCTGATGTACCCTACATCATCCGGCACATCTGTCCACTGCTTAGCGTGAATAAATTGCGGTCCCGGAAGTGTATTAGTAAGCCAATTCTCGAAACGACAACTTTTTGGAACACCATTTGTGCAGAATTAATCTGCTAGTCGCAAAGCTAATACGACCTATCGCTCGAAATTTCAAACTTTTTCCGTTTTCTTTGAGTGTGTTGCCGAAGTGAACAATGTTTTTACACACTGAGCAAAAATTCACGATTTTTTGTTTAGTTTTAACTCCAAACTATTGGTAAGCAGATGTCCACTTTATTTAATGAACAGTCCTTACACTAAGTGTGTCTGTGTGTGGACAAAAAAACTCACATCACTTTTTTGAACTAAACCTCAACCAATTTTAATGACCGACGATTCATTCGACGCGGAATCTGGTCCCATTGTTTCCTACTGAAAATGGTTCGAATCGATCCAGCCGTTCCGGAGTTATGGCCATTTAGGTGTTCCGGACCGGTACCCCAGGAATGGGCCATACATGAAAACGCTACAAATCCATCCATGCGGCACATCAAACTACGGCATTTTCGATAACTTGATGAATGGTAAGCAGAAAAGTAGTCTCAGACCATATCTGAACCGGTAGTGTCCCGGAACCGGTTCCGGGTGTCCCGCTGGAAGTGGCCAAACACAAAAGTGAACTAAACCCATGCATGCGACATATCAAATAGTGGCTTTTTTGATAACCTGATGAACAGTAAGCAGGAAAGCATTCTCAGACCATATTGGAAGCGGTAGTGTTCTGGAACCGGTTCCAGATGTCCCACCGGAGCTGGCCAAATATAAAAAATAACCAAATCCATGCATGCGACATATCAAATGATGGATTTTTTAATATCCTGATGAACAGTAAGCAGGAAAATTTTCTCAGAATATATCTCAATCGGTAGTGATCCGGAACCGGTTCCGGGTGTCCCGCTGGTAATGGCCAAATATAAAAGTGAACGAAAACCATGCATGCGACACTTCAAATCGCGGATTTTTAGGTATCTTGTTTTGGCAAAAAAAAGTTTCCGGCCGTATTGGGGACAACCGGTAGGGGTAAAGGAGATCCAAACCCATGAATTAGACACATCAAATGACGTTTTACGTAACCTGATGAACGATTAACAAGAAAAAAAATCGTAGACCATACTTTGTAAAACCAATACTGTGCCGAAACCGGTTCCAGGTGCCCCGACGGAAGTGTTCAAATGCAGAACGGAACCAAACGTATACACGCTGCACATTAAATTACGGCTTCTTCTATAACACGAAGAACGGTCAGCAAGAAAATAGTCTCAGGCCACATTTACCGGTAGTGTTTCGGAACCAGTTTAAACCACGCTAATCCGACAATGATTGCTGTCAAATAACCTAGGTAAACTTTTAATTCGATAAACTCTCTTGACAGTAGAACTTGAACCCATAACCTTCAAAAGTCAATCCGAAGCCATTCCTCTCAAAGCCAACTGGGAGCCCATCTCGTTTCTCAAACACTAATTACCACTCCAAAGTGCATCACAACAACTTTGATCTCATTTGCCATCATGCCATCATGTCGGGCCCGTTAACGGTCGAGTACAGCTTGCACATTACATGGATGATCCCACAAGGACAGCGATCCTGTGTTTATCCATCATCATGCGTCGTAAACGGCTTCTCCTCTGATGTTTCACAGCTTGTTGCTTTCTACTTAGAGGACTCTATGTCTATGTCAAAGGACTGGAAGCAGCAGCAGCAACTAGCTTTAATCTGCCATCAGTTGCGGATTACACCGTATGTGTTTACAACAGCACTGAAGCATACACCCACATGCACACACACACACGTGATGGAAGATAAGAGAGTTTGGTTCCGGGTAGGTACTTCTCGTCGTCATCTTAGAGCGCACTTTTCATAATGTCTACGGAGTAGGGGAAAGTGGGGCAATATGCCATTTTTCAAACTTTCATCGTTTTCAATGATATATAGCCTCATTTGTTAGGCTTTCAAAGTGGTAACAGCAACTAGACAATATTTGCTCGATGCTTCAGCAAAAATATTCACTAAATTATTGCACTTTCATTGATTTTTAGCGATTTCGAAAACTGGTTCGTAAAACGGAAGTGGTGCAAAAAGGCCATCTGCCATGGGGTAAGATGCCACTTCATGAAAACATTAAAAAATTACGTCCTTCAGTTTTCTGGCATTTTCGACTCACTTTCACCTTTTTGTCACGTTTTTTCGTTTACTCAATACATGGAGTGTTACCCACCTCCCCGCAAAACGATGATCGTAATATTTGAATGACCCCTAACATGGAAAGCGTAGACATCAAAAACCATGCGTCTCCATGCGTGGCTCAATCTCGTTGGAAACACTTGGCTGGTAATAAAATCACCAGAAAACCTTAATTGCAAGCACGGAAAACCGGAAGTTGCCAATTTTCATTGGGAAATCAAAAGATTTTCCGTGGGTTTGGCGGCCTAGCATCTAGAAGAATGTTCAATGCAAATATATATTGACACCGTTCACCTATATCAATGATCAAGTCCCATTCAGGAATGATTTTATGAGTTGGGCCATTTTACCCCATCTTGGCATTTTGGGCTCTGTTCCCCTACTTGTGAAAAACATGCCTACTTTGAAATAATTAGCATACACGAAGAGACATAACAACGCAGTAGGCCGATAAAAATCAGAAGCAATCACCGAACATCAGTAAATCCAGAACCATCAAAGCAACCCAGTAGAAACCTCACGAACTACAAACTTGAAGCAAGTCGGTTTCACTTAGCGAGCGTTCGGCAAACAATTTACTTTAAACTGATTGCCCCCGATTCGACTTGGACTTCTCGCCTCTGGATGGGTGGGGGGAAACTTTGTCTGCTTCGGATGATGCAAACTTTTCCGCAAAATTTAAACATTCCTCAATGGGAGGCGGAATGGGTCTCGGTCTCGGTCGGTTCAACTTTTTGGCCTTCTTCGCTTCAACTGACCGAGCAAGTAGCACAAGGGATTAACCTACTCTCTTCAGTTGGTTCCTACCTACATAGATATGCTGGTGGCAGGCGGCGAAGAATTGTTGCATTATGCATTTACACCCCTCTTGAGGCAAAGAGCCACTGTAGCGGTCAGATTGCAAGATGCTAATGCCCTCATTTATTCAGTTTGCGTAAACAACTTTGTCTTGGGATGGTCTTGGTTGGCTGGGAGAAAAAGAAAATGGTCCATGCTGCCGTGGCGAAAAGCTATGTTTGTGGAAGGTCATGGTTTGCTTCGTTTGACTTGCTGCTTAGATTATCGTTTGGTGAGATGGTGGATGAACTTTCACTGCGATTTAAGTAGAAGTATTTGACATGTGTTTGAATTGTCCTACAAAATTTATTTAAATTGCTTGATTTGGCCTTAAGTTCTTTAACATTGTTCAAAGCTTTGCCTTTCTCGTACACCAAAGGGTCATGCACATATACCAATCGACTCAGTTCGATGAATTGAAATGATGTCTGTATGTTTGTATGTATGTATGTCTGTGCGCAAAAAAAAGTTCACTCACTTTTAAGGCACTTCCCATTGGCCCATTTCTCGGATTTTAGCACGAATCGAACCGGAATGTTACCGTATTTTTTTGTGGCATTGATATAAAAAATTCACATTTTTTCGAGAAAGATCAAAAAAGTGTCAATTTATGATAACTTTTTCAATGTTCAAAAAGTACCTATGTTTAAATAACTCGTGAAGCATTAATATATATTAACATATCGTTGATAAATGTTCGAATTTTCATTCAATCCGATTCACTGGTTTCCGAGATATGATTGTTAAAAAAAATATATGAATGGTTCTAGCTTAGCGAAAGATGAACCATTCGATCTCAAATTTTAATCAATGATGCACACATAATAGGTTGATAAACAGTCAAAATTTGAGAATTTTTTAGGCACTCTTTGAAAAATTACAGAATTGTGAACTTTTCTGTGACAGAAAAAAAAGTTGCCTATCCCAAACACTTTGGATTCCTCCAAAAAAATTACTAGAATTCAGAACTTTCTCTGATGTTTCCTACAGGAGTTCCTCCGGAAATTTCTTTAAGATTTTTCCCAAAGCTCTTCTACCGATTTGTCTAAGTATTTTGTGATGGATTCCTGCTATGTTTTCTAAGGATTTCTCCAAGGATTTTCTGCAGAAAATTTCCACCAGATTTCTTTGAAAATTTCATTGAGAGTTTTGCCAGAACGAGATAGAAAAGGAACTGACGTGCAACATGCACGCACATGCTTCCTACGGAAAACAACATCAAGAATATACACTCCCGATCAAAAGTTTGGGGTCAACCCCTCAAAAACAATTTTTTTAGGCCTATATCTCCGCCAATTTGCGTCCGATTTCAAAACCCTATTCATTCCAAAGAAAGTCAGTCAAAGAACATGTTTTAAAAGAAAAAAAAAATGTATGTAGACTTAATCCAAAGTTGCCAATTAAAAAAAAAAATGAATATAAACTTATGGCAGTGTCGAACAAATTTTAAGATGAGAGCGGTAATACAACCCATTTTCTATTAGCTTTCAACTGCTTTTTACAGAACTTAGCTAAAAATCATGGGGTTTCTGGGGGTTTTGGGGGTTTTTGGAGGCGTTACATGGCTTTTTCTGGGGTATCGGAGATCCTGATGTGCGTTACATGAGGTTCCCGGAGGTTTTAGGGGGATTTTGGAGGCATTCCAAGAAGCTTCAGAGCATTTTCAGCGGATTTCAGAAACGTTACGGAGGCGTTACGCAGCGTTTTCTAAGGTTTCGGAGGGTCTGAGGTGCGTTACATGGGGTTTCTGGGTGCTTCAGGGGGTTTTTGGAGGCATTCCAAAGAGATTTAGAGCATTTTCGGCGGATTTCAGAAGCGTTACGGAGGCCTTACATGGCGTGTTGGGGGGTTTTGGAGGGTCTGTGGTGCGTTACATGGGGTTCCTGGAGGTTTAAGAGGGATATTGGAGGCATCCCAAGAATCTTCAGAGCATTTTCGGCGGATTTCAGAAACGTTACGGAGGCGTTACATGGCGTTTGGGGGGGGGGGGTTTCGGAAGGTTTGAGGTGCGTTACATGGAGTTTCTGGGGGTTCTAGGGTGATTTCGGAGGCATTCCAAGAAGCTTCAGAGCATTTTCGGAGGATTTCAGAAACGTTACGGAGGCGTTAAATAACGTTTTCGGGGGTTTTGGAGGATGCAAGGAGCGTTACATGGGTTTTTTTTTTTCCTTCTAAACCATAGGGGGATAAATCTGCTCATCAGACACCCTAACAGGAAGGTTGGGGTAGTGTGGGGTTAAGGCCGTCTTCTACAATGCCGGTAGAAGCCAGGACTACTCTCTCCTCGACCCACTAAAACACATTCCTATGGTCGCCAAACCCTACGTCTCTCCGGAACCACCAAGAAGGTATTGCTTCAGAGAGGGGCTAGTGCATATCGCACCCTCAAGGTTAGCTGCCGTAGCCTAGCAGCAACGAACATCGATGACTCGCTCTGGAGAGTCCATCACGATAGCATGCTGGCGCTTAGCCAGCTTCCCGAGTGGTCCTCGCCACTCCCTTTGTCCTCGGAAGGCGGGCAGGGTCAACCCCGCCCGCGCCCTACTGCTGAGCGGACATCAAGAACTGATGCCCACGTGCAACCCGATCTGACCTGCCCGTAAGTAAGGGTATCACTACCCTTCAGGCACTATCAGATGCACCCGTAGGTTGCAGACAGCAGGGTCTCACCTACCCCGACCCTTGCCGGGGACCCCTTTCCAACCGCGGGCTCAGATCCAACCCAGTAGACCGACGCCACGACAGCACCGCTACCGGGACTTCCTCTCCGCGGCCACTTAATCGCTGTAAGGGTCGATCTCGACCGCAGGGCACCGGTATGACCTACGAAGCCGACTTCGAACCCCTGGACCACCTCTTGTACTGCATCTGGACTAGCCATTCTCCGAGTCCACGCGCCACCTCCTCTGTAGCTCCCAGACGATATGGGTGATAGCCGTTGAAACGGCATTCCAGCTAATCTCATCCCTACACATTCTCTGGACCAAGTTGTCCGGAGTTGTGTCCTCCCCGCATGTGGCAAGCATGCGGTCACGCATTGTGCGAAAACGCGGGCACACGAACAAAACGTGTTCCGCCGTTTCCTCTAAACCATTGCACACTGGGCATTCGGGAGAATCCGCATGCCCGAAACGGTGTAGATACTGTCGGAAGCAACCATGACCTGTAAGGACCTGTGTCAGGTGGAATGTAACTTCCCCATGGCGCCTATTAATCCAACTATCTACCCTCGGTATCAACCTATGGGTCCACCTTCCTTTGGTGGAACTGTCCCACGCGCGCTGCCATTTGACCATAGAGGCCATCCTGACAGTCTTGCGTATGCCTCTTGTGCCGCGCATTTCGAAGCACTCCATGTCCTCACTGATAAGAATGCTGATAGGCACCATACCAGTAATGACACAGAGAGCGTCGTGTGACACGGTACGGTACGCGCTTGCAACCCTCAGACACATAAGCCTGTAAGTACTTTCCAGCTTCCGTCGGTAGCATTCAGTACTTAGCGCGGTACCCCACGCCGGGCCGCCATACCTAAGTATGGACGTAGCAACACTAGCCAGAAGCTTGCGCTTACTGGCGTACACCGCTGAGCTATTGGACATCATCCGGGACAGTGCCGCAATAGCTGTGGAGGCTCTTTTACAGGCATAATCGACGTGGCTACCGAAGGTAAGCTTGTCGTCGATCATCACGCCCAAGTGCTTGACAGAGCGCTTCGACAGGATAGTGCATTCTCCTACACTGATCTCCGTCTGCTGCGCCGACTGCATGTTGTTAACAACCGTCACCTCTGTCTTGTGGTGAGCTAGCTCCAGTTTTCTGGACCGCATCCACGCCTCCACAACCTTGATCGAGTGGTCGGTAGTCAACTTCACCTCCTCGATCGTTTCACCGTAGACTTCGAGCGTAATATCGTCGGCAAATCCAACAATCACCACTCCCACTGGGTACTCGAACCTCAACACCTCGTCGTACATGACATTCCATAACACCGGACCCAGGATGGAACCTTGCGGGACTCCTGAGGTTATGTGAAAGCATTTCCGACCCACCTCCGTGTCGTAAACTAGTACGCGATTCTGGAAGTAGCTTCCGAGAATCTTGTACAAGTACTCCGGTATCCCCAGACGCAGGATCGGCAATAGCAGCCCAACTGGCGCTATTAAATGCATTCCTTACATCCAGAGTCACTACCCCGCAGAAGCGAATTCCCCTCCTCTTAGGCTCGAGTGCTTTCTCGGCGGTTTTTGTAACCGACAAGATAGCGTCTACGGTGGACCTCCCCTTCCGGAAGCCATACTGGTTGCTCGAAAGACCATTTGCGCCCTCAGTGAACCGCAACATTCTATTGAGGATGATCTTTTCGAGCACCTTCCCCGCCGTGTCAATCAAGCATATTGGTCTATATGCCGACGGGTCTCCGGGTGGTTTCCCCGCCTTTGGCAATAGTACCAGGCTCTGCCTCTTCCACGCTTCTGGGAAAACTCCCTCGTCCAGGCATTTCTGCATAGCAGACCTGAACATCTCGGGAGCTTCTGCAATAGCTACTTTTAAGGCCAGGTTCGGAACTCCGTCCGGACCTGGGGCCTTACCTACGCTAAGGGACTTAGCTATCCCCGCAAGTTCCACATCGGTGACCATTTCCTCATCGCCAGCCCCAGTCCCCGGCTGTCCTACGAAAGGAGGCCAAGGACTAGGATCATGACGCGGAAAAAGTCCTCCAATGATCCCCTCCAACATCTCTGGAGATTGCTCTGTAGGAGCCATCACACCTCTCGTCTTGGCCATAACGATCCTGTAGGCATCACCCCACGGGTTCGTATTGGCACTCTGACAGAGACCCTCAAAGCAGGCCTTTTTGCTTGCTCTTATCTCGGTCTTGAGCGCGGCTTTTGCAGCGGCGAACACCACCCGCCGTTCGTTTCGCTCTTCCTCTGATCGTGCTCGCTGCATCCGCCGCCTAGCCCGTAGGCAGGCGCGGCGCAGGTCCGCAATCGCGTCGGTCCACCAGTAAGCCGGTGGCCTCCCATTTCTAGGGTGGACTCTCCTAGGCATGGTCGCATCACACGCACGTGAGAGCACCGCTACCAGCTCGTCGCCGTCTAAACCGAGTAAGTTTCGCTCACGGCGGAGCGCTTCCCTAAATACCTCTTCGTCGAAGTATGATGTCTTCCACCTACGAGGGCTTGGCCTTGGCCTAGCCGCCTCTTCTTCTATCCGCTGTTTGCTGTTGTTGTAGTCGATACTGTAGCGAACCGCCAGGTGGTCGCTGTGAGTGTAGCCATCATCTACTCTCCAGTTCGAACTACTTGTTAGGCCAGGACTACAAAAGGTCACGTCAATAATTGACTCCGCTCCATTTCGACTATAGGTACTCTTGGTACCGACGTTAGCCAAGTCGACATCTAAGATGGCCAGTGTTTCTAGCAGGATCTGACCCCGCTGGTTCGTGAAACGGCTTCCCCATTCCACAGCCCAGGCATTAAAGTCACCCGCTATTACCACCGGCCTTCGCCCTGTTAGCACGGTCGTTAAGCGGTCCAGCATTTGCGTGAACCGCTCGATCGGCCACCGCGGAGGCGCATAACAGCTACAGAAGAAGACCCCGTTTACTTTGGCGACCACGAAGCCCTCGTAGGTAGTAGACACCAACTCCTGCACGGGGTATTTACCCGTCGTCCATATCGCCGCCATTTTCCTGGTCCCATCCGAGGCCCAGTTGCCGTTGCCGGCGGGTACTCGGTATGGGTCCGAAATGATGGCGATATCCGTCTCCCACTCAGAAACCGCCTGACAAAGCAGTTGCTGAGCCGCATCACAGTGGTTCAGGTTCAGCTGCGTTACCTGCACTGTGATTTGTTGTTCACTGCGGCTTTCTTAAAGGCCGGGCACCCTGGACCACCCATCGGATGTCTGTTTTTCGAGGTTTTCCCGGTACAGATCATGCAGATGGGCGGACTCGTGCAGCTTTGGGCCTTATGACCTTCAGCGCCGCATCGCCGCATCGCCGCAAACCTCAGGTGGCTCGTGGAATGTCAGGTGACATACACACCAGCCCACCTTAATACTCCCTACTTTAACGGACTTTTTAACATCCGCCACAGGTAGCTGAACCAAAGCTATCTGTGTCCCTGCTGGCCCTCTCCGTAGCTTAACGGCTGCGGCGGCCACCTGCACCTCGCACTGTTGCCGCAGTGCCGTGACGAGCTCTTCCACTTCGGTGATCTCGTCGATGTCTTTGACCTTCAGAGTCGCCTCATGTGTCAGAGCCCTCACCTGCACACCTTCACCAAGGACCTCTTCTGCCAGCCTTTTGTAGGCGGCGCCCTTGTGCTCCTTCTGGCGCTTCAGCTCCAGGATCATCTCGCCCGTACGAGTACGTCTAATACTGCGTACGTCGGCTCCAAGACCCTCAAGCTTGGCGTCGCTTCGCATCGTCTTCAAGACGTCCGAGTACTTGGACTGTTCCGTCTTGATGACGATAGCGTCGCCTTTCTCACGCCTGGCACCTGCCTTCCTACGCCTTGGCTTGGCGTCCTGCACTTCTACCTGCGGATTCACCTTCTTCTTCTTCTTCCGCTCTACCTTTGTCCAAGGAGGGTCTTCTCCTTGGATCGCCCTGCTCTGTGGCTGCTGAGGGCCCACCATTGGTCGCAACCCCTTGTTCCCATCATTCCGGGACGGGCCAGCCTTTTCAGGCCCACCCTTCCCAGCTTTCCGGGAACCCTGGCTGGGGTCCGACTTTCCGGCGTTACCACCGGCTTTCAGGGTTATTATACGCCTGGCCTTGCGGGCGCCGCCAGACAGCTCCTCACCTGACGGCTGCCTCGCCCGCTTCTGCGAATGCTTGTCGCGTTTGTCGCGAGCATTCGCTTCCACTCTCTTCGGACTACCCGCGAAGGAGAAGGCCTCCGTTTGTGTAAACTTAGACGCTTTCTCCTTTGCGGGTTCCGCCGCTGCTGCAGCCAGCAACGCAACCGCGTGCTCCTGCTTGGCATTATCGACAGACGCTCTAAGCCGAAGCAAGGCCGTTTTCAGGTCCTTGCTTATGTTCGACTTAGTTGTCGCGAAGTCGATAATTTTGCCAAGCTGCTGCTCAGCTACCTCTAATGCGGGCCGTCCTTTTTCTGCCACTTGGCTGATGGCCCTCAGCAACCATGCTCCGTCCATGACCTCCGCCGGCTGGCTTGCCGTGGAGTGGACAGGAGCTCCCACGCTTGAGCTGCGTAAGCAGCTTCCAGCACCTGACTCCTCGCTTCTCCTTGTAGGAGACCTCATCAACCCGCTTCTTGCGAAGGGGTTGACCGCACCACTATTTCCACCTAGATTCTGATTTTTATTTGACTTCATGATTAAATCCCACGAGTAGCACGGGAAAGAATGTCCACCACGCCAGAGCCCTG
Source organism: Aedes albopictus (assembly GCF_035046485.1). Classification (NCBI taxonomy): domain Eukaryota; kingdom Metazoa; phylum Arthropoda; class Insecta; order Diptera; family Culicidae; genus Aedes; species Aedes albopictus. The sequence continues at coordinate 10,907,332 of NC_085136.1, forward strand.
CATTAACGCGGTAAGGGACAGCTTACTGTGGGGGGTGCCCAGGTACCCCACAGGCTCCGTTAAAGATCGATCATCTTTTTCACCCCCTCGATCACTCATTCCTCAGCACGGGTCGCTTGACACCTTGAATTGGGGTTAGTAGTCCTATTCTTAGCCGACGACTACGCGGCTGACTCGCAAGCGGGGGGGTGCGTCAGGCCCCAGGACTTTCGTCCCTGCTGCCCAACCAGCGTGTCGGTGAGTGCATCTAACATCCTGTTGTACTCTTCGTCCGTCCACCTTGGAGGTGCATAAAAACTGCACACGAAGGTTCCATTGAATTTGGCAATCACGAAACCGTCATGTGAGCATTCGATCACTTCTTGGATAGGGAATCCCATTACTTGAATTGCCGCTATCTTAGCTCTATCGGCCACCCAGTTGCCGTTCTCGGGAGGAACCCGATATGGCTCCGCAATAATCGCAACATCACACTTTGACTCTGTTGTCGACTGCCACAACAATTGCTGTGCGGTGTCGCAATGTTTCAGATTTATTTGAGTTATCTGCATCATTGTCGGCTTGCCTTCGCCTTTTTATAGGCCGGTCACTTGAAGCCTCCCGTCTTATGGTCGTTTCCTTCCTCTGGCTTACACAGCACGCACTTGGGTTGGCTCGTGCAGTCTCGAGCAACGTGGCCGTGTCCACCACAACTCGAGCATCGCTCGGACCTGTCGGGGCCCTTGAATTTTTTCGCCTGATGACCAAACTCTATGCATTTAAAGCATCGCTCCATTTGTTAGGTGGCTCGGGGAGGCAGTCGCAACTTATTGGCATTATCCACAGGCAATCGGATGGCCGCCGTCTGAGTGCCTCCATACGACTTCCTTATCCGAATCACCATCGGTCCTTCGACGTTGCACTGCTCCTTCAATGCGCGTTTCAGATCATCTTCTGTCGTGACCTCGTCCTGTATGTATGTATGTCTGTGCGCAAAAAAGTTCATTCACTTTAAAGGCACTTCGCATTGGCCGATTTCTCGGATTTTAGCACGAATCGAACCGGAATTTTACCGCATTGTTTTATGGCATTAATATAAAAAAATACATTTTTTCGAGAAATATCAAAAATGTGTCAATCTATGATAAATTTCTTCAATGTTCAAAAAGAACCTATGTTTAAATAACTTGTGAAGTATTAATTTATAATAATATATCGCTGATAAATGTTCGAAATTCCATTCAATTCGGTTCACTGATTTCCGAGATATGACTGTCAAAAAATAAGTTGACTAAAAAAAATACAAGAACGGTTCTAGCTTTGCGAAAGATGAACCATTCGATCTCAATTTTTTATCAATGATGCACACATAATAAGTTGATGAACAGTCAAAATTTGAGAGTTTTTTAGGCACTCTTTGAAAAGTTACAGAATTGTGAACTTTTTGTGAGGAAAAAAAAGTTGCTATCCCAAAAATTTTGGATTCCTCCAAAAAAATCCTCCGGAAATTTCTTTAAAATTTTTCCCAAAACTCTTCTATCGATTTGCCTAAGTATTTTGTAATGGATTCCTGCTATGTTTTCTAGGGATTTTTCCAATGATTTTTTGCAGAAAATTTTCGCCAGATTTCTTAGAAAATGTCATTGAGAGTTTTGTCAGAACGAGATAGAAGAGGAACTGACGTGCAACATACACCAGCTTTTCAAAAATGTTCTCTGATTCTCAAGTCCACCCCCATATTTTGATTGGCATCCTATAAGAAGTAACTGGTCAAAATTTCAGCCAAATCCATTGAAATTAAGAGGTGCATCAAATCAATTTTGTGTTTTTCGACTATTTTTGAACTTCAAAAAATCATAACTTCACTAAAACATGTCAAAACTTAATTCTTTCGGCAGAAGTTGAAAGCTATACTTGTTTGCTACAACTTCTCCGAACAACGTGTGCGAATAAAATTGAAGGAAACATGTGTAATTATCACATTTGTGATCAGAAAAACCTTAAAAAGTTGATTTTTTGATAGATTTTGTTCTGGAACACCCTAATATACGTAATAAGTTGGATTTTTCAAAACGGCATCATATTCTCCAATGTTTTTTGGTTTTTTGCTCCGAATCTTCCTTGCAACTTCTACAGAATCGACAAGTGTCATCTTCCAATATTCCTAGTAGTTTTAAAAAGTATTTGCTTGAGCAGTGACCTGTTACTAAACCACAAAAAGTATTCAGATCTTTTTTAGACAAACTCAGAAGTTTTCGAGTAATGTTTTTGTTTGAAGATATAAATCTTTTAGATTGTCGTGCTATACATAATAGGTTGATGAACAGTCGAAATTTGAGATTTTTTTAGGCACTCTTTGAAAAGTTACAGAATTGTGAACTTTTTTGTGAGAGAAGAAAAAGTTGCTATCCCAAACATTTTGAATTCCTCCAAAAAACTATTAGAATTCAGAACTTCCTCTGATGATTCCTACAGGAGTTCCTCCGGAAATTTCTTTAAGATTTTTGCCAAAGCTCTTCTATCGATTTGTCTAGTATTTTGTGATGGATTCCTGCTATGGTTTCTAGGGATTTTTCCTAGGATTTTTTGCAGAAAATTTTCGCCAGATTTCTTAGAAAATGTCATTAAGAGTTTTGCCAGAACGAGATAGAAGAGGAACTGACGTGCAACATGCACACACATGCTTCCTACGGAAAACAACATAAAGTACATTAACCCTCTAATACCCAAATTTTTTATTTTGATCTAAATATCATTTTTCGTCATCTAAAATCGATTTAAACATGTTTTAGAAGATGATTCTTTTTAATTCTCGATTTCGTGAATTTCAGTTTTTGATTTTTCTAATTTTTATTTTTGAACATCCCTACAGTTTTATATTTTTCCAGGAAGCCTATTTAGAGTACGGATTTTTTGAGATGAAAACATTTTGAGATTTTATGATAATTGTTGAAATATTTTTAATTTTATTTTTTTCCATAGTAAATTTTATTTTCCGTGTAATTTTAAGGAAAATAATTTTAGAGTGTATTCAATTCCGTTAAACTATAAAACAAGGATAAAATGATTTGGGAAAATTTTAAAACATGTTAATTGTAGCGATTCAATACAAAATAAACGATGACTTCTAGAAGCTGACTAAAACATCACTTTTTCAATGATTTATAAAAAATGTAAATACGCTTTAAAATACACCAAAAATCATTTTGAGATATACAAAACAGTCCTAAATATCAGCCAAAAATATAAACATTTTGATTTTCCACGAAACAAAAATTACAAAAATGCTCAAACTATACCCCGTCTAAAGGCGGGGTTGGGTATTAGAGGGTTAATCTCGAAGGATGTAGTTATGCTTTCAAAACTTGTTATTGTTATGTTACTTTTATCAAATACAGTACACTCTCAATGGAAGAATAATAGCATAACTTATACTTCACGAACATATCATTTAAATGTTATTAAAGGCGAAACTGGATACATTCACTCATGTTTTGTGTTTTTTAACATATATATTTTTAGTAAATAACGTGAGTAAAACTTCCAAAATCAGTTTAGAGAAAGGATCTAAGTATCTTCTGTATTTTTTTTTCTGGTGGAAAATATTCTTCATTCTTACAAAAAGCAGTTTAAACAAATTAAAAAAAAGATTTTGGAAAATTTGAAAACATTGTTCTGATATTCAATAAAAAAAAGAGGAAATGCATCTAGTTTTGCCTGAATGGATGTATACCAATAGCTTGATTATAACAAAATGCAAATGAGATTGTCCAACAAATTGTTATAAGAATTTTTGGTGGAACCATTCAGTATCAGTTTTCATGGATATTGCCAAAAATTGCAGACGGTTTTCCCAAAGGTATTGTTAAAGGATAATTTAAACAAATTTCACGAATAAAATTACAGAATTACGAAAAACAAATCTGTAAAAGTTCCCAAATATATGGTTGACGAAATATCTAAAGAGTTCCTTACTGACAGGGATGACACATAGGAATTTCTGAGTAACTTAGATGAGATTTTTTCAATAAAATTGCTAAAGGTTCTAAAATAATTGCGAGATCAGTTCTCAAAACAGAAGATTGTGAAATTATTCAGTAATTGCAAAAAAAAAACTCTGAAGAAATTATATGAGGAATAGCCGAAGGAAAATTCAAAAAATAAGCTATATATTACTATAGCCAAAGATGGTTTTAACTACGAATAAAGGAAATATTTACAAGAAAACTTATTATATCAAAAAAAGAAAAAGAAATCAGAATTAAAATGCAAATTAATAGACAGGGTGAGCTGTAACCTCAGAACATCATGGAAGGGTGCAAAACTGATTTCATTATTTAGATTCACAATCGATGTGAAGTATTTCAGATACCACTGTTCAAACATAAACGTAAAATTTAATACATTTAATGCGTTTCCCAGTAAACTGATACCAACGAAAAGGAGGACTCTACCCAATTCCATCCCATTTTTTAATTTGATTTTGAAGAAACCCATCCCTTTCGACACACACCACTCGGTCCGTTTCGCCACCCGATCTGCATCGCCATGAGAGCCCAGAGGAAATAAAACACCAAAGCTCTTCCTAAATGATCACCGAAGAAAGCAGCCGAAGATTATGGGTATTTCCCGGGGCACTCCCCAGAATCAGAAAATGATGAAAGGAGCCGAAAAACCGAAAGAACCCGGTGATACTAGTCTTTGGAGACTGAGCCGGGGGATGGGCTCGTACCCATTATTTGCATAGATGCTTTCCTTCGTTGGCGAACGCTGCCATCGGCCGCCGCCTGGCTTAGGAATCAGAACCACCACCGGAAAATGGAATAGAAACAAACAAAAAGGTTTTTCACGCGAACAAAACCATTCCGGCACGCACTAATCAGGGGGAGTTGATCCTTCCGATTCTTTTTTTTTCGCCAGCTCGGTCCAACCGCCCCCCGTTTTGTTTGTTATCAAATGGACCTTTTGGGGATTGGGCAGGCAGCCGGGCAGCGAGCTGCCACCGGAAAATAGAAGAATGGAAAAGCAAGCTCTCATGTTTCAACTGGAGTTTTTTTTTCGTTGTTGCTCGAAGGATGCTCGAACAAAGAGGTTCGCCATAATTTATCAAAGCATTATCGAGGTGAAAATTGATTCCATTGAAGTGGACGCTGGAGAGCGCCCACTTGTTTTGTTTGTTTATGGACTTCATTGGTGTGTATTAAAGAGAGAGAGAGAGAGAGAGAGAGAGAGAGAGAGAGAGAGAGAGAGAGAGAGAGAGAGAGAGAGAGAGAGAGAGAGAGAGAGAGAGAGAAAGAGAGAGAGAGAAAGAGAGAGAGGAAAAACCCGACCCATTTGGGAATGCTTGACATGGAATTTACGAAGATTTGAGGTTGGTATGAAATTCGTTCAGAACTGGATGCTAGACTATGAACAGACGGATATACAGATTAAAATGGAAAATCTATGAAGAGGAATAAAAAAGCATTGAAAAATTGAAAAAAAAAACAAATAAAAACACGATCAGCTATGAGGATAAAGGGAAATCCAGAAAATAAGTAAAAAAAAAACCAGATTAATCCACCTAGTGGTGATAGTGCCTTTCTCGTCGAATATGTACTCATGAACTTTTCGTCGACGTTAGCCAAAATGTTCCTGAATCCTGAAAACACTTCATATAGAAAAGCAACAATTTTAACAAAGCCATCATCGATTTTCGAAACTTATTGATGATATATATTCCGATGTAATGTTGAACAGCAAAACAGAGCTGAAAAATATCAGACCTCTCAGTTGACTGCTTGACCACCTTAACCCTAGTCGTGTATTGGGATCATTATGACCCCATTCCATCCACTACGGTAGCGGGGTGAGCGTCAGCTAATGCATGAAGAAGGTTAACTTTATTCCAATCACAGATCACTTTGTGATCTTCGCCAATGTTTATTTCAGCACACTTTAGGCTATATTTTATTATCATTGGTAACATGATTCATGTAAAATTTGACCTTCCTTCAAGAAAAATGCATTCAAATTCTTGAATTTCATTTCATTCCCATTTCAATCGCAATAAGAAAAGTGAGGGCTCAACCAGCCACACCCAAATTGTGAGCAGTAATTTTAGAAGCATAAGGAGATTGAAGATTGAAAAACTGTATAAGGTGTTGATGCGATTAAATTATTTTTTTTTCCATAAAACGTTGATCCATCCTACTATACATTTACACCGCAGGAATCTTAAATGATGTGATTTGAAGAGATCGCTTTGTTCACGATTTTGTTCTCTTGCATATATAATCTTATAATCTTACCCAACGTTTACATGCTATCAAAAAAGCCAAAATTTGATTTATCGCTTTGACATTTACAGGGGATAGGGGGATTAGGGGCATAATGGACACCCTAAGCAAATGAGTATGTTAGGCCTGTATAACAGATAAAAACTTAACATATTATCAGTTGACTTGCAACGTCAACTTGTTTCCTACGTATTTCAATCATTTACAGCTGGTAGAATGTCATTATTGTGAAGAAATAATGAATTGAAAACCGTGTGTTTTTTGGGGCTGGCAGAAAAGGCACGGGGCGAAATGGACACCCATCGGGGCATAATGGACACCCCTGCATATTTTATGCTGTATCTTTGAGAAAATCGACCAGTTAAGTAATTTGCCAACGAAGATCAATTCCACAGATATTATACTCCATCTTAGACGAGTTTACATAACATCAAAGTTAATTCAATAAATTTTAGGCTAAAATAATCGGATTGATTTTTTCAAACTCTCTATAACGCCTAACAGTATGCAACGCGCGTACATCCATTCATAATTGCCACTGTTCATTTTGCCCCGAATAGACTACAACATTGAAATTGCTTTTTTGAGTAATTTCTGATCAAAAATATAATACTTCATCCATTGCTAAATCTACGTATACATGTAGATAAGCTAACAATTCACTTGTTTGTATGGTGGACACACTCAAACACTCGTAATACCTTATTTGCTGCTGCTTCGAAATTATAAGAAATCCACCATATGAAAAACATACTTCAGTTTCAATGATATTTTGGTTATTTTGAAGGAATATAAATGGTACTTTTGAAAAATAGAACAATGACTTGTTCCTTTACACTTATGCATTGAAAGTTTTACATAAAAGTCAACGGTTTCGGCAAAAACAGGGGTGTCCATTTCGCCCCGGGTGTCCATTATGCCCCTAATCCCCCTACTCAAAATAACTTGGACAGGTAATTTCAAAAAATGTTCAACTCGATGTAACTTTTCGAAAAGGTCATCAAATATTTTTAAATTTTTACTGTAAGTTCATCAAATAGTTGTGCATCAGTTTTTCAAATTTGGAAAAGATCGGGCCATTCTACACGAAGTTATAAAGATTCTGGAAAAAGGTATAATTATCCGATAGCCAACTTTGAGCTGTTATATCTCCGGATTCAATGAACCGAATGCAATGAAATTATGTTCATTTATGACTAATAAAATGAACTTTGAAAAACAGTTGACTTAATTTGAAATTATTAATAAGAAAAAAAGTTATAGCAATTTCATTTATTCTATGTTTTTTTAGTAAGTTCATCTATTTTTTTCATATGCATCCCATTACTTTTTCTATTTAATGCCATCTATTTGGTTGCTTTCCTTTGAAACATAAATATATTCAAGTCAATTAGAGGGAATTTAAATGAACTATAATTACTATCTCGAATTTTTAAAACGATGATGAAGTTTTGGATAAATTGGTGTTATATTAGAAAAATTATCTAATCGTGTTAATTTTCTTTCGTGTAAAGAATTTTAAGTTTAGTCAAATGTTATTAATAGCTCATTATATAAGTCATAAATGATCAAAATTTCATTGCATTCGGCTCATTGAATCCGGAGATATAACAGCTCAAAGTTGGCTTTCGAATAATTATACCTTTTTCTAGAACCTTTTTAACTTCTTATAGAAAAACCCGATCTTTTCCAAATTTTGACCACTGATACACAACTAGTTGATGAACTTACAGTAAAAATTTTAGAATATTTGATGCCTTTTCGAAAAGTTACAGCGAGTTGAACATTTTTTGAAAAGTGAAAATTTTACCTTTCCCAGTTATTTTGTTCACCTTTATAATTTCGCTATTTGAAGTGCAGCTTGCATGGGTTTTGTTAAATTTTGCGTTTGACCACTTCCGGCGGGACACCTGCAACCGATTGCGGTTGTCTCAAATATGGTCTGAGACTATGTTTTTGTCAACTGTTCATCGGGTTACCTGAAAAGCCGAAACTTCATGTGATCTGAGGCTATTTTCTTGCTTAACGTTCGTCAAATTTTTGAAAAAGCCGCGATTTTATGTATCGCATGCGTGATTTTGATTCACATGTATTAAATCACTTTCGATGGAACACCCGCAACCGATTCCGAAATATTATTACAAGCTCTAGATGTGGCCTGAGACTATTTTCTTGTTGACCGTTCATCAGATTATCAAAAACACCGCTATGGTTTAGTTCCATTCTATATTTTACCACTTCCTAAGCGTTACTCGTCTTGTCACCAGATCTGAAACACTACCGGTTCTCCCAAATATGGTCTGAGATTATTTGTTGATTAACCGTTTATCTTGTTACTGAATAAGTCATTGATATGTCGCATGTATTGGTTCTCTTTTACATTTGACCATTTCTGTTGGGATACCCGTATCGGTTCCGTAACACACTGATATGGCTTGCGTCTATTTTCTTACAACTGTTCAACATGTTACCTAAAAAGCCGTGATTTGAGCTATCGCATGTATGGGTTTGGTGTCACTTCCGGCCCGGAACCGGTTGTGGATCACTACCGATAGTCTCTTAAATAGTCTGAGCCTATCTGCTTGCTAAAGTTTATTAGGTTATCTAAATAGCCATGGGTTTGGTTCAATTTTATATTTAGCCGCTTTCGGAGGAAAACCCGGAACTAGTTTCGGCGCTACTGACATTCCATAATGTGGTCTTAGCCTACTTCCTCAATAACCGGTCATCAAGTTGTCGAAAAAGCCGTGATTTGATGTGCCGTATATACGGCCACTTCCGGCGGAACACCCGGAACCGGTTCTGAAGCACTACCGGTGCAGATATGGTCTGAGACTGTTTTCTTGCTAACTGCTCATCAGGTTATCGAAAATGCCGCAGTTTGATGTGTCGCATGCATGGTTCACTTTTATATTTGGCCACATCCGGCGGGACACCCGAAACGGGTTCCGGAACAATACCGGTTCAGATATGGTCTGAGCCTGTCTTTTTGCTAACTGTTCATTAGGTTATCGAAAATGCCGCAGTTTGATGTGTCGCATGTATGTGTTTGTTACATTTTTGTGTATGACCCCTTCCAAGGGTACTGGTCCGGAACACCTAAATGGCCATAACTCCGGAACGGCTGGACCGATCCGAACCATTTTCAATAGGAAACAATGGGACCAGATTCCGCGTCGAATGAACCGTCGATCATTAAAATCGGTTGAGGTTTACTGCCAAAAAGTGATGTGAGTTTTTTTGTACACACACATACACACACACACACACATACACACACACACACATACACACACACAGACATCACCTCAATTCGTCGAGCTGAGTTGATTGGTATATGTGACTTGACCCTCCGGGCCTTCTATCAAAAAGTCGTTTTTGGATTGAACATATAGCCTTTCCAGTACACTTAGTGTACGAGAAAGGCAAAAATGACAAATATACAAAAAGCCATGGAAGATGGAACTTGAAAAATGGATGAAATGGAAGAAAAGTTGGAAGACAGAAGATAAAGAATAAATTATAAAATGAACGATAGAAGATCATTCGCGTTACTACAATGATTTGGCTCCCCAGCAACAAAGTCGTGCAACTCTACTTCAGCTCATGTAATCCACTTAAACGCTTTGGAACCCCCCTGAGCACCTCATTCACCCCATAATTTCTACTACAGCCCATATGAAACCTCGTGAAACCCTCCGAAACTGTTCAAAAAGCATTGAAACGACTCAGAGTTTTGCCCGACATCTCCTTAAACTTTCATTCAATTCTACTAAAAACCCTTGATATTCTGAATTCTCATAAAACGCCTATAAACCTCTCAGGAAAAAACCCTTGAGGTCTCCTTAGTCTTCCTTCTTCATGTAATTGCTGGAGTAACGTCCCCACTAGGGACAAAGCCTGCTTCTCCTCAGCTTAGAGTTCTACTGTTCTATGAGCACTTCCACAGTTATTAACCTTCATCTAGCCAACGTAAATTTTCCACCTTCGGAGAAGTACAAAAATGCTCATAACTTTTTTGTTTTTCGATGGATTTTGATGAAATTTTCACAACTTCCCGAAAAACTCTTCTAGTTTATGATGCCGGGGACATGGGTAAATGGTTCCGGAGTTATTCCGGATTGTCTTGGGGTACCAAAATTGGCCACATAGTTTGCGCAACGTATATCTCAAGATCCCGATGAGGTAGAAGTATAGTGTCTTCGGCGAATTTGTTTAGCAGGTTAAGAACTAACTGTGTAAGCGGATGAATCCATGTCGTTCAGTACCGCCCGAATAGCTTCGGTACCACCAACAGCATCAAACTAAAATTCTGTCCTTTCACCGTTGCCACCCATTGTTAGCTCTCTGAACCTATGACAAAAGAACACAAAACTAGAAGATGCGCACACGTGAAATTATTCCCTAGTAATTATTTTTGTTTTCTCTTAATTATAACTTATTTAAACTGTAAGTAAACTCATAAAATTGAAAATACTGTAAACTAAAACGTAAAATTTATAGAAAAACACGAAACATTCAAGCTGAAATTGTTACAATCGACGGAAAACTAACGAAGAAAACTAAAACTGCAAGTAACCTAAAAATTATGAAAAACATGCAATTAATAAAAAATAACTTTGCAGCTTGAAGCTTACTCCGCTAAAACGAGTCTGTCTTTGGAGATTTTTTCGTCCGTCCCGTAACAAACTGGCAACGGCAAGTTTGGTTCACGATTTCGCCGCTAGGCGGCGCCAGTGTCTAAAATGTTGAAACCCTCATATCTCAGAAACCTGATAAGATAGAATGATGCTGTCTTCGGCAAAATTCTTCAGCAAGCTAAGAACTATCTGATAGTAAAGTCTTTGGTTTGGGATTTATCCGCTAGGTGGCGCATTGCGTCTAAAAAATTCGAACGCGTATATCTCGGTACCCTAATGAGGTACAAGCATGCTGTTTTCAGCAAAGTTGTTCAGCAGGTTAAGAACTATCTGACAATGGCGTCCTTTGTTCGAGAATCGTCCTCTAGCTGGCGCCAGGGTAAAAAATCTTCAAACTTCTTTATCTCAGAATCCTTATAAGATACAATGATGCCGTCTTCAACAACATTCTTCAGCATGCTAAAAACTGTCTGATAGTTGAGTCTTTGATTCGTGATTTATTCGCATGGTTTTTCGCTACACCGTCTTTGACCCCCTGCAGACAAATTTTGTCACCCCACAATATTGCTCCGTTTTTTTCTTCCGCGGATGTCTCCGGGAATTTCTACAGGAACTTTTCCGAGTATTTTTCCAGGTATTTTCTCGGGAATCTCTCAAGAAATTCTTCTGGAAATGTCTCCGAGAATTCTTCCTGAAAATTTTCCAGGATTTCTTGTAGGACCCACATCAGGAAATCCTGTGGAGATTCCTTCCGGAATTCTTTCGGTAATTTCCCCAGGAATTCTTCTGGCAATTTCTTCAGGAGTTCTCCAGGAATTCCTTCGGATTTCCTCCGAGAATTTTCTCAGGAATACTTCCATGAGTTCCTCCGGGAATTACTCCATGAATTGCACCGGGATTTTCCTCAAGAATTCTTTCAAGAATTTTTCCAGGCTGGATTTCTCCGAGATTTTTTCTAGGAGTTCTTCCAGGAATATCTCCGGGAATTCCTTAGGGATATCCGCAAGGAATTACTCCGGAAATTTCTTCAAGAAATTGTCCGAGAAATCCTCCAGAAATTCGTCCAGGAATTCCTCCGGGAATTCCCCCAGAAATTTATCTTGGAACTTCTTCAGGAAAACTTCCAGTTTATTTTTTCTGAAAAAAAATCCACTGAGAATTTATCCAGGAAGTCTTCCTTCAGGAAGTCTTCCGTGACTTTTTTTTTAGAAAACCCTCTGAGAATTTCTCCAGGAATTCCTCTGGGAATTTCTCTGGAAATTTCTCTGGAAATTGCTTCTTTGTTTTCTTCAGGAATTCCGCCGGTAATTTCTCCGGGAGCTCCTCCGGAATGTCTCTGGAAATTCTCCCTGGAATTTCTCCAGAAATTCTACTAGGAATTTCTTCAGGAAATCCTTCCAAATTTTTTCCTGGAATTCGACTAGGAATTTCTTCACGATTCCTGCCAGGAATTTCACCGGGATTTCTTCTAAGACTCCCATCAGCAATTCCTCCGGTGATTCCTTCAGTAATTTCTCCAAGACTTTTCCAGGATTATTTCCAGGAATTCTTTCGGGTATTTCTCCAGGAATTCTCCCGGGGATTCCACCGGGAATTCCCTCAGGGGATTCCTCCAGAGATTCTTTCAAAAGAAGAATTCCTAGAGAATTTTCTGAAAGATTTCAAGAAGAAATTCCCGAAACAATTCCTGGAGAATTTCCAGGAGAAAATTCCGGAGACATTCTCGGAGGATTTCCTGGAGAAATTCCCGAAGGAATTATAGGATAAATTCCCGGAGGTATTCTTAAAAGAAGTCCTAGAAGAACTCCGGGAGAAATTCTCGAGGGTTTCGTGAGAAAAAAAATCACGGAAGACTTCCTGAAGAGATTATTGGAGAAATTCCCAGAGGATTTTCTTGAAAAAAAAAATCGACAGTTTTCCTTAGAAAATTCTCGGATATATTCCTTGAAAAACTCCTTAAAAAATCCCGGAGAAATTCCTAGAGAAATTCTTGGATGAATTCCTATGGAATATTCCGGCGGAATTCCTGAAGAAATTCCCGGAGGAATTCCCGGAGGCTCTCATGGACGAATTCCTGGGAAAATTCTCAGTGAAATTTCCGGATAAAATCTGGGAAAAAAGTTCGGAGGAATTCCTGGAAAACTTCCCAGAAGAATTCCTGCAGAAATTGCTGAAGGAATTCCTGAAGGAATTCCTGATGGGAGTCCTAGATGAAATCCTGGGGAAATTTCCGGAGGAATTCCTGGAGGATTTCCTAGAAGAATTCCCGGAAGATTTTCTGAATAAATTCCTGGAGGAAGTTCTTGAGGAATTTCCAGTGGAATACCCGGAAAAATTCCTGGAAAAATTCCCGGAAGAGTTCCTGTGGAAATTCCCGAAAGAAAAACGGAGCAAAAGAAGCAATATTGTAGGGCGATAAAATTTGTCTGCAGGGTGTCAAAGACGGTGTTAAAGTACTGCCTCTTGTACCACCGTACTCGTGCGTCTACTATCCTTCAAAATGGCTCTTAGGTTACTGAACAACTATGTTGAAAACGGAATACTTCTTGTTCATTAGGGTGTTCATACAAATATTTTCTTAATACTAAACGGAACCTATCGAATAATATCAGAACCAAGGACACGTTGAATACGTCTTACTTCATCTTAACTTTCGGAACAATTTGCTGGACGTTTTTCGATTTTTGAGATAATATTGATTGAATATTTTGATTGCTGGCGTCACCTAGCGCCGCCATTGCCGGATAGATCTCAATCTGCCGAACAATTTTACAGAAAACGCCATGCTTTTAGCTCATTACAATAACGAGATACACGTGTTTAAATATTATACACAAGGTGCCACCTAGTGAATAAATCACGGATCAAAGACTCATTTACCAGACAGTTTTTAGCTTGCTGAAGAACTTTGTTGAAGACGGCATCATTCTATCTTATCAGGATTCTGAGATATCGAAGCTTGAAGATTTTTGACCCTTGCGCCAGCTAGCGAACGATTATCGAACCAAAGATGCCATTGCCAGATAGTTCTTAGCCTGCTGAACAACTTTGCTGAAACCGGCATGCTTGTACCTCATTAGGGTATCGAGATATACGTGTTCGAATTTTTTAGACACAATGCGCCACCTAGCGGATAAATCCCAAACCAAAGACTTTACTATCAGATAGTTCTTAGCTTGCTGAAGAATTTTGCCGAGGACAGCATCATTCTATCTTATCAGGTTTCTGAGATATGAGGGTTTGAACATTTTTGACACTGGCGCCGCCTGGCGGCCGAATCGTGAACCAAAGTCGCCGTTGCCAGTTAGTTCTTAATCTGCTTAACAAATTCGCCGAAGACACTATACTTCTACCTCATCGGGATCTTGAGATATACAGGGGATGGCCAAAATGTTTGGGATAGGCAACTTTTTTTTCTCCCACAAAAAAGTTCAACATGCTATAACTTTTCATAGAGTGCATCAAAAAATCTCAAATTTTGACTGTTTATCAACCTGTTATATGTGCATCATTGGTACAAATTTGGGCTCGATTGAATAATTTTTAGCGAAGTTATAACCGTTCGGATAAAACACTATTTTTAAGACAACTTTTTTTTGAGCTGTCATATCTCGGAAACCAGTGAACCGAATTGAATGAAATTTCGAACGTACACTAACAATATACAAATGCTTCACAAACTATTAAACCATAGATACTTTTTGTACGTTGAAAAAAGTTATCATGGATTAACACTTTTTGGATTTTTCTCGAAAAAAATGTAATTTTTTTAAGTCAATGTCAATAAATTTTAGTGTTCATGTCCAAAGATTTTAAACTTCTGTTCTCAAGTTATATTTAATCAGATATATTAGAGCCTATTTAGATTAAAGGAAGAACACATTTAGTAATTTTAGTGTTGTATTGTAAATTTGACTTATTTTCCTCTATATGGGTAAAAATTTCAACCCGGTATAACTTAATTCGCCGTTAGAAAATATTACATTTTAAAACGTTGTATTAAGTATCAATATATTGTTGATAAACGTTAAAAAATTCATTCAATCCGGTTCACTGGTTTCCGAGATATGACAGCTCAAAAATGAGTTGTCTAAAAAATAGTGTTTTACCCGAACGGTTCTAACTTCGCGAAAAATTATTCAATCGAGCCTAAATTTGTACCAATGATGCACATATAACAGGTTGATAAACAGTCAAAATTTGAGATTTTTTGATGCACTCTATGAAAAGTTACAGCATGTTGATTTTTTTTGTGGGAGAAAAAAAGTTGCCTATCCCAAACATTTTGGCCACCCCCTGTACGTTGCGCAAACTATGTGGCCAATTTTGGTACCCCAAGACAATCCGGAATAACTCCGGAACCATGTACCCATGTCCCCGGCATCATAAACTAGAAGAGTTTTTCGGGAAGTTGTGAAAATTTCATAAAAATCCATCGAAAAACAAAAAAGTTATGATCATTTTTGTGTTTTTCTGAAGGTGGAAAATGTACGTTGGCTGGATGAAGGTTAACTAAACGCTTCCCCTTCCGCGTAGTATGTTGCATGTGTAGAATATCGACTAGTAAGCACGACAAGTTCCTGATCCGACCGGAAAACGAACCCGTCATTGTCAGCATGATCATGCTGGATACTCATACCATTACAGCTGTGACTATTGTTTAGGATTTTCCTCTAAGACCTCCCTTCAACTCCGCTAAAGCCCCGGGATACTCTTTGAAACCACCTGAAATCCCCTGAAATCCCCTGAAATCCCCTGAAATCCCTTGAAACGTCTTGAAGCGCCTTGAACGCCATCCTCAGAAACCCCCTTGAGATCCTGGAGGCTTCCATAAAACTCTATTAAATCCCCTCAAGCCCCCTGGAACCCATTGTAATCCACTGAAACGATTTGAACCCTCCCAGAAAACCAACTGAGGACCCCACTAGACCTCTCTTCAACTCTACTGAAGCAACTGAAACCCCCAGAAACCAGAAACGCTTTGAACTGCCTTATAAACCCTTCCGAAGTTCTCTGAACTGTCGCGTGCTTCATTGCTGCCCCACGTTACTTTTTAACGATTTTGATTTTCAAGTTCTGAACGGTCTGTTTTTGCGTGTACTTTTAGAAACCTCCCTCGGAAACAATGAAAACAGCTTAATATCAATTTCTTCCATGTTATTTTTTCTTCTTTAAAGCTGTTCCATGTTTAATTTGTACGTCACGTAAACTGAGGAGTGAGCAACTAGAAGTAATGAGTGATCAGTAACGATGACAATTGACGAGTGAACAGTAAAGAATGAGGAGTGGGAAGTAAAAGTGAGAAACTAGAGTAAGCTGTGAGAAGTAACCAGTGGTGAGTGTGTGGCAGAGAAAAGTGAGAAGTGAGTAGTGCGGAATGATAAATGAGGTGTAATGAAAAATTGGGAGCAGTGAATACTGAAGAATGAGATGAGTAAAGTAGTGAGGATTAAGTTGTGCAGAATGAATTGTGAGAACTTCATAGTGTGGAATTAGCAGTGAAAGAGGATAGTAAAAGGATAGTAAGCAGCGTAGAGTGAGGAGTAAGAAAAGTGCAGTGAGGCATGCACAGATCCAAGAGCCAATTGTGAGAAATAAGGAGTGGAAAGAGAAAACTAAATAAAGAATGAGAAGTGAACTACTGTATAATGAATGAGCATTAAAGCATTAAGGAGTGAAAACTGAGAAACGAAGAGTGGGTAATGTGGAGAGAGAAGCGCAGACTGACAGTTTTTTTAATCTGTATTAACGAGATTTTTAGCCCTAGGCTAGTTCATCTCGGGACCCACGCTTTACTTCCCTTCCGAAGGAAGAACTCACATTTTTGCGAGTTTGTCGGGAGTGGGATTCGATCCCAGGTCCTCGGCGTAAGAGTCACGTGTTTTAAACATCACACCAGGTCCGCTCCACGTGTTCTTACTGTTCTTTTACCAAATACTGCAGAAATTACTCGATTTTCAAGGAATTAAAACAAATCTATGAATACCTGCTGATGGTTCTCCAGTTTCTTCAAGTATTCTTTTCAAAGGTTTTTTCAGAAACTATTTTGTTTAACAGTGATTTTTTAAAGACCATCTCCAGGATTTTTTTAATGTTTCTGCAGAATTTCTTTCAGATATTTCCTCAGGTAATAGTTCAGGGATTTTTTTGTACAAATCGCTTCAAAAATTGCATAGCAATGTTTTTCTGATAATATCCAAGGATTGTTTAGGAAAATCCTCCAGGGATCATTCAGAAATTTTATTGAGAATTCCACCAAACTGCAGACTATTCGAACATATTCCTTCAGCAATTCCTCTACGGATTTCTTCAGCAGTTTTTCAACTAGACATTCATGTAGAAATTGGACAAGAAATAACTTCAGAATTTGCTTCAGTATTTTTTTTTTCAGAAATTCCTAAAAAACAAGAACTTCTTCTAGGAGTTTCCAAACGTGTATTCTGAAGTTTTAAGGGAATCCTTCAGGGATTTCCCAAAGAGTTTTTTGTGCAATTTTTGGAAATTAATTTTGAAAAATCCATGGAGGGATCTCTAAAGACAATGCGAGAGATATTTCTGATGGGCAAGAGCATATTCTAAAAAAAAAAATCCTCGCATGAATTTCTGCAAATATCATTGAGGGAATTCTTGAGAAACTTTAGTAAGAATTTTTGAAGCAGCAGGATTTGTTCAGAAATTTGTTAAGAAGAATTTCTGAAAAACACAATAGGAGATCTTTTGAACAAAGCCCTTGCTAAAATTTCTGAAGAAGTCTCTGGAGAAAAAATGTCTCCTCAAAGGAATATCAGAAGGAATCCCTGCAAGAATTTCTGAGAGGAACCCTTAAAAAATTTCTGAAGAAATTGTCAGTAGAATTCCCGTAGAAATATATCTCTTTATTGTTGATATTTTTCGGTGAACGAATAATAATCGGGATGTACTTTTGAATTAATCTTTGGAGGAATATCGGAAGAAATTCCAGGGAAATTTTCGAAGGAATCCCAGGTGCGATTTCTTAGAAATTTGTCGGGAAACTCTTGGAGGAATTCAAAAAAAAACTACGCAGTAATTTAAAGGAAAACTCTTTAATTATTTTTGGAGGATTTTCAAAAAGTATTCTTGTATAAATCTGTGAACTATTCTAGGAAAAAAATCCTGAAGACAAGAAGAAAGACATAGATAAGCGTCTGCAAAGATCCATAAAAGAAAAGCTTGTTAGATTTTTAAGAAATTTTCGTAGAAATTTCTATGCAATATTTTTGAATAAATATTCAAAAGAACCCGTAGAGAAATTATTAAAAATTCCCTTAGAAGAAATGCCAGTTAAATTTTTGAGGAATGGAGGCATACCTGGAGGAAATTTTGAAGGAATCTCTGAATGAAGTTCTACTGGAATCTCTGGAGGAATCCCTGCGTGAATCACTGAAAGTAGTAATGCAAGATAGTCCTGAAGAATTCCGGTAGGATTTTTGGACATTTTCATGTAGGATTTTTTTGAAATTCCTGGAGCACTTTCTGAACAAATCTCTGGTCGACGTTCTGAAGACCTGACGCATACCTGAAGGGATAACAGATTTTTTTTTTTTGAAGAAACAACTGGAAAATTTATTAAAATACCATTGAAAACATTTGTAAAGAAATCCCTGGAGAAAATTATGAAGGAGTTCCTAAAGTAATTTTCGATGATTTTGATAACGAATTCCTAAAATAAATTCTAAAGTAATTCCTGGTGAAGTTTAGAAGGAACCCATCTTTTAAACATAAACGATGTGTATCGTTTACATTTAGTTTTTCGTGTACACAAAATCACGACAATCTCACAAACTTTGGACACTTCAACGCACCACCGGCTACAGAAAAATTAATGAAAGGTGAGAATTGAGTAGTGAAGAAATAGCAATGTTAATTGAGAGTGAACAGTAAATAGCACAGAGTGAGGCATGGGAAGCACGGCGTGTTAAGCAATGAGAAGTGAGAAGTGAAGAGTGAGAAGTGAAGAATGAGAAGAGTGAAGTTAAAAAAAAAGAGATCTGAGCAGTGAAGAGTGGGAAGTGAACTGTAAAGATTGTGCAATGAAGTAGTGTAATGGGGCATGAGCAGAACTGAGGGAGAAACGAGTAGAAAAATGTGAGAAGTGAAAAGAGAGATCTGAAAAGTTGGCAGTGAAGAGTGAGAAGCGAACTGTAAGGATTAGGCAAGGAAGTCAGCATTGAGGATTGAGAGCATCTCTCAGCTGAAGTGTGAATAATGAAGAATCAGCAGTTAAAAGTGAGAAGTAAGGAGTGAGTGGGGGTTATGCAGTGAGGATTGATCATTTAAAAAAGAAGAGTGAGGAGTGCGAAGTGTTCGGTGAAGAGCAGCGAAGAATGATAATTGAAAAATGAGTAACGAGGAATGAGAAGTGAGTAACGAGGAGATGGTAGTGAATAGTTATGAGTGGCCAATGAGGAGTGGTCAGCGATGAGAAGTGGGAAGGGCGCAGTGAAAAGTGAGTAGTGAAAAGTGAGCACGACTGAGCAGTGCCATGAGCTGCCGGCTTAGAATTCGGATGACCTATTCCGGTAGTCAGAGTTCACCAAACAGGGTAACCCCAATCCAAGGTGTCAAGCGACCAGTGCCGAGGAATAAATGGTGTTGAGGGGGTGAAAAAGATGCTAGATCGTTAATGGATCCTTTGGAGTACCCGAGCACTCCCACTGCATTAATGCAGGGCTCTGACATGGTGGACCTTTTTTCCCGTACTATACGTGAGAGTAAGTATGAGCAGTACTGATCAAATACAAAGTTGTATCTATTGTAGGCTAACCCCTTCGCGAGAAGTGTGCTAGTTATGTCTCCTCTAAGCTTGTCAGGAGAGGTCATAGACGGATCGTGGTTGATAAGGGCCACCAATAAGATAAGAGATGGGCCCTGTGCGATGGAGATGTTTACGCAACAGCTTGACTCTCCCATTGACTTTGAGTCGTTGAAGTCTAACATCATTAAGGACTTTAAGCAGACCCTGATGAGACTGACGATGGCGGCCAAGCGAAGGACCATGATAAACTCATGGCAGCAAATGTGGCAGCGGCAGAACCCGTGAAGTTGAAGGTATCTAAATCTACTCGGATGGAGGCCTTCGCATTTACGGTTAACCCTAAGAGTACTCTGGAAGCGATACTTTATGACAAACAATCGCAGAAGCAGCTGTCAGGTGAGTAACTACCAGGCGGCACTTGCAAGGCTAGGAGGTTACTAACTTCATATGTCGTCAAGTCGGACCCCGACCGCAGTCAGGCGTCCCGGAAAGCTGGGAAATCTGGGTCTGAGAAGGCTCGCTCGTCCAGGATCGAAGGGAACAGGACAGGGGGTAGGTCCTCAGCCACCACAACTTAGGGCGGGTAAGGGGGAAGAAGTCCCTTGGACTTTAGTGGACAGGAAAGAGAAGAAATTGGAGAAACAGGAACGTAGGGACAGAAAGACAAAGAAATGGAGGAGGACAGGAGCGACGCGCGACAAGCGGTCGCGTTCGCCATCAAGACGGAAAATTCCAAGTAGTCTGAAGTCTTGAAGGCGATGAGGAACGACGCCAGGTTCGTGGATCTGGCAGCTGACGTACGCAGTATTATACGTACGCACAGGCGAAATGATGCTTGAGCTCAAGCGCGCCAAAACTCACAAGGACGCCGTCTACAAGTGTGAGGTGGAAAAGGTCCTTAGTATGGGTGTCGAAATATCCCAGACAACCAATTTGCACGTATAATGAAGTTTATGTTCATGTTATACGTACTTTTATGCGTTAAAGTTACATCGCATAAGATGCAGCTAAAGTGCCTTATGCGTACAAAAGTGGAGGCGCTATACGTGCATTGACGGAACAATAATAACGCTATATGAGTTGAAGCGATATTTTATGCGATGCACCGTGTGCACTATTGCAACGTAACTCAGCATCTTATGTGACTTAATAAAATTTAAAAAAAAAAAACAATACTTGTCAGCTCGATATCGAACTAATGACCTCTGGATTGTCGAACCACACTTCACACACAACACCAAACACTACTTATGAAACAAGCTGATTAATTATCATGATATTCTAACTCACAGTGTTTGTTGTAATGCACTTGGTTCACTTGCGCTGTGCGTGTTTGGCAGGCTAAAAACGACGAAGCACCATTCCCCGTACAGTTTTTACTGCCCCTCTCAAGCCCCTCAAGCCCCTTATCAAGCCAGCAAAACAAATAATGATGACTTTGCAATTATGGCTATTCACTTTCTTGTAGCTTTTTGGCACTGCATCCACAGTGCAACAGAAACTCTTCAATTGTTATCACATATCAAATCGCATAATGTTAACATAAATGCTTCTAGCTTATGCAAGTTTGTATGCACACTTTAACGAGCTTATTTGTATGCTTATTTATGCGATTTCATCCATACACCAATGCAAGGTAAACTGACACAACAAGAAAAGTACCAAGTGAAGTCGTATAATCATCGCAGTACGCAATTATGCGAATTTAATTGACACTTTGCGAGTTCGCTCGCACGCTTTTGCGAATAAGTAAAGTTCATCGCAATAAAACATCAGAATATCATCTACTACGATGTACTCATACCTTATAAAAGTTGATTTGTATTCTTATGTGACTTTACTTGATACATAGTAATAAGTTCAAAAAATAACATCACATCGATGAAAATTTTCAGTCAGCCGTACATATATGCGATAGTGACTTAAAATAGTACTTTATACGATGTACAACGTGTTTATTAGTCGACTCCTGGTTGTCTGGGAAGGGTTCTCACAGCGGAAGCGACTGTAAAGGTAAAAAAAAACTATACCAAATCACTGACGCGAAAGAGCTCGTCACGGCACTGTGGCATCAGTTCGAAATGCAAGCCATAAGCAACGGAAAGTCTTGGCATGGATACAGGAGGCCTTGATACAGCTATCTGTGGTCAACAAGTCTGTTAAAGTATGGGAAGCTTAAGGTGAGCTGGTCGGTATGTGAACCTGAACTACTGTGACACAGACTAGTAACTGCTGTGTCAGGCAGTCGCTAAAGGGGAGGGGCTGGATATTGCCATCATAGTGGACTCATACCAAGTACCCGCAATGGCAATTGGGTCGTGGATGAGTCCCGAGAAATGGTCGATATGGACGATATGGACGACGGTTAAATATCCCGTCCAGGAGTTGCTGTCTAATACTTACGAAGGCTTCGAGGTCGCCTAGGTTAACGGGTTCTCCTTCTGTAGTTGCTATGGGCCTCCGCAGTGGTCGATCGAGCAAATCACGTAATCTTGTCGAGAGGATGTGTAAAGCTTGACTGGAATGCCGTCTTATTGGCTAAATTGACTCGGAGCTACAGAGAAGTAGGCGTGTAAGGACTGTTCATTTTATAAAGAGGACAACTTTGCAAGGCTATAAAAAGAAAACGCGAAGTTCAAATTTGAGCAGCCTTGGTTGGTTGTTCAGTACATTATATTAGCAGATAATAACTATAATTAAATTGGGTTAAAATTGTTGGACTTCATAGAAATGTGGCAAAGTGTTAGGAGAGGTCAATTTTTCGATCCCCAAAAACTAAAGATAAACACAAAATTACTGTAAAACATCGGTGTATCGTTTTTAATTTCATAAAAGTGTTTGCCATACTGCAGCAGTATGAGTGATACATATTCTGGCAAAATATAGACCTAATCGGAATATTATGCCACAAAAGTTCAGCCTATTGGACGCAGTGGCTTAATTTCCCCAACAGGGGAGGAAAAAAATCGGAATATTAGTTGTTGAGATATTAAAGTTACAAGTTGGTCTCGATTTTCAGAACAAAATTTATTTGTTAAACAAAAAAATATGAGAATATTAAATTTTGAATGTTTTCAATGGATCTAGCCGAAAGTACTAACAATTCAATTTCAAATGTAGAAAACCGCTTCTTGATAGCATTATTGGCTTGGTTACTGTGCTTCATGGCAGTTACCGGAGGAAAAACAGCTTCGTTCTTAGAAGGTTCTTCTAAATAACGATGTAACCCATTGCAAATACAACATAACAATGATGTCAAAAATAAAACTTTACATGTAGTTATTTTCAAATAAGGTATATAATCACATAGGGTCAAGCCTTGCTAAAAATAAATAATAATAAGCTTCTCTAGAATCGAAAACTTGCATTTATGGGGCAAAAAAATATGAAATTTTTCACTATGGCCATAATTAAGGATTAAATTTATGATGAAGAATGTACTTTAAAGCATTTTTTTTCGGTATAATTTAGAATGCGATTCTCTTCTATACTGGACAAATTTTGAACTGAATCCGTAGTGTTATTGCATCACTGGACTTAAATAAGTATGTTTTATCAATTTCATTGATAACAAGGCAACTTACTATATCAAGCTTTATAATGCTTGGTGCATTATTATCGACCAACTATTACGTTCTACCTTTAGTAGAATAGTATTAGATCCCAACACATTGAAAATTTCATAAAAATTTAAAAGCTATGTATGTGGAAAGTTATGTAGAATTTTGAGAAATTGGTTTTTACTGAGTTTTAACGAAAACCGCTTCAGTTCCATCACTAAGGACAATTTGTATAATGTTATATTTTTCCTACACTCTAGAATAGCTATGGAAGTTTATGCAAAAAACTGGTAATGATTTTATTGAAAAATAAAAAAGATATCATACAAATAAGGTGTCCTCTTTATAAAATGAACAGTCCTTAGACTCGAGGAGTAGCTATTACAGGCGCTAATCAAGAAGTGGTTCAAAGATTCGGAATCGGTTATGAGCCCTTCACACGCAGGCGGCTTAGTAATCTACTGATTCCATATAACTACTCCCAATTTGTAATTCGCCTCTTTGAAGTTCGACACTTCTCTCCAATCACCTCGTTTTCAGTTTCCATCATTGAATCTGAAGAACAGCTGATTATCCAAATCAGAGCTTTGCTTCTTCTATTAATCTTACAATTAGGACAGGAAAGCAGCACAGCTCAGTAAATTAGGGGCTTCATCGTCGTACCAGCGCAGCATAGTGTGCTAGCTACTCATCGGAAGCAATCAAAGCAAACCGTTGAGATTTAGGTAGGTTCTGGTTGCAGCCCCCATGCAGAGAAGAATTGCCTTGGTTTTTCGGTTTTTCGGAAAGTTATCACAGAGTGGAGCATACCCCTCTCGATTGGCTTGCTTCGATGGGAAAAACTTAAACCAAAGGCTTGAAGGAGGTACCTACGTAGGAACAGATTTTATGGAAACGATAAATTACTTCCGATTAAACTCTTCCGTGCTTGATTCTGGGGCAGCTTCAAGTGCGAGCGAACTCAAGTGTCTGTGGATTCATGAAACCATAAACTGGAACGGAATAAAATTTAAGTAGGGGGAGTAGGGGCATAATGGACACCCGGGGCGAAATGGACACCCCTGTTTTTGGCGGAACCGTTGACTTTTATGTAAAACTTTTAATGCATAAGTGTAAAGGAACCAGACGTTGTTCTATTTTTCAAAAATACCATTTATATTCCTTCAAAATAACCAAAATATCATTGAAATTGAAGTAAGTTTTTCAGATGGTGGATTCCTTATAATTTCGAAGCAGCATCAAATAAGGTATTACGAGTTTTGGAGTGTGTCCAACATAAAAACAAGTGAATTGATACCTTATCTACATGTAAACACAGATTTAGCAATGGATGAAGTATTATATTTTTGGTCAGAACTTACTCAAAATAGCAATGTTGTAGTCAATTCGGGACAAAATGAACACTGGCAATTATGAATGGATGTACGCGCGTTGCATACTGTAAGGCGTTTTAGAGAGTTTGGAAAAAAAATCAATCCGATTATTTTAGCCTAAAATTTATTTAACTAAGTTTGATGTTATGTAAACTCGTCTAAGATGGAGTATTATATCTGTGGTGTTGATCTCCGTTGGCAAATTACTTAACTGGTCAATATTATCAAAGATACAGCATAAAATATGCAGGGGTGTCCATTATGCCCCGATGGGTGTCCATTTCGCCCCGTACCTTTCCTGCCAGGCCCAAAAAACACACGGTTTACAATTCATTATTTCTTCACAATAATGACACTCTACCTGCTGTAAATGATTGAAATACAAAGAAAACAAGTTAAAGTTGTAAGCCAACTGATAATATGTTAATTTTTTGTCTGTTATACAGGTCTAACATACTCATTTGCTTAGGGTGTCCATTATGCCCCTAATCCCCCTTAGTACACGTTTTCAATTTCTCTTGATAAAAATTGATCGGATTTGATCTTACATTCATTTCAAAGTACCTACTGCGTGATCGACTATTTATCTTAAAAATTTGTTGGAAAATTTAAATTTGTGCTACGATAGTGTTGAGATAAGCGTGTGTACCCGTTATGTGTTATAATTAACAGCCAATGATTGTTAATGTGTTCGCTTAGATACATAGCTTTTAAAGAAATTATTTCGCTAAAAATAACACAAATTGACCCCTTCAAGCTATTCTAATCAAGCAAAAAACACGCCCGTCTAAAAAATACTCATCTTCCAATGGAATCTCACTTGTCGTGTGGTCTTGTGAAGCGCGATAAACTCTGAGAACTTCAGCCAAAGAAGTTTATCTCATACACCCCCCCCCTTTTCCTGCAGTCTGAATGCGAATGTAAACAGACGGCAGCAGTCACTTCCAACAAAAAGAGAGCAAGTTTATCCGTAGATCAAAGAACCCTGACAGTGGTAGAATGCGGCTCGCTTGCTGAGTCTCGAGGCGGGTAGGTATGCGCCCGCCGTTGCTCCGGGAAACGAGCCAACCAACGTGCGAGACACCTTCGCCTACTTAGCCCTCGCAATCGACCGACCAAACAGCACAGAACAGGTGAAAAATTAAACTCGGCGAAAGAAAAGTTTCCCCTGGCACAAAGACGTAAGGGAACTCCTCTCGTCAGACTTATCTTATTTCACATATAAGCGATTTCGCTCGCATTCGTGTGGAGGGCGGATGACAAACAAGAACAAAAGTTTCCATGGTGGCAACTTTTAACGTTGAACTTTTCGTCATTGAGATCATCGTCATCATCAAACATTTGAAAGCAGTTTTTTCGTTCAAAACAAAAGTTTATGCTATGAAAATATATTCACTGTACTCCACATGAGGAATATAATGCAGTGAATATATTTTCATGATTCTTGTTTTGATTTGCAGCGAGAAAACTGCTTTTTATTTTCCGAAAGATGATGACGGATGCTTGAGCCTTAAAGAGGAACAGAAAAAAAAAGTTCGCAATTCAAGAAAAGGATGCTCTTGTTTCACAGCAAATGAGAAAAATCAAGGCCAACTGTAGTTTTAGCAGATTACACGTTTCGGAAATTCAGTGCCTGCTTTTACTTCGGGATTTCTCGTTGATATGAAACACATCTTCCCCATTTCTGGAAGGTGGAAAGTTAGTTGCACGAGCACGGTGTGTCTGGTAGAACAAATTTATTACAAAAAAATGGGCATCGCTAATTTTTACGCTACGTGATAGTTGACGCTACCAGCTTTCATTCAAGCCCAACATCGAAAAATTCCATCGGGGGAACTTTTTCATACAAAAATTGGGTATGTTTGTTAAGTAGAAATAGGGATTAATTTGGAACCGTGCATTTTGTATGGGGAAAAACAGTATTCTGAAAAATTTGTTCGGGATCCCTCGGTGGATTTTTTTGAGGGACCCTGCAAATGAAAGCTGAAAGCCTCTATTTTTGAATAGCGAAGAATTTGACGATGCCCATTTTTTTGTTATAAACTTTTCCCATACACACGCCGTGACGAGATTATAAAGTAGAAACCATTCCCCCGCTGTTCGTGTGTTCATTTATTTTGCGCTTCTTGCTCCCGGCTGGCGAAATGGATACCAATGAAAAGACGATGAAATTTTTTGCTCCATCTTCCAATTCTCAAACCACCAAGCTACTCGAGCACCTAGTTTTGGGCGAAAAGTTTCTTATTTTAGTGTAGTTTCCCTTATTTAATTTTCCGCTCTCTTTCACCAATGCACATTCGTAAAATTGTCACGTAAACGGGATTGCTTGTGGTCAGAATTCAAGGAGACGACGACGACTAGCTGGAGCAAACAGGAAAGCTAATGAAGCAGCTTGTAATGAGAGTTTCCCATATTGATTCCCATATTCTGGTTTGTTAAGGAATGGGAATGGGAACTTCTACACAATGGTCTTACCAAAGAATTGATCAACAGGTTTTATTAGCAAGCAAAGTTTAAAATGCTTGACTAAATAAAGACCATTAACTGTTTGGATTTTTGCCAAATGGTAAATGCATGAATGAAACAATAAATTAATGAAAAACGAGTTTGGCCATTTGAACCTCGTTGCAGCTGTATTCTATTTTTTGATCTGGAAGTTTTGGACCATAATAAATGCCACAGCCTTATCAGATTTGCCGGAACACCATGTTTGGAAATTATCAGTTCCTTTGTCCATTTTCCATGTTCCTACATCAATTATGCATGATAAGCAGAGATGCCAGATTATTTTATCAATAATCTGTATCAATACAGATTTTTCTGTATCGCCGTATTAGAGTATATAGTAGAAATTTTAATTTTTACTGGTATTTATGTCTCTAAAACATGTGTTAAAATGTAAACATTTTCATAAATTCTTCTAAGTTTAGGCAACAATTTAACTTCAAGTTTTGAATGTTTTATGCATTCTGGGGAAATCTGTATCACATTTTTAAAATCTGTATTTTTTCTGTACTATGTATCTTGTCTGTATAGAAGGTCCAAAATCTGTATACAGGGGGTGGCTAAAATGTTTGGGATAGGCAACTTTTTTTACTCATAATAAAGCTCAACATGCTGTAACTTTTCATAGAGTAGATCAAACATTCTCAAATTTTGACTGTTTGTCAACCTATTATACATATGTGCACCATTGGTTCAAATTTGAGCTCGATTGAATATTTTTTTGCGAAACGTTCTCCTAAAAACACTTTTTTTATTATATTATTTGGTTTTGATCACTGTTTGTTTTATTCGTTGGTTTTGATTGGTTTTTCTCGGTGATATTGAACTGCAACTAAATCTCGTTTTACGTTTCAACATACTTTTTTATTTTTTCGGTCATCTTCAGAAAAAAATCCGCCGCCCGTCCGTTTCCCATAGGCGAGCAAATGTCAATTCATCATAACTTTTTTCAACGTTCAAAAAGTACTAATGTTTTGAAGCATTAATATATTGTTGATACACGTTCGAAATTTCATTCAATTCGGTTGACTGGTTGGTCTTCGAGATATGACAGCTCAAAAATTAGTTGTCTAAAAAATAGTGTTTTAGGAGAACGGTTCTAGCTTCGCGAAAGATTAACTAATGGAACTCAAATTTGTACCAATGATGCACATATAATAGGTTGACAAACAGTCAAAATTTGAAAATTGTTGATGCAATCTATGAAAAGTTACAGCATGTTGGACTTTTTTGTGAGAGAAAAAAAAAAGCTGCCTATCCCAAACATTTTGGCCACCCCCTGTAATACAGAAAAGACTTTATATCTGGCATCTCTGATGATAAGAATGCCTCATGAAAATCCCATTTCGGTCTTCCTCAGTAGGCCATGTCGTGCGGTGCATACCATTGTCGTGCAAATGCTAGAAGCCCGAGCAATATTTCAATATATAATTATTTTATTGGCCATCGCTGCAAGCGGTTCCACGCGTGGAATTACAACCTTCTATGCATGTTCTTCAAACATATGTTTGCCACCATTCAAGTACGGAACGAACACAATTAGGGTAAGTGTACCAATTATGGCACTACCTAAGAAAAACTATTTGTACAAAAATAACAAGAAGACCAACGAATGTCATCAATATGTTAAAAGATAGTTTAGTTTCCATACTTTACAGGAAAAATATAGAAACGGAGCCAAATCTACTTTTAGTATTTATTACAGAGTGAGCCAATGATAGGAACCCTGTACCAGTTATGGCTACATTTTTTAACTTCGGTTCCTTTTCGCACTATTTGCATGCATTTCTTATGGAGTTAGCCATAATTGGTACACTATGGCGAAAAAGGGTGCAAGGAAGCCGAAATTTTAAGGAAAATGATTTATTTCTACCATAATTAGAACAAAATGTGGAGTTTAAATGAGTGCAACCATCTTTTGTGAACGTGATCTGTTGTTCGCATTTTTTGCCTTTCTCGTACACTAAGTGTACTGGAAAGGCTATATGTTCACTCCAAAAACGACTTTTTGATAGAAAGCTCGGAGGGTCGAATCACATATACCAATCAACTCAGTTTGACGAATTGAGCAAATGTCTGTATGTGTGTATGTATGTGTATGTGTGTATGTGTGTGTGTATGTGTGTATGTATGTCTGTGTACAAAAAAGGTCACATCACTTTTTTGACCTAAACCTCAACCGATTTTAATGACCGATGGTTCATTTGACGCGGAATGTGGTCCCATTGTTTCCTATTGAAAATGGTTCGGATCGGTCCAGCCGTTCCGGAGTTATGGCTATTTAGGTGTTCCGGACCGGTACCCCAGGAAGGGGCCAGATATGAAAACGCTATAAACCCATCCATGCGACACATCAAACTGCGGCATTTTCGATAACTTGATGAACGGTAAGCAGAAAAATGGTCTCAGACCATATCTGAACCGGTCGTGTCCCGGAGCCGGTTCCGGGTGTCCCACCAGAAGTGGCCAAACATAAAAGTGCACTAAACCCATGCATGCGGCATATCAAACCGCAGCTTTTTTGATACCCTGATGAACAGTAAGAAGGAATACATTCTCAGACCATATCGGAACCGGTAGTATTCCGGAACCGGTTCCAGATGTCCCGCTGGAGGTGGCCAAGTATAAAAGTTAACCAAACCCATGCATGCGACATATCAAATAGTGGCTTTTTTGACATCCTGATGAAAGGTAAGCAGGAAAATATTCTCAGACCATATTTGAACCGGTTGTGTTCCGGATCCGGTTCCGGGTGTCCCGCCGGAAGTGGCCAAATATAAAATTGAACTAAAACCATACATGTGACATATCAAACCGCGGCTTTTTCGATAACCTGATGAACAGTATGCAGGAAAGCATTCTCAGAACATATCGGAACCAGTAGTGTTCCGAAACCGGTTCCAGATGTCCCACCAGAGGTGGCCAAGTTTCAAAGTTAACCAAACCCATACATGCGACATATCAAATAGTGGCTTTTTTGATATCCTGATGAACAGTCAGCAAGAAAATATTCTCAGACCATATGTATCTGTACCGGTAGTGATCCGGAACCGGCTCCGGGTGTCCTGCCGGAAATGGCCAAACAAAAAAGTGAACCAAACCCATGCGACAAATCAAATCGCGGATTATTAGGTATCTTGATTTGGCAAAAAAAAAGTTTCCGGGAATATTTGGAACAACGGTAGTATTCCTCACCGATTAAAGGTGCCCCATCGGAAGTGGTCAAATGTTAAGGAGAACCAACCCCATTAATAGCTGTTTTGGTAACCAGATGAACGGTTAAAAAGAGAAACAATCATAGACCACACTTTGGAAAACCAATACTGTGCCGAAACCGGTTCCAGGTGCTCCGCCGGAAGTGGTCAAATGTAGAACGGAACCAAACGCATGCACACCGCGCATTAAATATCGGCTTTTTAGATGACGCGCAGAACGGTCAGCAAGAAAAGTCTCAGGCCACTTTAAGACTACCGGTAGTGTACCGGAACCACCTTCGAGTGTCTCGCCGGAACTGGCGAAATGCACAAATAAGTGTTTGACAGTACATCAAATAGCAGTTTTTTTGAATACACGATGATCGATTCGTAAGAACATAGCCTCAGACCATATTTTAGACAACCGGTAGTGTCCCGAAACCAGTTCTGGGTGTCCCACTGGAAGTGGTCAAATGTAAAAGTGATCTATACCCACCCATGCATGAGATAAATCAAATCGTGTTTTTTTTTGGGTAACCTAAAGAACGTTAGCAATGAAATAGTCTCAGACTATATTTGGGAGACCCGGTGTGCTCCGGAACCTGTTCCGGTACCGCATCGAAAGTAACCAAATGTACCATGCAACATATTACATCACGGCTTTTTGAATGACCCGAGGAACGGTTTACTAGAAAATAGGCTCACACCACATTACAGACTACTGGAAGGGTTACACAACCAGCGTTTGGTGCTTCGCCGGAGCTACGAAAGTAAAAAAAACCAATGCAAGCGATAAACATGTGTAAGAGAACAAAATCTTACAAATTAAACCCACATACAAACAGACGTCGCACTATACTCACTACCTATCGCTCTTGTTTTCAACGGTCAATAAGATACATCCCAAATGTTCAGAAAAAAAATGTGATCTGTGATTGTGTAAAGAGTTATAGCTTAGCTTGTTAATATCGTCTTGAATTGATCAGCATCCAGTGTTAGCAGGGTATGAAAAACGGATCACGCCGAAAAACAAACGCTTTGTCCTAAGCGGTACATGTTAGTAACAAAGGCGCTCCTCAACAAACGCATGTCAGGCGAAGAGAGCAATAAAACAAACATCGCTTGCCGTGCGTGTGCCGATATTTCGTCTTTTTTGATGAAATTTTCGACCTACATCATCAGATTCATAAGCATTTGGACGAATTAAGACTCTTGCAAACCTCAGAGTCGAGTTTCAGTTGTAAAACAATGCGAAAATCACGATGTGAAAAGTACGAGACAAATATTCCTACCGTTTTTATTGTGAACAAACTCGGGAGCGATTTTGTCATTATCTGCTAACGAAAAAACAAAGCGTTGTTGCCGTGCCTTCTTTGTTGTCTATTTTTCGCTTGCGGTGGCATATTCTGCGTACACTGAGTGTTAGTGAAGGTGCTCAACAAAGTGCTCAAGCAGTCAACTGAGAAGTCTGATATTTTTCAGCCCTGCTTATACGTTGAACATAATGTCGGACTATGTGCAATCAATAAGTTTTAAGTCAATTCAAAGATGTCTGATAAAATGCTTGCTTTTCTATAAAAATATTCGGATTCAGAAACACTTGGACTTACGTTGCCGGAAAGATTGTGAGAACATGTTCGACGAGAAAGGCACTATCACCACTAGGTGGATTAATTTGGGTTTTTTTATTGTTGATTTACATCGTTAAATGGTGAAAATCAACTATGGCGAATAATTGGTACTATAGCCATAATTGGTACACTTACCCTACCAAAATATCGAATAAATTAACATTGTAATTATGTATGGTGGCGGGTGCGGTGGTGGCGCCCACTGTGCAAGTGGACGTTCTAATTCTACCTATTCCATATTCTAGTCGATGATGCTGTAGATGTTGCTTAGAACAGTGCAGCGCAGCGGTGGGTACTAAATTATTTGCGTTTTCGCTAACCGAACTACTCGAGGGAAATCCGAACGGGGCCGCTCCTATGAAACATACATACCTACAGCTTAAATGCATTACTGGAAGTGGCAAACGGGTCGCTCAAAATTGAAATTGTGTTGCGGTTTGTTGCCTTCCACTGAAGCGATGGAATTCTAGGGCAGTTGTATTTGGACTAGGTATTCACAACGAAGTATACACGATGCAGAGAAACTTGAACAATACATAATTTCGAAGGAAGAACATCAGCATGCGTTGTCGTGTTTAAAAGCGGTAATTTAGTGGGAAAGTTATGCGTGATTTAGTTACAAACACTACATGCACTGATAATAATAATACTGGTAATATCATGAACACCATGAATCATTTTTTCACAATTTTTCTAATTATCCGGAAGGGGCATTCTTGCAGGAATTCCTTTTAAGAGTTCAGTAAGGATTCCTCCGAGAATTCTTTTAGAATGTAACATTTTCGATACTCTTCTTTAAAATATTCGCCACGATGCAATGACCTCCAGGAAAACCGCCAGAGATAACTTTAGCAATTCTTCCAGGATATTTCTAAACTCTTCCAGATTTTTTATAGAATAAGATGATTCTTGGAGGATTTTATTTCAGCAAGAATTGTTCCAGAAATTCCTGAAGGTATCCTTATAGAATGCATTCTCACCCACGTATTTTTTGAAATTTTCTCAAGGAATTCTTCCAGAAATATCATGGAGGAATTCCTCAATGAATATTCCTTAGGTATTTGTCAAGTGGATCTGAAGAAATTTTTCAAAAGATTCACCTTGAAACTTGTCCGCGGGTTTCTTTAAAAAATATCTCCTGGGATTTGTGGAGCCTCGTGGCCGTGCGGTTAGCGTCACCAAGCGTATAACCGTATCATGCCATGGGGTGAGGGTTCGATTCCCGCTCCGAGTGATGAAGCTTTTCGCAAGAAATGACCCTTCCTCGTATTCACTGGTGCTCGTTATGTAGCTAGTATCTGTTGTCTAGTGTTAAGTTTCATACAGTCTGTACAGCTTCTGACTGAAGACGGTGTCCGTGCTTTTTTTCTTTCTTTTTTCTCTTTTTATATCTTCAGTGATTCTTTAGAAAATTACTTCAAAAATTGCTGCAGAAGTTCGTTCCTGTATTTCTTAAACATTTCTGAGGGTATTCCTCCAGGAGTTTTCTTGGGCTTCTTCTGGAATTCTTCTGGAGCATTTCTAATTCATAAAGCTACTCTACTAGAAATTTATCCAAAGATTTCTTCAAAAAGAAAAGTTCCACGGGAAATTTCACATATGAATTCGTAGAGTTTTCAGAAATTCCTCCAGGGTTTTCCATTACAAATTCAGAATTTCAGAAACTATTGTTAGATTTTTTTTAAGAAGTTACGTCGGGTGTTACTTCATATATTCGGATATTCTCTCAGGCATTTATTTTGCAATTCCCTAAGAAAAATCACAATAGATTCTTCTGAAAGTCCCTCAACCGTTTCTTCTTCTTTCAAAGATTAAAAACATTTTTTTCTTCTGTGATTCTTTGAAGAATCCCTCCGGGATTTTTTTTCTGTTTCTGCAGGATGTCTCCAGGTGAAGATTTGTGTATACTAACACTTTCAGAAATTGTATTAGAAATAGTTGTTAAAAATCTCTCCAGAAGTATCTCCACGAGAACAAAAAATCCTCAGAAATTAATTGAGGAATTTGTTTAGGCATTCTGCCAGTACCATGTGTGCAATTTGTGGAGACATTTCTGAAGTGATACCTTACTTTACCGATCAGGCTAAGGCAGGGGTGGCCTCTGCTGTACATAGTAGCCGTCTCCATTCCACTCGGTCCATGGCTGATTGTCTCCAGTTCCGCACTCTGCGTTGGGTCTGCAGGTCGTCCTCCACTTGGTCGACCCACCTAGCTCGCTGCGCTCCACGTCTTCTTGTACCGGTCGGATGACTCTCGAGAACCATTTTAGTCGGGTTGCTATCCGACATCCTGATGACGTGACCCGCCCACCGTAGCCTCCCAATTTTCGTGGTATGGACGATGGTTGGTTCTCCCAGCAGCTGATGCAGCTCGTGGCTCATTCGCCTTCTCCAAGTCCCGTCTTCCATCTGCACTCCGCCGTAGATGGTACGCAACACCTTCCGTGCATAATCTGCCATAGCTGTTCTCGATCGATTGTATCATACGCCGATTTGAAATCGATGAGCAAGTGATGTGTGGGCACGTTGTATTCGCGGCATTTCTGCAACACCTGGCGGATGGCGAACATCTGGTCCGTTGTGGCGCGTTCACCCATAAATCCAGCCTGATATTGCCCCACGAACTCTCTTGCAATCGGTGATAGACGGCGGCATAAAATTTGAGAGAGTATCTTGTAGGCAGCGCTCAGTAGTGTGATCGCGCGGTAGTTCCCGCAATCCAACTTGTCGCCCTTTTTGTAGATGGGACATACGATACCTTCCATCCATTCCTCCGGTAATACTTCCTCCTCCCAAATCTTGGTAATGACCCAGTGTAGTGCTCTCACCAGTGCTTCTCCACCGTATTTTAGAAGCTCGCTTGGTAGTTGATCTGCTCCAGCGGCTTTGTTGTTTTCCAACCGGCCAACCTTCTCCTCAATCTCTTGGAGGTCAGGGGCCGGAAGTCTTTCATCCTGTGCACATACTCCAAGATCTGTTACCACGCCACCTTCGGTACTTGCAACGTCGCCATTGAGGTGCTCATCGTAATGCTGCCGCCACCTCTCGACCACCTCACGCTCGCTCGTGAGAATATTCCCGTGATTATCTCGGCACATCTCGGCTTGTGGCACAAAGCCTCTGCGCGAGCGGTTCAGCTTCTCGCAGAACTTTCGTGTGTCCTTAGCGCGGTACAGCTCTTCCATCGCTTCGCGATCTCGTTCTTCCTGCTGGCGCTTCTTCATCCGGAAGACTGAGTTCTGCCTGTTCCGCGCCTGTTTGTAACGTGCCTCATTCGCTTTCGCCCATGCTGCATTCTTCTCGTTTTTCAACTGTTCACATTCGCCGTCGTACCAGTCGTTTCTGTGATTCGGAGTCACGAAGCCTAGTGCTGTAGCCGAGGTACTACCTATGGCGGATCGGATGTCCCTCCAGCCATCTTCAAGTGTAGCTGCGCCAAGCTGCTCTTCCGTTGGTAGGGTCACTGCTAACTGCTGCGCGTAGTCTTGAGCCACTTCTACGTTACGAAGTTGCTCGATGTTGAGCCGCGGCAAAAGTTTTGAGCGCATGCATACAGCGACTAAGTAGTGATCCGAATCTTTATTAGCACTGCGGTATGTGCGGACGTTGGTTATATCCGAGAAGAATTTACCGTCGATTAGAACGTGGTCGATTTGGTTTTCTGTTTGATGGTCGGGTGATCTCCAGGTGGCTTTGTGGATATCTTTGCGGGGGAAGAAGGTGCTTCGGACTACCATACCACGGGAGGCTGCAAAGTTTACGCATCGCTGGCCGTTATCATTCGATACGGCATGCAGGCTGTTTCGCCCGATTACCGGTCTGTACATTTCCTCCCTTCCTACCTGCGCGTTCATGTCGCCGACAACGATTTTCACGTCACGCGGCGAGCAACCATCGTATGTTTGCTCTAACTGCGCGTAGAACGCTTCTTTCTCGTCATCGGGTCTCCCTTCGTGTGGGCAGTGGACGTTGATGATGCTGTAGTTGAAGAAACGGCCCTTAACTCTTAACATGCACATTAGTATGGGACAAACATCAAATTCTCGCTCCAGTCGACTTTTTAGATTCCATTTAGCTCCCATATGAACTGTACAAAATTTCAGCGCAATCGGTGAAACTATAATTTAGCGCAAGCGGTTCAAAGTTTGCATAGGATTTACTATGGGAAAAGTTACACTTTCAAACAAAAAATCCCAGAGGTCGCCCTTTGTCTCCTTAATTCAAATCGATCAATGCTTCTTGTAGAAAAATCATTTATGAAACTTTCCTTCGAAGACCGCAAAACAATTGGATGCTTGTGGAAAAAGTTATTGATTTATTACCGATTAGTGATCCAACGAACGGCTTTTTGTTTTGTTTTATTAGCAGCACTGTAGCTGCTGCCTTGGTTGTTGCTGTTTCTGGGGGTGGTGATGCCTCCCGCCACCCCATGCAACAACGGCGGCAGCAGTGCTGCTGATAAAACAAAACAAAAAGCCGTTCGTTGGATCATTAATCGGTAATAAATCAATAACTTTTTCCACAAGCATTCAATTGTTTTGCGGTCTTCGAAGGAAAGTTTCATAAATGATTTTTCTACAAGAAGCATTGATCGATTTGAATTAAGGAGACAAAGGGCGACCTCTGGGATTTTTTGTTTGAAAGTGTAACTTTTCCTATAGTAAATCCTATGCAAACTTTGAACCGCTTGCGCTAAATTATAGTTTCACCGATTGCGCTGAAATTTTGTACAGTTCATATGGGAGCTAAATGGAATCGAAAAAGTCGACTGGAGCGAGGATTTATTTTTTCCATACAAGCGTGTCCCATACTAATGCACATCCTTGCGTTGATCGGCTGCCACCCGATCACACGTTGTCGCATCTTGCCCAACACTATAAATCCTGTTCCCAGTTCATTGGTGGTGCCACAGCTTTGGTAGAAGCCGCTCGATGTCCGCTTTTCCACACTTTTTGTCCAGTCCAACAAAGTTCCTGCAACGCCACGATGTCCAAGTTGCGGGGATGTAGTTCGTCGTAGATTATCCTGTCACATCCTGCGAAACCTAGTGACTTGCAATTCCATGTTCCAAGTTTCCAATCGTAGTCCTTATTTCGTCGCGTGGGTCTTTGCCGATTGTATCGAGTCGTATTTTCTCCTATGTTATTCGCAATGGGGATTTTTACGGGTGGCTTATTGGGCCTACGCCAACACTCCTATCTCGCCGGAGGGCCATCGTGCCAGTTCTGTTTAACGTCCCAACTAACACTGGGACGACCACGCTGATGGGGCTACCACCTTGGATCTAGCTGGGCGTGGTGCAGCGTTTCTTACTCAGCCGCTGGATGCCAGAACAGACGCTGTTTGAGCCGCACCTCCTTGGTGAACAGACGCTCGGATCGTACCTCCTCAGTCAGAAGGACAACAGTGCCCAGGCTGCACTACCAGCTAAGCACACAACTCTTAGCTGGCGGTCATTGTCATCGCTTGACCCGTGGAAGCATGAGGTAGGAACTTGTGAGGACCAGAGCTATATTGGACGCTCTCCTTATCGACTCACCGTTTTGCAGCCCAAAAATCTCCAGCAGCAGCCTTGTATATGACTCAGAAGGTAATACTCTGATTTCATTGAGAAATATCTGAAAAAAAAATCCAGGAAAATTCTTGAAAGAATCCCAAGAGGTATTTATGCAGACCTTCCTGGTGAAATTTCACGAAAAAACGTTGGTGAAATTCTTGTAACAGTAAGGACTGTATCGGAAATTAACTATAAACGTTCACAATTGCCTGAAAAATAATCTGTTCGAAATAAACATAATTTTATTTTTGGAGATACTATATAAATCTCTTAAATAAAGAATGGCAGTTCTGATTTTCAAAAAATAATCATTTATCTTGGACTTTTATCTCAAAGATTGCACAAATGTTTTTAAAATTTTGGACACCTCCTAAAAATTTAAAATTGCGAAGACTGTGGGAAGATATTTAATTTTTTCTCTTTTTTTTTGCGCAAATATATTCTTTTCCAGAATGCTCATGATATAGGAAAATTATTTTTATCAAGAAAAATTCTCTCCGCAGTTTAGGGCAATTCTTAAAAATGAAAAAAGGCCATTTTTCGAGGAACTCTTTTTTTTATGCGTCTTCAATGAACGATTACGTAAATAAAAAATACATTAAGTTGAAAATTTGCTTTTTTTTCGTTTGGGTATGTATTTAAATCTATTGAAGAGGTAGTTTTACCAGAGAACAGAATTTTATAACCTCTAGAGATATTTAAAACAGAGCGGCAAAGTTCGACCAAAAAGTAGGTGTTTTTTGGGATAGACCATATTCTTAATGTTGGAGGTTTTTCTATCCAAAATAAGAATTTTAAAAGTCGGTTTTGAGTGATATGTTATGTGTACATAACTGCTAGTAATAATCATTATTTTCCAGATTTTTCCCCGTACAATTTTTTTTTCGTTACAAATGTTTGAAATGTTAAAAAAATTTAAAATAAAACCTGTTTGTACAGATTGTTATTTTGTGTGGTTTACTCATTGACCCATATTTTCAATAATACTAAACATATTCCAAATTTCTCAAGCTGTTCTAAACTTAACTATATTGTGAAGATTTCATAGAAAAACCGGAATGAAAAGACCAACCGTGCGTCGAGATAGAGCATTTTGAATGTTTATAGTTAATTTCCGATACAGTCCTTAATGAGAATCTTAAAAAAAAAATCCTGAAGCAATTCCGATAATGTTTCGTGAACCATTTTTTGTGAATAAATGCAATTCGTGTATAATGTATAGTCTATTCGTGCCACCATGCTGAAGCAATATAAATGGAGTTGTATCATGTACGAGTCCGACAGACGTTAAAGTTACTCATCATTGATTTTGATGATGTTTGATGTACAATAAACTAAACTACACAAATGTCAAACGTGCTGGAGATGGAACGACGATTCGCGAAAACATTCTGCGTTGAAAATGGCACACGCCGAATTCATTCGCAAGTATACCAAAAATACACTAAAACCTTTTTTTATGCAGGTGATTTATATACATTTTTTAATTTAAAAAGAGGGAGCTCTGCCAGGAGGCGTTTTTATGGGGAAATATTGCATGAGCGTTTCAGGGGGTCTCAAGGGGTACCAGGAGATCTTAGGTGCATTTCAAGGAGGTCCTAAGAGGTTTCAGGGGGTACCAGAATTTTCAGGGGCGTTTGTGGAGGTTTCAGGATCCTCTCAGGGGGCTTAAAGGAGTTCCAGGGGTTTCAGTGGTGCATCAGGAGGTCTCAATGGTGTTTCAGGGGGTTTCAGGGGCATTCCATGGGGTACCAGAAGGTCTCAGGGGCGTTTAAGGAAGTCTCAATGGCATCTCAGGAGAACTTAAGGGAATGTAGAGGGCTTCAAGTGGATTCTGGGACGCATCAGGGGTCTCAGGGGTGTTGCAGAAAGTATCAGAGGATTTCAGCGGATGAGCGGTGTTACGGAGGCGCTTTCTGGGGTTTCGAAGGGTCTCAGCTGCATTACATGGAGTCCGTGGGAGTTCTAGGGAGATGTTGGAGGCATTTTAGGAAGATTCAGATGATTTTCAGAGCTTCATTCACAAAAAAACCTTGAACCTCTGAAACATCCTTAAAACCCCCGTAATCAATTTGAAACGTCCCTGAAACCCCTTTACTTTAAGGGAATTACTGTAACCCCTGTGACCCTGACATGAACTTCAAAAAACCCCTTGGAACGCCCCTGAAATGTTATCAAACCCTCCTAAAACCTCTAGAAACGCCCTTAAAACGTTCCTGAAAAACATTGAAAATCTTTGAAATGCCTTGAATGACTGAAACCTTCTTCAATTTAAATTCAATTTGGCATTTAGCAATACCGAATTGCTTTTCCTTGTACTTGGGAAAGATGCCATACAATAATTAGAACAAAACTAGAAATAAAGCCAACGAAAACCAGTCTGGCGCCTAAGGGTACCATAGATGGTCGTGGCAGAATAGACAGACAATGTAGGTAGATAGCAACTTCAGGTATATACAGTTGCTAAGAACAACAAAACTGGGTCATAACTTTATAAGCTAATCAAAGGCAAACATAACACAGCCTAAACAAAGACAACACATCAACACTAATTATATAGGAAAGCCCGTCTTTGAGAAGTCCTTCAGTAGTTCATTTGTGAATTATTGCAGAAATTTCTATGGAAAGTTCTTAAACAACTAAAATGAATACTTCTTTGTTTTTTTTTCTGCGACAGTTCCTAAAAGCATTTCTTTGAAAATTGATCCGGTAATTCCATTTTCAAATTTCTTCGGTTATTCTTTCTAAAATTGTAAATGTTTGGAATTTTTTTTTAAGTTTCTATGAAAATTCCTTCAACAATTTCAACGGAAATACTCCAAAGTAATTGTCTGAAAAATGTCCTAAGGGATGGCCGAGAAATTTCAGAAAAATATTACCGAAGGAATTACCAAAAATATGCCAAAATAATTGTAGGCGGAATCCCTAGCACCATTGTCGGTGAAATTCTGCGGTTCTGTGGAGTCCAAAATAAGCTCGATTTCCTGCCATTATGTGTCTCTGAATTTCTCAGCTGGTGTCGTTGTTGGCGGTCACCAGTGGGCCCAAGTACACGAATTCTTCAACCGCCTCGATTTCATCACCGTCGATATAAATTCGGGGCGGCGGGCGCGGTGATTCCTCCCTGGAGCCCTTTGCCAACATGTACTTTGTCTTCGACACATTAATGACTAATCCGATTCGCCTGGCTTCACTCTTTAGTCGAATGTACGTTTCCGCCATCGTCTCAAATTTGCGAGCTATACTATCAATATCAACAGCGAAACCAAGCAGCTGAACGGGCTTCTTGAAAATCGTTCCACTCGTGTTTATCCCCGCTCTCCTTATTACACCTTCTAACGCAATGTCGAACAGCAAGCACGAAAGACCATCACCTTGCCGTAACCCTCTACGAGATTTGAAAGGACTCGAGAGTGTCCCTGATACGCACATCACTCGATCCATCGTCGTCTTGATTAATCGTATCAGTTTATCCGGGAATCCGTATTCGTGCATAATCTGCCATAGCTGTTCTCGATTGATTGTATCATACGCCGATTTGAAATCGATGAACAAGTGATGTGTGGGCACGTTGTATTCGCGGCATTTCTGCAACACCTGGTGGATGGCGAACATCTGGTCCGTTGTAGCGCGTTCACTCATAAATCCAGCCTGATATTGCCCCACGAACTCTCTTGCAATTGGTGATAGACGGCGTGAAATTGCCATAGAAGCCAAAAATAATTTTTTTGAAAAACCAGAATATTTTCAAAAACATGCTGAAGAAATTTACGAAGAAGGTGCTGGATTATTATTATTACCTCTTTATAGTGATTTCCAGTCTTAGGAGAAGATGCTGGAGGAACTGCCAAAAGACTATCGAATCTAAAAAAATGGAGAACCTACCATAGCAGTTTTAAGGGAAAATTGGAATTAGCGAGAAAATTATCAAACAAAATATCATGGTAATTTCTGAAAAAAAAAAATACCAAATGAGTTGCTTATCTTATTAATTATTTTAAGTTGGAAACTCTATGAGAGGCTACAGTCTTTAATATATTTTCTTGTGAATTAAAGGGATATATTTAGGTGTTTCTTCAGAAATTCTCTAAGCTATAATCCTAGGCATTCACCCAAGAATTGTTCAAGGGATAGCTTCAGAAATTGCTGCATAAATTCCTGAAAAAATCAAATTTTTCTTCAAAGAGTTTCCATAGGTTTCACCAGGGTTATTTAAAAGATTTTTCGAAAAAAAAATACTCCAGAGATTTTTTATAAGATTTTTTCAGTAAATTTTTAAGCAATTTCTGGAAAAACTTCGAAAAAATTCATGGAAAAATATCTGAACAAATTCTGCAGGGATCACACATCGCAGGAGATATTCTTGAATGAACCGTAAGAGCTATTTCTAAAAAAAAATATAATAGAAAAATAGAAATCCTGAAACTGGCTTAAGCTGGACGGATACGGTAGGCAGGGCACGTTGCAAGCATGCTGGACAACAATCCTGCAAAGTTCGAGCGTGATCTGGCAAGCGTTTGGCGTGACCGACGTTGAAAAGCTACAGCAGCAAATCGAGTAATTTGGCGAAAAATTGTTAATTCAGTGTTGTGAATTTGATTTAGAACTAAATAAGTTATCCTTAGAAGAAATGCCGGTTAAATTTATAGGGTGGAATATCAGAAGGAAATTCTGAAGAATTTCTACAGAAATCTATGGGCGTGTGGGAAATTTTCAATAGAATCCCTTGCGCAATTTCTTAGCACACCTCTGGTGGACTTCCTGAAGAATTCACTAAACAAACTTCTAAAGGACTGACAGAAAAAAAAATATAAAGCAAATTTGTTAAAGAATCTGTGAAAAAAATTCTACATTAATCCCTATAGACAGTTCCGAAGATGTTTCTGAAGGATTTTCTAAATGAGTTCCCATAAGAATTTCTTAAGAAATTCTTGCTGGAGTTTCAGAAGGAGTCCAAAAAAATCTACCTTAAATTATATTTGGAGAAAATCCTGAGGGAATACATGAAGTAGCCTCTTTGGAAACATCTGGACTGGAAGAATTTCTGAGAAAAAAAAAACTGATGGAATCCATGTTTTAATTTTGAAATAAAGCCATAGAATCCTTGGACACATGGATCTCATAATCAATTTTTAAATCGCCAGGGAAATTTCTTAAAGAGTCCTCGACAGAATTTCTCTAGGATTCTTTGTAAGATTTCCTCAAGCAGTCTGTGGAAGCTTTTCTACAGAAATCCTTGGATATATTTCTGGAGGAACCTTTTATTTACTCTAAGAGTTGCTGAAGCTTTTCTGGAAGCACTCCCGTACGGATTACTAAACAAATCTGTGGAGGTTTTTAAGGCAACTCATGGAAGCTTTTCTAACGAACTTTCAAAAGAAATCAATGGAAAACTTTCAGATAGTAATTCCTGGAGGATTAAAGGCATCCATGGCGCAATATCGAATGGAATTCAGGGAAGGTTTAATAAAATGCTGAACTAATTTCTGGGGTAATTCTTGGATAAAAGTTTTCAGGAACTTCTGAAAGAAACTTATATTTTTCTAAAGGAATCAATGGACGAATACCAGA
The DNA here is from genome assembly GCF_035046485.1 of Aedes albopictus. Lineage (NCBI taxonomy): Eukaryota > Metazoa > Arthropoda > Insecta > Diptera > Culicidae > Aedes > Aedes albopictus. The sequence goes on from NC_085136.1 coordinate 10,950,395, forward strand.
ATGGAGAAACTTCTCAAGCAATACCTGAACGATTTTTGATGAATTTCTGAAGATATGCATGAGAAACTAAAGACATTCCTGGAGAAAACTTCCGAATGCATCTGTTATAGTTTTTTTTAAGTCGTTAGTCAGAATTGCGATATCTCAATTCATGTGTAAGTTATCGCCATTCTGAGCACATTTTTTAACCTTCAAGAACCTAACTTCAACGGTTTTACTAGAATCATGTATTCTATAGTTAAAAAAAAAAAATCCGAGTTTTTTTTTGCCCTCATACAATTTTGAGAAGATTAGGCCCTTTGAGGTACCACTTAGCCTTGAAATACGGACTTCCACTTCTAATATGATGTTCCTGACTTACACCTGAACAACTTTTCCGAAGACATAAGCCTTACAATATATGTTCTATATCTAAAGAAAACGAAAATGCTACTGATCTGAAAAAAATATCGCTAAGCTTTAATTGGCCAAAATCAGTAATATCGCATTATTTAATAATCACCTTTATTTTAACCCTCGAACGATCGCGCTGTTGGATTTTGTACAACACGTTGAAAAAATCTCGCTTTTTGTACTCAGCATTAGCGTGGTGCTGACGCAGGTAGTCAACCGCGCGAGTTACGGAAGGTTATCAGACTAATGTCAGGCCCAAAATCGCTCGTGACAACTGTTAATTAGGACAGATTAATTATATGCCACTGCATTACGAAATTAACTGGTTGGAAATCGCAAGGGCTTGTCCTCCGAGCTAGACAGATTTACATATCCGCTTAGAACTACGGTTAGGTACATTACATGTCTTCCACTGACTGGCTAAACGCTCGCAAGACTGATGATTATATGTGCACATGTCACGCGACGATGAGGATAACGTCATCTTAGTTGATTATCCTCGTCATTGGGTGTCGTTCTTGACGACGGAATGTCTTCATTCGTGCAAGTAGGCGGATAAATTAATCACGTGACATGCATGCGTTTGCTGCCTGCATGATGGCAATGCAACAAACCGATTATTGCTCCATTCCTTCGCGGGTCAATGTTGCTGCAGGATGTCATCGTAATGCAGTCATTCATTCATTACGGTGGATAAAGGTGAAATGATGAGCAAAAGATCAGCAAAAGAGCGTAATTATTGTGCTTTCGTCATTAAGGCGAAACTGGATCCATTTCCTCACTTTTTGGTTTTTGATTTTTTATTAAATAACGAAGCAATATTTTCAAAATCGGTTTTCGTGCACATGTAGAGTATGGATCAGGGTATCTTCTGATTTTTTTACGCGGTAGAAAATGTTTTTCGTTTTTGCAGAAACCATTTTTGAACAAAATATCACTAAAAACTGGTTTCTGTAAAAACGAAAAACATTTTCTACCGCGTAAAAAATTCAGAAGATATCCTGGTCCATACTCTACATGTGCACGAAACCCGATTTTGAAAATATTGCTTCGTTATTTAATAAAAAATCAAAAACCAAAAAGTGAGGAAATGGATCCAGTTTCGCCTTAAAGAGACAATCTAAAGGAGCGCGTGACATGTGAAAGCCCATAAAGGAAGGATACAAAAAAGTATAAAGCCTGAAAAGCAACTGTAACCAGGAATGGGATATGCCATAAGCTCAGCTTCTTGCTTAGCTTCTTGCTAAGCTTCTTGCTAGCAAGAAATGTTTCTCCACATCATTTACTTTGCATAGCAAACCAGCTGTTCGCGAACATACGCTCCCAAGAAGGGCAGCAGCATCCACAGCTGCGCAATCCACTCCAACCATCGCATCGGAACCGTCACCAAGCATCGTCCCGAGGCACGCACACGCACCCGAGCCGACGGGACAGCTGCGACTAACAGCGAGAGAGTGAGCGCCGTGAGATCCTACCGTGAGTGCAGTAGCGAACCCCACCGCCGCAGCCGTCGTCATCGTCATCATCATCATAGACTCTCGTCGTCGTCGCCTTGCAGGTAGCGTGCTGATGATGGTTTGTTCCACACATGTCGCGTGGGTTCTACGCGCGTGTAGAACTTTCCACGTGGTTCTGGAATACCACTTTTTTGGTATATATATGCGACCCGTTCCTAGAGGCGAGTCAGTTGAATTTTAAAAGTGAATAAGTTATGAGCGTTCGCGTGGCTCGAACAACGCGAAGTGAAATTACCCAAATGTAAATAGTGACAGTTAGAGAATAAAGTAGTGAAAGTGTTAAAGTGATTAAGTGTTTCCCTCCCTATCCGAAATCCCTGTTCTCTATCTGCCGTGCCAATACAGTCCAGTGCTTTCGCCTAAAATTTCTTGTGTTCATTGCCGAACACCAGCATACATATTTGGTTGAAGATACTCTTGAATAAAAATTCTCACAAAAAGTGGTAAGAATTTTAAAATGTCATGACATTTTTTCCCGTGAAATTTCATGACATTTTCCATCCCTGACCGTAACACTCAGAAAACGAACCTTTCTTCAGCGGTTTTGCTGAATACTTATGGGACTTTCTCTTCATGTAAACCAAGGAAGAAGCTTGCAGCTCGTTGCTCGAGGAAAAAAAATATATTCATTTGCTATAAATGAAACTAGGATGGGTAAGGAAGAGGGAAAAACTAGGAGCATTAAAACAAATAGAATGGAGAGCATATTCATTACACTCTAGTTGGATGGAAAGGAGACACCTTACTCAGAGTTGCCAGTATCGTTTGACTCCTTGGCAATATGAAGTTTGATTTTGTTTTAATGTACAGAACCTAACCTTTCAATAGATTTAATTACTTGTAGCTTCGAGACAAATCGGAAGCAAGCGTAGATGAAATTTCATAAGAATACGACATTATTGACTGCTTGGATGGCTTTCATTTTCCCATTGATTGAATACCTTCTATATGGTGGCCTCCCATCTAATAAATAAACTAGAACTGATGGAGTTTCGTGATGTAGGAACTAAGGTCTGCAGATTTTTCGCGTTTGTTTTTTTTCCATGTCTCTAATGTCATTACAAAACCCTGCATCGGACAAGTTTAATTAAAGGAAATTTTCCTAGAATACACCATATTTCATTTTGATTGAGCCTCATCTAGTTTCTGCGGAGCGGTTTGTTGTGTAGCTATTCATAACAATATGAAGTACGCGTGCCGTGCCTACTGCGACGCTTTTCTCCATTCACCTGAACGGTTGAGTGCTCAATAATGGCTGAGGTCGTCGCGTCTTTGGTTGTGTCATGGTTGTTTCTGGCAAAGAAAAGACCACAGAAATCATACTTTCCTGGAGATGGTGGGTTTACCTGTGGAATTCCTTTCTTTGCGTTGCCCTCCCCCGGCAAGAGTTTTCTTTCCATTTTCCTGAAACTGGCCAGCTGCTGCTGGCGAGCTGAACAACGACACGCAGTGGAGTGATAAATCACCTTGATTTGTTAAAATTGTTTTGAATCGCCACGAAAATGTAAACTCATCCAAGGAATTGTTTTGGACTTTTTTTTTTAAGGTAAAAAGTTCTTCAGAATTCCAATCCGTGTAAGTTAACCCTCAAATGGATGCCTGGGGTCCGTTTGGACCCCAGGCAGCTTTGGAGAAATGGCAAACAACTTTGATAAAACATATTGACTTATTTTTTGCAATTCCTTCAAACTAGACCTAGTTCTATTATTTAAGCAAAAATAAAGTTGATTTCATGGCATACTTTGATTTTTATGCCATGTCAAAGTTGAACCGTGGATGATTTTGTATACCTGGGGTTCATTTGGACCCCAAATTGAATTCTCTATATCTTTTGATTCTGTTGTTTTAGAATATTCATGTTTTCGTCAAATTTGTTCGGTAAGTCAAGCGCCATCTGGTGGTGAATTGGTTAATTCGAAATTGCCCCACTAGATGGCGCTATTTGGTATTAACAATTTAGTAATAAAATGTATTAAAACGAAATAGAGGGCAGATCTAGAGCTTGCAGAAGCGTCACGCCTTCGGAAAGTTGCTCAGTAAGTCGCGCGCTGGACCGTTTGATTCGAAATTCCACTACTAGGTGGTGCTAGTGTGCATGTAAATTTTATATCTCATACATCATTGGATCCTTGTCACTTAGGAAGATGACGTCTTCGAGAAAGTTGTTGTGTTGGTCAAGTACTTCCAGATGATGGGCCGTTAAATTTTAAACTCTTCACAGAGGTGGCGCTAGTGAGCATGCTAATTTTACATCTGAGTCGTTTTACTACGCACTCTCATGCCACCCCACATTTCAAATCCATCAACATATGGGCCAGGACCAACAGCTGTACGTACATCCATTAGAAGAAGTGATCAGATATATTTGTCTCTCAAATTACGAGAGCGTCAAGAAGGATAGAACCTAGATCATCTGGGGTGCGAGATAATCACGCTTACCACTACGCCTCCAGCGCCACTCTGTCTGTTGTTCAAAACATACTGTACACCATCCAGTATGTTTGACGATGCTATCCGCACGGCCACAAGTTTGTCATGTACACTGTGGTGCATAATTGATCGGACAAACGCCGATTTTCATACAAAATGGCCAAGTTTGAGATGGTGTAACTATGGTTTGCTTTGGTGGATTGAGCTCAATTTTTGACACGGAACTACAAATATGCTGAATTTTGTGTATACAAAGTATAAAATGTTTTCGTTCACAGGTCTGGGCGTGGCAAGGCGTTGAAAATATTGCAAAAGTGATCGGACAGCGGCACGCGTGTAAATCAAAGGGGTACCGCTGTCCGATCACTTTTGCAATATTTTCAACGCCTTGCCACGCCCAGACCTGTGAACGAAAACATTGTATACTTTGTATACACAAAATTCAGCATATTTGTAGTTCCGTGTCAAAAATTGAGCTCAATCCACCAAAGCAAACCATAGTTACACCATCTCAAACTTGGCCATTTTGTATGAAAAACGGCGTTTGTCCGATCAGTTATGCACCACAGTGTAAGTAGAAGAAATGTATACCACCACATATATTGTATTGATTGTCAAAAAGTAACTCGTTCAACAAAATGGATAAACCTGAAAGGTATGACAATGAATCCTGAGATATATGAGATATTTTATTTGCATTTGCGAATTATACTGCCTAATAACTGTAAGTCGTTGATCTACTCAACAACTTTGCCGAAGACCTTATGTTTCTTTGAGCTCAAAATCCAAATATATGTGATATAATCAATTTACATGCTCACCAGTGCCATCTACGTATGGCGAATTTCCAAATTTAACTGCATATGGTCTGTAAGTACATGTCCTACGTAACAACATTTTCGAAGACTCCATCTTTGCTATATATGAAATATGCGTGCCCACTGAGCATTGCTCAGTAACGTCTATATGTGGAGTTCCAAATCAAACGGCATATCATATGTAAGTCATTTACCAACCCAACAACCTTCCCGGAGATTTCTTGGTGTTCAGGATCCTGAGATAGATAAAATATAAAATTTGAACGATTAGTTGCGCCACCTTTGTGTGGGATTTTCAAACAAACGGTCAAACATTAGAAAATACTTGACCCAATAAACTACTTTGCCAAAGACACCAAATTTCTATGTGGTCAGGATCTTGATATAAATGTTATCATATACTTAACACTTACATACTCTCTAGCGCCACTTATTTGTAACGTTTCAAAACAAACGGACCAGCATCTGTCAGTTCTTGAGCAACTCAACAACTTTGTCGGATCCTGAGATATATTAATAAAAAATTTGCACGCTCAGTGGCGCCATCTATGTTTGAAATTTTTAACCCGCAAACACCCGGGACGATCTACTTTTGGCAGAAATGCAATATCTTCTTTGTTTTAAAACATTTTACCCCGGATTTTTTTTATAGTCAAGGGGAATAGTTGTGCTAAGAAATGCATGGTACTCCCCCCTTTGCACCCTCCACCCTTTTGCGGGGAGGCGAAAATACGTGGCTTTTTTTGTATTTTTCATAAATTCTACACATTTTTGCTGAAATTTCATCGTTTTGCTAATCATCAATAGTTTTTACTGATCCTAGACATGCAATGTATTACTACCCATCATAGTCTGTTGAAGTTTTGATCCCAGAGCTATTCTAAGGCCTCCAAAGTATTCCGAAGTTTGTGACACAAATCTAATATTCTCAACCAAATTTTATACACGACTAGCTGTCCCGGCAAACTTTGTCTTGCCAATTTGGGGTGGTTTGACAACTGCCTAAGGTCATCGCAGCAACGCACTCTAGATTGATTTCATTTCAATCAGGCTGAAATTCTTCCCGGCTCATAAAAAATCAATATTTTCTGATTTTTCATATTTTTTAAAATGATTTTCGTAACTTTTTATGCATATAAACACAGCCACCATGAATACGAATCAAACCCTGCAAGAGTCATCCTGATCGGTTCACCCGTTCGCAAGTTTTGTTGCCTCAAAGGGACTTCAAACTCATTTTTATATATATAGATGTATGATTACAGAACATTGTCTACGGTACTCAAAAAGCCTCAAAGCACCCCTAGAAAATTCATGGTACATGAATTGGGTGATCAAGGTCATCCAAACTACTCTGGAATTCATTTTCTTAAGATCTAAAACATCTACCATCGTTTGTGTTCACTCTGTCCAAGAAATTTAGGCACGTTGATGTCCATTACACCTCACAATGCTGTGAGCAACTTGATATTGTGGTAGTTGGACATTCCGTGAAATACAAATGGCCTCCAATACACTTTGAAGTTTGTCTTACGATATCTACATACTGTATCATGCTTTAGTTGTAAAAATTTTCGTGGAATGTAGTCTATAGTGCTGATGGAACCTCAGTGCACATCTATAATGCTTTTGGTACATTCATGGGATATTCCAGGCTTTCCAAACTATTCTGGAATTAGGAACTTCAAGGTCTACAGGCTCTCCTCTTGTTTTTCTTCACTCTATCGGCACAATTCTTTCACGATTGTGCCTGTTACACTTCATTATATTACGAGTATCTGTATTTGTTACTATCTGGGTGTCCACTGGCATTCAAATGGACCCAATGTATTTTCAAGTATGGGTCTCAATACAGATTATCTAAGGATATTTCTATTGTAGCGAATGCTCGTGGAAATTAATCTACGCTACTCTTCCCCAAGGATTTCTTCGTGCATTCCTTAAAATCTCATCAAGAAAGTTTTCCCAAGAGTTCCTCCAGCAATTTCTCCTGGAATTCCTCCAGGGAATTTTGCTAAGATTTATTCCAGGGATTCCTCCAGCGGTTTCTCTAGAAGTTCTTCCAGGGATTCTTTCAGGAATACCCCCAGGGATTCCTGCATGGATTCCTCCATGGATTCATCCAGGAATTCATTCAGGTATTTCTCCAGGAATTCCTCCAGAGCTCCCTCAGAAGCTCTTCCAAGATTTTTTCCAGCAACTAACCTAGGGATTTCTTCAGGATTCAAGAGATTTTTCCAGAAATTTCTCCAGCGATTCCTCCAGAGTTTCCTCCAGCGATTCCCCCAGAAATTGCCCCGGAAATTCCTTCAGAATTCATCCAGAAATTCCTCCAAGACATCTGTCTCGAATTCCTCCAAGAATCCCTACAGGAATTTCAAAAATTCCTACTGTACCTTTCCCAAGAATTTTACCAGAGAATCCTTTAAGATATCTGCCAATAATCCCTTCAGGAATTTCGCTAGAAATTCCTCCAGGGATTTTTCAAAAAATTCCTTTAGAAATTCATTTAAAAAATCCTCCAGAAACTCCTTCATAAATACCTCTTAGATTCTTCAGGAAACCTCCAGAAATTCCTCAAGAAAATACTCCAGGGACAACTTCAGGGATTCAACCGAGAATTCCTTCAAGGAATTTTTGGAGGATTTCATGAATTATTTCCTGTAAGAATTCATGGAGTTATTCATGCGAGTAATTCAGAATTCACGTGAGGTATTTCCCGCAAGAACTGGAATTGAAGGAATTTCTGGAGAAATTCCTTTCAGGTGGGCTTCGTGGCCGTGCGGTTAGAGGCGTCAGTCGTCTAGCCGTATCGTAAGCCTCGGAGTGTGGGTTCGATTCCCGCTCCAGACGGTGAAAACTTTTCGTCAAACGGAAAATTCTCCACTGGACCACTGGGTGTTTCGTGTTGTCCGTTGTCTCATATTTGTAATTGTTCAGTCTGTGCAGCCTCTGGTTGAAGACGATGTAGTGTCTTTTTTAATTCCTTCAGCAATTCCTGTTAAAATTCCTGCAGTTATTCCTGGAGGAATTCCTAGAATATTTCTTAAAGAAATTCCTGGGGTGTTTCTCGGAACAATTCCTAGACGATTTCCTGTACTAATTCCAGAAGGAATTCGTAGAGTCATTCCTGGAGAAATTCCTGGAGTAATTCCTGAAAGAACTCCTGGAATATTTGCTGAAGGAATTTCTGGAATATATCCTGGAGTATATCCAGGAAGAATTCCTGGAGGAATCTTTGGAGGAATGACTGATGGAATCCCTGAAATAATTTAAGGAGGAATCCCAGTGAGGAATTCCGGGAAGAATCCCTGTTGGAATTGCTGGAGGAATTCCTGGAGGTATTCCTGGAGGAACTCCTGGAAGAATTTCTGGAGGACACCGTGGAGGAATTTCTGAAGTAATCTCTTGATGAATTCATACATAAATTAGCAGTTATTCATGAAGAAATTCCTGGAGGAATTTCTGGAGAAATTACCCGGGAAGAATACCCGGAGAATACTCTGGAGAAATTTCTGGAGTATTCCCTGGAAGAATTCCTGGAGGAAACTCTGGAGGAGTCCCTGGAAGAATTTCTGGAAGAATCCCTTTAATCCTGAAGAAATCCCTGGATTAGTTGTTGGAGGAAATCTTGGATGAGTTCCTGAAGGAGCTCTGGAGGAATTCCTGGAGGAATACCTGACTGAATTCCTTGATGAGTTCATGGAGGAATTCGCGAAGCAATCTCTGGGGGTATTTCTGAAGGAATCCCTGAAGGCATCCCTTAAGGAATCCCTGGAAGAATTTCTAGAAAAATCGCTCGAGGAATCCCTGGAGAAATTTCTAAGAAAATTCCTGGAGGAATCCCTGGACAACTTCTTGGAGGAATCCCAGGAGAAATTTCTGGATGGACTCTTGAGAAAATTTCCTTGAGGAGTTTTAAGGAAATGCCTGGAGAAATCTTTGGAGGACTCCCGTAGAATCCTCGGGGAATTCCTGGAGGAATTCCCGAGGAACTACTGCACTGCCGTAATTCTGCAAATTGACGTAAGCGCCATTCAAAATGTCGCTATTTTTTGGTATATTATACATAATATCTGGTGTAAAAATAACACTGTGGTATGCCTGCTGTATTAGAATGCAAGACCTAGTCGTAATCTATCATCTATTGAAAGAAACTTAAAGAATGAGCAAGAGTTTTATGCATAAAAAACAAAAAAATAGGCCAAAACTATCAATGTCGCTTACATCATTTTGCAGAATTACGGCAGTGCAGGATTTTTCAAAAAGTTCTTGAGGTAATTCCTGAGGAACTCCTAAAGGAATTCCAGCATAGCTCCTGAGTTTATTCGAGAAACTGCTGGGAAACTTCTGAAGAATTTAACGGGAAGTCCTGAGGCATTCCCTAGGAACTCGTAGAAGTTCTCGGAGGGCATCACGATGAATTTCTGAGGGACTCCTGGAGGAATTTCCTAGGAACGCCTAGAGGAATTTTTGGGTAATTTCCGACACTTTCAAATACCATAAAGGTCATTTGTATGTCACTGGATGCACAAGCAACACAAAGAAGTACTCAAAACATTACGAGATATAACAGAGGTTTAAACATGTTTTGGAAGATGATTCTTTTTAATTCTCGATTTCGTGAATTTCAGTTTTTGATTTTTCTAATTTTTATTTTTGAACATACCCACACTTTTATATTTTTCCTGAAAGCCAATTTGGGGTACGGATTTTTTTAGATGAAAACATTTTGAGATTTTATGGTTATTGTTGAAATATTTTTATTTGAAATTTTTTCATAGAAAATTTTATTTTCCGTGTAATTTTAAAGAAAATAATTTTAGAGTGTATTCGATTCCCTTAAACTAATAAACTAGGATAGAATGATTTAGGAAAAAAATAAAATATGTTAATTGTAGCGATTCAATACAAAATAAACAATGACTTCTAAAAGGTAACTAAAACATCAATTTTTCAATGATTTTTAAAACATGTAAATACGTTTTAAAATACACCAAAACCATTTTGAGATATACAAAACCATCCTAAATATCAGCCGAAAATATGAAAAAAATGATTTCCCACGAAACAATTACAAAAATGCTCAAACTATACCCCGTCCAAAGGCGGGATTGGGTATTAGAGGGTTAACTGGTAAATATTAGAATTCAGTTTATCTTTTTAATTCACAGAATTTCACACTTGTTCTGTGGCTTAGTTGATGAAAGCTCCGGTATAGCGAACACCTGCTTGTGGGTTCGAATCCCTGTGTCCTTTAACATGTTATTCGGTATGTTCATTTTTTTTTTTCGTTTTGATCACCAAATTGGAATCAACAATCCTCCCTGCAAGAGTATCAAATATGGGAACAACCAACCAGAGCAAGAGCAGCTTCTTGCAAGAAAAGCTCTGCTGTCGCTCTCGGGAGGGTCAATTTCAATCTGTCCGTCGACGTCGTCTTCATCGCTGTTTGTTACAGCTGTTTGCGGGGCGACGCAGATTTCCGAGAAGGTGAAATCCTTATTCAATGTGCTGGATGAGCCTTAATGGCGGAGTGTGGGTCAATTGGAGTGAACTGAGCTTTTCACGAACACGAACGACATTAACGGGCTAACAACAACAATGTAATGCAATGGCGACGACCAACAAAGGCCTGGGTCATTTACTAAGGGGCTTTTGGCGTCGCGACGACGGTTGTCATGACGGAGTTGTTCGGAATTAACCTTGGACAGGTTACTGAGTTTCCAGCTTGTGAGTGGTGGAAACGTCTGACGAGGTGGAAGTCTTAACATTCTTCATCTGAAGAATTTGTATGGTATCTCTTTGGTTGATTATTTCAATTATATCTGAGAATTGGAGCTAATTTAAGAAAACTTTGACGAATAGCTATGTGGTGTAAACATTAAAATACTACATCCAGTGCACTTATGAATGACCCTGCATGATACAGTCGAATATCTGGGGTTCTTGGATAGATTTTCCTTTACAAATGTGTTAGTCAGAATTCGAGAATACCTGGTGGACTGCTCGACATTTGTCGACGAAGTTCTTGAAAAATGCGATAATAGACTAGCTACTTTCGATAAGAATTGAATGGAAACCGTACGTGTCATGCCTCGAGCATGTATGCTTATCAACTGCAAACTCATCACTACACTTGTCTGCGAATTAATGACCAGTGTTTTTTGCACCACGTACAGGGTCTGCGAGTCCATAAGTTTGACCTTATTGCTGCAGATTCGATTCCTGAATTACGGTAGTCTCAGTAATCAATTTGGGTATTCAAAAGTAGGTGTGTATGCTCAATAAATTACTGTAAATTTCAAATTGAACAATATCAACACCACTAACCGCTCCTGCACCACCCCATCATAGCAGGCTACAAAGGTCAACAAAACTTTAATAATTAGCAACTGCCCTGTTGCTGTCATTATTCTGTCGTCACGAAGAAACCCCGCACTGGCTGTGGTTACTGAGATCACGCCAAGAAGCGAGCGAACACCGCCCAAAAAGTTTCGCACCTTGAGAGCAAAACTTCTCCAGAGGTTATGAGCCACCCGGGGATTCACGTTTCAACACGTTTCCGGTTGGGTAGCTAGATTGTGGGTAATTAAATTTACTAATAGCATTATCGCTCGCTGATTGGGATCCTTCAGACACACTTCCCAAACAGCTGCTCCGTTCCTCGCAAGAACCGAGTCCGTACCTGCTGTGACCTCGGTCGACCACACGGCGAACCGACGACAGCAGCAGCAAGATGCTGTGATCCTTTTGATACTCTCTCTTCAGGTTGCTCTTTTCCCGAACAGGGGAACCGAAAATGCATTTCCTGGCTAGCTGGCTGCTGGCCTGACAGAAAGCAGGCAAACTTGCAATCCATTCTGTGCTCTGCTCGCAGTAATTGCATTTTTCCCTCCCAAGTTGCCTCAGGTAAATTGCAGGAATGGGAAACTGGGATGCAAAGTATTCAGTGGGCACCTGGCTTTGGCCACGGGCGAAGAAAAATACGTCCGAGGATAGAACGGATCATCCCGATGAATTATTGTGCAATGTTGGACCGTTTCAGAAGTTGGGAATTTATTATAACGGTAATTAAGGGGTTGATGGGAGATTCCACTTTTAAAATCTTCAAAATTTTCTTTTCTTTTTCTTTTCTTTTTTAATGTATTGCTATTGCTATTAAATTGTTATGAAAAGTGTTGCAGAAATAGTTAAAAATCAGTAGTAAAAAAGAAAATCATAAGAACAAAAAATAACGGATAAATAAAGCTTGGAAAAAATATAAAAATGAAAATTCTTTTATACTCAAAGTTTTTTACGAGAATAAGTTCAGGACATTAATTATATCAAAACTAGCTAAGATTTCCAAAATGCCCAAAGAGAACATTATCTGATTCACGCATATATCATATAAACCAAAAGAACCAAAAGAATTTTCCAATGGGACTTTCACCTTAACGAATGGTCTATGGCGTAGCGCAAGATGAATGTTTTCCCGTAGTGCATTGTGAAATAGTGAGCACCCGTATTTACCGGAGCTGTTTTAGCTGTTTTCTACTTCAGGGAAAATAATCAGCTGCAATAAATATTCTTCTCTGATCCACAAATTGTAATAACTATCTTATGGTGGGGCCAAACCTCCAGATAGAAAGTTCTGAGAAAAATAAAACGACGCTCATTCGAATGCGAAGAAAATAGGACCAGTGCTGTCATGGTAAACTCAGAGCTGGTTACCCGAGGTTTCCAAGTTTCAGCAACCCCTATACTGGTACACGCCTCCATGGCAATTACTTCAATATTGAGCCTTATTATGATTTTTTTCCAGAAAAAAGCCCTTATGAATTATTATTTCATGATTTTTTTTTTCTGTATTTTCGTAGAAAGAGCAGTTTTGCAGAAGTTTCTTTTATGGGTTCAGCAAGATTTTTTGAAAAGATTCCTTCGAGAATTAGAAAGTATTCCTTCCCATGCACATCTTTAGAATTTTCTCCATGACTATCTCCAGGGACATCGCCAGGAATTCCTTTGCGATTCATCAAATTACCAAATTTTCGTAGAAGGAAAATTTTTACAGAATTTTCTATAATAATTTCAGCAGAATTCCCTCAAAAAATTCTCTCTATAAATATATATATGTATTTGGTATTCCTTCAGATATGGTTTCAGGAATTCCTCCTTTAGTTTCTTGAAACTAGTTCACGGGTTACGGTGTGTCTAAAACCGTTATTAACAAAATAAAATACCCATCTCAACGGTACCCACCATTCGAAAGATGTAGTATCCAGGTATCATCGAAATGTTTCATCGAGGGAATTGATAGTTTAAGCGATTTTAAATTTTGCGGTGATTTTCAATTAAATTCTCTTTGAACGAATAATATTAATCGCGTTTGTATCATGATCGTGGCCATCAACCTGTCCCTCATTTAGAATTCAACATTCGAAACGTATGGTAATCGAGCATTCTTACTGAACATTTGAGAACATTTCATCACTTTTCATTACATCTACAAAATCAAAAGTTATCGGTTCCCAGCGATTTTGCCGAAACATGAGGGATATATTGTACGCCCAAGACATCGAAATCCTATTTTATCCAACTATTGAATGCTGTGATTGTTTACAATAGCGGGCATTTGAACTGATTTTGATTATTTGTAGTAAATAGTAACCGTTTATTTGCCATAAATACTGCAAAGAACTATGGATTTGGATTATAAATTCAATTCACGATAACTTTTAATTTCTTAGATGAAAGGTTCTCAAATTTTCGGTAAGAATGCTTGAATACCATACGTTTCGAATGTTGAATGCCAAATTTATGAGGGATAGCGGACAGGTCGATGGCCACAATCGTTATAAAACCACGATAGAGTATTAATAGTTAAAAGAGAGTTTCATTGAAAATCACCCCAAAATTGCAAATCACTCAAACTATCAATTCCCTCTATGAAACATTTCCAAAATTTCAGAGATGATATCTGGATACTGAATCTTTCGAATGGAGGGTACCGCTTAGATGGGTATTTTATATTGTTACATAATAACGGGTTTAAACACACCTTGCGGGTGTCTTCAGAAATTCAGGAATTCTTTAAAAATAAATCTTCAAGGATTGCTACACAAGGTCATGCAATAGGCTGTTCCAAAAAAAAATCGATGTTTGAAAAGTCACGGTGCTCAACCCTAACATGAAAGCTATACATATTTGAAGATTTTTTGTAGAACATTACGATTTTCTACAATATCATTATATGGCAGAAAGCTCCACAGCGTACTAGACGCCAATCACGTATTATCCTCGATTTTCTTAAGCACCAAACGGTATTATCCTCGATTTTAATCTGAGATTTAACTTTAGTGCGCCGATTTCCTTTCTCGGATTTACAAGAACTGGCTGCGTGCGGAAATTAATTGGCACGCCTGCTACGCAATCATGTTGGGAAAACGTCAGAGAATAAAAATCAAAACAAACTGGAGTTTTTGTGGCGGGAGTGAAGCTGAAGTTTATTTTGAGCCGCAAACATGCATTATGGAAGGCAAGACTGGTGCAACTATGATAATTTACGGAGGCAATCCAACTGGACTCGTGGCAATGTTGGAATGTTAGTGCATTACACTATCATTTGCCGCTTGAATTGGCGGAGCAACGGAACGAAACTTGTGTACATTCTCGCCGCAGAATTGGAACATCGACATGGAGACCTCCATATGTGGCCCGACGGAGGGGCTTTCGCTTCTTATTCTTCTTGGCATAACGTACCCACTGGGACAAAGCCTGCTTCTAATAAAAATTCTACCAAGAATCAGAGATTATTTTTCGGGGATGCCTCCAGAATTTCTATGAATTTTCCTCGTGTTTTTGCCTTTCTCGTGCACCAAGGTGTACCGAAAGGCTATATGTTCACTCCAAAAACGAAAATTTGATAGAGCCTCCGCAGGGGTCAAGTCTTATATACCAATCGACTCAGCTCGACGAATTGAGGTGATGTCTGTGTGTGTGTATGTATGTGTGTGTGTATGTATGTGTGTGTGTGTGTATGTGTGTATGTGTACAAAAAAACTCACATCACTTTTTGGCAGTAAACCTCAACCGATTTTAATGACCGACGGTTCATTCGACGCGGAATCTGGTCCCATTGTTTCCTATTGAAAATGGTTCAGATCGGTCCAGCCGTTCCGGAGTTATGGCCATTGAGGTAGTTCCGGACCGGTACCCCAGGAAGGGGCCAGATATGAAAACGCTACAAACCCATCCATGCGGCACATCAAACTACGGCATTTTCGATAACTTGATGAATGGTAAGCAGTAAAATAGTCTCAGACCATATCTGAACCGGTAGTGTCCCGGAACCGGTTCCAGGTGTCCTGCCGGATATGGCCAAACATAGAAGTGAACTAAACCCATTCATGCGACATATCAAACCGCGGCTTTTTCGATAACGCGATGAACAGTAAGCAGGAAAACTTTCTCAGGCCATATCGGAACCGGTAGTGTTCCGGAATCGGTTCTAAATGTCCCGCCGGAGGTGGCCAAGTATAAAAGTTAACCAAACCCATGCATGCGACATATCAAATAGTGGCTTTTTTGATATCCTGATGTACAGTAAGCCGGATAATATTCTCAGACCATATCTGAACCGGTTGTGTTCCGGAACCGGTTCCGGGTGTCTCGTTGGAAGTGGCCAATATAAAATTGAACTAATACCATGCATGCGACATATCAAACCGCAGCTTTTTCGGTAACCTGATGAACAGTAAGCAGGAAAGCATTCTCAGACTACATCGGAAACTGTTTCAAATGTCCCGCTGGAGGTGGCCAAGTATAGAAGTTAACCAAGCCCATCCATGCGACATATCAAATAGTGGCTTTTTTTGTCATCCTGATGAACAGTAAGCAGGGAAATATTTTCAGGACATATCTGAATCTGTAGTGATCCGGAACCGGTTCCGGGTGTCTCGCCGGAAATGGCCAAATATAAAAGTGAACGAAACCCATGCAAGCGACGCATCAAATCGCGGATTTTCAGGTATTTTGATTTGGCAAAAAAGTTTCCGGCCATATTGGGGACAACCGGTAGTATTCCGCAACCGATTACGGTTGCTCCATCGGAAGTGGTCAAATGTAAAAGAGAACCAACCCCATAAATTCGACACATTAAATGACTTTTTAGGTAACCTGATTAACGATTTACAAGAAAACAAATCATAGACCATACTTTGGAAAACCAATAGTGTGCTAAAACCGGTTGCAGGTGCCCCGACGGAAGTGGTCAAATGTAGAACGGAACCAAACGCGTACACGCAGCACAATAAATAACTGCTTCTTCGATAACGCGAAGAACGATCAACAAGAAAATAGTCTCAGGCTACATTTACCGGTAGTGTTCCGGAATTAGATTCGAGTCCCTCGCCGGAACTGGCAAAATTCACAAATGAACCAAACCCATACATACATTACATCAAAACTGATTAACAATTTGCATGATACTAGTCTAAGATCATATCAGGGACAATCGGTAAGTGGTAAAATGTGAACCGAAAGTGGTAAAATGTGAAATTCGACAATGATTGCTGTCAAATTACCTGCGTAAACTTTAAATTCGATAAACTAACTCTATTTTAGTTTTGTTTAGATTGTATGATTTGTTTTGAACCCCTATCTTACAGATATTGTGGTGGTACGAATTGATAGCTTGTTCATTTTACGATTGTTGGCTTCCGAGGTTCACTGCGGTTGATCACCAAACGGATCAGGTGTCGGAAAGCACCAAATTTGAACTTTCGGAAGTAGCAGCTGCACGAGGAGCCGCAGCGAGTGTGAGTAACACCACAATATCGGATCATTCGTATTTACAGTGTATTACACTGTGACATTTGATCATTTTTTAATTCGACAAATGTCGAATGAGCGGGGTACAAATTAAAAAGTGTCGTATTAAAGAGTGATGAATACGCGGGGTTTGACAGTACATCAAATAGCAGCTTTTGTGATAATTTCTTCTTCTTTCGCATTGGAGCTTGGCGTGCCTCTCTTCAACTTAGTGTTCTTTAGAGCACTTCCACAGTTACGAATTGAAGGGGTTTCTTTGCCTGCTATTGCATGAATTTGTATATTGTGAGGCAAGTACAATGATACACCACAGATACACTATACCCAGGAAGTCCAGAAAATTTTCCCGACCGGAACGAGAATCGAACCCGCCGTTTCCGGATTGGCGATCCATAGCCTTAACCACTAGGCCAACTGGAGACCCTTTTTTGATAACACGATGATCGATTCGTAAGAACATAGCTTCAGACCAAATTTTAGATAACCGGTAGTGTCCCGAAACCAGGTCTGGGTGTCTCACTGGAAGTGGTCAATTGTAAAAGTGATCTGTATCCTGCATAAGATAAATCAAATCTTGTTTTTTAGGTAACCTAATGAACGTTAGCAACGAAATAGTCTCGAACTATATTTGGTAGACCCGGTGGTGTTCCGGAACCTGCTCCAGTACCGCATCGAAAGTAACCAAATGTACCATGCGACACATCACATCACGGCTTTTTTAATAACCTGAGGAACGGTTAACTAGAAAATAGGCTCATACCACATTAGAGACTACCGGCAGGGTTGCACAACCAGTGTTTGGTGCTTCGCCGGAACTACGAAAATAAATAAAATCAATGCAAGCGATAAATATGTGTAAGAGAACAAAATCTTGACTAATTTAACCCACATACAAACAGACGTCTCACTATACTCACCACGTTCTTGTTTTCAACGGTTAATAAATATAACCTTAAATGTGCAGAAAAAAACTTTATCGAAGACCGCAAAGTGATCTGTGATTGTGTAAAAAGTTATATCTTAGCTTGTTTGTATCGTGTTGATATTAATCAGCCCCCAGTGTTAGTGAAGATGCTCAAGCAGTCAACTGAGAAATCTGATATTATTCAGCTCTGCTTATACGTTGATAAGCATGGCTTTGATAAAATGCTCACTTTTCTTAAATTCTTGATTTACGTCGACGGAAAGGTCGTGAGAACATATACGACGAGAAAGGCACTATCACCACTAGGTGGATTAATTTGGGTTTTTTTTTTGAAGATGCCTGCAGAAATATCTTCGAGGATTCTACGGAGATTCTTCCAAGAATTCCCTCAAAAACTTCGGAAATTTTCTCAAGGTTTACTCCAATAACACCTGCGGAAACTTTGTCGTAGATTATTACAAGATTTTTTCCGGATTCTCCGGGATTCCTTCGCAGATTCCTGCAGCAATTCTTCCGTGAATTGCTTTAGCGATGCCTCCAGGAATTTCATCGCGAATGCTTCTAGGGATTTTTTTGAAGTTTCCCTCAGGGTTTTGTTTTCCTTTTTTTTATCTGCAAGTATCGTCGAGGATTCTTCGTAGTTATACTTTCTAGGAAATCTAAAGGAAAAGTTTCAAGAATTTCTTCTAACAATTTTCAAATATGCTTCTAGGGAAGCCTATGCGAAATCGTTAAGAAATTTCATCGAAAATTCTTTTAGGAATTAGTCTAGGATTCCCTTCGAGGAGTCCTCTAGTAATTCTTTCGGGAATACCTTCAAGAATACTTTCAAGCATCCTCCAGCAATAACTTCGGGGATATCTCCAGGAATTTCGATAAAAATCTCATAGGTATTCAGGAGGAATTTCTTGAAGATTTTCCAGATGAATTTCTGAAAGAATTCCCTGAGGAATTTCTGGAGATATTTTCGGAATTGTAGAAGAAATTTCTGGAGAAATTCCCGAAGAAATTTCTGGAAGAATTCACTAATGTTTTTCTGGAGATATTCCCAGCGGAATTTAGGGAAAAATTCCCGAAACAATTTCTTGAAGATTTCACGGAGTGATTTGTGGAGTAATTTTTTGAGGAATTTATTGAGGAATTCTCCAATGAATTTCTTGATAAACTTTCAGTCGAATTTCTCGAGAAATTCACAGAAGAACTCTTAGAAAAACTACTGGAGAAACCTCTGGAAGGATTGCCAGTAGAATTTGTGGAGGAATATTCGAAAAAAAAATTCTGGATTAATTTCTGGAGGATTTTTTGAGGTATTCCCAGAAGATTTTCTAGATGAATTTTATGAAGTATTCCTGGAGGAATTTCTGGATTCATTCCAGTAAGAATATCAGGATGAAGTCCTGGTGGAATTTCTGTAGCAAATACAGGACGAATTTTTGAAGGAATTCCTAGAAGCATTTCTGGAGGAAAACTCAGAGAAATTCTGAATAATTTCCCGGAAAATTTTCTGGAAGAATTTTAGAGGAGCATTTTTGGATTAGTTCCCAGAAGGGTTATTGGAGGAACTTCCGGAGTAGTTCCCGTAGGTGTGCAATTAGTGATTCCCTGACGATTTTTTGAAGGAGTTTCTATGGAAATTTTGAGCCACATAAGAAGCTTCTGCTAGAGAAACTTTACTCAAATTTCGATTTGAAGAAATCCCTGAACTAATCAAAGAAAATAATCCTGGAAGAACGCTTCGAGAATTCCAAGGAACTCTTGAAGCAATTCCTGGAGGCACTTCTGTAGAAATTTCACAAGAATAAATTACAACAAATTTTGTAATCCCTCGGAGAATAAAGAAGAATTTTGTAATTTTGTAGTTTTCAGACAGGAATATCCAGAAAACTAATACAAAACCCCCGGTAAGATGTTCTACCATAGCAATGGAAAAACATATCTGGAGAAGAGCTTTCCGAGGAATCCTGGGTGAAACGTGTTGCACACACAGCCAACCAACGGGTTCTGCTGCTCTTTCTGTTGGAAAAATACAAGCTGCAAGGAGCGTGCTATCAATCTTTCATTCTGGAGCTTCGAGATTCTTGGAATATCTGCAAGATCCCAAAAACAGATTCTTGCAGCAGGTAGCTATTGATGTTTCCGTTGGCTCCAGCTGCAATTCAATATTTGTGCCGCAATGAACTCTAGAATTTCGGCAGTTTTTGATCCGGAAAACTGACAATGTATTACTCTATTTAATCAGGGATTCTCTCAGCCATTTTTCAAATTTCCCCTAAAAAATTAGAAGTTCCTCTTGATATTTCTCCAGAGATTACTTAAAATACATTCAAACCTTTTCTCAGGGAATCTTTCAGAAATGTTTCCTAATTGAAGCATCGTCGTGGATAACTGACACTGGGGAATATTACAAATGGTAGTCGAAATACGCGTACCTCTCAAAGGATAAGCAAGACAGGGCGGAAGTAAAACGTACGAAACTGATTACACTCATTCGAAAAGGGTTTTCTGCTTAGAGGGTTCGAAAAGTTGGTACAAGATCGTCATGACTGTTTTACGTAAGCACACATCACGTAAATTTGATAGTGAAATACTTCAGGGGATTCTCCAAACAATATCTTGGGAATTTCAGCAGTAACTTCTCCAGAAACCATTCGTTGGTAATGATCGATGAATTTTTCAAAAATTATTTAAGAACAACTGCGGAAAGTTCTACTGTTCTACCAAACATTCATTCATATAAAAAAACATTCCAAAACTTATTGCAGTGATTCTCTAAAGAATTCCTTAAAAATTTTTTGATTTCTCCAGGATTTCTTCGGAAATTTCTCTAGTACTTCGAGGATTTTTGTGTATTAATGCTTTCAGAAGTTGCATAAGACATTCTTCTAAGAATTCCTCCAGAGGTATATCTAGGAGGTCAACATGGGATTCTTTCAGATAATCGTCAAGGCATCCTTCAGAAGTTTATTGAGGGATTTCTTCAAAAATTTCTCCGGGGATTTTTGCAGACATTCTTTTAGGGGATTCCTTCAAAAATTTCTTTACGGTTTTCACACGAAATCGATTTACAAATTTCTCAATCAATGTTTCCTTGGAATTGCTTCCAGAGTTCCTGAAAAAGCTTTATATTCTTGTTTTAATTGAGTAGGTATCCTCAGGTATTCTTCCAGGCGTTCATCCAGCAGCTCATCCAAAGATAATGTCAAAAATCGATTCAGGATTTCTTTTTGTCCGGAATCCCTCAAGAATTTCTTCTGAGAATCTTCAAAGGTAACACCAGGATTTTTTTAAGAGATTCCTTCAGATAATCCTCCTGAGATTTCTTTTAAAATCCCTCAGGAATTCTTATAAAAATTCTTCCACTAATTTTCGTACAACTTCAAGGCAAACTTTCCTGGAGGAATATCTGAAACAATTCCTGAGGAAATCTCTGAAAATATCACAGAAAACATAGGTGCCAACTGAAGAAATTGATAGGCAAAAGTTTTCAAAATTGGACAAATTGCAACATTTTACGTATATAGGCCATTAGGGATGAACTGTGTCAATTTCATCCGAATTTTATTGATTTTGCCTCCCCAGCTACGTCAGTAAGTGAAAGAACCGTTGGAACAAGTTTAAAAAATAATAATAATGTAGGAATTTCTGCAGGCATTACTGAATGAGTTTTTCGATAAAATATCACAAGAACTCTTTTAATCATTTTCAAAAGAATTTCCGAAAGATTTTTCAAGAAATTTTGAGAAAAATTTCTGATAAATTCCATGGAAGGACTTTCGAAGTGATCTGTTGCTGAAATTCCAACCATCCTGCAAACGTCTCTGGAGACATACTTGAAGAAATTTCAGTAGAAGATCAGAAAAAAACTACTGTAAGAATTTCTGAAGGGAATTTTTGTAGACATTTTCTGTAGAATCCATGTAAAACTTTCAGAAGTATCTTTGTTCAAATCTCTAAAAGAAAAACTGAAGAGATCTCAGAGAAGTTTAAAAATGAATTAGAGAAATTTCTAGAAAACTTCCAAACCAAAAAATTGGAGCAATTCCTCGAGAAACCCATGGTGAATTTCCTGGAAAAGTTTATTTAGAGATTTTTAAGAAAATTCCAGGAAAAATCTTTTGGATGATTTTCTGAAAGTATTTCTGGAGCGTTCTGTAAACAAGTTCCGGGTTATTTGGCCGAATACCATTTGACCAAACGCCATTTTTCCAAAAGGGTTATTTGATCAAACGCCGTTTGGTTATTTCTGATCGTAAAATTGGCACCTAGAATGTCACCCGGGGTTGTCCTTACCTATGACTTTATTCAATCATTATTCGGCCGAACGGCATTCGTCAAAACGTTCCTTTCGGTCTGATGAAATATTTCTAACGGAATTCGGGTAGAATTGCCTCATATATATTTCCGAATTGATTCCTTTAAGAACCGTAGGAGAAATTTTTAGAGTTATCCTTAGAAGAAATGCTGAATAAATTTCCGTATGGATTCCGGCAGGAAGCTCTAGAAGTATTTCTGCTTGAACCTGTGAAAGTATTATGGAAAGAATTTCTTGAGAGATTCCTGCAGGATTTGTTGGATGAATCTCCGAATAAATTCCTGGATATATTTCGGCGGGAATTTTCAGTAGAAACTAGAGAACGATTCTTGAAAAAATCACCGATGGACTTATTCAAAAAAAATACTTTTTGAGGGAATCTCGGGAAGATTTTCTCAGAAAAAGGCATTAAAAGAATTTATGAAATAATATTTGGAAAATTTTCTTAAACAATCCCTGGAGAAAATTCTAGAGGAATCCCTAGAGAAATTTTCTTAGGGCTTCATAAATGAATCCTAAGAAGAATTTCAAAAGTAGTCCCTGGCAGAGTTTCAGAAGTGTATTTGGATTTTTTTTTTGAATAAATTATTGAGGGAGAATCTGAAAAAAAAAGCACTGGAGAAATTTTCCAAAGAATCCCTGGAAGAATTTCCGAAGTAACCAATGGAAGAGTGTCTGATTAATATCTTGGTAGATTTTAGAACCGAATTTGGCACAATCATTTCTGAATGAATCCATGGAGTATTTTTGGAAGATTTTCATAGAAGATTTCTTTGAAAAAATCCTTGAACAAACTCGTGGAGGTATAGTATAACGAACTTCTGATGGAATCACGAGAGAAATTTCTGAAAGATAATCTAAAGGAAATTCTAGAACAACTTTTGAAGCCATACATGGAAGATGTTCTAAAAAAACTTTCACAGAGAAATTGTGGAAGACTTCTTGAATGGAATCTAAGGAAGGACTAATAAAAGAGTTCTTAAATTTACTTCTGCTTTAATCGTCTCAAGAAATTCTAAAAGAATCAATGATTTCTCAATGGTATCCCTGGAAAAAATCCTGGAGATATGTCTTCGAAGTATTTTCTAGCAAAAATTCTTGAAACATTTGAATTTATCTATGTAAGAAACAAAACAAATCCCTGGACAAAATTTCTGAATAAAGAGTTACATAGACAGATTTTTTTGAAAAAGTTCGTAAAGGAATTACTGAGGTTATTCTAAATAAAAGGTAATTTTCTAAATAAAACCCGTGCTTTTGAAAGAACCACTCTTAGATTTTTTTTTGGTGGGATTTCTGAAAAATTCGCTGGATGTAGTCCAAATATCACAGGGTTATTTATTTGCAAGTGTGAGGTCACAAAAAAATAAAAAACTCCAATATGAGGTGGCGAAAAATTCGTATGTACACTCCCCATCAAAAGTTTGGGGTCACTCCCTCAAAAACATGTCATTTTTTTAGGCCCACATCTCCGCCAATTTGCGCCCGATTTCAAAACTGCCAGGTCTCATTCAAAAGATAATAACTCAAAGAAACTTTGAACATGATTTAGGTGAAACTTTTACAAAAATATTTGTATGTAAACTGAACCCAAAGAAGTCTCCGAAGAAAAAAATATCTCCCCAAAGGAATATTGGAAGCAATCTCAGCAGAAATTTCTTGAAAAAAATATTCAGTAGAATCTTTGTAGAAATTTTAGGAAGTGCTTTTGAATGAATTTCTGGATTTTTAAAGAAATATCTGGAGGACCCTCTAACAAAATTCCGAATTCTAGAGGAAATTCTGAAGTAATCCATTACAGATGTTCTAAAAACTTTCATTAAAAATCTGTGGAAAACTATCTGAATAGAATTTCTGGAGAATTTTCTGAAGGAACCCATGGAGCTACGTTGGATGGAATCCAGGAAAGGTTTTTTAAAAATGTTGCTTAATGAATTTCTATGACAATCATAAAAAAAATCGAAATAATTTCTAAGAAAACTTTCTTAAGGTGAAACTGGAAGCATTTCCTCACTTTTTACTCTATGATTTTTTAAAAAATAATGAAGCATTATTTTTGAAAACGGTCTCCGTGCACAGTTAGAGGAATGATCAAGGTATCACCTGGAATTTTTTAACTTGTGGAAAATGATTATCAGTTTTCAAAAACCATTTTTGAACAAAATTGTGGTGACTTTTTTTCAGCCAAATTTTTACTTTGCACAGCAATATCTCGGAAACTTTGCATGAGAAGCCCTTTTTTGAGTCCCGTCCAAAGATAGGAAATTTCAAGAGGAAGATTTTTGTCGAAGACATAATTAGTGGAAAATGTCATTTTCCATATCAAAACCATTTTTCTTTGAAGTGGACAACAGCAATTTTTATGCGCTTGCATGTGTGTGTAAGCAACGGACCAGCAGCAGCAGGACGGCTGAGCAAGTCAAACCAGTTTTGTTCGTTGTCGCACAAAGCGGAGACCGAAAAAAACACACGGGAAGGTGGCATCTCGGGTGGGATAATTGAATGAAATTCTACTGCTAACGTAAAGCAGTGGCATTTTGCTGAAGCATCATCGTAACTTTCTCTTTGTGCGATTGAGTTTACTCTGTGAAAGATATGTTTTGGAAATATTAAAATACATCACCAAATAATGATGCGCATGTTCTTGACTAATGGCATAATCGTTGATTGTATGGACATAAACGATGCATATTAGAGAAGTGAAATGTAACAAGGTCAATAAAAATGCTTGCATATGTATTTAGCATTGTCGAGAATGAACATATTCGTAGGTCAGCCGCTGCTGATTACACTGTTGAAAATGCTTTGACATCCATGTGCACAACAGAACATGTGCTCGATGAACAAATTGAGATTTGAAATTATGAAAAGAAATCCACGTACTCCGGTGAGACTCGAACTCACGACTCCCAATTCGCTAGACGGGCGCTTCTATTCCTTCAAGCTACGGAGTCACTCGACTATCTCCGTCGCCAGCAGGCCTAGAACTGAACTCGATTCCACAATCGCACATGGTTATCTTCTTTTCACAATCCAAACCCCCTTCGGATCGGATGCGAATTGACATTCGCTGCTGATTGCTTAACAACATGTGAATTTGTTGATTATTCAATCAACTTTTATCAACCAGTTTAAAAGTTATGTGTGTTGTGGAGTGAATATTTGTGGATATTTTTCGTATTTTTCAAATGGTATATCTGAAAATTCATAACTTCTGAATGGCTTGGCTACTTTGGATAAATGTTTCACTAGCTGTCGCAAATGCTACAATGTAGTAACTAAAATATTCATATTCTAGAGAATCTGATCGAAAGATAAATGTAGTAGCTAATCATGAATTACAATTTTCTGTGAGGGGCCGTTCCTAAAAATGGAAATATACTAGACCCACCAATGGAGTGCTATAATTACTTTTCTTGTTTAATTATTTTAATAACTTTACTTGCAATAATTGATTATTTTAAACTGTTTATCTTGTAGAGAAAAGATGCTCTGAAATGATGTTTTGATAAATAAAATTCATTTGACACTTCTAGTACCGCTACTGACGCTGGGCGTGGCAAACTAGGTTAGTCCCACGAACAGTCGCTAGTTATTCTATTTTCATAAACTACGTAGACCAAATGTATTCATATTTGAGTTTTGTGCCTTCAAGTCTAAGTTTTTGTAAATAGTGTAACTTTGGGTATTATCGGCAGGTTTGTTCTCTTCGTCATGAGGGTTTTGTCGGCCAAATTGCGTGAAACGGTCATATAATTCAGCTTGGTTGGGAATGATTAGAAGCCAACTCTGATCATAAAACCCCAGGACGAAGACAACAAAACTGAAGAAATAGTGTAAGTTTCCCCATATGACTTTTGGGATCAATATAAATTTCTAGAGCACATTTTAGGGTAGAAATATTTCTGAAATAATAAATATCAAAATAAATTGAACCAAGGTAAGTATTGAATTGAGAGAAACCAGACAGGATAATGGAGTTTCAAGAATGCAGCTGCGGATTTTGAAGGAAAATTATGATTTGAGCAAGAAGTGGGAAATCCAAAGACAGTGGAAGCGGACAAGAAGCCGGGGTTTCTAAGGGCATGGTTTATGTTATGAGAAAAAAAAACTGACGATGTCGGAAGACATGAAAAGTCCATTTTAAATAAGCTAAGGATACTTGAAACAAGATGGTGCTCCCAAGAATAAGAGATTCCCAGATTTTGCGACGATATTTTTTCAAAGGATCCTTTAGGAATCCTTTAGCATATTCTGTCAAAAAATCTTTCAGTCTTTCTTCCGAGTGCTTTTCCAAAAATACTCAAAAGGTTGCTACAGAAATTCACCCATAAACTCTTCAGTGGTTTCTATAGATATTCCTTCACAGTTTTTTTTTTCTCACGATTTAAAGATTGTTCCAAGAATTCCAATTACAGCATTTCATCACGAGATTTCATTTCGAATTATTTCATTGGACATTTATCAATAGACCCTTTCAGACAATTTTCTAGGAATTACTCCAGGTTTTTTTTTAACACTGTCGCCCAAAACTCTATTCTTCTAGAAACTATACTAAAGAAATACTCTGGAATTCTTTAAAGATTCAAAGTGATTCATTTGGAGCTTCCACCAGGAATTCCTTTTAAAGTACTACCAGAAAGTCCTCCAGGAAATCCTCCAACAAGTCTACAAGAAGTTCTTACCAAGCTACTTTCAGAAATTCCTTCATAAACATTTATAA
Source organism: Aedes albopictus (assembly GCF_035046485.1). Classification (NCBI taxonomy): domain Eukaryota; kingdom Metazoa; phylum Arthropoda; class Insecta; order Diptera; family Culicidae; genus Aedes; species Aedes albopictus. Next base: position 10,977,327 of record NC_085136.1, read on the forward strand.
GAACTTATTCAGAGATTCCTGATTCCTGATTCGTTCGGGAATTCCTTCGCAAATTCCTCCTAGAATTCGTTCGGAGATTCCTACTGGAATTTCGATGGAAATTCAGGAGGAATCAATTAAGGAATTCCAGGATGAATTACCGAAGAAATTCCAGGAGAAATCCTTGAAAGATTTCCAGGGAGATATTATTTTAGAAAGGGGAAAGGATTCCCAAGAAGAATCCCCGAAATACCCGTGCGCTTACCGCTTCAGCAGTATCAGCTCTATTCACTCCTCATATCAATGGTAAGTTTCACTTGACTCCAATAAAAATGATCCGGGAGAACTTCTTGAGGAAGCCAAGTGTTTCTTGAAGGATCTTCGGGATTGAATCACTTGAAAAAAAATCCATAAGAAACCTCTTGGACAATTCCGGAATACATGTTTAGAAAATTTCTGCAGGGAATCCGTAAAACAATTTCAAGAGAAGTCTCTGGAAGAATTACGGAGGTTATATAAAAAACACTCGGAAAAATACCGGAAAGAATCTCTGGAAAAATTCCGAGAGAAATCTAATGGAAGAAAAATAATTAAAAATACTTAGAGAACTCCTTTTAAGGATTTCGGGAACAATACCTAGAAAGATTCAGAAAGAATTACTTGGAATAATTCCGACAGGAATGTCATGAAGAATTTCGCGAGAAATCACTTTGAAAATTTACGGAAGCAAAATTTTGCAAGAAATCCATAGGAGACATCAGGATAAATAACAGGAAGAATTCCAAAAAGAAACCCTGGAAATTTTCTGTGGTAAAATTTCTGATGAAGTTCCAGGAGATTTCACTAAACAATTTTGGAGAATTCCGAAAAGAGTATGTGAAAGAAATTCCAAAGGAATTCCTGGAAAATTTCCATGAAAATTGGTATAAGTATTCCAAAAAAAATCCTGATAGAGTTCCTGGAGAATTACAAAAAAGTTTTTTATTAATAATGCGTTGAAGAATTTCAAGAGAAATCCTCCAAAAATTTCAAGGAGTTTTCTCCTAAAATACCGTAAGAAATCTAAAGGAAAATTTAGAATTTCTTAGTACAATGCTTGGGAAAATTACTTTAAAAATACAGAAATAATCCTTGAAAAGCAAAAAAGATTCATGGATGAAGTCTCTAGCAGAAATCTAAGTGGGAAAATCTCGAATTCAAAATATCATTAACAAATTCTTTTGAAACTTCAGGACAGAATCTATAGACGAATTCAGATGAAATTTCTGAAAAAAAATCCAGGAGAAAAAAGACTATATTTTTAAGTATCTATTTATTTTTTTATTCATTTGTTGATTTATTTATTCATTAACTTATTTTTTTGTTTTTTTTATTTATCAATTTATTTATTTATTGATTTTTTAATTATTTATTTTTTCATTTGTTTACATATTAACTTTTTATTTATCTATTTATATTTTTGTATATTTATATATCGATTTGTACATTTATTTTGTTATTCACATCTATTTGTTTATTCATTTATTTATTCATATTTATTCATTTTTGCATTCTTTTATTCATTTTATTTTTTACATTTGTTTGCATTTATTCATTTATTTATTATTATTTTATTATTATTATTGATTTATTATGTAGTTCATTTTTTTCATTTAATTATTCACTAACTCATTTGTTTGTTCATTTGTTTATTTATTTATTTAATTGTTTATTTGTTTGTTTGTTCATTTGTTCATATGTTCACTTGTTTATTTGTTTATTTGTTAATCTGTTCATTTGTTTATTTGCTTATTTGTTTATTTGTTTATTTGTTTATTTGTGTATTTGTTCATTTGTATATTTGTATATTTGTTTATTTGTTTATTTGTTTATGTGTTTATTTGTTTATTTGTTTATTTGTTTATTTGTTTATTTGTTTATTTGTTTATTTGTTTATTTGTTTATTTGTTTATTTGTTTATTTGTTTATTTGTTTATTTGTTTATTTGTTTATTTGTTTATTTGTTTATTTGTTTATTTGTTTATTTGTTTATTTGTTTATTTGTTTATTTGTTTATTTGTTTATTTGTTTATTTGTTTATTTGTTTATTTGTTTATTTGTTTATTTGTTTATTTGTTTATTTGTTTATTTGTTTATTTGTTTATTTGTTTATTTGTTAATTTGTTTATTTGTTTACAGTAAGGACCCGATTTTGTCAGCCCCTGGTAGCATTTTGGGCTGACAAAATCGGGTACCTGACAAAATCGGGACATTTTTTTAAATCATTTTTTATTCATGAAAAATTGTTCTGAGCACGACAGAGACGGAGATAGGTGAGGAGGGTCTGCTTTGGGTTCGTTTAAATATTACGTAACGAAAATGGGGGTGGGGGGGTTTCCAGCGCTTTGTTACGCTTCATACAAAATTTTAAAATTTCTCTTTCAAAAATAGTTACGCGGTGGAGGGATAGCGGATAGGGTCTAAAATTGCCAAATTTTGCATTACGTAATATTTGAACGAACCTTTTGTGGTAAAAAAATCGAAAGTGTGTTAAGGGCACAGGAAAAAATGTTTTTTGGCAAAGTTAACATTTAGTGCTTTTTTACAGCAGAACTATTGAATCTTTTATTTATTTTTTTTATTGCCATAACATCCCTACTGGAACACAGCCTTCTCCTAGCTTAGCAATTGTGGTCTACAGAAGACAGTTGACACTGGTTAGCGCAGTTTAAATCATAACATCTAACTTTAGCTGTCAACGAATGCAAATGAACCAACATCTGATTGACAAGCATAGACACTCATACTGTTCGAATTGGCTACGTTTCCGCTGCCTTTTCACTTTAATTTCCAGAGCCTTATCTCTAAAGAATCTCTAGAGAAATCTTTGGAGAAATGTTCGGGGATTTTTTTTAGAGAAACTACCCGAGGATATACGGAACGTAACCCTCAAGACATTCCCGAAGGGATCCCGTAAGTAGTTTCTGCAAAAACCTTTACAGGAGCTCCGGATAAATCTCTTAAGTAATTTCTGAAAGAATCCTTACTGCAATCTCCGTAGAAATCTCTAGAGGCATTTCTTTAGCATTTTCTAAAAAATCATTGAAAGAATCCCTATTGCTATCTTTGAAGAAATCTTCTTGATAAATCCATGGAGGAATTCCTGGAAAAAAATACTGGGGAAATATCTGGAGCAGTTTAAGGAGAAACCATAGCAGAAATGAATTGTTAAATTCTTGCATGAATTCCAGAAGAGTTTCCAACAAAATTTTCTATAGGAAGTTCAGAAGCAATACCAAGGGGTTTTCGTAAAGAAATACCAAGAGATAACCCTGGAAAAATCTGAAGCGGGACCCCGGGAAATCCATAGAGGATGCCCAATTGGGAAATCTAACAGAGGAATCATAGTGAAATCTCTAGAGGAATTCTTGTATGAGTAATTACTGAAGGCATTAATAGAGGAACATTTTACGAAATTCTTAGAAGGATCCCTGAAGGAATCCTAAGAGGAATTCTTAAAAAAAAATCCCTAGAAAAATCGCTAGATTTATTCATCAGAAGGTTGGCTCCAGGGGCACGTTCTCTTCCATTTGGGAAATGTGTGCCTTCCGTAGATTTATCCATGGACTAAAGCACGCAGTTATTCATATAGGATTTTTTGCGGAAGTATCTACAGAGGATCTAGAGGAGTTCCTGTAGAAATTACTGAATAAAGTCCTACAGGAATACCAGCAAGAATTTCTGAAGGAATCTCAGGAGTTCGTCAACGTGGGGTATCATAAGAAGAATGCATGAACAATTCTTAGTGAAATGTCTGAAAAGGCTCTTATAGAAATTTCCAGAAAATTACTTGGAGGAACAGATATGTATATAGAAATGCCAGCAGGATGCCTTGAAAGAATCGCTAGGAAAATCCCTGGATAAATCCACTGAGCAACTGTATAAGGAATTATTGGAGAAATGCTTGGAGAAACCCCTGGATACAGAACAAGTCTCAAGGAAAGCTTCTGGGGAAATCACAGAAGGAATGCCTGAGAAAATCTTAAAGAGACAAACTTTAATGAATGGCTAAAATATGAACGACTCATAAAAAAGTGATCATTCTTCATAAATAATTCGAAAAGTCCCAGTGAAGAAACAGGGCTGTGAGCAGTAATAAATAACAAAATTTCCATAAACAAATAAAAAAATGCATAAATAAATCAAAAGTTTCCATAAATAATTGATTTTTGGGCAATTAAAAACGTCAAAAATGCAATGAATAATTCAACTGTTGCAATAAAAAAAGCCAATTTTCCCACCAGAAAACTTCGAATTTTCCATAAATAAATTCGATTTTTCCATAATAAATTAGAAAATTCACAAGAAAAAAATATCTAAAAAGCAATTAATAATTCAAAAAGTGCAATAAATAAAAAATAAATTATCAATAAATTTCAAAATACGAGCAATAAACGTAGATGCATTTTGAGCCAAAAAAAATTATATAGAACATACGGCGAAGCCGCATAGAGGATTGAGGAACTGAGGCGGCAGAAGACCGCCGAAGTTTCCGATATCCGATGCACCGCAACTGCATCGATTCAGTTCTAGGCAAACCACAGATCCAAGAATTTGCCCGGTATAATGCAAATATAGATGTTATCCCTTTTTTAGGTCCGACGAGCGATAGCGAGTTCGGACAGCAAGCAATTGCTCGGTAAATTGCAATCATAGTTACGCAAACTTTTCAGTCGTTTCAGTCATATATAAGTGCGATTCAGCATTTCACTGTCTCATACTTTTCTGCATTTGTTTTTCATGGGTAATTTCGTCATATTTTATTGCATTTTTTGTATTTTTTATTGCTTTTTCGATATTTTTTTATTGTGAATTTTATAATTTATTATGGAAAAATCGGATTTATTTATGGAAAATTCGAAGTTATTTGGTGGGAAAAATGGCTTTTTTATTGCAACAGTTGATTTATTCATTGCATTTTTGACGTTTTTAATTGCCCAAAAATCAATTATTTATGGAATTTTTTTATTTATTTATGCATTTTCTTATTTGTTTATGGAATTTTTGTTATTTATTACTGCTTACACCCCTGTTTCTTCACTGGGATTTTTCGAATTATTTATGGGAAATTTTGTATTTATTATGGAACGTTTAATTGTCTGCCTTAATGAATCGTTATAAAACTCCCGGAAGAATTCCTTCAAAAATTTCTGACGGAATTCTTGGAGAAATACCAGCAAAAAATCTTACAAGAAACCACGCAAAAGTTCTTGAAGAAATCACAGCAAGAATTTTTGGGGAAATCCCATCTCGAATTCCTTAAGGGTTTCTAATGAATACAATTCTCACAGCAACTCAACTTCTTCCACCCCGTCTAGGCGTATTTAAATTTATTTATACAATTTTATCCCGTTATCAGATAGAAGGGAGTCTGCTCTATCTGTTACTGGTCAGAGATTACATGAAAAATGGGCCATGTGCTCAGAAGGAAGGGAGAAGCAAAAATTCGAAATGATTGTTGCGCCCTTTTTAAATGTTAGCCTACCTGAATGAATCCAAACAAGTAAACCTAGAGGAATCTCAGAGATGCCGGAAAGAAGTAAACAGATTGACTTGTAATCACAACAACAGGCAGCGTTTATTGTTTGTTCTGTTCCAGAGGAAATTAAAACGAATAGTCTTTAAGCCCATATAGCCGATGTGGTAAGCGCACGTGCAATCAACAAAACCATGCTGAGAATGACAAGTTTGATTCCCGGTTAGCTCAGAATCCATTTCATAATCGACATTTCCTTAACTACCTTGTGTATAAAATATCTTCATGACTACCCCACGTATATTTACATATGCAAAATAAACATTGGCTGTGAGGGATCTCAGTTAAAAATTGTGAAAGTTCTCATAAAATACTATGCTGAGGAGCAGGCTGTGTCCCAGTTGGAACGTTACGCCAAGAAGAGAGAGAACTGGAATCTTTTAGCAATTTAAAACAATATTGGTTTAAAACTTTGGCGAGGGTTGGGTGCTAAAATTGTCACAATGTGTTAGTTGGCAAAACAAATTTGGCCGTTTTCAAAAGTTACACGAGTTTTGTTCTTTGCGTAATTTTTCTATGACGCCTAAAGACATCAACTGCATTAATAATGATTATAAAATGGAAATTCTGAATGAAATACAAATTTATTTAAAAGGCTGACAAAATCGGGTCAAAAAGCTGACAAAATCGGGGGTAGACAAAATCGGGGGTAGACAAAATCGGGGGTAGACAAAATCGGGGGCTGACAAAATCGGGTCCCCACTGTATTTGTTTATTTGTTTATTTGTTTATTTGTTTATTTGTTTATTTGTTTATTTATTTATTTGTTTATTTATTTATTTGTTTATTTGTTTATTTGTTTATTTGTTTATTTGTTTATTTGTTTATTTGTTTATTTGTTTATTTGTTTATTTGTTTATTTGTTTATTTGTTTATTTGTTTATTTGTTTATTTGTTTATTTGTTTATTTGTTTATTTGTTTATTTGTTTATTTGTTTATTTGTTTATTTGTTTATTTGTTTATTTGTTTATTTGTTTATTTGTTTATTTGTTTATTTGTTTATTTGTTTATTTGTTTATTTGTTTATTTGTTTATTTGTTTATTTGTTTATTTGTTTATTTGTTTATTTGTTTATTTGTTTATTTGTTTATTTGTTTATTTGTTTATTTGTTTATTTGTTTATTTGTTTATTTGTTTATTTGTTTATTTGTTTATTTGTTTATTTGTTTATTTGTTTATTTGTTTATTTGTTTATTTGTTTATTTGTTTATTTGTTTATTTGTTTATTTGTTTATTTGTTTATTTGTTTATTTGTTTATTTGTTTATTTGTTTATTTGTTTATTTGTTTATTTGTTTATTTGTTTATTTGTTAATTTGTTTATTTGTTTATTTGTTTATTTGTTTATTTGTTTATTTGTTTATTTGTTTATTTGTTTATTTGTTTATTTGTTTATTTGTTTATTTGTTTATTTGTTTATTTGTTTATTTGTTTATTTGTTTATTTGTTTATTTGTTTATTTGTTTATTTGTTTATTTGTTTATTTGTTTATTTGTTTATTTGTTTATTTGTTTATTTGTTTATTTGTTTATTTGTTTATTTGTTTATTTGTTAATTTGTTAATTTGTTAATTTGTTAATTTGTTAATTTGTTAATTTGTTTATTTGTTTATTTGTTTATTTGTTTATTTGTTTATTTGTTTATTTGTTTATTTGTTTATTTGTTTATTTGTTTATTTGTTTATTTGTTTATTTGTTTATTTGTTTATTTGTTTATTTGTTTATTTGTTTATTTGTTAATTTGTTAATTTGTTAATTTGTTTATTTGTTTATTTGTTTATTTGTTTATTTGTTTATTTGTTTATTTGTTTATTTGTTTATTTGTTTATTTGTTTATTTGTTTATTTGTTTATTTGTTTATTTGTTTATTTGTTTATTTGTTTATTTGTTTATTTGTTTATTTGTTTATTTGTTTATTTGTTTATTTGTTTATTTGTTTATTTGTTTATTTGTTTATTTGTTTATTTGTTTATTTGTTTATTTGTTTATTTGTTTATTTGTTTATTTGTTTATTTGTTTATTTGTTTATTTGTTTATTTGTTTATTTGTTTATTTGTTTATTTGTTTATTTGTTTATTTGTTTATTTGTTTATTTGTTTATTTGTTTATTTGTTTATTTGTTTATTTGTTTATTTGTTTATTTGTTTATTTGTTTATTTGTTTATTTGTTTATTTGTTTATTTGTTTATTTGTTTATTTGTTTATTTGTTTATTTGTTTATTTGTTTATTTGTTTATTTGTTTATTTGTTTATTTGTTTATTTGTTTATTTGTTTATTTGTTTATTTGTTTATTTGTTTATTTGTTTATTTGTTTATTTGTTTATTTGTTTATTTGTTTATTTGTTTATTTGTTTATTTGTTTATTTGTTTATTTGTTTATTTGTTTATTTGTTTATTTGTTTATTTGTTTATTTGTTTATTTGTTTATTTGTTTATTTGTTTATTTGTTTATTTGTTTATTTGTTTATTTGTTTATTTGTTTATTTGTTTATTTGTTTATTTGTTTATTTGTTTATTTGTTTATTTGTTTATTTGTTTATTTGTTTATTTGTTTATTTGTTTATTTGCTTATTTGTTTATTTGTTTATTGATTTAAAAAGTATAATCAGTTCAACTTGTTTTTGTTATTCAAATATCGGCGTGATTACAATACTCCCCATTTTCGCATTTCAAGCACCTCACTACTACCAAGAAAATTTGAATCCGCTCATAGCGCACGCTGTTCCCAACGGAAAAGCCTCCAGTTTCGCCTTAAGCAATCTATGAAAAAGTTTCTGGAGGATTTGTCTGAGAAATCTCTGAAGGCATTCCTGGAAGAATTTTATAAAATTCTAAAGAAATATATGAAGGATTTTGTGGTGAATTTCTGAATATATCGATGCATTGTATTAAAATAAAGCCATGTGGAGGAATGTTTCAAACACTGAAGATTTTTTGAAGAAATGTATGGAATAATTCATAGAGCAATTCAAGCAAGATTTTCTGATATGATTTTCTGAGAAATTTCAGAGAAATAACGAGTTAAATATCTGAACTAATCCCTGTTTAAAACCTAATGAATCCCTGAGAAAAATTTTTCAACAAGATTTTTCAAAGAGCCCATGGAGAAATTTCAGAAGGAATTTGTAGGGTAAACCTTACATAAATTTTCAAATAAATCCTTGCAAAAGCTGTGAAGAATTTCAGAATTTCTGATTAAATCCAATGAAATATATATTTTTGAGAAAAAAAAACCGGAAAAAAAGTTTTGCCTTTCCAAAAGACAGTCTAGATAAAGTTTGGAAAAAATAACTGAGCGACTTATCTAGTCAAGCTCCATTCAGGTTCATTGATGCCTGAGAGGTTGCCGCCAACTCCGAATACGATTGGAGGCTAAAACGATTGGAGGCTAAATAAGTTAATTCAACTTGATTGAAAAATAAATTGAGTTCAACTTCGAGTTCAACAGTTTTGAAAAAAAAAACATGACGAAAAAAGATCATACTCAAGATGGCGTTTTGGGGGTTGAAGATATCGTCATTGATTTAATCGTCATTTTGGAAAACTCGAAATCAGTTATCTCGTTCAAACCCAAAATGTTCACATTGAAGACGAGAACGAGAGCATAAGAACATAAGAACATAAGAACATAAGAACATAAGAACATAAGAACATAAGAACATAAGAACATAAGAACATAAGAACATAAGAACATAAGAACATAAGAACATAAGAACATAAGAACATAAGAACATGAGAACATAAGAACATAAGAACATAAGAACATAAGAACATAAGAACATAAGAACATAAGAACATAAGAACATAAGAACATAAGAACATAAGAACATAAGAACATAAGAACATAAGAACATAAGAACATAAGAACATAAGAACATAAGAACATAAGAACATAAGAACATAAGAACATAAGAACATAAGAACATAAGAACATAAGAACATAAGAACATAAGAACATAAGAACATAAGAACATAAGAACATAAGAACATAAGAACATGGCATGAATATAAAATTATGAATGGATTAGTTTCACAGTCGAAACTTTTTTTTATAGAAACTTAAAGCCATTTCTGAATCAAAACATTAACGTTGAAGACTGCTTCGACAGAAACCTCTTTGTGATGCTATTTATTTCACTCTTAAATCAGGTTCGCTCTCCATATTCCAAAACACTGCTTTTTCCCGCAACTGAAACGCCATAAGCCACTCAAGAATGGAAACGATGATGATCATAATGCTAATGTTAGTTGACGGAACGAAAAAAGAAAAAACGAATACAAGAGAACTTGTCCGAGATCGTCCCGGATGCAGAAAATGTTCGGAAAAGCGCCGCGAGGAAATACAAACTTTAAAAAGATAAATATTTTCCCATTCTGCATCCCACTTCTCGGTTGCAACCCCCTAATCGGACAGATAGGAAGACAGGATGCAGAAACTCTCGGTGCATTAAATATTGTACAGACAAACGGAAACATTTTTCCATACATCTCAGATACCGCTTCCTCGACAGTGCAATCAGATCCGGTTGCTTGGATGTTGATTGACCAATCTGAACAATTCCCTTCGGAAAACCACCACGCCTGCTACTGCTGCTGCTTCTGCCGTCACTGAGCATCGAACCGCGCATTTGCGGCTTTTTAATTTTCTGCGGCATTAATTTCCCGGTCCCTTCAAAATTCCTTTGTGCCCATCATCATCGACCGCCACAAATGAATTACCCGCGGGTCACTGAATAACCCCGTTTGCGGTTTGTGCTTCCGTACGTTGAGCGACGAAACGCTGACGACGACGACGAACGCCAGCGAACCACACCGCGCGGCGGCCTACCCAACTAATTAGAATTGGAAGCTCACGAAAATGGCGCAATGCAATGGTTTTCGTTGTGGCGATTCTCAAAACAATTTCAAAATTCAAACGAAATGGAATGAACGGCAATGAAAGCTTTCGCCGCCGCCCCCCAAGTTGGAAAGATAATATTTGCATTCGCACAAATCGGGCATCCTAGGTGGCTCTGCGTCCTGGTCCTGGTCTTCGACGGCAAACCAAAATCATGGACTGCTGCGAGTAAACGAACGTTCCGAGGAAATGGATGCACTTGTCTGACTTTACAAATTTATTTGGAGAATAGTAGATTCTACGGGTACATACTCGATGCAGGAGAGCATAATATGTGAACAAGTACGGCTTTCATTGGTGTAAATCTCCAACAATGCTATGCAGGAATTGGTACTACCTCAGGTGGTTGGTAGCTTTAGTTGGGTGATATTTTTACGTATGGCGACATGGTGTTTTAATCCATTAGGTACTTTCTTTCAAGCTAGAGGGCTTATTTTATCATCAACTTCGAATGTTTACGATCTTACGGTTTTCTGCACAATCGATTGAAATAGCGCAAATGAAGCGGGTATTGCAAAGGGAGGAATATGGGTGGCAATAATGCTAAAGATTTTGTTTGATACTCTTTTGATCTTGTTCATGAAAACTTAATCCAATGACAATATTATCTGTTGGTGGGGTGTGAACAAAAGTTAACCTTCGAGCAGTCGTGTCTTCGATCACCCTCAGTGACATCACGCTCACGCTGATTCGTCGAGGATAAGGGTACCTACTCGCCAGTCAAATCGTCAATACACGATTGATCAATTCGGTCAGACTTGTTCTATATTCAATCGTTAGGGACAAACATTGCGTCAATCGGAGCGAGTTGCCAACCATTTGACCATTTGAAGCAACCCCTTGCACAACGGAAGGGTCTTGGGGGTTAAAACCCCCCCCCCCCCCCCCCATTGCCGAAGTTTCATACACCAGGCGCCCTTTGCCAAATTAGGAAAAACCCCTCCCTTGCTATGCCTACTGTACTTACCTTACCGATCAGGATAAGGCCCGGGTGGCCTACCCGAGCAAAGTCTGACAGCAAATTGAAAACAAATTTTGATGTTTTTTTTATTCTTCAATCACTTAACCTAATTTACAGCTCTATTGTCCACTAGGGCACTGCGTGAGCGATTCCAATTGGCGGCTGCACTTACACTTTGTACAGCGCCTAAATGTATTCTATTCTAATTCCACTAATTCTAATTCGAACTGGTATCCTTTGCGCTGCTTTCACTTTTCTACCCTGTCCATGGTAGAATGATGAGCACGATGTTGATGTGTGGCTCTTGTTCCATTTCCAGTCCGATTGAAGGTCCATTATGAGTTGCCGTTAGTCGATATCCAAGTTTCCGGGTCCGTTAGAGCAAATGCTCAGAAGAGGGTCAGGTATCAGCCGCTCTCGGGGGGAAGAGCAACTGACGAAAAATTGCAAGTGCCGGGGCTGGGATCGAACCCATGACCATCCACTTATGAAGTGAACGTGCAGCCACTACGCTACGGGCCCCGGCAATTTTGATGTTGTGATATTGCAAATTATGATAACTCAGTTAGTTGTCGTTTTGGTCGTTTTAACGGTTAAAACATCAAAAATGAGAGCAGAAAAATGTTCCCGTAACAGCAAGTTGAAAACAAATCCTGCTATCAGTGATAGCAAATTGATAACTGTTTTTTGTTATCAGTAAGAAAAATGGAAAAATCGTTAAATATAGGAGTTTTTCGATTGATATGGAATTCTAAATGCCATAAGATAATTACACTAATAGTATATTCTTAGAGTTATTATACAAGGTTGGCTAAGAAGTTTTGAAATACCTTAACAACTTATTTTTTATAATAGTTTGAAGTGACAGCAAAACGAAATCTAAATTTGTAATCAGATCTAATCAAGACAATCTGATATCAAAATGTGATATCAATTTGCTGCTGAATGCAAATCGAGTTTTCGATTTGCTATCATTTTGTTGTTAGACTCTGCTCGGGTATGCTGTACATAGTAGCTCGGTCCATGGCTGTTTGTCTCCAGTTCCGCACTCTGCGAAGGGTCCGCAGATCATCCTCCACTTGATCGACCCACCTAGCTTGCTGCACACCACGTCTTCTCGTACCGGTCGGATGAGTCTCGAGAACCATTTTAGTCGGGTTGCTATCTAACATCCTGATGACGTGACCCGCCCATCGTAGTCTCCTTATTTACACGGTGTGGAGGATGGTTGTTTCTCTCAGCAGTCGATGCAGCTCGTGGTTCATTCGCCTTCTCCAAGTCCAAGTCTGCCATCTGCACTCCGCCGTAGATGGTACGCAACACCTTCCGTTCGAAAACTCCAAGGGCGCGTCGGTCATCTGCACGTAGGGTCCATACTTCGTGCCCATAGAGGACTACCGGTCTAATCAGCGTTTTGTAGATAGTTAACTTCGTGTGACGACGAACTTTGTTCGATCGTAGAGTTCTGCGGAGTCCTAAGTGAGCTCGATATCCTGCCAAAATGCGCCTCTGAATTTTTTGGCTGGTGTCGTGGTCGGCGGTAACCAGTAAGCCCAAGTACACAAATTCTTCAACCGCCTCGATTTCATCACCGTCGATATAAATTCGGAGTGGCGGACGTGGTGATTCCTCCCTGGAGCCCTTTGCCATCATGTACTTTGTCTTCGACACATTAACGACTAATTCGATTCGCCTGGCTTCACTATTTTGTTGGATGTACGTTTTCGTCATCGTCTCAAATTTACGAGCAATAATATCAATATCATCAACGACATTAAGCAACTGAACGAACTTCGTGAAAATCGTCGCACTCGTGTTCATCTCCGCTCTCCTTATTACATCTTCTAAAGCAATGTTGAACAGCAAGCCTTAATCAATCGTATCAGTATATCTGGGAATCCGTATTCGTGCATAATCTGCCATAGCTGTTCTCGATCGATTGTATCATACGGCGATTTGAAATCGATGAACAAGTAATGTGTGGGCACGTTGTATTCGCGGCATTTCTGCAACACCTGGCGGATGGCGAACATCTGGTCCGTTGTAGCGCGTTCATCCAGTCTGATATTGCCCCACGAACTCTCCTGCACACGGTGATAGACGGCGGCATGAAATTTGAGGGAGCATCTTGTAGACAGCGCTCAGTAGTGTGATCGCGCGGTAGTTCCCGCAATCCAACTTGTCGACCTTTTTGTACTTCCTCCTCCCAAATTTTGGTAATGACCCAGTGTAGTGCTCTCGCAAGTGCTTCTCCACCGTATTTTAGAAGCTCGCTTAGTAGTGGATCTGCTCCAACGGCTTTATTGTATTTCATTCGGCTAACCTCCTCCTCCTCAATATCTTGGAGGTTAGGGGCTGGAAATCTTTCGTCCTGCGCACGTACTCCTAGACCTATTACCATGCCACCTTCGGCGCTTGCAACGTCGCCATTGAGGTGCTCATCGTAGTGCTGTCGCCACCTCTCGACCACCTCACACTCATGTCGGCATGTGCCACAAAGCCTCTGTGCGAGCAGCTCAGCATCTCTGTCTACGACCAAGAAATACCACCCATCCCAGACTACATCCCTGGCTGATGGTGGACTAGCAGAAGTCCGCAGTGATATCACCACAAACATTTTGTGCCTACGAGATTGCTTCATCCACACGTCTGTTGGTCGGTTCGCTGTTAGAACACAATAGTCTTTCCAACGCCAGATCTGTTGCCATCATCGACCAAATTGACCATCATCATGGGACCGATCAATAGCCGAACTGATAACGGCAATAAGAGAGTGAAATCCTCGCTCTCGTATAATCATCCTCCTGGCTCCTACCGTCGCAGTTGATCAAGAACGAACGGCGAGTCGAATGTTGATCGCCGGTGAAACTACTGGGCACTGAGCCCGTGCACGAATTTTAATTTGTTTAGTTTAAAGTAGAAATATAGCTATATGTATTTGTAATAAATGTGGTTTAAGTGTTCCAAGTTGTATCAGCCCAGCCCGCGAGTGTTCTATTAATAAGACCGGGAAACCCAGTGCATGCTATACCCCAATTTGGACCTTGGTACTACGAGCTTCAAGCCTGATAGTAGACCATTGGATACGGTCTCCTTTGGATCCCGTTTCAACCCCACCATTCGATCGATGTCGGACCTGTCCAACCACTTGTGTATCACCCAATATCGAAGCCCAGGAATAAGGATCGTCAGGTTCGTTCATTCTCGTAGAGCCTATGTGTGTCCTTAGCGCGGTTCAGCTCTTCCATCGCTTCGCGATCTCGTTCTTCCTGCTGGCGCTTCTTCCTCCGGAAGACTGCTTCGCGCCTGTCTGTAACGTATCTCATTCGCCCTCGTACGGTGTGGTAACATTCTCGCTCATGCTGCATTCTTCTCGTTTTTCAACTGGATCGTGGATTCCTCCGGAAATTCTTTCGAGGTTTCCTCCTGGAATTTCTATGCTGACTCCTCTAAGAATTTCTTCGGAGATTCTTCCTTGAATTCCTTCTATAATCCCTTCTTAAATTTCTTCGGGGATTCATCCTGGACATCGTATGGCAATTCCTCTTGAGATTCCTTCGAGGTTTCCTCTTGAAAAGCTTTTGGCAATTGCGCTTGGAATTCCTTCAGAGATTTCTCCCGTAATTCCTTCAGTGGTGCCCCCTGCGATTCCTGCAGGAATTTCTGTTGTCATTTTTCCGAAGATCCCTCCTAGACTTCCTTCGGAGATTCTTCCTAGAAGTCTTTCAAGGATTCCTTTTGGAATTGCTTCGGGGACTCCTCCTAGAGCTCCTTCGAGAATTTCTTCTAGAATTCCTCCGTGAATTTCTCCTGGAATTCTTTCGGGGATTCTTTCTGGACTTCCTGCGGGGATTACTCCTAGAATTCTTTCCGGGTGTCCTTCTGGAATTCCTTCGGTGATTCTTCCTAGAATTCCTTCGGTGGTTCTTCCTAGAATTCCTTCGGAAATTTCTCCTGGAATTTTATCGGAGATTCCTCTTGGAATTCCTTCGGGAATTCTTCCTAAAATTGCTTCGAGGATTCCTCGTGGAATTCTTACGGCTATTCCTCCTAGAATTCTCTCTGGGATTTCTCCTGGAATTCCTTCAGAGATTCCTCCTTGATAATTTTCGTTGATTTCTCCTTAAAATCCTTTGGAGATTGTTTTTCGAATTCTCTTGGAAATTCCCACTGCAATTTTTTTTTTAATTTCCTGTTGGAAATTCTTTGGGATTCCTCCTGGATATTTTTCGTTGATTGCTTTTAGAAATCCTTTAGAAATTCCCGATGGAAATACTTCAGGGATTCTTACTGGAATTTCTTTAGGAATTCCTGCCGTAGTTTTCTTTAACCTTCCGTAACTCGCGCGGTTGACTACCTGCGTCAGCACCACGCTACTGCTGAGTACAAAAAGCGAGATTTTTTCAACGTGTTGTACAAAATACAACAGCGCGATCGCTCGAGGGTTAAGATTCCTGCTTAAATTCATTTGAGGAATTCTCCTGGAATTCCTTCGGGGATTCTTCCTGGATTATCTTCTGAAATTCTCCGAACATTCCAATCTAGGATTTCTTCATAAGTTTCTATAGGGATCTCCCTAAGAGAGATTCTTGACACAATAGAGATTCCTGCAGAAGCGTGTCTGGCCATTTGGCCGAATGCCGCCGCCGAGTAAAATATAGTCAGCACACAGGTCTGTTTCTGGGGTGCTTCATGGGGATTTTAGTGGATTGCAGGAAGCCTCAAGAAGTCTCATGAGTATCTGAGGTGGTCTCAGGGACGTCATAGGATGCTCAAGAAGATTTCGAGGGGTTTCTATAGATTGCATGGCATTTCGGATGTGTTTTCGGTTGTCTATGCAGGTTTCAGAAAGTTCTATTGAGTGTCAGTATTCCAGGGAGTCTCAGATGGATTCAGGATTCCAGGAGATTGCAGGACGATTTAGGGTGGTCTAAAGGGCTGTTCGCGAAAATGCGCTCCCAACGTGGGCAGCAGCAGCAGCATACTGATATGCGCAACCAAGACCAACCATCGCATCGGAACCGTCATCGAAGATCGTTACGAAGCACGCGCACTCACCCGAGCCGACGGGACAGCAGCGACCAGCAGCGAGAGAGTGAGTGCCGTGAGAGCCAGCCGTGAGCGCCGCCGCCGTAGCCATCATCATCATCATCGACTCTCGTCGTCGTCGCCCTGCAGGTAGCGTGCTGATGATAATTTGTTCCATACACGTCGCGTGGGTTCTACGCGCGCGTAGAACCTTCCACGTGGTTCTGATACGTTGGATTTTGGGTATATATATGCGACCCGTTCGCGGTCGCAAGTCAGTTGCAATCCAAAAGTGAAAGTGATAGGGAATCGCGCCACTTGGGCGGTGGCTTCTATATTCGTCTGTTTTCCACTATAACTCAGTCAAATTTGAATAAATTATTGACACAACTTTTGGAGTGTGGTGAGATAGGTATAGTATCTACCCGTGTACAACATTTCAAGTCAACTGGTTCAAAATTGACTGAGTTATAGTGGAAAACAGACGAATATAGAAGCCACCGCCCAAGTGGCGCGATACCCTAAGCGTTCGCGTGGCTTAAAACAACGCGAAGTTATAAAGTGTAAATAGTGTAAGAAAGAGAATAAAGTGTGAAAGTGAACAAGTGTTTTTGCCTGCCTATCCGAAACCCCGTTTCTCTTTCTGCCGCATCCTATATACAGTCCAGTGTCTTCGCCTGAATATTGTTGTGTTCATTGCCGAACAAGGGCTTAAGCTGTTAAGGGAAGTTTTAGGTACGACGTTGGAGGTCCTGAATCGCTCTGAAATGCCCCTTAATTTTCTTAAAATGCATCAAATTTCAGGATCATCACAGCAAAAACGATCGGAAGCAACTACGAGCATTAACCTGAACAAACCGAAGAATGGAATCGTGAGAAAAACTTCAAGTAAAATATTGACAATAGTTTCTGTAGAAATTCTAAAAGGAACGCTGAATTAAACCCAGGAGAAAGAGTCAAGGATAGGCTCAGGAAAAATCTTAGATTCTGCAAAAAAAAACCTCTGCAAGAAATTCCGGCATAAACTGCTGCAGAAAGCCCATGAAAAACTCCTGAAAAATCCTAGGCGGAACTCAAGGGCGTAGCCAGGGGGGGGGGGCAGGGGGGGGACGTGGCCCCCCCCTGACCGAGCAACTATATTCTAACTTAAACGAAAAACTTAGATGATCAGAGCGGTTTTTGACTAGTAAAAATAAAATTCTTCTGCATCCTCGTATTTAATTTAATGTATGCAGGAATTCCTTCGGAAATTCTTGGAGGAATATCTTAGAAAATGCCTGAGGGTATTCCTTCGGAAATACCCGGAGGAATCCCTTTGCAAATTCCTGGAAGAATTCCATCGGAAATTCCTGGAGCAATTCCTTCGGAAATTCCTGGAGGAATTTCTTTGGAAATTCCTTGGGCAGTTTCTTGGGAAAATCTTGGATGAATACCTTCGGAGATTCCTGGAGGAATTCTTTCAGAAATCCATAGAGAAATTCGTGACGAAAGCCTTAGGTGAATTCCTTACGAAATTGCTGGACAAAATAATTCCAAACTTCCTGGCGGAATGCTTTTGGAAATTCCTGGAGGAATTCCTTCGGAAATTGCTGGACGAATGTCATGGAAAATTCTTAGAGGAATTCCTTCGGAAAGTCCTGAAGGAACTCCTTCGGAAAGTCGTGAAGGAATTTTTTCGGAAATACTTTTTGATTTTTTTTGGAAATTCTTGCAGGAATTCCTTCGGAAATTCCTAACGGAATTCCTGGAGGAATTGCTTCGGAAATTCCAGGAGGAATTCCTTTAGCAATTCCTGGAGGAATTCTTTCAGAAATTTCGGGAGGAATTCCTTCGGAAATTGCTGGACGAATTCCTTTGGAATTCCAGGAGGAATTCCTTTAAGAATTCCTGGAGGAATTCTTTCGGAAATTCCGGGAGGAATTCCTTCGGAAATTGCTGGATGAATTTCATTTTAAATTCCAGGAGGAATTCCTTCGGAAATTCCTGCAATAATTTCTTCGACAATTACTGGAGGAATTCTTTCGGAAATTCCCAGCAGAATTCCTTCGGCAAATCCTGAAGGAATTCTTTCGGAAATTCCGGGAGAAATTCCTTCGGAAATTCCTTTAGGATTTCCTTCAAAAAAATCCTGGAGGAATTCTTTCAGAAATTTCGGGAGGAATTCCTTCGGAAATTGCTGGACGAATTCCTTTGGAGATTCCCGGAGGAATTCATTCGGAAATTCCAGGAGAAATTCCTTTAGGAATTCCTGGAGGAATTCTTTTGGAAATTCCTGAAGGAATTCCATCGGAAATTGCTGGACGAATTCCATTGGAAATTCCTGGAGGAATTCCTTCGCAAAATCCTGTAAGAATTCCATCGGAAATTTCTGGAGAAATTCCATCGGAAATTCCTGAAGGACTTCGTTCGGAAAGAACTGGAGGAATTCCATCGAAAATTCCTTGGCGAGGTCCTTCGAAAAATCTTGGATGAATACATTCGGAAATTTCTGGAGGAATTCTTTCAGAAATTCCGGGAGGAATTGCTTCGAAAATTCCTGAAGCAATTCCTTAAAAAAATCCAGAAGGAATTCCTTTCAAAATTCTTGGAGGAATTTTCGAAGGAATTCTTCCAGGAATTTGCGAAGAGATTCCTCCAAGAATTTTGGAAGGAATTCCTTCTGGATTTTTTTAAGGAATTGCTTCAGGAATTTCCGAAGGAATTCCTTCAAAAAATCCTTGAGGAATTCCCTAAAAAAATCAAGAAGGAATTCCTTCCAAAATTCTTGGAGGAATCCCTTCATTCCTGGAAGAATTCCTTCGGAAATTCCTGAAGGAATTCGTCCGGAAATTCCTGAAGGAATTCCTTCGGAAATTTCTGGAGGAATTCCTTCGAAAATTCCTTGGGGAGTTCCCTCGAAAAATCTTGGATGAATACCTTCGGAAATTTTTGGAGGAATTCTCTCAGAAATCTATAGAGAAATTCCTGAGAAAATCCTTGGATGAATTCCTTAGGACATTCCTGGAAAAAACATCATTCTAAACTTCTTAGAGGAATGCTTTTTATGATTCCTGGAGGAATTCCTTCGGAAATTACTGGACGAATTCCTTTAGAAATTCCAGGAGGAATTCCTTCGGAAATTGCTGGAATAATTTCTTCGGAAATTACTGGAAGAATTCCTTCAGAAATTTCCGAAGGAATTTCCTGGAGAATTTTTTTCGGAAAATCTTTATGGATTTTATTTTTGGAAATTCCAAGAGGAGTTCCTTCGAAAATTCATGGAGGAATTCCTTTACAAATTCCGTTAGGAATTCCTTAA
Source organism: Aedes albopictus (assembly GCF_035046485.1). Classification (NCBI taxonomy): domain Eukaryota; kingdom Metazoa; phylum Arthropoda; class Insecta; order Diptera; family Culicidae; genus Aedes; species Aedes albopictus. Next base: position 10,997,065 of record NC_085136.1, read on the forward strand.
CAAATTCCTGGAGGAATTCTTTTGGAAATTCCGGGAGGAATTCCTTCGGAAATTGCTGGACGAATTCGTTTGAAGATTCATGGAGGAATTCCTTTGGAAATTCCTGCAGGAATTGTTTCGGAAATTCTTAGGGGAATTTCTTCGGAAATTCCTGGAGAAATCCCTCCGGAATCTCTTGGATGCATTCCTTCTGAAATTCGTTGAGCAATTATTTCGGAAATTCCTGGAGGAATTCCTTCGGAAATTCTTGGAGGAATTTCTTTAAAAATTCCCGGAGGAATTCCATTGGAAATTCCTGGTGGAATTCCTTTGGAAATTCCTTCGGAAATTCCTGGAGAAACTCTTTTGGAAATTCCTGAAGGATTTTTTTTGGAAATTTCAGGAAGAATTCCTTCAGAAATTCCAGGAGATATTCTGTCGGAAATTCCACCAGGAATTTTGCGAAGGAATTCCTTCAGGATTTTCCGAATGAATTCCTCCATGTGTTTCCGAGAGAATTCCTCCAGGAATTTACGTGGCAATTCCTCCAGGAATTTCCGAGGGAAATCCTCCAGGAACTTCCGGAGAAATTCCTCCAGGAAATTTCGGAAAAATTCCTCCACAAATTTCTGGAGGAATTACTCTAGGAATTTCCGGATGAATAAATTTCCGAAGGAATTCCTTCAGGAATTTCCGAAGGAAATCTTCCAGCAATTTCCGAAGGAATTCCTCTTGGAATTTCCGAGGGAATTCCTGCAGTAATTTCCGGTGGAATTCCTCCAAGTATTTTCAAAGGAATTTCACCTGGAATTTTCAAAGGACTTCCTGCCCGAATTTCCGAAGGAATTCTTTCAAGAATGTCCGAAGGCATTGCACCAGGAATTTTCGAAAGAATTTCTCCAGGAATTCCTTCACGAATTTCCGAAGGAGTTCCTCTATAAATTTCAGAAGGAATTCCTCCAGGAATTTTGCGAAGGAATCGCTCAAGGATTTTCTGAAGGAAATCCTCCACGAATTTTGAAGGAATTCCTCCAAGAAGTTCCGAGGGAATTCCTCCAGGATTTTCCCGAAGAACTCCTCCATGAGTTTCCGGAGGAGTTTGTCCAGGAATTTCCGTAGGAATTCCTCCTGGAATTTTCAATGGAATTTTTCCTGGAATTTTCAAAGGATTTCTCCTGAATTTCCGAAGGAATTCCTCTACGAATTTCCAAAGAAATCCCTGCCGGAATTTCCAAAGAAATTTCTTATGGGTTTGCCTTGAAATACCTCCAAAAATTTCCGAATGAATTCCTCCAAAAATTTTTGACGGTTGTCCTCAAAAAATTTCCTTAGGATTTTCTCACATAATTCCCAAACGTGTTTCTGAAGGAATGTTTGAAGAAGTTTCTCAAGTTTTCGTAAGAGTTCCGCAATACATTTTTGAAGGAATTTCTTGAGGAATTTCCGAAGAAACTTCTCAAGGATCTTTCGCTGGAATTCCTTGAGGAATTTCGTAAAGATTAATAAAAAAAAACCGAAAAAAATCCTCAACGAACTTATCAAACAATTTCTCAAGAAATTTCCGAAGGTATTCCATAAGACATTTCAGACATATGTCAAGAAAAATTTCAAACGAATTCCTTTAACAATTTATAAATTTTCCTTATCAAGGCATTTTTAAAGGAATTCTTCAAAGAATTTCCGAATGAGTTCCTCTAGGAAATAAAAAATCACAAAAAGCATTACTTCGAAATTTCCAAAATATTTTTCAAGGAAGTTTTGAAAGATTTTAGAAGAAATTCCTTATGGAACTTCAGAAGGGATATCTCATGAGACTTTTAGTGGATTTTTTTCAATATTTTCGAAAGAATTGCTTCAGGAATTTGGGAAGGAATTCTCACAGAAATTTCCGGATGAATTCCTCCAAGAATTTTTGAAGGTATTCCTCAAGGAATTTTCGGAAGAATTCCTCAAGAAAACTCCGAAGGAGTTCCTCAATGAATATTCTAAATCTATTTCAAAGAAATTCCTCAAGGAATTCCCGAAGAATCTTCTAAAAGAAGTCGTAGAAGAACTCTCGAAGGAATGGCTTATGGAATTTCTCAAAGAGCTTAAGAAATGAAGGAATTCCTCAAAAAAAATTCTGAAGAATTTGTCAAGGAATTTCCGGTGGAATTCCTCAAGGATTTTCGAAACAAATTCCTGAAATTATTTTTTAATTGATTCCTTTAAAAATTTCCGAATGCATTCCTCTAGCAACTCCCAAAGATATTCCTCCAGGAATTTCCGAAGGAATTCCTTTAGAAATTTTCAAGGATTTTTTTCCGGTAATTCCGAAGGAATTAATTAAAGGATTTTTCGAAGAAATTTCTCCAAAAATTTCTTAGGGTATTCCTCAAGGAAAGGAATCTTAGTTTGATTGGAATTTTTGAAAGAATTCCCGGAGAAATTCTTAAAGTATTTTCTGGGGCTTCTCAAACGGATTTCTGGTGGAATTAAGAATGATATTTGTAAATAATTACTGGGGAAATTCTCAAAAGAATGCACGGTGAAATTCGTAATAAAACTTCTGGAGGAATTATTGAAGAAATTTTTGAAAGTATTCCCAACGGAATTACTGCAAGTTTTCCGAAGGTAATTTCTGCTGGAATACCTACATTAAAATAACCTGAAAAAATATTGAAGAAATTTCTGGAGAAACTGCTGGATAAATTCAAATTCATGATGGCATTTGTTAAGAAATTCCTGAAGCAATATCTTGAGGAATTCCTCAGCATTATAATCATATATGATTCTTCCATTGAACCATTGCTGTTAATCACCCATATTTCATACTTAATTTTTTTTTTTACATTATGAAGTATTTAAACTCCTTGTTACTGCAAAGTGGTTTTCAGTGTAAGGGTGCTCGCCCCCCTCTGACCGAAAAGCTGGCTACGCCCTTGGCGGAACTTAACCTTCTTCGTGCATTAGTTGACGCGCATCCCGCTGACGTGGTGGATGCTCTGCGCGTACGTCTGGGTCATAATGATCCCAATCAACGACTAGGGTTAAGTGGAGATTCCAGGAATAACTCCAGCGGAAATTGTGGAAGAAATCCCGGGTTGAACTTTTGAGAAAGGAATTGCGGGAAATAATTCAAGAAGAACCCCGGAATAAACTCTAAGAGAAACCCCGTGACAATACCTGAGAAATATACTGGGAGAAACTCCTGTAGAAATCCTAGAAAAAATCCCAGGAAATGTTTTTGGAGAAACCGCTGGAGGAATTCTGGGAGATATCGCGCGAGGGACTATGACGTGTGGAAGAGATCCTTGAAAGAAATCGTGCTAGATCTATGCCAGGAACTTCAAACAAAATCTGTCAGCATTCAGGAGTCTTGGAAGGTTTAAAATTTCGGAAGAATTTCTGAAATCTTTAGAAAATGTCGATAGGAATCTGGTAGAACTTCTGAGAGGACATTAATGTGGAATACACAGAAAAATGTCGTGAAAGGAAAGAAACTTTTTAGACATTATGGAAGGCATTTCAAGAGGTATCTCCATAAGAGTTCCAGAAAGAATCCCTGATAGAATTATTGAAGAAATTCTTGTGGGAAATGTAACCCTCAGATTCATCCGCGTCCACGTAAAATTTGCAACCTCTGCTCTCTCGCCGCGGCGTGGTGAATGTCTGCTTGATTCGGGAGCTCTCGTCTTGTTCCTTCAGTACGAATATCAAAACTATTCAACTTGCTGGATTCATACCAACTATGTAGTAAACTCCCTAGTAACATTTTAGTCAAATTGGCTAGAAAAGGTTCTAAGAACCATCATAAAACCAAAATAGAAAGTATATGGTTTTATGACGGTTTTTAAGACCTCTACCAGGCTAAATTGACCATCAACATGTCTCTTGGGCTCTGTGGACTTTACTTTTGTGTAGATACTACAAGTAGTAAAGTTTGTTACTTTTTATTCATACGACCCAATGTGTTGCCGTTCAATCTAGCTAGAGTGTAATACATATGCACTTTGTTCTGTTTGTTTTTATTTAGCATAATACCCTTTTTATCTCCTCTCATCCCTCCACGATTTCATTCATAGCAGATACTTTTTTTTTCGAGCTATGAGCTACAAGCATTTTCCTTGATGTACATGAAGAAAAAGTCACATACATGCATGAAATCCGCAGAAAAAAAGTCTCTTTCCTCAGTGATACAGTCAGGGATGGTACATGTCACGAAATTTGATGAAAAAAAAAACATGTCACAATATTTTAAAACTCTCACCATTTTCGGTGCGAATTTTGGTCCAAAAGCATTATTAAACAAAAGTGATAACAAAACGAAAATCAACTGGTAGCGATCATTAGCAGACCATGCACGCGAGCGGCAGTCTTTTGAAAACAGTCACCCGTTTCCTTTGCTCCGTGTTGTTTTGAAAACGGCAGGCCGTATTGAGAAACTTACTTTTATCTCGAAAAGTGCTTGCCAATCGTTCTTCAACATATTCATCTTACCTGACAATTTAGCGGATCACGTAGTGCTGAGGGGGATAATTTGAGAATTTGGCGAGAGTTTGTATTATTCCGGGTGTCAGAATAAGTCTTCATTTTCGCGTGATTTCCGTGCACTTCATAGTGATATCGATGCTGGATATTCTGGGCACGCAAATGGAAACCAACAATTTCATCCCAAAATAACTAGAATTAGTATAATTTGATGCGTGTATCCCTGTATATAGTTTTGCTTACGCGCCATTGACCAAACGTATCTTTTGGAATTATCCCTTCCATTTACAACACCCGAATTCCCGTGACATCTAGGCCTGAGAGGACGTAGAGGTCTCTACGTACCTTCCTTAGGTGCCCAACCAGTATTCCTTTCCCATCCCTCAGCCGTTGTTAGGTCGTGGCCAGGACAGTTTTCGACCGTTGGAGGATTGCGTCAATCTTGTCTTAATATCCCAGTACACAAGGTCAAATATTCGTCCAATTGCTCAAACATCTTGTTTGACTTGATCGAAATGTCATTAGTGTCAAACAGATTGTTTTTTGAGTTCTTTCCTTGTCAAATAGCTGATTCTGTGTACTTTTAACCTTAGAGTCAGTGATAAGCCCCACATATTTGAACTTTAGTAACGGATGAGAAGTAGGCAATTCTTAGAGCAGGTGCCTGGCAGTACCACCAAAGAATTTGCGCGACAAAAATGCTGGTTAGTTATGTAAAAACTTTTTTGCAATTTCTCATCGTAACAGGCTGTTTTATCTCACGCAAATCTGACAGGAAAAGGCCTACTTTCCCACACCAAAATAACAGTGCTGTAATGGTTCATTACAGCACTGATTTGCGTTGCGTAATGAACCATTACAGCACTGTTTTCAGTTTTGATCAACTTCTTCATGCTTTCCGGACGCAGTTTTGAAAAATTGTGACAACTGCGCCGTATAACCTGTTATGATCAGATTTTCTTAAACATGGCTTTGAACAGTGTGAAGTTTTATGAAAAAGTTTTGTTTAAAACTATCCTCAAGGGTAATTTATGAAATTGCAAAAAAAGTTGTACGCAACTCGGTGCAGAACTCGATTTGTACGACTCATGCTGTAAAAATCGTCATTCTGCACCTTGTTGTGTAAACTACTATTTCATGACATTTTCCATGGGCAATAATGGCTTCAAATACCAAGGGGCCTTCTAGGTAGTTGTGAATGCACAATCATTAAGCACTTTTGTTGGTCTTTTACTTATCGTTTCACCTTTACCCACTGTAATGAATGAATAAATGTATTCAATGACACTCTGGTACAACTTTGACCCGCGGACGAATGAAGTAATCATCGTTAGTTGCATTGTATCCAAGCAGCCACGCATACATGTCGCGTGATTAATTTATACGCCTACTCATACGAATGAAGACCTTCAGTCAAGAACGACGCACAATGACGGGGATAATCAACTAAGATGACGTTATGCTCATCGTCACGTGACATGTATGGATATAATCAGTCTTACGAGTGATTATCCAGCAAGAGGATGGCATGCAATATACATTCATAGTTCTAAGCTGATATGTAAATCTGTATAGCTGGAAGGACAAGCCCTTGATTTGTAACCAGTTAATTTCGTAATGCGCGAGCACGTAATTAAACTGCCTAATTGACAGCTGTCACGAGCGATTCTGTACTTGACATTAGTGCGGGTGAAGGAATAATAATATAACACTACTGCTTTCAATGGAAGATTTCATTTTTCCAATCCAAATGAAAAGTTTTTCCTCGAACATTTCAGTTCTATTTCAACGTAGCAATCCATGGAAACTGCAGCGTTGTCAAACGGGGTTAACGACTACTACGATCTGCTTCTCGCAAATGCATCCATAATTAAACTTCTCGAAGGAATGCTTAAGTGCCCTTTTATCCCTTCGTCATTTCGGTCTCCCATTTCACAAGGCAAGGGGCACTGGAATCGCTGCTGCAATAAATCTACGAAATTCCATTTGTCTGGCGCTGACGACGACTGAGTGGAGCATTCCTCGGAAACATGTCGAGCATGGTACGAAACAACTAGCTGTCAAATTCGTGTATTTCAATGAACTTGTCTAGCTATTTTGGCCCATTATCATCTAGCGAGGGAATGGTTTAATGGGCGCGGCGCAACTGCTTGCTGCGATTGCGATGTACCTAACTCAACCTAAAATGAAGTCATATCCTTTTACAACATCATTCCCCCGAAATATTGGATTTCGGTGGTGGTTACGTGTGGCAACTCGCTTACCTACGGAAAACGAAGGATTTCAAAGTGCAGCTCACGCGAAGAAGTACCTACCGCTGTGGTACAGTTGTTTCCGGCAAAATATGTTAATATTGAAAATGGGTGCACCACTCAATTATTGTTGTGTGATGATAGTTTCTGGATTTGCAACGAAATCATCAAAATAAACGGGAAGTGTTTGATAAGATGGAATTGCCTTGGATGTGGCAGCAGCAAAACTTTTATAAAACATTATTAAAACCACTTATAATGTGAATTGCTACTTGAGAAAAATAATAGATGAACCACATAGCTCAAAATTATGATGTCGACGTCAAAGTCGTCAAGTGTTTTTTAAGCTTTGCCTATCCTCATCACATCGCAACGTGTTGGAAGTGGCTTTCACCGAATGCTAGAGTGTCAGTTAAAACATTTCCGACAAGTACAAGACAAACAAAATCCCGCGGAAATGCATGCACTTTTACTGAGGGTGGCAGAATTTCCACCATCCGACGAGCTTAAGATAAAGTGGGTGTGTGTTTTGGTACACAATATTTAACCAGATAGAAAAGTGCTGTTCCATTTGTATTTGTTTGGTAGTTAGCGTGGGATTTTCGTGGGAGTGATGGAAGAAGACAGTTCTCCACTCTGCGGTCTTGCATTTTTCCGATGTGTGAAGTATGCTCCTCCTCCAGTCAAGTGAAGAGAACGTCTTTGATAAATGGTGCTGGATGGTGAGTAAACGTAATGAACGACTTGACAAACAATTTAAAAGTTAAAAAGTTTGAAAAGCTGTGAGAAAACAATGATATTTGCACATTCATGTTGCCCTGAAATTCTATGTCAAGCTTCTATCTAGTAATTATCTACCTACCATTTTCATGTTTTATATTGTTTTTGATCTGAATACACTCGACTCTCCCAGTAAGTAAACTTAATATGCAAGTTATTCACGCAAATTTATTAAATTTATTTTTTCTTTTTTTTTTTGGCGTGACGTTCCAACTGGAACAAAATCAGCTTCTCAGATTGGTGTTCTTAACCAGTTATTACCTGAGAGATTTGCTTGCCAATCAACGTATTCATTTATTCATCACAATGTGTACCACTTATTTGTTTGAGGCATACATCATAATGTGCAAGATCAATTAAGCATTGGAATAAAAAGTTTGACAGGCGGATAGAAAAATACACTAATTCCGTTCACGTTTTTGTTTCAAATTGCTGAACAAGATAAACTTATCTGTTCAACATTATGCAACCCTAAAACAAATTCATAATTATGAACAACTAGCTGTCCCGACAAACGCCGTACTGCCTGCATACCGCTAGGCCTACTGCGGTTTTTTGACTTCCAGCAGAATTTCTATTTTTTTTTCGTTTTTCTTGCCTTCCCGGACACTTTTTCCAATATTTTTTTACACAAACACATCGGAGCCCTTTACAAATGTAACAGTGGAAGAATTAAGTACCGTAAACCGGGGCCAAATTGATCAGCGGGGTGAAATTGATCACTCGGGTACTACATTGTAATTCCATACTAGGAACTCGTAAGCGTCGTAATGATCTTAAACCTTTTACGTCATCTGATTCGTAGATGTCTGGAGATAAGTGTAGACTTTTAATTTTTTAGAAAATGTTAGTTTTGCCTTATTTTATCAAGTAATTTGCAACGTATTTCTCATTTAGCTAAAATCATTGCTACTAAACAATCAATTGCTAATAGGACTTCCCGTGAGTTCTCTGTTTTAACATTTTTGTGGAGCCTTGGTTGGGATGTTATGCAGCTAATCAGAACATGAAATAGTTATAAAAAGTTCATTTAATGAAGAAATAGTCATTTTTTGTGATAGAAGTCACTTATTTTAAATGAAATTGCCTACCTTTAGGCGTTTAAGGGGAAATTTCAAAATTTAATTTTGCATTTAAAGTAACAAATTCACTAGTTGTAAGATTTTAAACGCGTTATTTGGTTTAAGAAGAGCAAAATTAAGCGGTGAAGGAAATTTTCTTTTCCAACCGATGCTTAATTGTATTCTGATCAATTTCGCCCCAAAGTGGCATTTCCAATATTTTGATATTTAAAGTTATTTAACTTAAAGTTTAAATTTGTTGAACAAAATTCTGTCACATGGTTCCATGGAGATCCACTGGGTACTGGTTTTACAGAAATTCTTTTGGCAATATTTGAACAGGCACTGATGTTATCCGCAAAAGTTGTTTTAAAGTGATCAATTTGACCCAGGATTACGGTATTTTCATTGGCTTTTTCCCGTGCCTTTTAGTGACATTCTATTGTGACAAATGTGACAATTCAGATTCAAACACCAGTCCCCTTTTATTTATGTTTAGGCTCAGTGACCAGTTATGGCTATAGTACCTCAATGGCGAACCATTGTCGATTTTCATTCTTTAATGATGCAAACAAATAAGAAAAAAAAGTGAGCAACAGATCACCTTCACAAAAGATGATTGCAGTCATTCAAACTTCACAATTATTCAAGCAAATTGATGGAAATAAATCATTTTCCTTTATTTTTCGGTTTCCTTGCACCCTGTTTCGCCATAATGTACCAGTTATGGCAAATCCCATAAGGAATGCATGTTAATAGTGCGAAGTGGAACCGAAAAAGGAAAAAATGTGTCCATAACTGGTAAAGGGTTCCTATCATTGGCACACGCCGTAATAAATACTTAAAGTAGTTTTGGATCCGTTTCTATATTTTTCCTGTAAAATATGAAAACTAATCTATCATTTGACATATCGATGACATTCGACGATCTTCTTCATATTTTTCTAGAGATACAGGGATAGACAAAATGATCGGTACAAAATTTGCCCTTCTCAAAAAAATTCAAATAACTGTAACTTTTCGAAAAGTGCATCGAATATTCTCAAATTTTTACTGTTAGTTGATCAACTATTTGTGTATCAGAGGACAAAATTTGGAAAAGATCAGGCTATACTGCATGAAGTTATAAGCATTTTAGAAAAAGGTAGAATTACCCGATAGCCAACTTTGAGATGTTATATCTCCGGATTCAATGAACCGAATGCAATGAAATTTTGATCATTTATGACTTATATAATGAGCTTTGAAAAACTTTTGTCATTACTTAAAATTCTTAACACGGATGAAAATTATAAAGATTAGATTATTTTTCTAATAAAACACCAAATTTCCTTAAATTTCAACATCGTTTCAAAATTCAAGATGCTTATTATAGTTCATTTAAATTCCTTGTGATTTTCTTGATTACAGATATGCTTTGAAGGAAAGTAACAACATAGGCAGCAATTCGTTGAAAAAGTAATGGGATGCATATTAAAAATAGGCCAATTTACTAAAAAATCATAATATTAATGAAATCGCTATAACTTTTTTTCTTGTTAAAATTTCAAGTTGAGTCAAACGTTTTTCAGAGCTCATTATGTAAGTCATAAATGGACAAAATTTCATTGCAATCGGTTCATTGAATCCGGAGATATAACAGCTCAAAGTTGGCTATCGGATAATTCTAACTTTTTCTAAAATGCTTATAGCTTCGTGCAGTATGGCCCGATTTTTTCCAAATTTTGACCACTGATACACAACTAGTTGATTAACTTACAGTGAAAATTTGAGAATGTTTGATGCACTTTTCGAAAAGTTACAGCTAATTGGACATTTTTTGAAAAATGAAAATTTTGCCTATCCCGATCATTTTGTCTATCCCCTGTAGTTTTTCTTAGGTAGTGTGATAACTGGTACAGGCACCCTAGATAAATAGATACAGGGGGTGGTCGAAATGTTTGGGATAGGCAACTTTTTTTGCCTTTCTCGTATACTAAGTGGAAATAGTCTATATCTGAACCGGTGGTGTTCTGCAACCGGTTCCGGGTGACCCGTTGGGAGTAAAAGTGTACCAAACCCGAGCAAGCGACACATCAAATCGTGGCATTTTCGATAACCTGATGAACGGTTAACAGGAAAAAAGTATCAGTCTGAATCGGTAGTGTTCCGGAACTGGTTCCGGGTGTCTCGCCGGAAGTGGCCAAACATAAAAGTAAACCAAACCCATGCATGCGACACATCAAATGGTGGGTTTTTCGATAATCTGATTAACGATACACAGAAAAATAGTCTCTGATCATATCTGAACCTTTGATGTTCTGGAACCGGTTCCGGGTGTCCAGCCGGAAGTGGCCAACTATAAAAGTAAATCAAACCCATGCATGCGTCACTTCAAATCGCGAATTTTTTGATGAACGGTTAGCAAGGAAATTGAATCAGACCACTTTTGAAACTACCGGTAGTTTTCCGGAACCGGTTCTGGGTGTCCTGACGGAAGTGGTCTAAGTTTAAAGTGAACCGGAATAACCGGTAGTCTTCCGGAACCGATTCAGGGTAACTCGCCGGAACTATTCCGGTTGTAACATCTGAACCAATCCCATGCATGCGACACATTAAATCAAGGTTTTTTGACAACCTGATGACCAGTTATCAAGAAAATAGGCTCTGATCCCATTAGACTTGTTGTGTCCTGGAACCGATTCCGATTATCCTGATGGAAGTGGTCGAATACAAATGTACATCAAACCCATACAGAAGTAACCTAATGAACAAATAGTCAGAAAATAGCCATATTTGGGAGATCTGGTAGCGTTCCGGAGCCGGTTATGGTGCCCCGTCAGAAGTGGGAAAATGTAGAAGCGAACCATACCAAGCGGCACATTGAATAGCGGATTTTTGGTAGTCCGATGAACGATCAGCAAGAAAAAATTCTCAGAAAGAGGTCAAATCTAAAAGTGAACCTAACTCATGCATTCGACACATCAAATCGCATTGTTTTCAATAACCTGCCGAACGGTTTGCGAGAAAATAGCCTCAGATCACATTACAAACAACCGACAGTGATCCGGAACTGGATCCGAATGTCCCGCCAGAATTAGCCAAACCAAGACTAACATTTGAAAAGGACGGATCAACCATTGCAAAGGTCAGCTTCTTCCATCTCTCCTAATATATTTACGAAATGTTTGTCCCATTAACATATGTAGGGGAGTTAGCTCTACCTGTTACTGGCAAAACATTACATAAATAATAGGGAATACACCCAGGAGAAATGAGAGAAGCAGACTTTTGAAATGGTTGTTATGCTCTTTTTAAATGTTTGTCTATAAATGTCAACCTATGCATGCGACACATAAATTCGGATCTTTTTAGGTAACCTGCTGAACAACTAACAAGGAAATAATCTCAGACCATATTTGGGACAACCGGTAGTGTCATGGAATCGATTCCGGGTGTCCCACTGGAAGTGGTGAAACGTAAAAATTAACTATACCCATGCATGCGGCTCATCAGTAGTGGCTGATAACCTTATGAATATTGAACGGTTAGCGAAAGAAAATTGTCTCAGACCACATTTAAGACTACCGATAGTGTTCCAGGATCGGTTCCGGGTATCCCGAAGAAAGTGCTCAAAAACAAAAGTTAATCAAACCCATGGATGCGACACATCCAATTAAGGTTTTTTTGATAACCTGATGAACGGCTATGATGAAAAAATCTCTTTTTTGCATTTTTCTCATAAGGGGGTCAACTTTCAGATGAATCGTGTGACCAAGGAAAATAAAATATAGGCTTAAGTGTGCAGAATAAACTTTGTCGAAACCCGCAAAAAGATCTGTGATTGTGAATAAGGTTATATCCTAGCATGTGATTATTTTCTTGATAATGATCGTCCTCCAGTGATAGTGAAGGTGGTGAAGCAGTCAGTGATATTTTTCAGCTCTTTCTTGTCGTCGGAGTATGTGTCATCAATAAGTTTCCCAATTCGACGATGGCTTTGCCAAAATTGTTACATTTTTAAATAAAGTTTTCTCAGGATTCAGGAACACTTCTGCTAACGTTGACGGAAAGATTTCCAGTACATATACGACGAGAAAGGCACTATTACCACTAGGTGGATTAATCTGGGTTATTCTATTACAAAAAAGTTCAACAAGCTGTAACTTTTCAAAAAGTCCATCAAAAAATCTCAAATTTTGGCTGTTTGTCAACCAAATGTATGTGCATTATTGGTACAAATTAATCTCTCTAGAAGTTTCTTCAAAGATTCTTTCAAAAGGATTCAGTAATGTTTCCAGGAGATCTCCAAGGATTCCTCCAAAAAATTCTTCAGAGACTTTCACATTTTTTTCTGGGATTAGTCCAAGATTTTTTTTTTTCAAAGATTATTACAGGATTCCTTCAAAGATTCTTCTCAAATTCCAATCAGGCATTTCTCCAGAAGATGTTCAGAAGTTGGAGATCTCTTCGGGAGTTCCTTCAAAAGTTCATTTTAGAGGATTCAGATATGCCTCTAGGAATTTCATCACGGATTTTTTTTTTCAGCGGATCTCTAAGGTATTCCGACAGAAATTGTTTCAGGAATTGTACCAGGAGTTCCTTCAGATATTCTTTGAGGAAGGTTTAGGGACGCCTTCAAGAGATCCAACAGTCATTCATTTGGAAAATCCTTCAGGGATTCCCATAAGAGGTCCAGGAGTTTCTTCAGAGATTTCTTCAGGAACTCATTCAGGAATTTCTCTACTATTCCAATAAGGATTTTTTCAGATGATCCATTTGAGATCACTTGAGGAGTTCTTTCAGAAACGTTTCTAATACTTCTATCAGAGCTCCACACAAAACGATTCAGGGATGCTTCTAGAAGCACAGACAAACAGACGTAACACTCTTCAAAAGGACTTGGCACATGCATTTATCGATGACTTGAAATTTCATTTGATTTCCGCGATTCTTCCACAAGAGACGCTAGTATTCGATCGCGTTGACGTTTGATAGTGTACACGTTGCTGAATGATGCAAACGTAAATTATATGCGACTTGTGTAGTAGTGTGCGTGATAGGCAAACGACAAATCGCAACCCATCTTGGTCGACAGTGTCTTGCGCGTTTCTACTAATACAATGTATCAAACAATTGTCCGTACAGCAATTTTTTGGTCAAAATAATTTTTCATTTAAATGTTTATAACTTTTTTATACGTCAATCAAAAACGCTGAAATTTTGACCAATTATAATCCATATATTAAAGATCCATTGGCAAAATTTTGAGCGAGATCGAATAAGTTTACTGAAAGTTATAGAACTTTTAGTAAAACGTATAAGATTTTTGAACACATTTTCAAAACATTATATCTCAATATCTACTCGATGAAACTTTCTCAATTTTTTTTATGTTACAGCATATACCTAAGGCTTTCATGTGCAGCTCCGATAAAGGTTTAATATTCACTACAAAAAATATGAAAAATCTGTATGTGTTCAGAGTGTCATTTGGAAATTTATCATATTTTGATCAATAAAAGTGCCAAGTGATTTCAACTTTTTTAAACTATCTTAATGTAATATTTTTATACAGGACCTACTAAACTACATATGAAAAGTAGGTCCTATGGATTTTTCGTTCAGTTAATGCACTTTTATTGGTGGAAAACGTTTGGCAGATTATATGTGCAAAATATGGTACATTTTTAAACATCGTCAACTACATAAGCACATTTTTTATATTTTTTGTAGTGAATATAAAACCCCAAACATAGCTGCATATGAAAGCCTTAGGTATAAGATGTAACACAAAAAAAAAATTGAAAAAAATTCTTAGAGTACAAATTGAGATATAATGTTTTAAAAATGTGTTCAAAAATCTTATAAGTTTTACTAAAAGTTCTATAATTTTCAGAAAACTTATTCGATCTCGCTCAAAATTTTACCAATGGTGCGTTAATATATGATTCATGATTGGTCAAAATTTCAGCGTTTATGATTGACGCATAAAAAGTTATTAACATTTGAATGAAAAATTATTTTGACAAAAAATTTGCTGTACGGACAATTATTTGATACACTGTAGGTAGTAGCGTGTTCATGAAAAAGACAAGGGATAACACTTATGAACAATTTCTTCTTAGAGTTATGTCTGTTTGTCTGTGCTAGGAGTTTTATATTGGATTTTTTTCTCAGATGATATATCAGGTATTTCGACAGGAGTTTTTTCAAAGATTACTCCAGGAGTTTCTTCAGATATTCTTTCAGGAGTATTTGGGAATGCCTTCAGGAGATCCATCAGTGATTCATCCAGAAGATCCTTCAGGGATTCCCATAGGAGGTCCTGCTGAGATTAGTCTAGGAGTTCCCTTAAGAATTCCTTCAAAAGTTGTTTCAGGAATTCCTACAGGACAAGTCCAGTGTCTCTCCTGGAGTTGCTTCAGGAACAACTCGATAAATTCTTTCAGGGGTCATTTCAGGAGTTTCACCACGGATCTCTTCAGCAGTCCCATTAAGGGTCTCTGAAGGAGGTTCTTCTGGAATTCGTCCTGTATTTCTTCAAGGATCCTTCCAGGAATTCTTTTTGGGATTCATTCTAAGAATTCCTTCAGGTATACCTACTGAAGTTCCTCCAGTGATTAACTCAGAAGTTTCTTCAGGGATCTCCCTAGTAATTCTAGGAGGATTCAGGCATGCCTTTAGGTGTTTCATCAGAGACTCATTCGGAAGCTCCCTCATCTATTCTAACAGGAGTTCTCTAAGGAATTCCTCCAGAAGTTCCTTCAGGATTTGGAGTTGCCTCCAAGAGATCCATCAAGAATTCTTCCAGAAGCTCCTTACAGGGAATTCTACAGGGGGTCCTTAAGAGATTACTCTAGGAGTTCTTTCAGAGATTCTTTCTGAAGTTCCATCAGGGGCATTTCAATGGAGTATACCTTGTAACGGTTCATAGTTCTTCCTCAACAGGTTATTGAGCGTTGAGAAAAGGACGCAGTCAAAATTGTGCTGGTTTGCCTCCGTAGGGATATATTCAATTTTACAGAGTTGGTGTCGTCGATAAAATAATGTGTTTTGGTAATACATACAAACTTGTAGAACATATCAGATTGAAATTCTACGATTTCCTCGGCATAAAGCCATTAGGTATAACATACGTTGGGCATAATCGACGTTCAGTAAAATGAGCTTTTAAGAAGAAACTTCAGAGAATACAAACATGGCTGCCACAATGGCCGACCTGGTCCGCTACTCACGTTTTCAAGAGCACCAATCTTGAATATTTGTAAACAAATGCCCTCGATTTGTAAAAGCTGCCTCTTTTTGGAAGTGAGCAAAGCCAGGAAAAACAAGTGCGGCTCAAAGCAGTTTCAGCATTATGGGCATTTCATGGGGTGATTGGGTCGTACCAAGGGGTTTCAAGGGATCTTCAGGTGCGTTTGAGGAGCTTCAGGGGCTCTACAAATTTCATGAGCATTTAAAGGTCAGGGTGTTTCATGGAGTCTCAGAAGTATTCGTGGCGGTTTAAGGGGTTCAATGGGGAAGCCCAGGAGGGTTTGCAGGATATCTACTTTGAAAATCTATTAGGCATCATTTGTTTTATTTCTCATTTTAATATTATTTCATTGAGAGTAAGCATGCTTCATGACAAAAAGATCGAAGAATACCGGTGCGGTGCCTAAATCATTTGTTTCTTTTTGAAGATAGGATGAGCATAGGGACATGCAGATAAAGAAGGGTACATGTACCTCATCCCCAATTTAGTGATTAAACATCGTTTTGTCTACACCAGAACTGATGAAAGACAACAATCTAACTTCAGTTGACACAATCTCTAAAACTTCCCATCAAGTCTAATCTAAACAATATTATCTGAACAATCTTTTAGAAAACTTTTCCCCATAATCCCCTCGAACCGAGCTCGCGTGTGGACAGTATTCTGTGTGGCGACGTCAAATGTAAAAAATATTGCAGCAACGATAAAAGTTTCAACAATTTTCTCTTCGGACATTTTCTCAACATCATCGCCCATCACCCCACTCTCAGAGTGGGGCCCCAAACGTTGAGAAGTTGACTTGTTGTTCATCCGGATTAATCCTACTGGCAAAGCTTCGTATCACCGCCGAAAGTTTTGCCGCCTCTCCGCTGCTGTCTGGTCTGTCTGCTGCTAGCCAAAGTGAGGTTAAACACGTGTCACTGGAAAATTGGTGGTGGCTCTGATCCGAGTGCTGCCCACCGCCAACCAGCATCAAAAGTTGCTTTCGGTTGTTTCGGGGTGACAGTTTTATTAGCTCACTGTTGGACCAACACCAGCCAACGCTCTGCCCTGCCCTGCCGGAAGAACTGTTGATCTCTGAATAATCATATTTCGGCGTAGTGCTTTTTAACGAGTTTTAACCCCATTGGGTTGCTGAGATTGGGAACCCGAAAAAAAAACATCATCCTAGCCAACTTGGATTTTTTTTTCGGTCACTCTCGGTGGAGCAAGCGGCCACGACACGGAGCTGATCTAGCAGAAAATGAACAAAATTGCAATCAAACGCTGCAGAAGCGGAAATAACGTTGCGGATTTTTTTTGTTTTATTTCACAGGAAATTGCGCTGATTTATTTGCAATTCGAACAACCATTTGTACGGACATTATCGCGCAGCAGCAATTCGCAATGAAAATGCGGACGGGGAGGAAAGAGTTAGCTATGCATTAAAATCGATGCCAATTTAGACAATTGCTTTTGAGCGTTCCGTTGGGTTGAATGCGCAGTTGTGTGGTCTTCAGTGCGTTCGTGGAAAATATAGCATCGCAGTCGGGGGGCAATTACGAATAAGCTTATTTCACTATCAATTATGGGAAATTACTTTAGTTATGGAGGTATAATGTACATACGACTACCAACATCCCTCCAAATCAACTGGAAAGCTTTGAAAACCCTTCAAGACATCCTTAACGCATCTGATAGCTCTGTAACGCCCCTAAGATCCCTTGAATTCCCCTAAAAACACATGAGCCCCTTGAATTGCCTATGAGAGCCGTGAGATCCCCTGAAATCATCATGGAACTGAAAACCCCTCAGGGATTTGAATCGACACTAAAAGCTTTCTGAAACCCTCTGAATGCCCAATGATCTTTCAGCTTCCCAGCAGGCAACATTGCCGAATATGGCACCAAAGATAACACACTGAAAGCATGGCTACTATGTTTCACTGCAAAATGCAGTGATACCCACCGAATAGTATAATCATCACGATCAAAGACTTTCATTTTGGATAAAAATCGGTAACTAATTAATGAGGCATGCGATTTGAATGCGGTCTTCGGCAAAGTTGTAGCTGATAGATAGCCTAGGGGTACCAATGTTCAACTAACCCTCTAGGGCACTTGGGGAAACGCTACGCTCGATTGAATGAAAAACATCAATTTCCCATAGTAATTCCCATACAAACTTTGAAGGGCTTGTGCAGTCTCAATGTTCAACCAAATGAGCTCAAATTTTGGGAGAAGGCA
The DNA here is from genome assembly GCF_035046485.1 of Aedes albopictus. Classification (NCBI taxonomy): domain Eukaryota; kingdom Metazoa; phylum Arthropoda; class Insecta; order Diptera; family Culicidae; genus Aedes; species Aedes albopictus. Next base: position 11,015,069 of record NC_085136.1, read on the forward strand.
TAGAATCTGATTACGAATCGAATAAGTGGTGTGGAGCAAAAACGATTTTTTGAACCATGCTTGCCCATGTGACCACTTCAGACCCTCTGCAACGCCTGTGAACTGCGACAATTCGGCTGATACTCACTGAAACGCCTCGAATACCCCTTGAGGGCTTCCTGAAAAGCCCCTAAAATCCCATGAAAATCCTTTACAAACCCGAGGTTCCATAAACAACTCTCCTTGGAACACCCCTAAAATCTTCGGAAGTTCCCTAAAACCCCCTGAAAGGTCACTTGAATCCCCCACTAAACGCAACAGACACCTCTGAAAACTTCCTTAATTCCTGGGTATTTCAGGGATGCACTTGAAACCCCAATGAGTCCTTAAAAACCCCTTTAACATACCCCGGCGATGTAACTTAAGGTTGAAGGATTCGTCATTGACAAAACCGTCATCATCGAAAATTCGAAAGCAGTTTTCTCGTTCAAATCTGAAATTTCCGCAGTGAAAATGTATCCACTGTGTTGCGGGTGGAGAATGAAGTACAGTGAATACATTTTCAATGCAAACATTAAGATTTGAGCGCGAAAAATGCTTTTGAATTTTCAATGATGACGATTTTGTCAATGACGAATCCTTCAACCTTAACATTACAAACGTATTCGAGGCCAGTGAGTTTGCGGTAGCAGAGGCGAAATTATTCGGCTCCAAATGGTTAAAGCCCCTTAAAACTTTGAGAAACGTCCTGAAACCAGAGAGTAAAAAAATCGAAGATTGAAAATGAAGATTGACATTCTCATTTTTTCATTTGTTTTTGGCCACATTCATTGTCAGCTGAATGCCTCTCTTTTTTCATTCAATTCTCTGTCACGAATATTTTTTCGCACGTCGTAAAACGTCCTATTTCTGTTAACAGACGCACAATCCGAGTTAATTGACAAATAGAGCACATAATTAATATTCTAATTAACTACTATACACAAGTTTTGAGGTGATTGGAAGTATAATCGGGAGTTACGGTCCAGTTTTATTTCTCAATGAAAATTGTCAGTGACAGAAAAATGAATGAAAAGGTGAAAAATTCATTGACCAAAATGAATTTTATTTTGATCCCTCAGTTGAGAATTTTCAAAATTCACGTTGAATTTCACTTATTGAAAATGAAAATTTTTAACTCTGCCTGAAACTCTTCCGGAACCCATTTAACCCTTCAGCGCGCGCGCCGTTGTAAAAAGTACAACACTACCAAAAAACCTCGCTCGTCGTATGCAGCGCGAGCGCGGTGCAGTTTTAGCTGCTTGATGGCGCGCGTCCTGGAAGGTTAAAGTTTTCCTTAAGACTCCCTAATTCACCCCTCTCTCATTTTGATTTTCCTGAGACCTTCTTTTAATGTAATCCCCGCCACAGCAGCTCCGACTCTGACGCTTCGTTTGCGTAGCATTTGATGAGATAATCGGCGATCATAGTACAGACTTTGACATACAGCTCGGGATCCTTCCTCAGGCGTTTCTTCAAACACATCAGCCGCTTGCCATAAAATTTGCTGTTGTCGTCCTTCCACAGTAGACCCGTCTCGAAACGACCACCGATCCTCTTCGTCGTGTTCTTTAGAATCTCCTTTGCTCTTCTGTCTTCTTCCGGCTCCAGAAGCAAGGTGATTAACCCATTCCGTCCTGAGTGGACTCGAACTCCTTCTCTCTTCCACATCGTGCATTCCGTCGTGCACTCTGCTTCTCGATCCTTCGATCCGGATTTTCCAGAATGTGGAGTTCCTTCTCTATACGCTGCAACTTCGATAGCGTCCATCATTACCCGAGCAGAAGGGCATACCTTACAAATTCTATGGGAAGAGCAACATGTGCTCTAATACCGAAAATTGTTATTGCTGCGTTATTCTACGAAATGTTATGAGAACATCATAATAACATTTGGAGGTATTTGTGCAGAGTTTGGTATTGATGTAGTATTTGTTGGTTTAGCCTTGAAAATAACCGAATAACAGGATTTGCCATTGCATCATGAAGTCATCGAACAAATGAAACATTTAATAACAATAAATGTTATTAGTTTGCTATTTAATAACTTTAGGATAACAAATACAGCACTTGAATATTTTGGTATGCATTCATTATTGAAATAACAAGACTTGTTATTTTCTAGGTGTTATTTATACAAAATGTTGGTATTCGTTTTTGTTATTTTGCCCCTTATTACCACCTAATGAAGGGCATATCAAGGTATGACAGTATTTTAGATAAATACCTTGATATGTTATTCAATTGTTATTTTCTTCTGCTCGGGTATAATAGACAAGAATTACGATAACGTCTGCAGCGTTACTACTTCCTTCGATATCTTACACATTCCAGCTGGGTGCCAGCCGACAGCTTCTCTGTCAGCTTCTGGATCAGCATCGGGTTGAAGAAGTGCGTAGTTAGTCCGGTCGCTTCTAGATGATCTGCGTGCTGCCGATCCGCTTTCGGTGGCGCTGAAAACTTTCGCAACATAATGTTGAGAAATCGCTCTGGCCTGCCGTACAGCATGCACAGTGTCTCATTCACGACTGGAGTGACGTGACGCAGCTCGACTCGCGTATCGAGGAGAGAAATCTTGAGGCGACTCTCTATCTGGTTTATATGGCGAGTCACTTCATTCGAGTCAAGATTCCTCTCCTCGATATACGACTCCGACATTTGTCACGTCACTCCATTCGCAGAATGAGCACAAATGATCTTTGGGATGGACTTCGGCCTCCACAGCCTTGTCCTTCAGGCACTTATCTGAATTTGAGATTATGAGCATCTTTTTTAATAATTAGGTTTATTGAATAAATACATCCCTTGCATTTCCAACACATTTATAACGTAGTTGTCTCCTTTACAACTTCGCGTAGGTCAAGATTCTTGAATCCTGGTCATAGTAGAAGCTGTCTTCTAACAGTCTGCGATAAGTTTGCGCAACCTTTTTTCATTAACGTGTATTTTAACATCAGCTAATTCTATACTCAGTCACAACCTTTTAGTTACAAAGCAATTATCGGAAATCTTAATATATATTGCGATATTTTATATACTGGTATATGAATATTTTGTTGGAAGCAGATTCTATGCGCTTGAAGTAGACTGCGTATTTGTCAAAGTACATAATGAGCCCACTCTCCTTTTTGGCACTTCATACAACAATTGTTGTATTTTAACATCCAACGCCTTGCTTGCCGAGGAACCTTGCCGAGGAACCTACAATATAACAGTCCTGCACACCGCCTATTTTAATTGGTGAAACTTGGCAGCTCGACTACATTTTTTAAGATTTTTATCGGTATGATTTAGTGTTTACAAAAAGAAATAACTGTAGTGTTTCTATGATATCTGAGTTGAGTTAGGTAAAGTCAATGCATCTTTGAAAAATCGTAACTACTCTTATCTAATCTCATACATACGCGGAATCACCCTGGAAAGCAATCGTGTTGCTTTTCTTGTCAATACTGATGCTTGCAGCATATCAGAGATATGACACATGCATCAAAGCGGCCTGGTCTACTGCGTTGTATTTACGCGCAAAGATGATTCTTCGAAATACTTGGAGTACAGAATATTTTGTTTCGGCAAGGTACTTCTCGAATTGGGTTTTTAAATTAAGAAGAATGTATTGATTTTTTGATTTTATACGAAAGAGTACCTTTTTTCTGAGCCACTATGATTTTTTTCAGATTTTTAGAACTTTATTTTGGTACCTAAAATCAATTTCAAAGAGATTTTTTGAAATCACCTTTTGACAGCTGGGTAACTGTTTGACAGCTCCACTCAGTACAAAATGCGACGAGGGGTGATTCGACAAACCGCTCCCATACAAACTTCAAATTGATTTTTAAATAGGTTCCCGGGCACCAAAATTCATGAAAATTTGGATTTCGGCTCAGTTTCGCATGCAGATTCAGAATATGGAATTATCTCAACAACGCTAAAGAAGCCAATTTACAGGGGAGGAAGGATGCGTGGACGGTGAAGTTACCCATTTCGCACACTTTCTTCCTAATGTCTCGTTTATTTTATTTATATTTTTAAATTTATATTTAATAAACCACCCACTGACGACCACCATTTTCAAAAACAGTAATCAAACCAAAACTCTTTCGCCTTTTTGAAATATACACGACAAAACGAAACGCGAGGCACAGCTCATTCAAAGCGGAAAGTGAAGAAAGAAAACCTTGTGATCACTTATTACCGTCAAATAGTTTCTTTTCGGGTTAGAAAATACGCACATCTTCTCACTGGAATCTGCGTCGGATGACGATAATTTTGAAACTTGTCGGAACGAACTTCGCGAGTTATTTATTTGGACATTTTTCTAAATGTGCGAAACTAAGCTTTACTTGCTGCGTAGAAAACCCGGCTCAAACATGTACGTGTTAAAACAGCAAAACTCACTGAATCACTATACATTTCTTCAAATATTAGTTTCGAAACGATCGGCCGAATCAAAAACTAAAATAAATTCCTACCTATACAAAACAAGAAAATCATTCTCTAGAAACTATATACCTGGCAACAAATCCATACTCATGTTCTTTCGTCTCCTCTTTACGCTACCCAGAGAGCTAAACGCGAGAGAGCGCACGAGCCTACGGATAGAGACCGTACTTTGCGTGTCTCTATATTCTAAGCCCTGCTACGAACCGTACGTAAACTTTTCGCTTCCGAGCCCTACTTAGCAGCGACTGGTGCGGTTCGCTTCTTTGTTCGGGGCTCTACTTAACGTTAAAACGCTTGATTGAGCCCATGAGTGGGCTTGGTCTAAAGGCTGTTCATAAACCACGTAGACGTTTAAGTGGAGTTATTAAATTATTCCGATAAAACAACCAGTCAAAACATATTGGAAGAAAACCGTTTCTTCTAAGGAAATTCGACCAGAAACTAAAATTTCTGCGGGGATTTCAGTAAACTAATTCTAAAACTTAGAAAACTTTGCTAAGATCTCGGCCGTCCAATTGATTCTTCTTTGAACAACGCATTCACAATCAGTTGATGAACTGTACGAAAGAGAGCGCTTTTATTTCGTAGACCAAACAAAATCGCTCGAAACTCGAAACAACAAGCAAACAACAATCACTCCAAGGGATGAAAAGGTCGAACAAATTGAGCTTGTCCAGCGTAGTAATCCGATACCAACCAACACGATACACATTGGACAGACGTGTAGCTATGTGTGTGTATATATCCGAGGAGATGAAGCTGATTTGAGATGCTTTCGCTAAATATAAAGCAATGTTTACTTTGTGAAGGGAACAGCAGAGCGAACGTGTAAAAAAAGCTCTTGTGTCGATAGCGTGGGTTTAAAGTTATGGAAGATGCTTTCAAGTGGCGAAAACGTCTGTCAGTCTAGTGGGGAAGCAGGTGTAAAATGCTAGCTTTGAAATATCGAAATAAGGAAACAAGAAAACTGTACACTGAAATGTTATCTATATGTTGGAGATGGTCAGTTTTTGCAGAAAATTTGGGCCGGTCAAACCTAGAAGCACATTCCTCACCGATTCCCCCCACTACAATAATTTTCCCCATCCTTGTTTAAGATGGAAAAACACCACTACGATAAACAACGAGAAAAGCTGCCACGCCACGGGAAGCAAAAGCAAACAAACCAAAAACACAGAGAGATCGAGCGGGTCCGGTCAGGTGCCAGCCATCATCGCGGCAAAAATCGCGCCCTTCTCGCTATGCTGTTCAGCGAGCTTCAAGTGTTTGGTACTCATGAATATTTATGGACCAATTTCGAAATGATGGCTTCTGGGAAGAGTTCATCGTTCTGAAAGTGTTGATTCTGAACAGGTTAAAGCAGAGCATCAAGTGCTTTTGATAAAGTTTTATAGTCGTTTAAAGAGGAATGCACTCATTAGTGATTTATTCAGGTATGCTGAGAGTAAAAAAAATCAAAACCATTCATGTTTAATGAGATTTTAATAAATGCATCATACTCAATTCAAATGCCATACAAATCACTTCATGCCAACCATAATCATGGCAGAAGTATGTAATAACATTCTGCCCTGACCCCAACTGGTCCAAGCAAACCATGGAGCCGCGCGTCGCCTGGGCAGCCACAGTGAGTGACCTGAGCGGCTGGCTGCCTGATGTGTCACACATGTGTTCCCGATCCCAGTATGCCAGGCAGGCAGGCGACCAGCTCCAGCCGACCGATATTAGCCAGGATATGAGAAATTCCATTCCGATGCACCTGCTGCCCGCCTTCGGGGACATAAATCATAGCGAGCGTAGATGGAATAAATGTGTACAAATGAATTTTCCAACCCAGCCAGTCAGCCAGTCAGCCCTCATCCGGTGGAAGTCCAGTCGAGCAACTAAATCAATGTGCAGATTTGCATTAAACATGAAACACACACCCATCGATATCGATAGGTACCCATCGTCCGAAGGAGTTGATCAGAGTGATATGGAGAAAAGCACACACGGTTCGCTGCAAACCTGTTGACATCAGTTTGTATAATGAATTATTGAAGTGTATGCCGCACGGTTGTTGAATAAATTGATCAGAATCTTTGTCTGGTGTTATCACTCAAGAAATGTTTTCCAATCTACTAAAACTTTATATACTTATATACTTCTTCTGAATGAAAAAACACCTCCTTCATTTTATTCACTTGTTTTCCTATGCTTTGGTTTCATTTTACTTCAGTTTCTTACTTCTCTTAAGTTTATTTTACTTTTCAATTATTTCTTTCGTTTCTTTCTATCATCTTCATTTTTTGTTTGATCTAATCATTTCTAATATTTTCTTCATTTTTGCTTGTGTTCTTTTGTTTGATTGCTATTCCAGTTCCATTAATTTCCAACAATTTAATGCTACTAATGATTTCATGTGAACTTTTACTTTGACCCATAAAAATCCAAATTCTCGGCCCAGCAAAATGTTGCATTCACCACAAGCTTATACACTGGGTTTGGTTTCTGCCACTCCTTGAACCACAATTGTCATTTGAATATTTTCACATTGAGCTGCCCTTTGTCCAGGGGACGAACCGGAAATCCGCACCATCAGCTGAATCCTCTGGGGGAAAAATGGCAATTAATCATTACACTTTTTTTTTCTCGCGAATTTAAAAATACTTGCACCAGACGTGCTTCCGCACTGAACTTCATTATAATGATAGCCTCTCCCCCATTCACTTGTTTTCGATCGGAATTGGGAAAAATTGCAGTCGGTATCCGTCGATATTTATTTTATCTGCGACGACCGCCTGTTGAAAAGCATAATTTCCTATTATTAGCAATTTTCGCTTCTCGCGTCCCGAACCCAAATCCGGCAGCAAATTTGAATGGTAATTGTTTCTGAATGAAACACTCGACACGCCACCATCCACTCGTTCGTTTGTTTCCGATTCAGTTGGTGCAATTTTAGTTCTCAATGTTTACGGCTTGGATCACTGTTTCTACTTTTTTGCTACTGGTTGGCACTCAATCAGCCGAATAAAACTAAGATTATCATAAGGTCTAACTGATGAAATTGTCTTTAAACGATTAGAATACACTTCATAAGGTCGCTTCATGACGCAGGATCGACTCACAGCTTGGCTTTTATACGCATTCAGCAACACGATATTCTCAAGTGTCGATAGCCGCGTGGGCTGGGCATGGGCTCAGTGATCTCGACGTTCATGATCGATTCCAGTCTGCATCATTTTACGATTTTTCTGCTCTTTTCATAAGTTTAACTTTTGTAATTAGGTCATAGCAAGCATTATCAATTCATCATAAGGTATTCTCATGGCATCCAGACTTTACAGTTATGGCTAAATTTTATAAGGTGTTTGAATGAATTTCGGTAGTTTACTTCGCCAATAATTGTAAACACTCCTCCCAAGCGCGCTGCGGCGTGGTAAGCTTACGCGAGTAATATGCAATGACGTGTTCTGTTAACGATGAGAGCATGTTACAGTGAGGAAGAAGAAGAGATGGCTATGTATTAGTAAGGAGAAAAAAAATGTAAACACAAATAGTGACATCACGCGTTCTTATGGGAGCTCGCTTTGCTTATACAGGTATGTTCCGTTTTTGTCACTATTCGTTATTATCACTTTCCGTTTTTGTCACTAACCGATTTCGTCAACATTTCATTCCGTTTTTGTCAACACTAAAGTTTTTGTCAAATTTGTTCCCTCGAACACGAGTTATTTACAGTTTAACATTAATCTTGAGGCAATGCATCCATGAGTGAATTTGAAGTAACCACCAATGAACACATAGAAGACGTATACGCTACAATAGCTTTGAACACATTTCAAATTCAGCTGTAGATAATGTTAATTCATGCTTTCTCTCCCGCATAATTTTACTTCTTATTTGAACATGAGAAAAATTAAACCAATAGTCCGATAGAAAAAATACTCTAGCTCTACGTACCAACTGGAACTTGGCCTGCCTCTTCAAGTGTTCTTCGAGAACTTAAACAGTTCGGGATTTTGCCTGTCATTGCCTGCATTTTTACACTACAATCTTTTATACAAGGATTTTTTTAAGTGCAATAAATTCCACGCTGTTTTTTACACAATTTTCTCGAATTTTTCCTGAATTTTTGCTGAATTTTTCTCTTCTGGTTGCTATTTCTTTTCGACGGGACTCAAGTTTCAACGAGAGATCTCTCTTGTCATCCTTGATACTCTGTCCAAATTTTCCCGTCCGAAACTGCTATATTCACCAGTTAAACTGGCGATTTCTATAGAATTTTATTCGGGATTTCATCTTTCGATTGCTCTAAAAATGCAATCTTGGTTTCCTTCAGTAATTTCTACTATCGATTCTACCTTGTATTTCTCCAGATTATTTAATGGATTTCTTCTGAAATATCGTTAGGAAATAATAGGGCACTGCATGAAATTATCTCCTTCTCTTTCACACTTACGGAAATTTTGTAAACAACAAGGCCAAGAAACTTCAAAATCTCATACAAAATCAAAACAATGCATTGGCCTATTGAGGAGTTTCTTTAGGTGAATTAGGAGTTAAGTCTACCAGAAATAAGTTTCTCTAGGAAAGAGGAGTCTAGGAACTTGACAAACGATCTGGGGATTTCTCCAGCAATTACTGAAGGGTTCACAGAAAAATCTAAGAATTCCCAAAAAATCTTAAAGAAATCTCATCAGTTCTGAACTTATACAGGTTTCCTAGAAGAAATTTCTCAAGGTTTCCCACTAGGAAATTCTGGAGAATTCTCAGGAATAACTCCCCGGAGATTTCTACACAAAACATTAGGAGGACTCCCTGAAGAAATTTCTGGAGGGTTTGAGAAAAGAATTCCTGAAAGATAACTACACTAAACTACTGGTATATTCCCAAGAAACACAGTAAGAAGTCGTGGAGAATTGTTATTATATTATCTTTTTTAACGAGATTGTCAGCCCAAGGCTGGTTCATCTACAAATCATGGGGATATAACAAAGATGAAAGTTGGGAGTATTCATAATAAAAGTCCCAGTAGGTGTAGGTGTTTCTACTGCGCATAAATGCCAAAATAAAGTCCTGTGAGAATCCTTATAAGAAATTTTTGGATGGAGGACATTCCAGGGGAAAATATCATAAGAAACCCTTTAAAGAATCCAAGAAAGAACTTCTGATGAAATTCTAGAAAAAATGTTGAAGGAATCCCAGAAATAAATTTTGCAGGAACCCCAGAATGAACCCCTGGAGAAATATCAGTAAAATGTTCTGGATGGATTTCAATAAGTAATCTAGGAAGAATTCCCGCAGGAAATTCTGAAGAAAGGGAGATGCTCCTATATTTCAAAAGTAAAATCTTGGTGAATCTACAAAGCAACTCGATTTGGATTAATTTCAACAGGATATCTAGGTTAAATCCCAAAATGATTTTCTTAGCTCACCTTGTGCATTAGGGCCATTCTAGACCCAAACCAAAGAATAAAAATAGAAAGAAAGCCCTCTTTTGCATTTTCTATGTAAATGTCAAGCGACAAGACAAGTGGCGCTCTTCAAGCGTTTCAAGGTGGAAGCTCTATACAACAGTGTTCGTGATTTGTCATAAGAGAAGGTGATGTGTGTATGTTTTGGTATCCGCATACAACAGTAACGCACACTACCACATGAAGGTTGAACTTTCATCCGCAGATAGCGCGGCGGTAGTGTCCCCCCGAGCATCCGCGGAGTGGGCACTCTTGATATTCTTATTCTTTGCCCAAACTGTACACTACGTCAGCGAGCTATTCCCATCATAATGCATGAGGAAGGTTAATAAATTCCATTTCCTGGTGGAATGTTTGAAGGGATCCCCAAAGAAACTCCAGGAGAAATTAAAAAAAAGACATCTAGGATGATCCGAGAAGGAATTTCTGAAGAAATCATAAAGGGCAAAACTCCTTTTCTCTAAAAAATCTTATCGAATTCCAAAAGATAACCAAGCGGCATGGTACAAGGTAATCTAGAAGAATTGTGGAGGAACTTCCTGAACATTTCCTAAAAGTATCTTAGATGAAACTTTTATAGGAATCTGTGAAGATGATACTCGTGGAGAAATGCCTTCCGGAAGGAAGTACATTTATATCCTTTTTTGTTAGGATATCGAAATTATGTTCCTGGAGATTAATAATTCCTGGAAGTATGTTATATTTTAAAGTGTCGATCCGGGTACTGGAACTGTAATATGTGTCATTCTTGCGTTCAACGAAAATAAATTTCCAAAAATGTGGTCACAAATGTGGTGAAAACCTCTTGTCGGCGCCACAGTCAGAAAACTGTAATTTGAACTGGTTGCAGATGTGCTAAAATTAACGTCTTTAACAATTAAATTTCGTAGTAAACAGCATATTTTTACTTTTGGAATGTGTTCTACAGTAAAACTTCCAATTCATATTAAAATGTTGCAAAATATTTTGTCAAAGAAACCTATTCCGTTTTTATCACTATTCCGTTTTTGTCAACTGAAAATCGCGGACCGTGTTGATAAAAACGGAACATACCTGTAGTACATAGTGACATGTTTTGCACGAGACGCGGATCTCACGCACACGAAGTATCTTCTTCCACATTTTTATTAGACTTACTTTGTTCTTCTCCTTCGTCTTTTTGCGTTAAAATACTGAAAATCGCTAGGTGGTTGGCGTCGGTTTGAATCTTGAACGGCAAGCCGAATCGAGAGTTAGCCAGAACCGGTGCAGTTATCAGCAGATCCGTCAAGGGAATGGTCACTGGTCAGCTCTCTGAAGCAATCAATACAACGGCGATAGTAATTAACCATCCCCAGAAACATGCTGAGTGAGCGAATCGAGGATGGTCTAGTCAAAGTTGACGTTCGTTTCAACCCTATCTGGGGTTTGGATGAACCCGAGGTAGGGGATTTCTCCAAGTCAATCCACAAATTTTCCGCGTTAAGTCGCCTCGCTACTTCCTCAAAAGCCCGTAAATGTTCGTCAAGCAAGTTACTGGCAACAACAATATCGTCCAGGTATACAAAAACGTTGGGTTGTAGTTCCCCGTAACCCAGGACCTGGTACATCAGCCTCGATAACGTTTCTGAGCTGTTGATCAGACCGAACGGTAGCCGGGTAAACTGCAACAGTCCTCGGCTGAAAACTCTGAACGCCGTGTATTTCCCAGAGTCATTATCCAAAGGTTGTTGCCAAAATGCTTTGGACAAATCGATGGTTGTTGGGTATTTCAACGAACCCGCCTGTCCAAGATTCTCTCTTGTTGATGCAGTGGATACGCATCTTACCGAGTCCTCTCGTTCAACTTTCTCGCATCCATACATATTGAAATCTTGATGTTCTGCTATCCATCTTCTTCGATCTTCTTCATTACGGGGACGATCTATAAGATGACCCACTCCCTGCTCTATCACTCTACCACTCCTGATGCTATCCACTTGTCCTTCTCTTCGTTCACACTCCGTTGCACTTTCAGGGACCAAAGGTATGGGTTCAGACGTACTAGGAGGCGCATTCGTAAAACTCTTCTCGAATTCGATTTTGTGGCTGATCAACGATATGGTTTCCAAGGGTCCTACTTCGACAAACGCCTTGAACTTGTTTTTTACATTTGCCAGTCGATCCTTTTGCTCCGGAGTCAGCATACTGGCTTCTTCCAGCTCTACTCGATCAGTCTCCTCGGCAACTTCTTAATCCTCTAGAGAGTTCTGGACGGTGGGTTGCTCCAGTAGTTCATACCTAATATGCGCCTCCGCTTCATCGAAGGAGCCACCACGGTAGTGAGAATCCGCGTTTTATCTTCAAAAGTTACCGGCAGGTTCACGTAGCCTTTGACTTGCAGCCGTTTTTTTTCGCGTTGTAACCTTCCGTTCGGTGCTGAAAACACTCAACTTCAGCTTCCAGATTAAATTTTCAATACCGCTCCGCTGTCCAAAAATCCCACCAATCGCAATCCCAACACACCTAATCCTTTAAACGAACGATTAGCTCCTTCTACCGCCACGAGTAGCTCTCTAACATCCGAACAATGAAAGTACAGTATGGGCAACTGTCTTTCCTATAATTGTGGAAACCACAAACAGTGTGATTTCCACAAACTACATGGTACATGTAGTACATGTACTCAAACTGTATGGTAGTGGAACTTTCATCTGCAGTTGTAGCAAGTTGTCCTATTCGGAACCCTACTCCGCGACCCGTTTTTCCAACGCCTGCCTGCTTGGTTCTGGTTGGCTTTCTTCACTTTTCCGCTTTCGTTTCCGCTTTTTGTTCCTCTCTCGCGCTTAGTATCATACGGCCGTATCTACAATGATCGATTTCTCTTCATCGATCTTCTCTTTGGTTAATAACTTGGCCAGGAAATCGTTTCTGGTTGTTTTTGTTGTTTTAGATGCTAGTCCTAGTCGTGCTTCACCGAAATGCACCGAGAGATCATCCGAAAATCGGTCGTATTTCGCGGTATAATCCAAAAAAAAATCGATAAAGAGAAATCGACCATTGTAGATACGCCCGTATGATACTAAACGCGAGTTATGTTCGTCGAAACTCATGCACCTGAGCCGGTTTCTGCGTTGGTTCGTGATCTCTGCCCTTTTTTTTTTTTTTTTTTTTTTCCTTCTAAACCATAGGGGGATAAATCTGCTCATCAGACACCCTAACAGGAAGGTTAGGGTAGTGTGGGGATGAGGCCGTCTTCTACAATGCCGGTAGAAGCCAGGACTACTCTCTCCTCGACCCACTAAAACACATTCCTATGGTCGCCAAACCCTACGTCTCTCCGGAACCACCAAAAAGGTATTGCTTCAGAGAGGGGCTAGTGCATATCGCACCCTCAAGGTTAGCTGCCGTAGCCTAGCAGCAACGAACATCGATGACTCGCACTGGAGAGTCCATCACGATAGCATGCTGGCGCTTAGCCAGTTTCCCGAGTGGTCCTCGCCACTCCCTTTGTCCTCGGAAGGCGGGCAGGGTCAACCCCGCCCGCGCCCTACTGCTGAGCGGACATCAAGAACTGATGCCCACGTGCAACCCGATCTGACCTGCCCGCAAAGGAAGGGTATTACTACCCTTCAGGCCCTATCAGATGCACCCGTAGGTTGCAGACAGCAGGATCTCACCTACCCCGACCCTAGCCGGGGACCCCTTTCCAACCGCGGGCTCAGATCCAACCCAGTAGACCGACGCCACGACAGCACCGCTACCGGGACTTCCTCTCCGCGGCCACTTAATCGCTGTAAGGGTCGATCTCGACCGCAGGGCACCGGTATGACCTACGAAGCCGACTTCGAACCCCTGGACCACCTCTTGTACTGCATCTGGACTAGCCATTCTCCGAGTCCACGCGCCACCTCCTCTGTAGCTCCCAGACGATATGGGTGATTGCCGTTGAAACGGCATTCCAGCTAATCTCATCCCTACACATTCTCTGGACCAAGTTGTCCGGAGTTGTGTCCTCCCCGCATGTGGCAAGCATGCGGTCACGCATTGTGCGAAAACGCGGGCACACGAACAACACGTGTTCCGCCGTTTCCTCTAAACCATTGCACACTGGGCATTCGGGAGAATCCGCATGCCCGAAACGGTGTAGATACTGTCGGAAGCAACCATGACCTGTAAGGACCTGTGTCAGGTGGAATGAAACTTCCCCATGGCGCCTATTAATCCAACTATCTACCCTCGGTATTAACCTATGGGTCCACCTTCCTTTGGTGGAACTGTCCCACGCGCGCTGCCATTTGACCATAGAGGCCATTCTGACAGTCTTGCGTATGCCTCTTGTGCCGCGCATTTCGAAGCACTCCATGTCCTCACTGATAAGAATGCTGATAGGCACCATACCAGTAATGACACAGAGAGCGTCGTGTGACACGGTACGGTATGCGCTTGCAACCCTCAGACACATAAGCCTGTAAGTACTTTCCAGCTTCCGTCGGTAGCATTCAGTACTTAGCGCGGTACCCCACGCCGGGCCGCCATACCTAAGTATGGACGTAGCAACACTAGCCAGAAGCTTGCGCTTACTGGCGTACACCGCTGAGCTATTGGACATCATCCGGGACAGTGCCGCAATAGCTGTGGAGGCTCTTTTACAGGCATAATCGACGTGGCTACCGAAGGTAAGCTTATCGTCGATCATCACGCCCAAGTGCTTGACAGAGCGCTTCGACAGGATAGTGCACTCTCCTACACTGATCTCCGTCTGCTGCGCCGACTGCATGTTGTTAACAACCGTCACCTCTGTCTTGTGGTGAGCCAGCTCCAGTTTTCTGGACCGCATCCACGCCTCCACAACCTTGATCGAGTGGTCGGTAGTCAACTTCACCTCCTCGATCGTTTCACCGTAGACTTCGAGCGTAATATCGTCGGCAAATCCGACAATCACCACTCCCACTGGGTACTCTAACCTCAACACCTCGTCGTACATGACATTCCATAACACCGGACCCAGGATGGAACCTTGCGGGACTCCTGAGGTTATGTGAAAGCACTTCCGACCCACCTCCGTGTCGTATACTAGTACGCGATTCTGGAAGTAGCTTCCGAGAATCTTGTACAAGTACTCCGGTATCCCCAGACGCAAGAGCGCATCAGCAATAGCAGCCCAACTGGCGCTATTAAATGCATTCCTTACATCCAGAGTCACTACCCCGCAAAAGCGAATTCCCCTCCTCTTAGGCTCGAGTGCTTTCTCGGCGGTTTTTGTAACCGACAAGATAGCGTCTACGGTGGACCTCCCCTTCCGGAAGCCATACTGGTTGCTCGAGAGACCATTTACGCCCTCAGTGAACTTCAACATTCTATTGAGGATGATCTTTTCGAGCACCTTCCCCGCCGTGTCAATCAAGCATATTGATCTATATGCCGACGGGTCTCCGGGTGGTTTCCCCGCCTTTGGCAATAGTACCAGGCTCTGCCTCTTCCAAGCTTCTGGGAAAACTCCCTCGTCCAGGCATTTCTGCATAGCAGACCTGAACATCTCGGGAGCTTCTGCAATAGCTACTTTTAAGGCCAGGTTCGGAACTCCGTCCGGACCTGGGGCCTTACCTACGCTAAGGGACTTAGCTATCCCCGCAAGTTCCACATCGGTGACCATTTCCTCATCGCCAGCCCCAGTCCCCGGCTGTCCTACGAAAGGAGGCCAAGGACTAGGATCATGACGCGGAAAAAGTCCTCCAATGATCCCCTCCAACATCTCTGGAGATTGCTCTGTAGGAGCCATCACACCTCTCGTCTTGGCCATAACGATCCTGTAGGCATCACCCCACGGGTTCGTATTGGCACTCTGACAGAGACCCTCAAAGCAGGCCTTTTTGCTTGCTCTTATCTCGGTCTTGAGCGCGGCTTTTGCAGCGGCGAACACCACCCGCCGTTCGTTTCGCTCTTCCTCTGATCGTGCTCGCTGCATCCGCCGCCTAGCCCGTAGGCAGGCGCGGCGCAGGTCCGCAATCGCGTCGGTCCACCAGTAAGCCGGTGGCCTCCCATTTCTAGGGTGGACTCTCCTAGGCATGGTCGCATCACACGCACGTGAGAGCACCGCTACCAGCTCGTCGCCGTCTAAACCGAGTAAGTTTCGCTCACGGCGGAGCGCTTCCCTAAATACCTCTTCGTCGAAGTATGATGTCTTCCACCTACGAGGGCTTGGCCTTGGCCTAGCCGCCTCTTCTTCTATCCGCTGTCTGCTGTTGTTGTAGTCGATACTGTAGCGAACCGCCAGGTGGTCGCTGTGAGTGTAGCCATCATCTACTCTCCAGTTCGAACTACTTGTTAGGCCAGGACTACAAAAAGTCACGTCAATAATTGACTCCGCTCCGTTTCGACTATAGGTACTCTTGGTACCGACGTTAGCCAAGTCGACATCTAAGATGGCCAGTGTTTCTAGCAGGATCTGACCCCGCTGGTTCGTGAAACGGCTTCCCCATTCCACAGCCCAGGCATTAAAGTCACCCGCTATTACCACCGGCCTTCGCCCTGTTAGCACGGTCGTTAAGCGGTCCAGCATTTGCGTGAACCGCTCGATCGGCCACCGCGGAGGCGCATAACAGCTACAGAAGAAGACCCCGTTTACTTTGGCGTCCACGAAGCCCTCATAGGTAGTAGACACCAACTCCTGCACGGGGTATTTACCCGTCGTCCATATCGCCGCCATTTTCCTGGTCCCATCCGAGGCCCAGTTGCCGTTGCCGGCGGGTACTCGGTATGGGTCCGAAATGATGGCGATATCCGTCTCCCACTCAGAAACCGCCTGACAAAGCAGTTGCTGAGCCGCATCACAGTGGTTCAGGTTCAGCTGCGTTACCTGCACTGTGATTTGTTGCTCACTGCGGCTTTCTTAAAGGCCGGGCACCCTGGACCACCCATCGCATGTCTGTTTTTCGAGGTTTTCCCGGTACAGATCATGCAGATGGGCGGACTCGTGCAGCTTTGGGCCTTATGACCTTCAGCGCCGCATCGCCTACACAGTTTGCGCCTGTCGGGGCCTTTGCAGTCCCACGACTTGTGTCCTGGTTCCAGACACCTGAAGCAAACCTCAGGTGGCTCGTGGAATGTCAGGTGACAAACACACCAGCCCACCTTAATACTCCCTACTTTAACGGACTTTTTAACATCCGCCACAGGTAGCTGAACCAGAGCTATCTGTGTCCCTGCTGGCCCTCTCCGTAGCTTAACGGCTGCGGCGGCCACCTGCACATCGCACTGTTGCCGCAGTGCCGTGACGAGCTCTTCCACTTCGGTGATCTCGTCAATGTCTTTGACCTTCAGAGTCGCCTCATGTGTCAGAGCCCTCACCTGCACACCTTCGCCAAGGACCTCTTCTGCCAGCCTTTTGTAGGCGGCGCCCTTGTGCTCCTTCTGGCGCTTCAGCTCCAGGATCATTTCGCCCGTACGAGTACGTCTAATACTGCGTACGTCGGCTCCAAGACCCTCAAGCTTGGCGTCGCTTCGCATCGTCTTCAAGACGTCCGAGTACTTGGACTGTTCCGTCTTGATGACGATAGCGTCGCCTTTCTCACGCCTGGCACCTGCCTTCCTACGCCTTGGTTTGGCGTCCTGTGCTTCTACCTGCGGATTCACCTTCTTCTTCTTCTTCCGCTCTACCTTTGTCCAAGGAGGGTCTTCTCCTTGGACCGCCCTGCTCTGTGGCTGCTGAGGGCCCACCATAGGTCGCAACCCCTTATTCCCATCATTCCGGGACGGGCCAGCCTTTTCAGGCCCACCCTTCCCAGCTTTCCGGGAACCCTGGCTGGGGTCCGACTTTCCAGCGTTACCACCGGCTTTCGGGGTTATTATACGCCTGGCCTTGCGGGCGCCGCCAGACAGCTCCTCACCTGACGGCTGCCTCGCCCGCTTCTGCGAATGCTTGTCGCTTTTATCGCGAGCATTCGCTTCCACTCTCTTCGGACTACCCGCGAAGGAGAAGGCCTCCGTTTGTGTAAACTTAGACGCTTTCTCCTTTGCGGGTTCCGCCGCTGCTGCAGCCAGCAACGCAACCGCGTGCTCCTGCTTGGCATTATCGACAGACGCCCTAAGCCGAAGCAAGGCCGTTTTCAGGTCCTTGCTTATATTCGACTTAGTTGTCGCAAAGTCGATAATTTTGCCGAGCTGCTGCTCAGCTACCTCAAATGCGGGCCGTCCTTTTTCTGCAACTTGGCTGATGGCCCTCAGCAACCATGCTCCGTCCATGACCTCCGCCGGCTGGCTTGCCGTGGAGTGGACAGGAGCTCCCACGCTTGAGCTGCGTAAGCAGCTTCCAGCACCTGACTCCTCGCTTCTCCTTGTCGGAGACCTCATCAACCCGCTTCTTGCGAAGGGGTTGATCGCACCGCTACTTCCACCTAGGTTATTTGATTTTGAATTCTTGCTCATTGTTCCCACGAGTTGCACGAGAAATAATGTCCACCACGCCAGAGCTCTGCATTAACGCGGTAAGGGACAGCATACTGTGGGGGGTGCCCAGGTACCCCACAGGCTCCGTTAAAGATCGAGCATCTTTTTCACCCCCTCGATCACTCATTCCTCGGCACGGGTCGCTAGACACCTTGAATTGGGGTTAGTAGTCCTATTCTTAGCCGGCAACTACGCGGCTGACTCGCAAGCGGGGGGGTGCGTCAGGCCCCAGGACATCCGTCCCTGCTGCCCTGGTACATCCACATTGCACATGTTGACCGAGTCCAGTTTCCTTTCCAATAGCCAAAGAGCTTTCAAAGTTCAGTCTCCTTTCACCACCAGCACGTTTTTGCAGTCGAACCGAAGGTTTCGGAATACGATGTCGAACTGCCTTTCTTCCCACAGTGGAACGGCCATGTTGCGTTAAATTTCGACTACCGCATTGGAGTAGTCTTTTTATCAAAATTCTGTTCCCCTACACATAGTTATTGCTTGCATTGATTTCGTTCACTTTTGTAGTTCCGATAAAGCTCCAAACGCTGGTTCTGGAGCCCTCCCCACTGGTTTCTAATGTGGCCTCAGACTATTGTCTTGCAAACCGTTCCTTAGGTTATAAAAAAAACGCGGTTTGATGTATCTCAAGCATAAGTTTGGTTCACTTTTGTTTTTGACCACTTTCGGTGGGACACCCGCAAGGAATTCCACAGCACTACCGATTGTCCTTAATATGGTATAAAAGTACTCCATTGGTTACCTAAAAATCCGCGATTGGATGTATCGCATGTATGCATTTGATTCACTTTCACATTTGACCACTTCCAGTGGGACACCTGGGACCGGTACCGGGACACTACCAGTTGTCTCAAATATGGTCTGAGACTATGTTCTAACGATTTTTTTCAACAGGTTATCGAAAAATCTGCGATTTGACACTCTTTAATACGACACCTTTAATTCGTCCATCGTTCTACACAGTAAATGCGAATGATCCAATATTGTACTAATACCCACACCCGCAGCAGCTTTTCTTGCAACTGCTACATCCGGAAGTTCAAATTTGGTGCTATCCGGCACCTGATCCGTCTGGAGAACAACTGGAATGCATTCCGAAAGTCATCAATCATAGAAAGAACAAGCAATCAATTCACACCACTACAATCTCAGTAGGATTTGTGTTCAATAACAAACCCGAAAATTAAAACAAAAATAAAATAGAGTTGCCAAATGGCAATGAACACGATTGTGTAGGGTGATCAATTTGTCGAATTAAAAGTTTACCCCGGTTATTCGACAGCAATAATTGTTGCTGTTGGTACCGCATGCATCGGTTTGGTACAATTTAACATTTCATCACTTCCGGTGGGACACCCACAACCATTTCCGAACTGTACCGATAGTCCCTAATGTGGTCTGAGACTAGTTCTTGCATAGTGTTAATAAGGTTTCCTGAATAGTATTCATGGGTTTGGTTCATCTTTGCATTTGGTTAGTTGCATTTGGAGAGACACACGAAATCAGTTCCGGAACACTAGCGGTTGTCCCAAATGTGCACGGGAACTTTTTGCACAGACAAAGAGACGTAACTCTTACAGAAAATTCATCAACAACTTTTGCCAGGTGTCTTTTTCATGAGCACACTGCCACCTGTTGGTACAACCGCGCAAGACACTGTCAGCCGAGATGAAATTTCGTTTAGACTTTTGTCTTACACGCACGCTACCACACAAATCACCTGCAATTATTATTTGCATCTTTCAGCAACGTGTACACTAGCAAACGTCAATGCGATCGTACACTAGCGGAAGGATCGCGGAAATCAAATTCAATTCAATTCAATTCAATTTATTGGAAAAAACATATATCCTAAGTGTACCTGCTTACGATCCCTAATGAATTACATTCTTTTAAAGGGTCGTTAGGTACATAGGTAACACAAATTAAATTTGTATTGCTCGTTAAATGCATGTGCCAAGCCGTTTCGAAGAGTGTTACGTATGTTTGTCTGTGCTATTTTCTTGCTAACCGTTTATCAGGTTACCTAAAGGGCCGCGATTTGATGCGTCGCATGTATGTGTTTGGTTCACTTTTATATTTGGCCACTTCCGGCGGGACATCCGGAACTGGTTCAGATGGTCTGAGCCCATTTTCTTGCTTACCTTTCATACGGTTATCGAAAAAGCCGCGATTTGATGTGTCACATGTATGTGTTTTTTGCTTTTTCATATCTGGTCCCTTCCTGGGGTACTGTTTCGGAACACCATTTTCAATAGGAAACAATGGGACCAGATTTCGCATCGAATGAGTCTTCGGTCATTGAAATCGATTGAAGTTTACTGCCATAAAGTGATGTGAGTTTTTTTTTACACACACAAGTCTAGGTTTATGTGACTCGACCATCCGGGCCTTCTATCAAACAGTTATTTTCGGAGTGAGCATACAGCGTTTCCAGTACACTTAGTGTGCAAGGAAGGCAAAAAATCATCAAAAACTTAAACTAGAAAATCAATCAAAACTCAGTATAGTAGATTTTGTGTTTTGTGTATTTTTATCACAGAGAACAGACGTCTATCTTTGCTTTCTGCCTTGTGTAATACTTTGTAACGGTCATATTAGAGTATGTGATTATGCTCCCGTTACGTGGCGCTAGCATCCCATCACTTTCATTGTCGTGTTGTCATCCAATCTTTGTTTCCAATGCTCGCCGTTTTTGGCCGTTTGGCACTCGTATCTCTTTGTGGGCTAGTGTATTTAAACGATGAACACTGCCATCGTGGGGCCAAATTGACTTTATATGTGGGGCAGTCTCCGTTGGTGGCGTTGAGGTACCTACATCTAAACCCCTTACACACGATTTCGACGTATTTTTGTTCGAGCTTAAACGTCTGTTCTCTGTGTTTTCATGTTCAATTCAGGGCCTTTATTAATTCAGTAACCTATTCTAATCGTGTCAAATACGTCAACATTTTAACTTATGTAAAGGCCACTTTATATACAAATCACCCAAGCCGTTCATATTTTTTCATCTGCTAAATAAAAAAAGATGCAATTTTAATAAAAGTATCTTGCGTGATAGTGAATCAATTTACTGCAAAGTGGTTAGTCGACAACCTGGAGCGTCCAACATTGTTCTGATCCTCACAATTTCCTGCACACATTTAATTTAGATTGTCGGAATATCAGCATTTCCTTAGCAATCTCAGCAATTTGAACAGTTCTTTGCTAATATTCGGCAATGCATGGAAGCAAGAGTAGCCGAAAAACGAATCCTTCGCAAAAAGACAAGCAGGCATGAGGAAAATATGATTGCTCAAGCGCAAGAGCGTATGGAACAAAATGATATGCGGAGGTTTCACGAAACTAAACTGGCAATGGCATGTGGAGAAAAACAGCGCCTCCTCCTGTCATGTGCAGTGGCCGTGATGGAAACTGTCTTATAGGGTGACTGCCAGATGGAGAGAGTTCTTCGAGGGTTTGTTGAACGGTTGAATAGCCATTAGATGACGACAGAACAAGGCAGCTGGGAAGGACGAACTCTCGGAAGAGTTTCACAAGCACAGTAGTGCGCAGCTGTATCAAATCTTACACCGTACCATATTGAAAATATGGTAAAAGCATGACAGTTCATTGGAAAATCTCATTTGCCCTCTATATAAGAATAGGCATCGACTGGACTGCTCGAAATATAGAGGAATAACACTTCTCATTTCAGAGTACAAGGTTTTATCCTGAATTTTGTTTAACAGGCAGGGCCATTTTCGGTCTGCAAAAGCTGCAGAGACCGATCTATTCTCCATCTCAAATCACTGAAAGTAAAACATGAAATTAGTATGAAAGAAAATACATTCACGCCCTTAAGGACAGACTTGTTAGAATCCCAAAATGGCTGCCACAATGGCCAACTTCGGCATCTACTCACGATTTTGAGCGCACCGTATTATGCTATGTTCAAGTGCACAACAAGCCTGAGGTTGGGCCAAAAAAGTTTTAATGAAACATTTAAAAATTAATGTTCAAAACCCAGTAAATATTATTTCGTGGAAATCCAAAAAATAGCAGGCAGAAAGCTGCACTAATCATTGTAAATATGGTAGTATTGTAGGTATTTAAGAAACATTTTGATAAGTATTGTAATTTTTGTTAAATGTAAAATGTTGTTTAAATAAAAAAAATGAATTGTTGAAGCGGGGTTTCAAGACGTTTGTCCTTAAGTGAAGAATTTAGAGTTTAGAGAGGGAATCGCGCCACTTGGGCGGTGGCTTCTATTTTCGTCTGTTTTTCGCTATAACTCAGTCAAATTTGAACCAATTGATACAATTTTTGGAATGCGGTGAGATAGGTATAGTATCTACTGTAACAACCAATATATCCACGACTTCGAAACCCTCTCCTACCTTCAACCCTGATCAACGTCGCACAGTGGGCAAAATCGACCCAAAAAACGAATCTTTTAACGCCGCTAGTTTCGGTACGTGAAGTTGACCATTTCTGACGTAAAAAAATACGAGAAATCGATTGGTGCTAAATTCATTCACCGCACGGCACGGGAAGTGGTCCATTTTGCCCTTTTTTCATACAATAATAGAATCAAAATGTACTTTCAAACAATAAGCACAACTGTAGATCGTTGAAAATAGCTGCAGATATAATTAGTGGTTCATAGCAATCATAAAAATACCATAAAGATCCTTTCAAGTGCTTATTTTGCCCCATATGCCCCAACAACGGCCGGAAATTCACACTTTTACCTAATTATGAATAGATTTTTAATGTTACTGATTTGAAGTTGATTTTTTTGGCATAAACAAAAAGCGCTAAATCTATTATCACCAGGATCATCTTCGGGAGTTGTCCAATTTGCCCCATTTTGCCCTATTTTCCTAGAAGGAGATTTAAAATGTATTTATAAGAAACAGATACTGCTGAGGAACGTTAACATTAGTTTTAGGTGCAATAGGAAGCAATCAGTGAAGTACTAGATTGAAAGTAGTGAGCTGGATTTTTGTATGGTGAGATGATCAATTCTCCATTTCTGCAATGAAATGGCGCAAACAGCGTGGGTTATATGATTTCTTGACTAATTTGATGCTGTTTGAGCAAAAGTTTGGGTAACTGCATTGTTGTATTATTTATTTCTTGCAACTTCAACAACACAGTACCCAAACTTTTGCTCAAACAGCATCAAATTAGTCAATGAATCATATAACCCACGCTGTTTGCGCCATTTCATTGCAGAAATGGAGAATTGATCATCTCACCATACAGAAATCCAGCTCACTACTTTCAATCTAGTACTTCACTGATTGCTTCTTATTGGCAGCTAACAGTAATTATGCGCGTATATGAAAGATCTTTTCCCTATTTAACCCTACATGCCCCAAAACCTGCTGGATAATACCATATTTTGTATGGTTTTGCAATGTCACTGATTGCAAAACAAATGAGATCATTTTTGATATATACGAATGCGGTTTATCGATTAATACTAAAATCATTCTCGGAATGGTACAAACAGCTGTCCATTTTACCCCCATTCGCCTTGCTTTTTTATGTAATGAATTATAAGCTGATATATAAATTCATTAAATTAATAAATTAGTTTCCCTCATTTTCATTGGTGCTGAAACCAACGTAAACGAAAATGCAGTCATATATACGACTTTTTCTATAATTTTAGCTTCTCATGGGGAATTAGGGTATAATAAGTATTTTATAAAATGTGCCAAATATAAACAAAACTGATTAAATAGGCCGTCTTAAAGTACCAATATGTATATATTAAAGATGCTACATTTAATCAATTCTGAGCATATTTGCCACATATTAACATTAAAATTAATGCTTATTTTGCCCTCAGTTCCCCACCAAAAGCAAGAATTGGAAAAAAAAGTCATATATTACAGTTACTGTCCTTTTGATTACATTGCTTTCAGTACCAGAAGTCGATGAATTCGGACATAAGCAAACACGAGAAATCAATTTATTCATGAGACGACAAAACATCAGGGCGAATTGGGGTAAAAGGGACAGCTGTTTGTACCCTCCCGTGATTCTAAAGCTAATCGATAAACCGTATTTGTATGTATAAAAAATGACTTCATGTTGCAACCATGATGTAGAGTGATGTTACAAAACAATACAGAAAATTTCATCATCCAGCAGTTTTTGGGGCATGTAGGGTAAAATAGGGAAAATATCTTTCATATACGAGTATGATTACTGTTAGCTGCCAATTGCACCAAAAACTAATTTTAACGTTCCTTAGCAGTATCTGTTTCTTATAAATACGTTTTAAATCTCATTTTTCAATGAAAATAGGGCAAAATGGGGCAAATTGGACAACTCCCAAAGATGATTCTGGTGATAAAAGATTTAGCGCTTTTTGTTTATACCAAAAAAATCAACTTCAAATCAGTAACATTAAAAATCCATTCATAATTAGGTAAAAGTGTGAATTTCCAGCAGTTGTGGGGGCATATGGGGCAAAATAAGCTTTTAAAAGGATCTTTATTGTATTTTTATGATTGTTATGAATCTCTAATTATACCTGCAGCTATTTTCAACAATCTACAGTTGTGCTTGTTGTTTGAAAGTACATTTTGAATCTCTTCTTGTATGAAAAAAAGGGCAAAATGGGGCAAAATGGACCACTTCCCGTGCCGTGCGGTGAATGAATTTAGCACCAATCGATTTCTCGTATTTTTTTACGTCAGAAATGGTCAACTTCACGTACCGAAACCAGCGGCGTTAAAAGATCCGTTTTTTGGGTCGATTTTTCCCACTGTGCGTCGCTTGCAAAATACGCTCTCCGATTGCAATAGGATGAGATTGTTGGAGTACGATAACCGACTGGATGAGCCGGGGTCAGCGGATTGCCGTTTAGTGTTGAATGATATTGATATCGGATAACTGTTATTAGAGTTTTATTATAAGTTTTCCTAATAAAGTTTTCTAACGTAACCGTCGCGTTACACTACCCATGTACAATATTTCAAGTCAACTGGTTCAAAACTGACTGAGTTATAGTGGAAAATAGACGAATATAGAAGCCACCGCCCAAGTGGCGCGATACCCGACATAAAACAGAAGCAACGACCTATTGAGTGAAATCATTCCGCATAATTTATAGGTGTTAGAAAGGTTTCACCACTCAGCCTATTCTTCGCCTTGGTTCAAGGAGGTGGGATCTAGTAATCCTACATTATAGAGATCTGCGGAGGCGGCCATTGTAAGCCAATCGTGCAGAAAGAACTGTCAAAGTGTGAGCCAAATGAACAGGCTGATCGTTCGTAAGAAGGCGTCGATTGAACGGTATTGCAATCCGAACTAAATAAATTAAAATTATTTATTTTTAATATCGAGAAATTGACGGTATATGTAAGTTTAGTAAAAAGATAGAATTTAATTAATTCTGCTTTCAAAAGCTCAAGCTTATGACGAAACTTTTGTTGCTGCACTTCTCGAAAAAACTTTCATTGCTGCTTCTTGCTTTAGTTCTGACGATATGTTTAGCTTAACACTTTGCAATAAATTTCAGATTTCATCGATTGCTCCGCTATTTTTTTCAAAATTTTGAAAAAAAAAATTCTATCATAATTAGAAAATGTAAACAAAACAACTTGAACCACTACGAAGTCACGCACAAAGTTTGAACATCTAGCTTTGCAGCAAGTGTTGGCAGCTGATGCAAACAAAATGAACAGCGTTGCCGAATCGACATATGTAACTTCCGCTTATCTCTATGTAGAGGATTTCTAGTGGGATCTAAGCAATACGAAATCATTTTTACAATTCTTCTGACTGCCTTTTTCGATTCTCCACTCTTGTCCATAATGATCAAAAAGGATAGCTTAGCTCCCATTGAGTTCATTTTATAAAGAAAAAGAGCTTCAAGTATATCGTTAGTTTTTTTTTACTTCTATGGTTGACCGCTACTTTCCAATATACAGACACCGCTATGCAAATCTTCCTACGATGCAAAGAAAAATTTATGAATGTTTGCCCGTAGCCATCACACACTACTGCTGGTCAATTTTTGCATACAAAATCCTATTCCCATGTTCTCCAAAGCCATCGAGTATTTCACATATCTATATTCATGAATACCAATTGCAAACAAAAAAGTAGTAGCCACAGGCTAGTGTGTTGCAATCACTTTATTCTCCTCGATTTTCATGGAACGGAGTTCCACAACCATAGATGCAAAACAAAAAACTACATAGAAACGAAAAAAAACTCCACTGCACTTTCGAAATCACTACGCTTTCACACAAGGATGAACACCGATCATCCAATTATTAACGTGTCCTCAACTCCGAAACGGAGCGCAAGCCTACTATGATTCAATCCCGATCAGCCAGTCAGACAGATGTGACTATGCAAATGCATCGTCGTCGGTTGCACTCACTCGTGTGTGTGTCGAGCAATTGAGCGAGGAAAATGAAATTTCGACAACCGCAGACGGGGGCGTCATGTGGAAAGAAAATCAGCGGAAACGTACCAGCAGCTTGGCTTCCAGGTAGGTAGGTAGGGGAACAAAGCCCAAAATGCCAAGATGGGGTAAAATGGCCCAACTCATAAAATCATTCCTGAATGGGACTTGATCATTGCTATAGGTAAATGGTGTCAAGATATGTTTGCATCAAACATTCTTCTAGAAGCTAGGCCACCAAACCCACGAAAAATCCTTTGATTTCCCAATGAAAATTGGCAACTTCCGGTTTTTCGTGCTTGCAATTAAGGTTTTCTGGTGATTTTATTACCAGCCAAGTGTTTCCAACGAGATTGAGGCACGCATGGAGACGCATGGTTGTTGATGTCTAAGCTTTCCATGTTAGGGGTCATTAAAATATTACGATCATCGTTTTGCGGGGAGGGGGGTAAAACTCCATTTATTGAGTATACGAAAAAAGCGTGACACAGGGGGGAAAAGGAGTCGGAAATGCCCGAAAACTGATGGACGTAATTTTTGAATGTTTTCATGAAGTGGCATCTTACCCCATGGCAGATGGTCGTTTTGCACCACTTCCGTTTTACGAATCAGTTTTTAAAGTCGCTGAAAATCGATGAAAATGCAATAGTTTTGTGAATATTTTTGATGAACTATCAAGCAAATATTGTCTAGTTGCTGTTACCACTTTGGAAGCCTAACAAATGAGGCTAATTATCATTGAAAACGATGAAAGTTTGAAAAATGGCATTTTACCCCACTTGACCCTAAACGGCAATGTGCGTGTTTGCATTCGTTAGCATGATACTTATTCCGGCATCTCTGGTGGCATTCTCTTGCAGGAAGATCAACAGACATTTCGAACTGTGCGGTACGCTTGACTGCCTCTTCCTCAACAGCCGCATATGTGACGTTGTTGGAGGAAAATACCTCTGAGAGAGTGGTCCTTAAAACTCAAACAGGTGAGCGTACGTGTCGGGAATGTGCGATTATGTCGCTAACGAGCTTGTCGGCTTCCAAGTTTTGCGAGTGTCTTCGTCTCCGTGCGTTGTCGTCGTCGTTATCCAAGTAATCCACGGGGAGCTAACTTTTCGACAATCGCAAAAGTCAATGCAAACAGAGAGCTAATTAGCTTCCGCTTTCAGTGTGCCGTGTGAGTACACATACATTTAGTGTCATCAACTACAAAACTACAAGATAAATGCTTTACAACTTTCGTTTGCTCACTAATCAATGGACTTTATTTCGATGGTGCTGTAGTATGACCATATGACAGTCTAGATGCTCAGAACCTGCGTGTAAAGATACAAAGAGTTGAATCGTACAATCATCTAGTTGTCTGGTAGTTTGAAGCATGTTAATTTTATAGATTGGTATCTAAAAGGCCACCTATAATGGAAAACAACGCAGCAGTAGTACCATAGATTTAATAGGTTGTATTTTTTCGTTCTTTTATCTGTGTTATAGATGTATCAGTTCAGTACCTAAGTAATAGAACTAGCTGAATAGTAGTTTCTTAAACTAAAGTTTGCTTAAGAGTAGTTTGTTCCACTCTTATAAAGCAAAAATGTTTGCTGGGTAGTTCACAAAAAATCTTAATAAAATGATCTTCACATTGTCAACTAAGCCTATGTTTACTCTTAGATAATAGGCAGCTGTATCTGATCAAGAGAAGAACAAACGAAATATTAAGAGCGAAATTGTTAATCAAGACCAAAATATTGAACGAAATGCGAAGATACAGGAAACTACTTTTACGAAAAATAGTAAGACACGAACAAACAACCGAATGCAAACAAAAACGAATAACACTAGTTTACAGCATTTTCGAACTCGGTAAGCTGATGATCATTTTTGGTGTAGAATCATGCCCTGAGTTCGAAAACGCGAAAGAAAAAAATTACAGTAGAGCGGAAATTTTTTCGACTTTCCATACAAGGTTGATGATTTGAAATCGATTTTTGTTCTATTTTTAAGCAAAGTCGCTCACTTCAAACATCTCATTCTTCGATATCAATGCTCCGATTGAGCTGAATTTTTTACTGTAACTTGCCTACATATGATATGTCGAATAAACTTTGAGAAAGAATTTTTAGATTGTTTCTTTCTTATTGAAAAAAATACATTTCTTCATATATTTTTGGAAATTTGGGTAAAATTTAAGAAGATCGTCCCTAAAACACGCCAATATCTTGAATTTTATCAATCTGACGCAAAACCTGCATTCAGATGATCAAATGGTATTGTATTCAGCTTTTAATTTATGGAAAAAGATTTGAAATTGGTTGAACAAAACGCAAGATATTTGAATTTTAGTAAATTCCATATTTTTAAAAGTTGTAAAGCTCGGTATTGGGCAAAAACTCAAAAACTGCTCTACGTTAAATTTTTTAAAGCACGGTTTCGAAATCAGCACTAAATTGTGCTTCAAAAATTTTGGTCGTTCACAGAGGTTCACGACTTTCATTTTATTTTGTAAACTAGTTTTATGTACCTGGTATGTAAGGCACACCGGGGCAAGTTGAAACGGGTGTGGCAAGATAAAACAGCGGACTAACATGATGTTATCCAATGATGGTGAACAGCTCGAATGCCATAACACATAGGGTGCCTGTACCAATTATGGCACTACCTAAGGAAAACTATTTGCACAAAAATAACGAGAAGACCAACGAATGGCATCAATATGTTAAAAGATAACTAAGTTTTCCATAGTTTACAGGAAAAATATAGAAGCGGATCCAAACTACTTTTAGTATTTGTTACAGCGTGTGCCAATGATAGGAACCCTGTACCAGTTATGGTTACATTTTTTAACTTCGGTTCCTTTTCGCACTTCAAAAAAGGGTTCAAGGAAGCCGAAATTTGAAGGAAAAAGATTTGTTTCTAACATAATTTGATCAAAGTATGGAGTTTAAATAAGTGCAACCATCTTTTGTGAACGTGATCTGTTGTTCACAATTTTTTTTCTTGTTGATTTACATCGTTAAAGGGTGAAAATCAACTATAGCGAATAATTGGTACTATAGCCATAATTGGTACACTTACCCTAGTTTTTGATTGAAACAATCTTTTGGCGAAAGAAAAATTTCTAAATTGTATTGAAATCCATTTAAAAACTTCGCGTTTCAACTTGCCCCGGTGCACCTTAAATTATTTCGTTTCTCAAAACTTTAAGGTATTCAGGATGTTCTAGGTTGTTAATATGGTCTCACAAATATTGCAATTTTACTTTAATGGAGGACTCGATTTGCATTTGTCCCGGGTGCACCCAGGGAAGTGGCCAAAGTGGTTATTCTAGCAACATTGTCAGAATCAATCGTGCGGCACATCAAACATCATGATTTGTTGAAACATGAAGAAAAATAGTCCTTCCAGGCTTCTAAGACCCCTCGGAAATGGCCTGGCCATACCCGGAATGTTCCGAGTGCCCCCAGGGATGTGACAAAAGTGGCCATTTCCACAATATTATCAAAATCAACCGGGCGACGCCTCTAACTTCATGATTTGTCGAAACCTAAAGGAAAAGAGCCCTTCTGGCCACATGGGACCGGTCTGGCCATATCCGGAATGTTCCGGATGCCCTCAGGGAAGTGGTCATTTCTCAAACATAGTCAAAATCAACCGTGCGACACCTCAAACTTCATGATTTGTCGAAACATGAAAGACAACAGTCCTTTTAGGCTCCCATGACCCCTTAGACTGGTTGTGACCACACCCGAAATGTTCCGGATGCCCTCTGGAAAGTGGTCAATATTGCCATTTTCACAACGTTGGTCAAATCAATCGTGCGGCCCCTTAAACTTCATGATTTGTCAAAACGTGGAGGAAAATTGTCCTTCTAGGTTCTTATGACCCCACGGGGACGACCTGGCCATACCTGGAATGTTTAGGGTACCCCCAGGGATGTGGCAAAAGTTGCCATTTCCACAACGTTGTCAAAATCAACCGTGTGACACCTCTAACTTCATAATTCGTTGAAGCATTAAGAAAAATAGTCCTTTTAGGACCTTATGGCCCCTTGGGACCGGTCTGGCCATACCCGGAATGTTCCGGATACCCTCAGAGAAGTGGTCATTTCTTAAACATAGTGAAAATCAACCGTGCGGCACTTCTAACTCCATGATTTGTAGAAACATAAAGGAAAATAGTCCTAATTAGCCCTTAAAGTCCCTTGAAGCACCCCTGAAATCCCTGTTAACCCATTGAAACGCCAACAAAACCTGACGGAACGCCCTTCCCCAAAGTTATCCACAAGCCTATCTGAAGACTACTTTTGGGTTGCAGGAAACCTTTTTGACATACGGTTCGTATGCATATGAGCTATGTTGTTTAAAGACGCCTTTTTACATTTCTCCACTTAATCGATATATTACATGACAGATTACGTCACCGCTTTGCTCCACAGGGCATTGAAAGATTCGTAAAATTTCCGCATATCATTTTGTTCCATACTTTTTTTGCATCATAGTAATGAAATTCTCCTCATACTGCGTGTGGTGAATAATTTTCTCGTCTGCTCTCATTCCCTGTTTCGTTCTCTGTCGGCTACCAGATACTTCAGGTATTTTTTCTCATCATCCTCAGGGAAGAACTCCCCATCGAACCAAGATATTTTGAAATAAATGTTCTCATTTGCTCTCCAACAAGCCTTCCAATCGTCTCACCTTCCTTCAAACCCAATTTCCTTACACATTGACACAATCATCAACTCACAAAATAAAATCTTAACATGTAACATACATTGTATCTATTCATCAATTCAACAGTTGAAGTTTGTGGAATATATTTCAGCGAATTCCGATTCACATTTTTCACAAGACTGAAATTCTTGGAAATCACCGACTCACCTAAAAACACAGTCAACTGTAATCAAATTTCCAACATCGCAAACACCAAAAACATCTCATTTCTCAAAATTGGCGCTATCACAGGCTTTCGTCCGCTTCGATGAAGAAGCGAAAATGAAATATTACCTACACACAAAATTTCCATATGTTACCCGTTGACTCTCGTTGTTGGGTGAACAACGAAAAACACGAACGTTTTCCACGCATCCTATTCAAAAATAATATCGGCGCGAGAAATGGTTGCCCGATAAGGCTGACAGTGCACAAGATAGATGGCTGGCCATATTTTCGGCCTATGTGGAACCGGCGCGGTGGCTGCCCGAAGCAATCCGCCGGATCCAGCAGTCAGCACCTTATTTATCACCTCCACCATAGAGTTCCACACGGAGTGATGATAGTGAATGTAGTAGATTTGAAACTTTTTTGGCGCTCGGCTCTTGCCAACGGAATTTGTTAACAAAGGATTTAGTTCGAATTTACTTTTTTTTTCGCCTGTTGCCGCCCAAACAAGCAGTACACAAATTGGCATCAGATTCTGAATCTCCAGCCACTCCTACGCTGCGCATCCAAGTACAGAGCAGTGCAGCAGCAGAGAGTGTCCGAAATGGTTGAACTAAATTGAATTAGACTGCCACATTTCATCGTAACGGACAGGCAGGCAGGCAGGCAGGCAGGCAGACCCTCGCGCGGAGGGAGTGCAGTGCGTTTCCAGTTCAGTGATCCAAAATACGGCGCAGCGATAACGAAAAATCCACGCTTGTTACGTTCTGTGAAGCGTAATGGAAACTCACTTCACATGGCGGGGTACCTACTGGCTTCAACATAAACACGCTGAATGTTTTCTGAGCAGAACATGCTAAAATTGATTGAGAAATTTATCCAAGAATTCCTTCTGGTTTTGATGCTTCCAGGAATTTTTCAAGAAATATTCCCAGAAAATCCTCCAGGAACTCTGCCAGAAATTTTCCATACAATTTCCTCAGCAATTTCACCAGGAATTCCTTTGGCAATTCCTCAGGAATTCCTTCAGAAATTCCGCAGGTACTACTTCGGGAATTTCCCAGGAATTTCTCCAGAATTTCTAAGGAATTCCTCTGGAAACTTTTCAGGAATTTCTCTAATGATTCCCCTAGAATTCCTCCTTGAATTCCCCAGGAATTCCTCCTTGAATTCCTCAGTAAATTTCTCCGGGAATTCCCCAGGAATTCCTCTGAGAATTCCCCTGGAGGAATTCCTGGCGAATTCCTGGAGGAATTCCTGGGAGGATTCCTGGCGAATTTCTGGAGGAATACCTGGCGAATTCCTGGCCAATTCCTGGCCAATTCCTGGAGGAATTCCTGGCGAATTCAAGGCAAAATTCCTGGAGATATTCCTGGTGAATTCCTCGAGGAAATCCTGGTGAATTCCTGGAGGAATTCCTGACGAATTCAAAGCAAAATTCCTGGTGAATTCCTTGAGGAATTCCTCGCAAATTTCTAAAGGATTTCCTGATGAAATCCTTGAGGAATTCTTGGTGACATCCTGGAGGAATTCCTTAACAATTTCTGGGAAATTTATGGAAGAATTCCAGGGGAATTCCTCGAGGAATTCCTGAGGGATTCCTGGAGGAATTGCTGGGGAATTTCTGGAGCAATTTCTGGGAAATTCCGGAATGAATTCCTGGGGAATTCTTGAATGAACTCCTGGAGAATTATTGGGGGAAATTCCTGGTAAATTTCTGGAGGAATTTCTGGGTAATTTCTGGAGGAATTTTCAAGGAATTTCTGCGGAATTTCTGGGGAATTTCTGGAGGAATTTCTGGAAAATTTCTGGAGGAATTTCTGGAGGAATTCCTGGGGAATTACTGGAGCCTGGAGGAATTCCAGAGGAATTCCTGGAGGAATTTCAGGGGAATTCCTGGAGGAATTCTTGGGAAAATCCTGGAGGAATTCCTATGGGAATTCCTGGGGAATTCCTAGGGGAATTCCTAGGGGAATTCCTGCGGAATTCCCAGGGTAGTTGCTGGGGAATTCCCAGGGTTATTCCTGGGGAATTTCCAGGGTAATTCATGGGGAATTCCCAGGGTAATTCCTGGGGAATTCCCAGGGTAATTCTTGGGGAATTCCCAGAGGAATTTCTGGGGAATTCCCAGAGGAATTCCTGAGGAATTTTAAGAGGAATTGCCGGAGGAATTTCTGATGAATTTCTGGGGAAATTCCTAAGGAATTCCTGGAGAAATTCCTGGAGAATTCCTGAAGGAATTCCTGAAGGAATTCATGGGGAGTTCCTGGAAGAATTCCTGGGGAATTCTTGGGGAATTCCTGGGGAATGCCTGGAATTCCTCCAGAAATTACCAAGGAATTCCTCCAGGAATTCCCCAGGAATTCCTCCAGAAATCCCCCAGGAATTCCCCAGGAATTCCTCCAGAAATCCCCCAGGAATTCCCCAGGAATTCCCCAGGAATTCTTCCAGGAACTCTCCATGAATTCCTTCAGGAATTCCTCCAGGAACTCCACCAGGAATTCCACAGGAAATCTCAAGGTTTTCCTCCAGGAATTTCTCCACGAATTCCTCCAGGAATTCCTCCAGGAATTCCTCCAGGAATTCCTCCAGGAATTCCCCAGGAATTCTTCCAGGAATTCCCCATAAACTCCTCCATGAATTCTCCAGAAATTCCTCCAGGAATTCCCCAGGAATTCCCTAGGAATTCCTCCAGGAATTCCCTAGGAATTCCTCCAGGAATTCCCTAGGAATTCCTCCAGGAATTCCCCAGGAATTCCTCCAGGAATTCCCCAGGAATAAGTCAAGGAATTCCGCAGGAATTACTCCAGGAATTCCCCAGGAATTCCCCCAGGAATTTCCCAGGAATTCCTCAAGGAATTCCCCAGGAATTACACCAGGACCTCCCCAGGAATTCCCCCAGGAATTCCTCCAGGAATTCCTCCATGAATTCTTTCAGGAATTCCTTCTGGAATTCCTTCAGGAATTCCCCAGGAATTTTTCCTGGAAATCCTCCATGAATTCTCCAGGAATTCCTCCAGGAATTTTCCAGGAATTTCTACAGGAATTCCTCAAAAAATTTTTTCATGAATTCCCACAGGAATCACTTCGAAAATTTCTTTAGGAATATCCACAAGAATTTCACAACAAAAGAGTAAGAGATAACTCAAATTCGCTTGATTTTGATTCACAGTGCATCAAACTGTAACAGCGGATATCATAGCACTGGCCACGATGATAGAACCAAAAGCAACGTTAATATGCGAAGCAGTATTTTTAGAGCTCATCCGCATCCGATGAGTTCTGCTGGCTGTGTTTAGTACCTACAAGGGAGGAAGAGGATGCACTCTGCACACCGACCGAATCCAATGAACAAATCCAAAGCCCAATTTGCTTGATGGGATCAAAACGTCAAGTGGGTGGGTAGACAGAAGGTGGAGAAGGGAAAAAAGTTCAAACCCGGTCCAACGAACCGGATAAAATCGTTGCGTTCATCGGAAAGCGAATTTTGAGTCTGGGGATGGAGGGCCGGAGTCAGACGATAGCGCTGATGCTGGTTGATGATGATCACCACGATAAACTTCACGGGAAAGTCCTTCCAAATAGTATCAATAGTCGATGGTGAAGCATGCTGATAACACACGAACCGAAGATATCGGTGTTTTGGGAAAACTTGTAGTCTACTTTGATGATGGATTTGTTTGAAAATTCGGTGGATCACGAGCGCATCGTGTCCTAGCCATAGTTCGTTGATGGAAGTGAGTGCCCTTGGGAGTTGTAGGTCTAATATTCATTAATTTCCTTTGAAATAACATGGAACGAGCTCACCATTATATTCTTTTAGATCATTTGTCTGACTATTTTGAAAACAGTTATGTACCAACCAAAATCTATATAATTTGTAATCTAATCACTAGCTAGTGTAAAGAAACGTAGAAAGGCACAAATGAATCCATCGCAGACACACGTATTCAGCATAGTGTTGTAAAAAGTACGAGATTAAATTTGACAGGTTTATGCATTATACGTCTGGTACCAAGTTGGTTGTTTTTTTTTTCTTCGACCATCATCGGTATCCTCCTGACTGCAGCTCCTGAACATGGTCATTAGTGATTCAGTGGGCACGAGTCAAATGGGAGCACGTCGTGTTCATATACATGTCTGCCGGGAGAACAAAAAAAAACTCCGATTTATTCATGAAATTGCTGAACAAGCTGCGGGTGAGATATAAAGGAAGTTTGATCGCATGCTTTTTATTACTACGCCCTTTGTGAGGTGAAAGTTGCGGGAATGATTGGGAAAGTAAAATGCTGGAAAATCGAATCCTGTTGGACTTGGATGATGGAAACTGAACAATTCTTGTCAAAATCCAATCTACGCCGATTTCTTATAATAAAAACATTCATTTGCCTGAGTAAATATCCTGTAGAATTCAGTCCTCTGCTTAAAATCCCTTTCAAAAAACAAAACAAAGCTCTAGTCTTGTAACATGTTGTCATTCCAATCGGATTAATCCGACAAAAGCTTGCTCCACAGAAGGACACAATACCTAACTATGTACCTTCTTACCCCATGCGATTTCAAGGCAACAATCCTGGTTGACAAGCTGATGCAGAGCTGAAAATTGAACACAATTTTCATCTTCATTACCACATCGAAATTCTTCGCCTACATCTACATAGAGGTGTAGGTAAGGTAAGTAGGTATCGAAGGTACGGCTGTGATATCCTCTGGAAAGCAGCCCTTCTCTTCTGCAGGCTGGGTTAGAAACCAAAAGTGCAATCCTCACAAATCCTGCTTTTGTATGGGTATGGTCTGATTGAATTTTGTTCCCCCTTGACTCGGCTCGGCTCAGCGCAGCTGAGCATTGCACATCTCCCTTCAATATGGTCTAGGGAAACAAATTGTATTCGAAATGAGCTTTCTGTTCTGGTTTTGGCTGAAGACTCATTCTCGCTTTCTACTGCACCTGATTGTGATAAACTTATCTGACATACCAACAATGTGAATGGAAATCTACAGTGGATGTTTCTGGCTCATCGCATTAATATCGTAAAATATGAATTCCCAAAAAATGAACCTCTCGGTGAAGTTGTTTAGGTATCTATTTCTGTACTTTCTGGTAACACGTTCCCATTGCAACTTGAAATGCTTTGAAGTTCATGTACGTAACGATAATATGGACAAATTGAAATTGCAAAAAACAGAACTTTTATGCTCCGGCAGGAATCGAACCCACGACTCCCTATTGGTTGGACGGATGCTTTTTATACCTCTAACCTACGTATCCACCGAACACCACTGAATCACATTGCTTGCATTTTTCACAATCTGACCCTTCTCCCCATCAAAATATACTTAAGAGGAATACTCCACTTTTAAGGCGATTGCACGCTATTGCTTTATCAGTAGCGTAAACTGTGGTCGAATTGGCTTGAAACTAATCAGACGATTTTCAATTATATTATGCATATTTCAATTATTAAACTATTTGAAGTATGCCTAATCTAACAGAAACATGTCTGACAAATTTCCAACAATAGATCAATTTGACCCCGGTTCACGGTGGTAGTGGTTTAAGTTGCAAATATCATAAAACTAATCATCCATAAACATTTTTTTTTTACATTTCGATAAAATTGAAGGTTTACTGATGTAGATAAAGTATTGTTGTTCAAGTAGAATTGGATTAGCGTAGTAGGTTGGCAGAGGATCGACATGTCTGGCGTCCGACGACATACTGAAGGGTAAAGATTATTGAAACCATAGCAAATTGCAAATGCTCAATAGAAAATTAAAAAGTGTACCATAAAGAATGAATATTTGTACCATAAAAAAGTGTCATGATGCCCATAAATGATAGAAAACGTTACATACTTTTTAGAAAATGCACCAGTTAAACGTGAAATTGCCTCATTGAAAGTAAAATTTTGCACTAATAAATAAATCAGAAATGGACCAAATTAAAATACAAATACTCCATAATAAATAAAATTGTACCCATAGAAAATTAAATATTGTTCCATAGAAAAAGCAAATTGCACCATAAAAAATAAAAATGCATAAAAGAAAATAGATAAATGCATCATTATCAAACTGCACCATAAAAAATATGAATTGTTCCATAAACAATTGAAAATTCTTCATAACTTTAAACTCCTGCACCACTGAAGTAGTGCGATGTAAAGTAGTATTGAATAACCGAATTTTAATTACGACAATATGGACATCATAGACAATTTTCAATTTTTTAATGAGCAATTCGATTGTTGAGGAAATTTTATGTTTTAGCGGTACGTTTTCTATAAAGTATGGATCCTTTTCAATTATTTATGGGCATTATTGCACAATTTCATCATGGAACATATGTTCATTCTTTATGGAGCGCGTTTTGATTTTCTATGGAACGTTTCTATCATCTTATGGATGCAATAAATAGGCCGTCCACACTGAAGCCTCGGAGTGTGGGTTTGATTCCAGCTCCAAACGGGGAAAACTTTGTTAAACGAAAAATTCACCATTGGGCCATTGGTTTAATATGTGTTAGCCGTTGTTCAATGTTAGTAATGTTTAGTCTGTGTGGCCTCTGGCCGAAAACGGTGTAATCGTCTTAAAAAACGCCCCCATCTAACGAATTGCGCTAATTGACAAGTTGAGAAAAGAATTTGTGAAAAAAAAAACCGTTATGGTGGGATTCAAACCCACGACTCCATATTCGTTGAACCGGGATTTAACCAACTAAGCACATAACAAGTAACAATTCTGTGGCTTAGTTCGTTTAAGCGCCGGTCAGCGAATACGAAGAAGTGGGTTTGAATCCCACCATAACGCGTTTTTTTTCACAAATTCATTTCTCATTTTTTCCAGTAGCCTTCTTATCTATACTCGTATTGAAGAATCGATTATATGTCTGATTAAGCTTAGTTCAGTCTGTGCAACATATGTTGATTCTTCGAAATGTTTGGCAATTGCTGGTGTCACATATCTGACAAACAAGAGAGGTTTTTTTTGCTGGTGTTGTACTATTTTACAACAGCGCGCGTCCTGAAGGGTTAAGGGTTCTTTAGGTTTTGAAAGCTTTTCAAGTCTGTTGAAGTTGCCTCAGATTTTGTTTCCTTATTGTGGGTGATTTTTGACTGGGATGTTTGGATATTTCTCTGGGGATCTGGCTATCGGTAACAACAAGTTTTACGGTGTTGTTGAGGCAGCGCAAAACAGCATATCCAACACAATGAGCGGTTGGGACGAGTGTCATGGAATGTGAGAATACGCTTTTTGCCAGCCAAAGAAGAAACAAAACAAAATTATAAAAACCATTGATTTGAGGTAGATAAGAAGGCAGTAGATTAACAAATTGATAGTGAATTTAGAAAATATTGAATTAGTAGCGGTTTAAAATTGCAGTATAGTATGTAAGAGGGAAAGATAAACCATTTATTGTAAGTATTTGTTTGATGTTAAGATTAATATGTATTTGAAATAATTGAAATATAATTGTTACAGTTTGAGCTGCTACTACAAAAAGTTGCTTCAAGAATTTTGTATGTATCCATCCGAACAGGTGTATCACTGGGTTTACGTAAAACTTGGTATTTTTCGGCTTTCAGTCACAGAAAAGCGTTGATTATTTTAGATCATTGCCAACGTTTCGATCATGTGGTTGGGATCTTCATCAGGGCCTATTTATTTTGAAAAGGAAGGGGGGGTTGTACAATTATGCTGTTTTTATGATCGATGTAACTACTCACTCAATGTGAATCAACTTGTTTTCGATTCGTGTTGTAACGTGTAACAACAAGTTTCGTTGATTTTTACAGAATCTTCGCCGACCTTCCGATCCCATATACGATCTTTTTCAACGCTCGATACTAAATCAACAAGTTAAAAAGGATTTTCAAATCTTAAAAATGTCAGAATTTATGGGGGTGGATATACCCCCTCAGCGCTTTATTTTCAACAGACAGTTTATCAAACTTTGTTCTGAACTTCTATCTTCTTTATGTTTTCCACTTCTACTTCTGCTCTTCAAGCGAACCCAAGTCTAATGCGAACACCAACCAACAAGAACAACCAACAAGTTCACCATCGCAAAACGATCAAGTGCTATAGGAGCACCAGAATAGAAGTGGTCGGCGTTAAGTCAGACCGGACCATCTGTTTTTCAACGGTTGGTGGAAAATGCTCTGCAAGAACTTGAGATGTCAAATGTTACGCATTTTATCTGAGATACTATAGTTCCTTTATGTAACGAAACATCTGCATAAAAAAATGACGAAAAATACAGAGTTTTCGAATTCCTTCGCACATCTTTACCTATCGTGTAGTCCACTCTGACCGAACGCCGACCAAGTGATTGTGATACTATAAATTTAATCACAGTATGTCAACCCCCATAAATTCATGTTCCCTATGATATGCCGGTGTGCAACCTTTTCAAAACCGACATTTTACAGATTTGAAAACCCTTTTTTATCTTGTTGATTTAGTATCGATCCTTGAAAAAGATCCTGTAAGGTATCGAAACGTCGGCGAAGATTATATAAAAATCAACGCAACTCGTTGTGACCGATAGCCAGATCCCCAGAGAAATATTTGTTTCTTTACTCTTGCCCAGTCTTCTGTTTTTCTTCTTCTGCTTGATTGTAACTTCATGTCTTGAGTTTTTCTAACATTCTAATATCTTCAGGTTTTCTAACCAACACGTAAAAGCCCAACGAACAATTTGATGATCAATTTGCTTTCAAAAAATTTGAGAATTGTTATAAAACAAGGACGATTTGATTTTATACTTACACAAAACAGTGAACGCCTTCTGGCTGTCTGACGTCCTCTAGTTTTGAGCTTCCTTTTTTGAGCTTTATCTGGTCTTCTGATTCGCATTCATTGTTTTATGATTACTTTTGGTTATCTGACCACCTCCAAAGTACTTTTTTTTATTTATTAAACCCCTCATCAATCTTATTATTTCTTCTGGTCTTCTTGCACGGCTGGGTCTCCTTTTTGTTGCTGTTCAAATCTCTTCTTGTATCCTTGCCCTCTTTGATCTTCTGGCGTGTTGTGGCCTTCTGTTTTGTTCTGGCTCTCTGACTTTTCCTAATTTTGTTCAGGGCTGCTATCAACTTGTAGTTCGTCTTCAGTTGGTATTCTTATTTTGATCCTCTTTTTACCGACCTCTTTTTGTCATTTGACACTTTGAGATCTGTGATTTGCCCTTATTCTATCGATGTTCTCTGGTCCTCCCACTTCAAATAATCTTCTAATATTACCTGGAATTCTGCCGTATTAAAATATTCCATTCAATTTCAATCCATTCTTGTTTCCGTGTCTGCTTTGGTTTTCTGACAACATATAGTTTTCTTGTCTCCTGAGGTCTTTTTATACTTACACAAATCTTCAAGGATTTTCTAACTACTTGGTCCTCTAACTTCTTCTGCACTACTGACATGTTTAGTGTTCTGATCTTCTACTCTATGGTATTTTGCTTTCTCCCGATGTTCAAACGATGTCTTGTTTTCATACCTCTACTTGTTTGAGGGTCACTACCAAATAAAATTTTAATGACCAATTAGTTTGAAAGAAGTATGGGAAGTATGGGTTATTCTAGGATTCTAGTACCGTAAACCGGGGATAAATTGATCGTCGGGTCGAAATTGATCAGACATTTTTCTGTTTGACAAAGCTGACTCTAAGTTGTTTCCTTACTATTATCGTATTGTATCTTATTCCAAGATATTAATTAGGAAACTAGTAGGCTTTATCTAGCAGAAAAACGTCTGATCAATTTTGACCCGAACATCAATTTCACCCCGGTTTACGGTGCCTTTTGTTTTGGTTTATGATGGTTTTGAGAACCTTTTCTAGTGTAAAAATGACTAAAAATGTTACTTGAGCATTGTTCCTTCTGTATTGTTTTGACTTTTGAACCTTCTATTTTTCTGAATTCTTCTCATCGTCTGAGTTCTACTAGGCTCAAGGCTGGGCTGCATTTACGAGTTTTGATGCTGTACCTCCGGTCTTATGTATTTCTTAAGGTTACAAACCTTTTCAGAATATTCAGAATATATGTTCTCCTTTCTATACACTTTTAGGTTTAAAACTTTGGTTGATCTTCTGAATTTGTCTGGACTATTATGATTTTTTTGAGGTTGAACCTCGTATTAGCTCTTAACCTCTTTCTGACAAGATTCGGTTTTATGCATCTTTTTAGATTTTTGCCATTTCTAAATCTTCCAAAAATTCTATCAGAAATTCCTCCAAGGGCTTCAGGAATTTCTCCAAGAAATTCCTCAACGGGGTCTCTCAAATAACCCTTGGAAAATTTATTTGGAACTGTTCTTCAGGGATAAATTTAGGAATTCCTTCAGAGTTTCAGAAACTCCACAATCAAATTTTTCAGAAATTCTTCTGAGGGTTTGTTTAAATCTTCTAAAAACCTCTCCAGAAGTTGCTGCTAAGATTCCTGCGGAAGTTTTGCCACGTATTCATCCAGATATTCTCCCAGGAATACTTTCACGAATTCCTTCAAAATCCCTGGAAAGATTAATTTGGAAATATACTTTGGGGGTTACTTTTACAATATCTCCAGGGACTCTTCAAGAATTTTTTTTTCTAAAGATTACTCGAAGCAATCCTTCGGGAAGCTGCCAATGGATTTCTGCAGAAAATATTCCTGCCTCTCCAAAATATTTTCCAGATACTTTTTCAGATTTTCCTTCAAAAATTCTGCAAGGGAAAATATTCAACGATATTTGTGGAAAACCTCCTATGTATCCCTCCAATGAATCTTCCAAGAATTCCTTTAGAAATCCCTCAATGGATTCCTTCAGAAATCTTTCGATTTAATCTTTGGATTTTTTCCAAAGATTTCTTCAGAATATACTTCAGTGATTCCATAAAAAATCTGCCACGGATTCTTATCTTCCTATCGAAATCCCTCTTGGAAATCTTTCAGAAACTGTTTAATGGTTTCCTTAACAAAATCTTACATGGATTTCCTTAGACGCCATGTAAAGATTTTTAAATGTAAATTCTCATGAAGACGTCTTGTCAAAATTCCTTCTTAAAAATTGTCTTAAAAGGGACTTTTTAAAGAATTTCTTTTGAAATTTCTTTGAAGGTTTTTTCTCCAGAAATCTATTGAAGAATTCCTTTGGGAAGTCTTTCGCGAATATACTCAAACATTCCGCTATGGGTTCTTTTCGAATTCCCTGTTCTCCCTTATTTTTTTGTGGAATTCTTTTGCGATTTTTTCAGAAGATCAGCCATCTGGAATCTCTTGAGAATTTTTCACAATGTTTTTTGGGGAAACTCTTCCAGAGTATTCTTTATGGAAGTCTCAGAGATTCATTTTTTTTTTTGGTTCATTCGTCTCTGTACACTCAGAGATTCATAAAAAAAAATCGTCCAAAGTTACCTTTGTGGATTTTTCCCGGAATTCCTTTGAAAATTCGTTCAATGATTATTCAAGAAATTTTCTGCGGATATTTCTTCAGAAATTTCCTCAAGGGTTTGAAAATTGTTTTGCGTTTCCTTCGAAAACTCCTCAGGAAATTATTCTCAGATTCGTTCAGAAAATACAGCAGAAAATCTTCCCTAAAATCTTTCTATAATTCTTTCAGAAATTCATCCAGAGATTCAAAATTTATTCTCTTCAATGGGTACGTTTAGAAATATATCTAGGAATTCCTTTAGGTTTTTCTCAGAGATTCCTCCAGTGATTCTTGCATTTTTTTTTCAGTGATTTGTGCAGGAATTTCTCCAACAGAAAAATTCATAATGCTTCCTTCATGAATAATTTCGGGTACTCCTCTATGTGTTTTTTTCCTCCAAGTTCCTCCAAGATGTATTTCAATGATTGTTCAGGAATTGTCCCCAGAATCATTTTAAACAGATTCTTGCAGGGATTCCTTATGCAATTTTTCAAGAGACTTTTCTAGACATATTTATATAAGTTTACCCTTTTCACCTCCAGATATTCCCTCAGGGAATGTATTGGAAATTGAGGGAATCCTCCAGACTAGACATTCTTCTTAAATCATCTCATGAGATTCTTCACTTACTTCACTCTAATTACTACATATACTCTTCCAGCGATTCTTTGAGTGTGATTGCCTCCAAAGTGAAAAAGCCGCTTTGTTTTTCATTCGGGCCGGTCGCGTCGTCGTCGTCGCCGATTTGACTGTGCACATCGTCGTACCCGTGTATAGTTGTAGCGGTTCAGTGTGATTTCGGAGAAGAGGCCAGTTAGTGGAAGATGCTGCAGCACATACGCACTGGACACTTCGAAGGAGGTTTATTGGTGAGCTCGTTCCATTTTATCATAATAATTAATGCTAAAGGATGTATAAAATTCTGCCCTGGTTTTTGTGTATTTATCTAGCAAATATTGAAAAGTTCGTCACGTCATGTGTCGGCGCTAGTTCCCAATGCACATTCAATTGATAATAAATATTTTTCTTTCATTTTTTGCATTTACACAAAAATTTGAATGGTTCGTCATCTTCGGTGTCGACATCTGTAATATTTTAGTCAAAATGAATAAATGTTTTGATTCAAGTAAGGGTTGCATGAATCACATCACTTACCAAAGTGAATCCAAATCATGTGACTCTCCCCTCCCCACTAACAAAAACTCCTTCCCGTGACAGTCGTGGAGAAAATGAGGTGATCTCGGTCTCTAGTAGCAACGTACGTCACACTAACATTCCTTTCCTTCCTCGATGACCGTAAGGACGTGGCCGGCGCCGTTATTGACTTATAAAATCTGGAATTCTCGAACTGTGCACATTGAGAGCGCTAGTTACTACCAAGCTCCGTTTGTTGGTTCCTTGTGCAATTTCGGTTGTTCTGGTCAATCACGGAGTAGCAAATACGAATTGTACGGTCATCTATGCTCTATGCTTTCCTTTTTTTTTTGACAAATTTCCCGAATGGAGGAGAACGTGCCTCTAGAGCCGACCTACTGATACCTGATGCTCATGCTCATGCTCATGCTCTACTCTTCCAGCGATTCTTTCAAGAATTCCTCTAGAGAATCGACGGTAATCCATCTAGAGTTTTCTTAAGAAAATCCTTTAGAACTCCATTCAGAAATTAATTC
The DNA here is from genome assembly GCF_035046485.1 of Aedes albopictus. NCBI lineage: Eukaryota > Metazoa > Arthropoda > Insecta > Diptera > Culicidae > Aedes > Aedes albopictus. Next base: position 11,059,762 of record NC_085136.1, read on the forward strand.
AGATATCTCCAGATCTAGGTACTGAAGTGCGTGTAGAAATGCCGTGTATTTAAATCTGAAAACTTAAATTTTCCAGTCAAGGCAACAAACTATCCTCATGCAAATCCTCCCAATCTCTTCTCTTTTTAAAGCATTCGCGTCTCCGTGACAGATTCTCAATCTCCGATTCCTGAAAACATGAAATTTATGGAAACCAACACCCACGAATGCTGTGGTGCGATCAACTGGGACCCGCAGCACGTGCCCCGCCAGGAGCTGAGATTTTGAATTTAATATCTTGCAGTAACAACACCACCGAGCGGGATGCGGTGTGGGACGACCCCTCCACCGCACCATCGCACCCGCCCAACCTCGAGAGGGGGAGTTCACAAATTTCCAATAAATTTTATTGAGAAAATCCAGTCCGCATTCAAGCGAAAATTCCTTCCGCAAAGAAAGTGGTTAAACAGAGAAGAATGGCATGCGTATTCATTTTGGGCACATTTTGCCTTGTGGGCCCACAGTGAGTTTTGGTGAAGGAAGAACAATGCATAGATCAAGAGACAAGAGGTTCGAAGATTCACTTCTTTAATTGTTCCTTCAGTAAGCCTTAAGTACCAAAATCAGTTAACGAATTTCTGATTCTAGTTCTTGCCTGAAGAAGTTTTCGAATGTTTCCTAATGAAAAAGTCTCCATAGCTATTAACATGGCAAAAGGAATGTTTGAAGGGGCATTTTAAGTGAAAATGGGAGTGGCAAAAAGTCCAGGGTGTAACCGGATGACCGTTTAGTTTGCTTCCTAAGAAACTCTTTCTCAAGGCTCACTGTTATAATAATTATCAACAAATACTTTGCAAAACGAGTTCAAAGTTAAAATCCACAAAAATATAATAGTGAAATTACTGTGTTACAATCATATTTGTTAGATTTCACATCGCCTCATAATGCGAACCAAGTTTGATTTTTTTTTTCAGAACGCCAGTAAATCTTGTTCAATGAGCGATTCCGAACACATTTCATACTTTCATACTCATAGCTACATAAAACCATATCACGTAAGTAAAGCCACAGATATGACAGCACGGCACAGAACAAATAATTCGCAATAATAGCTTTCCGACGGACCAATTCATGGTAATCCCCCCGTTGGGAGTACTTTGCAATCATAAAGTCATTTGTCATGTCCGTACTCTCAGCTCAGAGTAACGCCCGTGCATGATCCGTCCGACCGACTGGTGACTGACCGACCGAAGTAGGCGACGACTGCCGGCCCAAGCTGAGAGCGAAATCCAAAATCCGGTGGCCCAAATTGGTGCCACGTTAATCACTTACGAGCTCCCAGAGCGACATCTAGTAGTCTGGTCAACTGTCTGTCTGTCTGCTCTGCTCTGCTTTGTCCAGTCCGGCTCTAGGCCTGCTTTGCTTCGTTCGACGAGAGTGGCTTCTTAGTGTCGGTCAGAAAAACGGACAATGGACCGAGTGAAAATTGAATCAATCAACTTAACGGCGAACGAGTATGGTGGAATGGACACAGAGGGCAGATCCCGGAGTTGGGTCAGGTCCATTCCGTTCGATCTCCGGTTGTCATTTTTGGTGAGTGAATGAGTGAGTACGTGTGTAGTAATCATCATCGACACGGGCGGTCAAAGACACGGGATGAGGGTGACGCACTCAGTCAACGACACGTGGCCAGTTGGTCCAAGGGGTTCCTAATCAAAGGCTATTTGGACCAACTGGCATCGCCCGGACAGTTTGCCTTATTCGTCTGGTTTCAATAACCAAAGTGGGATTTGTCGTACAACTGACCGGAGTAATGCGAAAGCTATTTATCGATAATGATGAAAAAGAGGGGTCAATCTCGCAGTGATGTGACGGCATGTGAACTCATGACTATCATTCGGATGAATTGGTATAATCTCACTGATTGCTTGTAGCACTTGCACCACTTAACATACGATTTATCGGCGGCAGAGAAAAAGACACATCCAAAGCAAGCAACAGCCTTCCCATGTATCAACTTCGAATCCTCTTCGAATCAGAAGGCTTCGTGCCCTTATTGTCATATCGTTTTTTCTAGGTGACAGCACGACAGAAGAAGACCATGCAAATGGAGTGAATTCGTTATAACCCGTTGCGTTGTTGTGGGATGCTACGTTGTGATGGTAGGGTTACCGTCAGGGAGGTTGGATGCGAAGACGTGGCTGCACTGGGAGGAATTCTATCGACTGAGGGAATCTCGCAGTAATATTTTATCGGCGTAGCAGACTCTTTAGAAAATCAAAAGCTAGTTTGTTTCAATGTTCGACGTTTCGATGTATTTAACACCTTTTTCAAGGATTCTAATAGTTATTTATGTAACGAGTTGCAAAAAGTTGATTTTTTCAGCACGAGTCGTACATTTACGAAGAGTACAAATACGAAGAGTGCTGAAAACATCGAGGTTTGCTACGAGTAACATACAAAATTTTATGCCATGATTTTTTCATTATACAACCCATTTGGGTTGCATAATGTTCATAATGCAACTCAAATGAGTTGCATTATGAACATTATGCAACTATTTTTCACATGCAACTCATTTCAGTTGCATAATGAACCAGTGTGGAAAAGTCGGCCATTATGATACCAAAATTAGTTAGGCGCTGTCCATAAACTACGTAGACTTTTTTCGGCCATCTCAGACCCCCCCCTCCCCCCTCGTAGACTTTTGTTCATAGAAAATTTTCGAAATTTGTATGGAGCGTAGACTTTGGCCAGACCCCCCGTCCCCCCTAAGAGTCTACGTAGTTTATGGACAGGCCCTTATATAAAATTGAAATTATGATACTGAATTGCATAAAAGTGATTACAAAGATTACACAGCGTTACAAAAATTAACTTTTGGTCTGTCTCAAGAGCAAACTTATGTGTCTCTGACAGATTTTGGGCCGCTGAATCCGAATCCGGGCTCAGATTTGCTCCAACACGTCACAATTTTGAGCTATACCTCAATTTATAGGGCAAAATATGCGATTTTGGGCTTTTTTGACTGCAAGTTATTAAGCATGGAAATATTTTTTTTAATCAATCGAGAGATTAATTGGTCAATTAACATCTAAATTAACGATTCATGCAAAATATGTCGTATTACCTAATCGAATTTGATAGTTTTAAGCGATTTATGTTAGTTACGATATTTCCCATACAAGTCACCCTTCAAAAGTTGCATGCAAGTTTTCATGCTAACATAAAATGCTTAAATCTATAAAATTTGATTAGGTAAAACGAAATATTTTGCATGAGTCGTTAAAATAGATGTTAATTGACCAATTAACCTTTTGATTGCATAAAAAAAAATATTTCCATGCTTAAGGGCTTGCAGTCAAAAATGCCCAAAATCGCATATTTTGCCTTATAAATTGAGGTATAGCTCAAAATTGTGACGTGTTGGAGCAAATCTGAGCCCGGATTCGGATTTAGCTGCCCAATATCCTTCGGAGACACATAAGTTTGCTCTTGAGACAAAAAAATGTTGCGCTGTGTTACATTAATATCGCATAGTCAAGGAAACTTACACAAATCTTACAGAAACATTAGCAATTTTGTCAGCAGGCTCTTGATGAGCAGGGGTCATTGAACATTTAACATTCGAACAAATACTTCCTATAAACATTATCAAAAACATTAATCATCTATACAAGGTCACAATCTTCTAAATTACAATAGTTACCGGCACAAAACACTTAATTTTAACACTTATTACAATACTATCTTTTCTTCGTCGCAAAAATTATTTATCCAACTATCGTTTCGGTCCTATTTTTTTACTAACTAATGTTGCATGCAAGTACGTTCTCAAGTTTGGGTATTGATTGTCGGGTCACGATCTTCTTCTGGTGGGTCATGTTGTATTCTGTCTGTGTTGTTGTGTTTTCTTCTTTGATGTCTGATTGTGTGTAGCACACCAGCATATTGTGAAGATAGATAGTCAACATCTGATCATTTGTTTACCGTATGATCAGTGTTGATTATGTGACATTAGGGCAGTTCAGAATTTAAACATGTCAAAAATTCAAAGCTCCCATATGTTCATTACAATCCTTGGTGCAAAACTAGAGTCCTGACAAATTTTCAGCCATTTTGGTGGTGATTTAATGGTGGCCCAAAAGTAAAATAGGTTTATATGGGAATTACTATGGAGAATTTTCGAAAAAAGTTCTCCGCGCTGTAGAGCATTAACACATGGATGAAGTAATAGGGTCAAAGTCAAATTGAATTCTTCAGACCTCAATGATGAGTGTTGCTGAAGACCGCAACTCGTTTCGACTCACGAGACAGAAGTTATTAATCAATATTCATCTATGCATGCTTGAACAGAAGATCGCAGCTCGACCAACATGCTTGACACGCAATCATAGTATGCGTGTTAGCTTCTTGCACACCTTGCAGGACATCTTGTATAAAGATACGCATGCGAGTGAGAATTTGTTTAATAACTTTTTATCCGATTGCCGAAATATGTTTCGGTCTTCGGCAACATTCATCATTGAGATCTGAAGAATTCAATTCGGCTTTGACCCTATGATTTTATCCATGTGGTAATGCTCTACAGCGCGGAGAACCTTTTTCGAAAATTCTCCATAGTAATTCCCATATAAACCTATTTTGCTTTTGGGCCACCCTTAAATCACCACCAAAATGGCTGAAAATTTGACAGGACTCTAGTTTTGCACCAAGGATTGTAATGAACATATGGGAGCTTTGAATTTTTGACATGTTTAAACTCTGAACTGCCCTATGTGACATACATACTTCTAAAATAGGAAGCTCAGAGGATCGTCGATGATGATCAACAATTTTTGTCCGGTCGAATGCAAACTGATGCTTTTCCTCCAGGCAGTGTTGAAGTAGAGCAGTTTTCTCCTTCAAACGAAGGAGCTCATACGTTGTGGTTGGGCTCTCGTGATCACGCTCTAACATTTTGTTCATCTTGATTACATCAGATTGATGGTTGGAAAGACGCTTTTTTAAAGTGGTTGTAGTGAGCCCAACGTAGCTTGCATCACAGCTGTTACATGGAACCCTGTAGATGATGTTAGTTTTTAGGGAAGGTGGGATGACGTCTTTGGTGTTGGTGAAGAATGATCCGACTGTTCGTTCATTCCGGGTTACCAGAACGATATCCGGATAATCCTTTTTGAACATTTTCTTCAAATGGTTTGTCAAATGTTCAACGTGTACCATTGCACACTGGGCCACGAGCGCGATCTAGCAAGTAAAAACCTCTAGCACTTTGGGAGTGCATTTTTTTGAGTTGGTGTCTTCGGAGACTTGTGTTTATTTTGCATGTACTTTAATGTGGTGATAAAAGTTAGTTGGTAATTTGGCCGCATAGGTGGCGCTGCGATGCTAACTTTTTTGTCTTACGTCCTAGAGGTTTCCCGTCTTCTGCAAAGTTGTAGAACGTGCAAAAATAAGTAAAGTCGCCGAAGACACCAAATTTGTGTGACTTCAAATAACAAAGATATATTGAAAATAGTAAAATTTAACTGAAATTAACGTTTTTATTACTATTTTTAATGTTATTAGCAAATGTATCACTTTTAACGCCTCACACGTGTCAATCAAAGTAACCTGCATCTGATGATACCAACTTTACAGTTTTTCGGAGCAATTAAAGTGGTATTTTTAGCAAAATAGTTAAAATTACTATGATTTTGAATAGTAGTTTTTTTTTGAAAAATTGCAAATTTCGGCAAAATTTGATAAATGCTTCAAAATGTACCACTCAAGATCTACCAGATCTGAAAATTTGACGGAGGTACAATTTGGTGTTTTTGAGATATCTGGATTGAAAGAATCAGTGTATTTTCAAGCTGTTGCAACCAGGGGACCCGCATTTAAAAGTGATCTGGGGACATCTAAAGGCAAAATCATTAAGGAATTAAAAATTGCTTCTTTTTCAAAATTATTTAGGTATAAAATCATCAATATTATAAAACAAGATATTCAGAAAACACCAAATTATACCTCCGTCTAATTTTCAGATCTGCTAGATCTTGAGTGGTACATTTTGAAGCATTTATCAAATTTTGCCGAAATTTGCAATTTTTTCAAAAAAAAAAACTACTATTTAAAATCATGGTAATTTTTACTATTTTGCTAAAAATACCATTATAATTGCTCCGAAAAACTGTAAAGTTGGTATCATCAGATGCAGGCTACTTTGATTGACACGTGTGAGGCGTTAAAAATGATACATTTGCTAATAACATTAAAAATAGTAATAAAAACGTTAATATCAGTTAAATTTTACTATTTTCAATATATCTTTGTTATTGGAAGTCACACAACTTTGGTGTCTTCGGCGACTTTACTTATTTTTGCACGCTCTACAACTTTGCAGAAGACGGGAAACCTCTAAAACGTAAGATAAAAAAGTTAGTATCGCAGCGCCACCTATGCGGCCAAATTACCAACTAACTTTTATAACCACATTAAAGTACAGGCAAAATAAATACAAGTCTCCGAAGACACCAACTCAAAAAAATGCACTCCCAAAGTGCTAGAGGTTTTTACTTGCTAGATCCCGCTCGTGGCCCAGTGTGCATTGGTTTATATGGGCAGCCTATTTAATGCACCCATAGATAAACGAAAATGCACCATAGAAAAATAAAAATGCACCATAAATAATTAAGCAATGTACCGAGAAAATGCACAGCATTCTCCATAAATAAATATAAACATTCCATAATAAATTAAAAATGTAGCGGTAAACCAAAAAGTTTTCTAGTTAAAAATGAAACATTGTATCGATAAAAAATTAAATAAAACACCATAAACAAATAAGTTTGATCCATAAAAAATAATAAAAATATCCATAAATAAGCAACATTTGCTCCATAATTATACCATACTTGCTCCATAAAAAATGTAATTGCACCATAAATATCATCAAATTGCACCATAAACAAATTGTAAATTTTACCACAAAGAATGTAAAAGCTACATAAATTTAATGTTATTGTACCATTGCTGCAGTGTCCAACGACATATAGTACTTTAGGATGTGGATTGGAAAATGTTAATATGAAAAATAAAAAGAAAATAAACAGAAATCATATACCGAAGCACACATCTATGATAGAACGACTTAAAAGATGGAAAAACAATGAATGCAATTTACCGGATAATCGCTTGCTGTTCGAACTCGCTAACGCTCGTCGGACTTAAAAAAAGGGAAAACATCTCTGTTTGCATTATACCGGGCAAATTCTTGGATTTGTGGATTACCTAGAACCGAATCGACACAGTTACAACGCATCCACAGGCTACGCCGCATGGATTAAAAGAACCCACATTTTGAAAAAGGGTTAACCATATTCTTGGAGTTAACATATATTTATTAATGATTTCAATTTGATCGGAAAAATTATCAAAAAAGGGTCAACTCTTTATTGTCTTTACATCTGCATCGATAAATAATTAATATATGTTTTATATAATTATAAAATAAATTAAGTATCCTGATAACAACTAACGTTCTTTTAATTAGATTATTTTTAGATTATCATGGCAGAAGGAGCAGAATATAGCCTTTTAACTTCCACATATTAACATATATTTACATATTTCCAGTGCTACTAGCCGTTGAAAAACTGCTTATGATGCAGAATTTGATTATTTTTGTAGATTTCGCATTCTTTAAGGTAAATTTTATAGTTTGTTTAGCGAGCAAATTGATGATATTTATGGTGCAATTTCATTTTTTATGGAGCAAATATGGTATAATTATGGAGCAAATGTTCATTATTTATGGATGTTTTTATTATTTTTATGGAGCAAACTTGTTTGTTTATGGTGTTTCATTTATTTTTTTATTGATACAATGTTTCATTTTTAACCAGAAAATTTCTTGGTTTACCGCTACATTTTTAATTTATTATGGAACATTTCTATTTATTTATGGAGAAAGCTGTGCATTTAATCGGTACATTGTTTAATTATTTATGGTGCATTTTGATTTTCCTATGGTGCATTTTGTAATTATTATGGCCGCAATAACCTTTTACCGTTTATATGATACGTTGGCTGTGGGTACTTCTGACACTTCACGATGTCGGTTCCTGCGGTTGATCAAACCTTTGGCGGAGGGATCTTGAGTGATTGATCCCTAATTGCTGGTCGATGATATTATCTACTGCTTGATCGGTCAGGTTAGTGCTTAACTCCCGTACTCGCTTTATGAAATTGTTGGCGATATTCATTTTCATGTGTAGAGGATGGTTTGATAGGAAGTCCAGGAACCGCCCGGATGCCTTTGGTTTAGCATACGCCACTACAAATATTTATATTATAGGGTATTGGTTCCCTTCTTAAGCATGTGGCTCCCATTTTCATCCTAAGAAAAACAAAGGATTGAAGCGCTGTTTGTTTTGTTTCTTATTTTTGTATTTTTTGTTACAAGTGAGCTGAGCACCCATGAAAACAAAAAGAACGGAATCAATCGGTGCCGTAATCGTCTGTTTTCGAATAGGATGAATATGGGAGTGTGAGATTAATGATGGAACTCATACCCTATATTCTATGTATAATTTCATTCTAAAGTTCTGAGAGGGGGTTATCGACATTGCTTCGCATGTTTTTCAACAATCTCCTAAGGATTTTTTTTAAATTTCTGTATAAAAATTTTCCACATTTGTGTCAGCGTTTCTTTTTTTTTTTTTTTGAAAATGTTTTCTGCAGAAAAACTTAGAAAAATACCTCATGAATGCTACCAAAATGATAGATGAATATCAAGACGCACGTCATTGTAGAAAGCACCTACAACACTACAGAAAAAAGCCTTGCTGGTCGTATACAGTGCGAGCGTGATGCAGCATCAAACAGGCGCGCGTTCTGAAAGGTTAAAGAGACTATCACAGAAATTAGTTTTAAAACTTATTTGCATATTTAACCAATCTTATTAGGATTACTAAATATAACCCAACACTTTTTTTTCAATAAGAAATTGCCAGAATGTCTCAAATATTTTCCAAAAACAAGTTCTTTTGATCATTACTGCTAAGCATCAATTTTAGTTGCTGTTTTTCAGCCGAATATTCATGACTGCGACGGTAATTTTCAGTATAACGTTCAGTGAACCGACGGAGTCGCAAGCCTACGACCACTGGAATTGGAACTGCATTCCGACTGGCGGGAGTATGTTCGCGCACATGCGCTCCCAAGAAGGGCAGCAGCATGCAGGCACAGACAAACAGACGTACCACTTGGAACAACATGCACTAAAATCATCGTCACGAAAACATAATCGCCCAATGCTAATTACACTGTGCTTCGCAAACCCACTGATTAGATGGCGGTAGTATGCAAACGTCAAACAGGAGAAAAAACGATACGAGCGCCATGAGCGAACGATTTGCGAATTACGGGATATTTGAATAATCCGTTAAAAAGGGAAACGATAGCAAGTGAGTAGAGTGAGACGTCTGTTTGTCTGTGATGCAGGGTTGCGCGGGCACTGACACCGACCAACGCATCCGAGTCAACATCGATCACCGACACAATAAACACACACTCACCCGACCCGATGGAACCACAGCGACCAGCAGCGAGAGAGTGAGTGCCGTGAGAACCAGCCGTGAGAGCAGTAGCGAACGCCGCTGCTGCGACCGTCATCATCATCATCATCATCGAATCTCGTCGCGCTGTAGCCAACGTGGTGATGATGGTTCGTTCCACACACGTCGCGTGGGTTCTACGCGCGCGTAGAACTTTCCACGTGATTCTCGAATACTGGAAATAGGGTATACACACTAAGATTAGCTCGGCAAACGTCGGCACCGCTGTATCTCAGCAAATATTTATACTGATTCTCGGTAAAAAATGACGTTTGTTAGCTGAATTTCGGCAAAATATTTTCTGAATCTCAGCAAACAAACAACACGATTGCTGAGATCTCGTTGTAAAACAAGTTTGCTGAGCGCTCGGCGGTGCCAATCTCGGTTAAAAGCAAGAAAAATTGCCGAGATTCAGCGAAAAAAATTAAGTGTGTATAAGCGCGACCCATTCGCGGTTGCAAGTCAGTTCAATTTCGAAGGTGACAAGTGATAAGCGTTTGCGTGGCTTAAACAACGCGAAGTGAAATTAATCCAAATGTAAATAGTAGCAGTAGAGAATAAAGTAGTGTTGTGAACAAGTGATAAAGTGATTATTCCCTCCCAATCCGAAACCCCTATTCTCTATCTGCCGTGCTAATACAGTCCAGCGCTTTAAATTTTTGCGTTCATTGCCGAACAACCCTGAAAGCTCTCTTGAAATTATTTTCTTTTTTCATGCTTATATATCAATTGTTCACTGAAACCACACTGATACTCCTTACACTAACTCTTCTCACATAAACTCTCTTGAAAAACTCTGAAGCTTGCTGACTAATTATTGTTATTCATCGGTGTATGTTTTTAAATGAAGTCATCTTTTCTCAGTAACAGAAAATAAAGAAAAGCCAGTCACATCATTCAATCACAAATGTTTGAAGTTTCCCAACCTTGCATATATTTCTATTTTTTTCAGAACTCATAGAAATGGTTTTTGAAATTCGTGTAGCTGTCTTACTTGATTTGTTTTTCTAGGACTTTTATGAAAAAAAAAAACAATAAGGGAGAAAAATCTTGAAAGATTCTTGATTCTGTTGACATTTTGGACTGGTATTTTTACACATTTTGTGAAGGTTATTTTTATGCACAATCATTTAAAGCACCTTTTATATGCCCTGCAGAAAAAGAGGGAGAGCTATTCAGAACCAATTTGTGCATTAGAAAATGTAATAATGACGGCAACTATAACGCCATTCTTTATAACACCAACGAACCTAACCTCAAAATGACTGACAACTCTCAGGTCATTTTGACAGGTGTAACATAAGCATGAAAAGGATGATAACTAGGTCGATAGAGTAAAATATATGCTCCGTCTTTTTTCGTGCATGTGTGTGGCCTGTCAAAATGACCTGAGAAGTGTCAAACATGTTCATGGCTTGCTTCGTTAGTGTAATGAAGAATTGCAAGGGGACGTTTATTGGGTAGAGTTGCAGGGGCGTTTTTGAAGGTGCCAATGGGTTTCAATGGGGCTCCAGGAGATCTCAGGTGCACTTCAATGGTTACAGGAGCGTTAAAAGAAGACTCAGAGTCCTCTCAAGAGACCTTAGGAGATTCCTGGGGAGCTTAGGGTCATTCTAGGGAGTCTCAGAGTAGTCCCAGAGGGCTTCAAGGAATTTCAGGAGTACCTCGAGATCACAGTAATGTTTCGAGAAGATCCCATGGAGCTCCAGGGGTTTGTTTTAGAGAGTCCTAGATGCGATATATAGAGTTCGAGAAGGTTTTTAAAGAATTTCAGAGGCATTTCTGAAATTTTTGAAGAATATTCTGCTTGATTCAAAAGCATTACGCATGTGTTTTCGTGAGTTTCGGGGACTTTCAGGATCGTTGCATGGGGTCCGACGGGGTTTTAGGGGATTTCAGGGGTATTCCAGGAAGCTAAATAGGATTTTAGGCTGGTTTCAGAAATTTGATTCAGGTGTTTCGAGGGTTTTGAGGGGTCTCAGAAGCGTTACATGGGATCCGGAGGTATGAAAGAAGAAGATTTTGAGTGAGTTTGTGATGCGTATGAAGCGCTCATCCATTTGAAATAGCCCTAAAAACCTTTTGACTTAAGGGTGTTCCTGAAACCCCTCCTGACATGAACCTGACCTGAAATATTTCGAAACGCCCCTGAAACCTCCATAATCCCATTGAAACGCCCTTGCAATTATAATAATCAATTTGAAATGCCTCTGAAACCCCCTGTAACGCATACGAAAACTCTTTGAAGCACCCTGAAGTACACTGAAACTCTTAGCCACTCGCCCTCCTTACACTTTTTTCAACCTGGAATTTCCTTTAGGGCAGTCTCGACTCATTACCTGACATTCCAGTGTATCCCAATTGTCCGCTCCAAATTTTCTGGAACTTATTTTTCTTCCATTACAGTTTTTTTTACGCGGTTCCTATTTTCGCGAATTGAAGTGAGTCAATCCCGATGGATGTTTGGATGGATGTCTACTTTTTTATTTTTTCTTCTTCTACAGATGCAGGTAATCAAACAAGCAATAAAATTGTTTTTTTTTTTTATCTAATTCCCGTCTATTTAAACACCGACCAATAATGTTCAAATTCATTCTTGCACCTTGCCTAACGCCTCATGACCGATTTGGTATGAATTACTAATGTGTATATCAGCTTTCATTTCACATAAAATATTTTTTTTATGAACTACAATTTCTTTTAAATAATAGTTGTCCCTCAAATTCTGTTTTCGTCTAGTTCACGTCTATTTTGGGCTCAACTTGAATTCAATTCCCGGCACACCTTCTACGTAACTTAAGTACATGGGATGATCGGAACTTCTGATTTGACCGTAGGTTTTTTTTTTTCAAAAAGTCGATTGAGCAGAAAATTTAAAAATGTGATGGAGCTCTAAAATAACGACCAAAATATATCAATTAATATTTGTACCCACCTAATCATAATATGCACAGTGCAACAAAGGAATCTTTCTCTGTAGTTTTGAAACATGATGTTTCGATGTAGAATGTTGATAACATTTTATCGACGGTTAAAAGTGATTTTTTAAATTAATTATACAACTTTTACTGCATTCTTCGCAGTGAAACCCAACTTTGAAGTGTCACAGAGATTTTGTGGGGTGTGAATTGAATGTTGGTCTTACAAGTGAATCCGGCGAAATGAAAGTAGAACGGTGATGAAGACCAATTCGGGTAGCTGCTACTTTGGTGCGATTGCCTTCATCGTACGTGGAACGAGGAAAAATCTTCGAATGAGTGTAATCAGTTTTGTACCTTTAAACTCCGCCCTATTTTGCTTATCCTTTGACAGATACGCGTATTTCGATTTTCACTTGTAATCTTCCTCAGTGTCAGTTATCCAGGAAAAATGTCAACTGGTAAGTGGAGTAAAAGTAAAACGTGAAATTTAGTGTAAATATTCGAGTTTCAGTGCTACAGAGGCTTGTTATCGATAATTTACACTTTTTTGCTTCCATCTAATGAGGCATGGACAAAGGTAAGTTGGCATATCTGTAATGATTGACTTCGTCTGATGTGACGGGAGTTCCCAGACAACCAGTTATCGTAGAAGAGGTTGCATAAGATGATAAAGTGGAGGCCATATGCGTGCATGCCTCCATCTAGGCGCCTGTAAAATGTACGCATAACGCCTCCACTATAGCATCTTATTCAACATCTTATACGATCATTGGTTGACTGGATTATCGCATATGACGAAGTAAATTTTTACTCTGTATGATCGGTCGTAGTAATAAAGATTAAACAATTCGATAGCGAATCATATTGGCTGAAATGAATGTTTCAAGCTAACCTGCTAGAAGAAACATTTGACCACGTTATGAGTCACTCCTACTCTCTGGTAACCCTGGGTTGGCTTTTGAGGTCACACACTTGCTTCGCTTCTTCTCTGCCTTGCCTGAATAGACTTATTGCTGCTGCAGAATGAGCCAGACATACAAGAGACACCCACCGAACCGGAGCAATTCCGAGAAGGATGAATCCATTTACAGGATGATAAACACCTTTTCCGTGACGGTGGTGGCACTCCCTTGCACAACATGTGAGAGGGTGTTCCGTCGAGCTTGAAAGTATGTATGTATTTTAAGGAAGGTGTGACATGGAGGAGAACGAGAAATGGTGTGAAATCAGGTGACGGCAACTGGTTCCCAAGCCACAAATGACAACGGACGATGCCTCGTGGGGTTTCCATCATCCATTATGGGGTTTATCAGTAGCCCAAGCACAAAGAGACGGAAGTTTAGCCCGAGGGGCGAACTTTTTTTGTGTGTTGGATGCGATACGGTGATGCTTGAATAATGTGATTGATATCTGTTTTTTGGAAATGTGTGGACTGCTTGACTTAACCTCAGTGACTATGGCACACATTTCCCAAATGGAAGAGAACGTGCCGCTGGAGCCGACCTACTGATAGCATAAACAGCCTAGGCGTACTATAAGAAGTGAACAAATTTAATCCATGCCATCCGTGATATGTATTGACGTTTAAATATCTGGCTGCACTGATTAGAATTGTGGGGTGTGAATATTGTTTAGTGTTATTCCTCTAACGTGTCCTTCCCCTAGCAAGCATCAGTGACAGCCAACATCAGGACAAGGTAGTCAGTTTGAAGATGCCTCATTGAGGAGAGGTGTTGGCGGAGCAAGTCACCTTCATCGTGTGGTTCCGTATAATGCCTAGTGATCCTACTGCAGTTTGCTAAAATTACGGGGAAAAGATTGAGCAAGTGAGTTACGCAATATTTACAAAAATTACTTCGCGCTAGCTTTAAATTACAATACATCCAATGCTAACTTGATGCATTTTCCCCTAAACATCGACATCGAAACACGCGACCCACCAAAGTAATAAATTTTCCCAACCCCAGGCTACATGCATGTACCTAGTAGCTGTTGGATTCCTGGCAAGCCAGATGGCAAAGCCATAAATTCATCCTCCCTTTGCGGTTTCATCGATTTGTAGCGACTCTGTGCCACTGACTGCTGGACAGCGGACAAAACCTCCAAGTGTGGTTAAATTTACAGTGATTTGCACCGGTTTTTACTTCTACCGTTGTGAATTGGAATGAAGTTACCTTTCCGGTGGAATTTGTGCCGTGGCCGTTTTGGTGATTGGTGAGTTACTTGCGATGTAAATGTTAAAATGCTGAAAAAAAAACGAAATAGCGATAAAACCGACTAGGTCCAAATCTGTGAATTCGATCTTTTAATCTGAATATGTAATAGAAATTCATCTTTGTGAAGGTATCTGGACATACCTGCACATTAATCTTGTAACATACGTCCGATCGTAGTAACCCATAAATCCCGTAAATCACCATGGAAACAGTCTGTGACATGTCGATAATAGCGATACCATACAAAGGCGGTCGGCACCGGATGTCCCAGTAATATATTTTACCCCTCTTGATCCAGATCCCTCGGAAAACAAATTGCTCATTTAAATTACTTTTTCCGGACCACTCGACCACAAAAGCTAACCGATGCTCAATCAGACCTCTATCAGACCTATTTGCACCGCTAACATTCAGTCAATATTTGCTGGTGCCGATTGGAATCATTGATTTATTCACGCAAATGATTTGCCTCCCACTTAGGACAAGAGTCGGACAACCGCCGCCAAGGTTTACTTTGATGGGGTCAACATTGCTCGCCCGAAGCCTACTGCTTGCGCCGTAGCCGTAGGTGATATGCAGCTGATACGGATATACCGACACATTGCTTCAATCAGTGCTAATTCCATTGGGAAGATAACACAGGACAGACGGACAATGGGGAAAGTGTGCCAATCCGAAATCACACCCACAGATAGGAGATCCAAATCAAATCAATCTGTGTCCAGTGACATTGATGACCGGAACCAGGCATTCCACCGCCAGCACCACCGATATAACCACCGCGATAGCGTATCATTGTTGATGGTACACAAGAGGACTGACTTTCCATGAGAACAGATGGAACCAGTGACAATGAGGCGTGTGCTGCATCCGGATTGAGTGGCATGCCGAAATGGTCGGTGCCAGTTTCCTGTCAAATTGAGTTCCTAGTTTCGATGGATGTAGGATAGATGCAGTTAGGATTTGGCTTCGCGGAATTAGAATGATGGCATTCGCCTTATTGCAGGCAAACAATCAGGTATGCGGTATCCTTCATAAGGCATCTATTATTATGAGATTCCAGTATGTCTTTTGAGACTTACGGCTATCTAAAATCCCCTTATAATTTCTAGGTCACTGCAGAATATAAATATTCTGTCGTTTACTACTTCGCATCTCTTGATTTTATGCCTTAATTTTTGTATTTTTCGCAAAAATGTACAATTTATCATTTTTGCCTTTCTCGTACACTAAGTGTACTGTTCACTCAAAAAACATTTTTTCGAAAAAAGGCTCGGATGATCTAGTTGCATATACCAATCGATTCAGTTCGATGATTTGAGATGATGTCTGTATGTGTGTATGTATGTATGTCTGTGCGCAAAATAAGTTCACTTACTTTTAAGGCACTTCGCATTGGCCGATTTTTCGGATTATAGCTCCAATCGAACCGGAATTTCACCGCATTGTTTGCTTCTAAAAATGGTCCGGATCGGTCAAGGCGTTCTGGAGTTCTGGCCATTTCAGTGATCCGGACCAGCACCGCGGTGCACCGGTAGAGCTGGCCGTAAATACAACTGAACCAAGCCCCATCATGCGACACATCAAACTGCGGTGATTTTTGTAACCTTTTGCATGGCTGACGAATTTTGGGCGGAAATCAACACTGGATACCAGAAATTGCACGATGTCGGCCCAAAATTTAAGATGGCAGCCTGATATTCAAGATGGCGGCTTCAAATTCGACATGGTGGCTGTTTAATGGTATTTTAGGCTCTAAAATCATTAAATATGAGTATATTTGGTATAGAGAAAATGTCTGAAGTCCAAAAATGGTGATCAGAATATTCAAGATGGTGGCCTAAAATCCAATATGGCGGCTTTAAATTCAAGATGGCGGCTGTTTAATGGTGTTTTAAGCTCTAAAACCATGCAATATGGGAATATTTGGTATGGGGAAGAAGCTCGGTTTCCAAAAATGGCGACCAGAATATCCAAGGTGGCAGCTTCAAAATCAAGATGGCAGCTGTATAATGGAGTTTTAAACTCTAAAACAATGAAATACTGGTATATTTGGTAAGGGGAATATGTCCAGAGCCCTCAATTAACGACCAGAATATCCAAGATGGCGCCCTGAAATACAAGACGGTAGCTCCAAATTAAGGATGGCGGCTGTTTAATGGAGTTTTAGGCCTTAAAATCATGCAATATGTGTATATTTAGAATGGGGAAGATGTCCGGAGTCCTGAAATGGCGACCAGATTATCCAAGATGGCGGTCTAAACTACGAGATGGCTACTTCAAATTTAAGATGGAGGCTATTTATTTGAGTTTTATGCTCTAAAACCTTGAAATATGGATATATATAGTAAGAACGGCGAATATGTCCGGAGTCCGAAAATGGTGGCCCGAATATCCAAGATGGCGATCTAAAATCTAAGGTGACGTCTTAAATCCAAGATGGCGGCTTTTCAATGATGCTTTAGGCTAATAAATCATTCAATATGGGTATATGAGGATATTCGGAGTTCAAAATTAGCAACCAGAATAATCAAGATGGCGGTCCAATATCCTTGATGGTGGTCTATTGGAGATTTAGGCTCTAAAACCATTCAATATGGGAATACCTGGTATGGGGAGCAAGTCTGGAGTCCAAAAATGACGACAACAATTTTTAATATGGCAAACTTAAATCCAAAATGGCGGCTCAAAATTCAGGGTTGCGGCTATTTTTAAGAATTTAAGGCTGAAACATCAAAAGCCAGATAAACGATATGATTAGGCCGTTACAAATATTTATTTCACTTTTTGTCCCACCACTCTTTTGCTGGTCGAGGGGGGGGATAAAAATAATAAAGCATTTAATCAGAAAAATATTTAAAACTCATCGGATTTGTTAAAGAATGTTTGACAAGACCCAATATTTTGATAAATATTTTTTTATCTGCCCCCTCAAAATGCAAAATCCAGCCAAAAATTTTTGAAGGGGGGGGAGACAAAAAGTCAAAAATAAATTTGTATCAGCCTTAATGGTGCCATTAAATTATTTTTGTTGAACGTATGAAAGGGCGATATTCACTTAAGTTTTGTTGAAATTGGTTTTCGAAGGCACGAGAAAGGCACCATCACCGCTAAGTGGATTAATTAGGGTTTTTTTTAAGGAATGTTATGAACCAATGTTCTACGTAACAGTCAGTAGTTGGCAACTCGGATCGAGTAGTTCTGCATCACCCGACAAAATACAACCGCAAGGGGCTGTTAGGTAGATTTTCGTAGTGAGAAAATAAACAAAGCAGATGGCCTAGCCAAAATAGCGAATCTAGAACCAGTGATAGAGGCTGAAAGATAAAATAGTAAAACTTTATGCAAGTCACGCTAACTGTGTTGCAATTATTTTGTTTAAATTGAAAAAGTTTCCTAGATTTGTATCTAATTAAATTCGTAAGTGTTTTCTTAAAATCTATTGAACCATTAGGCTTAATTTATAAACATGCAGGACAAATACGAAATCTAAACTACATCGGACATTGTTGAAGCAGTTCGGTGGGATATATCGCAAGACTAATGATGTAAGTGCTCTTAAATATATGTGGAATGAACTTAAAATAAACTAATTAAAATGAATTCCTAGCTGGCTGATAACTAACCACAGCAAAAAATCGGGTTTGCGCAATACTGACATTTAAGATTTGCTGGTATGTCTGAAAAAATACTGAAAAAAACTTGTAATTAGAAGGCACAGAAGGTTGACAATTGGTAAAGGAATTCTTAACAGATTTCTTGGTGCAACTCTTGGAGGATTTTTATGGACAAATGTCTAATACGATTATTGAAAAAAAAATCTTAAGGAACTTTTGGGAACTTCCGTAGGAATCCTTGAAACAATTCGTAAAGAAATATCAAATACTACAACTTTTAGAAAAAAATCTAGGGGACGTTCTGGTGGGATTTGAACCCTCGGCTTCATATTCGCTGGATTGGCGCTTTAAACTAATCCATAGAACAAGTAACGATTCTGCTGAATAAAAGATGGATTTCTAAAAAAGGGAGTGTACATGGGGTGGATTGAACGTCATTTCATTTCGCGGAAAGGTTACTTGTTATTTGGCTTAGCTGGATAAAGCGCCGGTCTAGCTAAATGGAGTCGTGAGTTCGAACCCACCAGAACGCGATGATTTTTTTTTTCATAAATTTGTCTCTAAATTTGTCAATTAGCAACATTTTGTGTCTCCTAGTTTTTTTTCAGAAAGTTTCAGTAATTGTAATTTAGGGATTGCGTCAAGGATTCCTAAGGAGGTTCTCTACGGAGGATCTTAAGATTTTTTTCAAGAATCGTATCAGAAATTTTGCCATGAAAAAATCCTTCAGGGAGTGTATCAAGTCATAATGAATTCCTCTAAAGATACCGTTTCTCTTTAGAAATATTTTTAAATGTATCTCAAATATTTTACTAAAGATTACATCAGAAATGCTACCAAGGATAGCTTCAGGAAATCTACCAGAAATTCTCCTTCAAAAATACTCTAAGACGATTCATAATTTCACCCATAACTCTTGCAAGAATTACTCCACAGATTCTTACGCAAATTTTTCCATAAAAAATAAAGGAACACCTCCACACATCCAATCTTGGAATTCCTCAGCACTTCCTCCATGAATTATTTTAAGGTTTTTTTTTCCAGACGACCTCACCAGGGTTTTCACAAAGTTTTCCTTTCCTTATTTCAAGAGTTCATCTTTACGTTTCTACAAGAATTTCCGAGAACACTTCTCCCGAGGAGATTTTTTTCAGGGATTTTGTATGTAACTCCTTCAAGTATTACAAAAAAACCCTGAAACTATTCCTCCAGGAAATCTTACAAATATTTTCTTGAAGCATCTCCGAAGAAGGTCCTAGCGATTTCACCAAGTGATTATTGGAATTTGTTTCACGGAATTCTCAATAAATCTCTACTTTTCATCATTTTTTTTTATTTAAGTATTATCTCAGGACTTCCTCAAAGAGTTCATTTAGGGACTTATTCAAGGATCATGAACTTCTTTGGGTATATCTCCAAGTAACCCTTAAGGAACAAGTTAAGGAATTTCGCAAAGATTGTTTTTGTTCAAATAAAGACTAGACTCGAAAAAAGTGAGGCACACCAAATAATGCGTAACTTTCGATTGTGTGCACAAAAAAAATGATTTTATTAACTAGGAATAGCATACCAAAGACTACCAAAACGCGTAAAATTGAGTTTCACGTGTAGCCGATGTTTTGTTACGAGTGTAGATCTGGAGGCCTTAACCATATAATATGAAAAAAAAATGATGCTTCAGATATCGCTGATGTACTGGAAATTTGTCTCCCACGACTTGTATTGTATGTTTGAATGAAATGAGATAAATGCTGATATTAGTGCACTTGATAGGTCATCACAAATGAAAATCATATATTTAAGATTCAGAATGGTTTGGATGATCTAGAACAGCTTAGAGTTATATAATACATGGTTGAACTTATCATCTATGTCTACTAAAACACACTACACCAAGTTTTGAACGTGCGTGATGCTTTGTTACGAGTGTAGATCTAAAGGCCTTAACCACATAATACTGAAAGGTGACCTTAGATATCTCTGATGATCTGGAAACTTCTCTCCCATGGCTTTCACTATGTGTATGAATCAAATGGGCAAATTCCGATGTTTGTGCACTTCTGTTGAAATACTATTTCAAGTTCAAACCATATTTCTCTACTTCAGAATGGTTCGGCTGATCCACTGATCTTCTGTGACTACCAAAACGCACTATATCAAGTTTGAAATGCATCCAATGCGTTATAACGTGTGTAGATATAAAGGCCTTAACTTCAGAATGATTTGGATGGCCTAAGGTATCGCCATTGATGTACAGTTAGTCTTTTATACTCTGATTTACATGCATAGATCTAATGAAATCAGTTCTGACATTCATACATTAGTTTGATGAACTATTACAGGTAAAGGCCTTACAATCAGAACTCCAGAGCAGTCTTTCAAGAGCATCCTTCTACTCCATGATTCAAACAAGCATGCTTTGAAACAATCCCGAAAACCAGGATCGTTTAGGATCATGATTTTTTCCAATCTTAGCGTGCGGGATTTGTGCATGGGATTCAATCCCAAGATTGAATCCCTGCGTTCAAGTGCACTGAACAGGTTGGGTTGGGAGTTAAGGATCCTTGGCAACGATTGTTATAAAAAATTGCCTAATACACCGTTGCGGGTGGTACGAAAAATATCAGCAGAACATCGACTATAAACCCAAAAGCCAATTGCGGAATGCAATATGAACGTTAAGCGTTTTTTAATTTGTGTGAGACAAAATTAGTGGGGTGATTCTATTAAACTCATAAGGAATCATCGTACTTAGCCGCCGTATAGCTCTATCCGGCTCTAATGCGTGAACTGTTGGCTGTTTTTTTTTTTTCAATTCATGGTGGAAATAGGAGTGTAAGATCAATAAAATCCTCCTGGACGCCCTTTAAAATCACAACCTCCGGCATAGATTAACGGTTAACCAAATAAAATGTCTGTAGGAAACCTAAAAAAAGGTTGCTGTCATTGTGCCTGGAACTTTCTATCGTTTCAAAGCGACTCCTCTGGGTTGTATTAGGTATTAGAACATTTTCCGTCTTGAAACTCAGATTCAAACATATTACAGACATTATTCTCCTGAGATGATAACAGGAGCAACTTTCAACTCAACTTGCTCCCGTCAAATCTGTCATACAAATTTTTTCCTCAACACTTAACAAAATATCTATGGTAACACGATGCATTTTCACTCTTGTGGGAATCAATCAAGGATTGAATCATGGGATTCAATCCTCCCATACATGAGGCAAGATTCAATGCATGCCTGGATCGAAACGAAACATGCGCGTTGAATTGATCATGCTCCTATGGTTTTGAATCTCAGCAGCTCTTGGAGTGAGATTTTTTGAAGACTGCTCCAGAGCTATTTTAAATTGCCTAGAACATCACCAGGTCATGACTACCATCATTTCATGTTTCAAACGGTATATTTGAATGTACGTCATCAAATTCAAGGGATTTAAAAAGTAAACACAACTATTTGTATTCAGTAGAAAAAATTTAAAACTTCTGGACGTTTTGGATAACCTGGAAATCTATGTTACAGCTGTAGAAGGACATAAGATATTTCAATCTAACAGCTCCAACCCGAACAAAGAATATTGTGCAATTTCCATTGAAATATATCATATTTACATAGAAATAAAACGCGGAATCGATTGAAGAACAAGTGGTGTACACTAAATTTGCAGCTATATCTCCAAAATGTTCCAGCATAACATAATCTCCATATATACATATGATAGCACAACCAATGCCCTTGATAAATGATGATATGGTGATATGGTTTTTTAAACCCCCCCCCCCCTGGGTCAACCCGAGCAGAAGGAAATATCAACAGCAAAATAAAATATGCTATTTCAGAATAATAACTGAAAAATGGAATCAGTTATTTTTATGTTATTAGCATAGCATATTATGTTATAAACTTGTCTGTCATAAGCAGCAAATATCGTAACAAAAAAATGTTCCTGGAAGACTTATCCAATAACATGCTTTGATAGATCAATTACTACTTAATAACAGGTAATTTGTGAACTTGTTATTGTTCATCAAATATTTGTACATTAGCTATAGTTGAATAATAACTAAACTTGTTCAACAACATAATATATTATTGAAATGTTATCTTGTGGATATACCCCAAAAACTAAGACATAACAAAATAAGATAACCCAACAAAACCTGTTATTGAAAAGATATATTTTGATAAGTTAACAATAACAAACTATGATATAAAAACAGGCTATGTGATTCTGTTTTTATTAATTTGCTATCCTCACTTAATCTGTTTTTATATCTTGTTTTGTTATTATTTAATTATCAAGGCATAGCTTTTCTATATCAAATTTTGTTGGACAATCTCATTTTGCTATAATTAAGCTATTGCTATACATTCACTCAATTTCATTTCAATAACATGTTTTGTTGAAGTACAGGTTTTGTTATTGTTGTACTATTGATCAACTTGAGAGGCCATTACACTGTTTGTCGTTATGCCAAATATTTGCCATTGAAGTCCGACATTCATCCAAGGTTGCTATGATTCACGTTGTGTTGGTCATTTGTTGGGCTTGTTTGGGCAAATATTTGTCATCATAGCAAACAGTCTAATGGCAACTTTATCAACAATAGGGCACTGCATTGTTTTGATTTTGTATGGGGTTTTGAAGTTTCTTGGCCTTGTTGTTTACAAAATTTCTGTAAGAGTGAAAGAGAAGGAGAGAATTTCATGCAGTGCCCTATAGCACAACAGTAACAAGTTTTGAAATCAAAGTAACCTGTCCTTTTGTTTTGTTCCATACAGTTGTATACAGTATACAGTTAGGATGGAATTTTCTGAACTAATCTACTGAAAATTCCTTAAATAATATTCCGAAAAACACTTGGAAGCTCTGGAGGAACCCTTTCGATACCCTGGAGAATTCTTCAAAGAACTCCTGGAGTAATCTTCATAGAAATTCCAAAATTAATTCGTCTGTGCAATTATTAGAATTCTTGGCAAAATCTTTTGAAAAACTCCTGGAGAATTCTACGAGAAAAAAAACTCCTGGTGAAATTCTCAAAGAAATTTTCAGAGAACTCTTAAGATGAAATTCGAGACAAATAATCACGGGAAATTCTGAAGAAATACTTGTAGGAATTCTGTTCAAATGTCTGAAGGAATTTCTAGAGGAGTCGTTGAAAATCTGTGAATGATTTCATGGAAGAACTCTCGGAGAAATCTCTGGAAGATTTTTCTTTCACATTCTCTTTGAATGAATCAAAAACTGAATATAGTATTTTTAGTCCATTAAAGTATTGTTACTCATGTTATTGGTGGGTTTTTGAGACAAAGTGAAAAATTTTATATAATAAGTATCATAATTTACTTAGTTACGATTTTGATATTATAACAAATTTTGCTTTCCGATTATTATCATCAACATATTAACACCGGAAATGGCCAAATATGAAAGTGAACCAAATCCATGCATGCGACACATCAAATTGCGGCATTTTGGATAACCTGTTGAAAAATTAGCAAGAAAACAGTCTCAGACCATATCTGAACCGGTTCCGGGAGTCCCGCCGGAAGTGGCCAAATATAAAAGTGAACCAAATCCATACATGCGATATATCAAAGCGCGACTTTTTTGATAACCCAATGAAAGGTTGGCATAAAAAAAGACTCAGACCATATCTAAACCGGCAGTGTATCGGAACCGGTTCCGGATGTCCCGCTGGAAGTTCATATATAAAAGTGATCCAAACCCATGCATGCGGCACATCAAACTACGGCATTTTGGATAACCGATAACCTGATGAGCAGTTAGCAAGAAAACAGTCTCAGACCTTATATGAACCGGTAGTGTTTCAGAACCGGTTCCGGGTGTTCCGCCGGAAGTGGCCGTATATAAAAGTTGACAAAACTCTTGCATGCGGCAAATCAAACCACGGCTTTTTCGACAACTTGATGACCGGTTATTGAGGAAGTAGGCACATTATGGACTGTCAGTAGTGCCGAAACTAGTTCCCTCCGAAAGCGGCTAAATATAAAATTGAAAAAAACCTTTTTGAAAAAAGCTTTTTTGATAACCTAATAAACTTTAGCAAGCAAATAGGCTCAGATTATTTAAGAGACTATCGGTAGTGTTTCGCAACCGATTCCGGGCCCGAAGTGACACCAAACCCATGCATGCGATACCTCAAATCACGGCTTTTTAGGTAACATGATGAACAGTTGCAAGAAAATAGACGCAAGCCCTATCAGTGTGTTACGGAACTGATTACGGGTGTCCCGCCAGAAATGATCAAATGTAAAAGAGAACCAATACATGCGACATATCAATGACTTATTCAGTAACAAGATAAACGGTGACCCAAAAATTAATCACCGACCATATTTGGGAGAACCGGTAGTGTTCCAGAACTGGTGACAAGACGAGTAACGCGTCGGAAGTGGTAAATATAGAAAGGAACTAAACCATTGCGGCGTTTTTGATAATCTGATGAACAGTCAACAAGAAAATAGTCTCAGGCCACAGTAGTTCGGAATCGGATGCGGGTGTGATTTGATAGAAGTGAACCAAAACCATGCATGCGATACATAAAATCGCGGCATTTTCAAAAATTTGCCGAACGGTTAGCAAGAAAATAGCCTCAAATCACATCAATTTCCGGCTTTTCAAGTCACGTGATGAACAGTTGACAAAAACATAGTCTAAGACCATATTTGAGACAACCGGAATCAGTTCCAGGTGTCCCGCCGGAAGTAGTCAAACGTAAAATTTAACCAAACCCATGCAAGCTGCACATCAAATAGCGGAATTATAAAGGTTAACAAAATAAATGTCAAAACGATAAATCAAATTGTGGCTTTTTTGATAGCATGTAAACGTTGGGTAAGATTATAAATGAAGAAATGATCAAAGCCTTCATATATGCGAGAGAACGAAATCGTGACCAAAGCGATCTCTTCAAATCACACCATTTCAGATTCCTGCGGTGTAAATGTATAGTAGGATGGATCAACGTTTTATATAAAAATATAATTTAATCGCGTCAACCTTATACAGTTTTTCAATCTCCAATCTCATTATGCTTCTAAAATTACTGCTCACAATTTGGGTACGGCTGGTTGAGCCCTCACTCTTCTCATTGTGATTGAAATTTGAATGGAAAATTTACATTTTCTGCATTTTCCTTCCAGTGAGCTATTCGCTCTATGAAGGAAGCACGACACTAGACATCGGACTAGCATGCAACGCCCAGTGGTGCAGCCGAAAACTTTTCCTGACAGCTGCGGCGGGAATCGAACCCGCGCTCCTAGCACGATGCGACTAAATGCTTGGTGACACTAGCCGCACGACCACGAAGCCACACTACCTGATAATAAAATATAGCCTAAAGTGTGCTGAAATAAACATTGGCGAAGATCACAAAGTGATCTGTGATTGTGAATAAAGTTAACCTTCTTCAAGCATTAGCTGACGCTCACCCCGCTGCCGTAGTGGATGGAATGGGGTCACAATGACCCCAATACACGACTAGGGTTAAGGTGGTCAAGCAGTCAACTGAGAGGTCTGATCTTTTTCTGCTCTGTTTTGTTGTTGAACATAACAACGGAATATGTATCATCAATAAGTTTCGAAAATCGATGATGGCTTTGTTAAAATTGTTGCTAGTGTAAAGTGTTTTCAGGATTCAGGAACATTTTGGCTAACGTCGAATAAAAGTTTATGAGTACATATTCGACGAGAAAGGCACTATCACCACTAGGTGGATTTATCTGGGTTTTTTGTTATGATATTTGTTATTTTGCCGCTTATGACAGACAAGTTTATAGCATAATATGTTATGCTAATAACTTAAAAATAATCAATTCTATTATTCAGTTATTTTACTCTAATAACACAGCTTCTTAAACTGTTGTTATTTCCTTCTGCTCGGGTTGTCTCTTTTTCTGTGCACGAATCCATACGGTGGATAGGATGCACTGAAAGAATGCCGGATAACAACCATGCAGAGCAGATGTTCGAAATAGATTTAGCTGAATGATTAGTGGATAGAGAGGACGTGAATCGCAGCAAACTCGATTAGGGAGGGGGTCAAATGGAGTATGATCTTGCGAGTGTTTAATGAGACGTAGGATATAGACTTACGGCCGTATCGTGCACCGAGGATTGATTATGAAGCGAATAGTTTCAGTCTGTTATTCCACTACAATAGGCTTCATCAAATATACATACAATCCGTTTCTCTCTAATATGGTCACAGAACCACTTAACTCTTTACTGCAAAGTTTTCACAGATAATAATCCCATAAAACTAACAAGGGAAAAGTGCAATTGTCATAACCGTACTTGCACCAATTCTCGTAAACTTAACGTTCGAAAGCCACAACTGAGTGCGGTGTCTCGTTCCACACTACACCAACAGACTTCCTCTCACCTTGTTGCTCCCAGCTTCCGCAAAACTATCAGAGAATGAGAAATGGCGGGTAATTAAGCAAGCGGTAACATTTTGAAGATGTGCAAAGTGTTTGGTGGATTATCTACACAGGGAAGGTAGGTACCTACCTGTTCTCATTCATTCGCTTCGGCGGAGAGACCCATATGTAGGTTAGACCTTTGCTTGCAGCAGAGCAGCAAAGTTCTCCACCGGCGGCGGCGCGGTGGCAATGATGACGACGATGCACGGCCATAAATCTGAAGAATGTGGCGACAAATCCCAGCCGGCTTGCATCCTGGGCCTGGAGCACGTTTATGGCGCCATCACACAGACATTACGTGTGTGTCTGTGATTGTGTATGTGCATCGTATGTGCCGCATGTGTCAAAGTTTATATCAGGATGCATGGGTTCATGGATGGGAATTAAAATGAATGATTGTGTGTTCCACGATGCGGCAGAGGAGAAATGGCACAATAAAACGGATTGGGTGTTAATTTTGATATATTTTCTCGAGACGAGAATTTATGGCCGGTTCGACTTTGCTAAGACTTTTGCTCCGGAGAAAGAGAATCTAAAATCAATACCGAAGAACGCAGTGCGGTTAGTTACTGCTGGCTACCCAGGCACGGTGCAGCAAAAGTATATCTTCCGGTGGGTAGTGTGTATCGGATTTTCCATTTGATATGGTTTCACTTTTCGATTCGATGAACTAAGCTCAGGATCGTGCTTTCCTCAGCCAGCAGCCAGCGCAGCGACGGTCGATGTTGGGGCAGTCCATGATTCTGCCTGTGATACGGTCACGTTCGCCGTTGCAGGGAAAAATGGACACGTTCGCCGTAAAGTGGCCACTTCGGTCGTCGTCGGTCGAGAGGAGAGATGAGGATGGACGGTGAACCGTTCAGGATTTTGAGCACGATCTAAATGGACTTAAAGGGAAGCCTCTCGTGTGGGGAAAATTCCATGAGCTGCATCAGTAGTGTAGTAATACGGGGAATTACAATGGAAATGAATTATACAATGTAGCTGGGAAGGTTTAGAGCATACACGAGTGGTGTAGGTGTGGATTGATTAAAGTATCGGAAACCAGTGATTTTAAGCGTTATAAGACATAAGACACAGTATATCAGGCTTTCGGGTTCAATGAATAATTTTTGCTATTATGGATATTATGTGATAGGAAAATTTTTAAGGAGTTAGCAACCTAATTATAGGACAGGAATGAAAGGAATTGTAAACTGTAAAACAAAAATACTCAAGAGAGTCAAGGAATTTCTTTCATGAAAAGTTCCTGGAACGACCGGGAGTTTAAGCCGTCACCCGTCACCCTCAGTATGGTCTTAGGATGAGTCAACAAATTCGATTTTTTGGAACAAAGCTTTTTCGATTTCTTATAACGTCCAAATCAACTGTTCAAAATTTGGAAGCGATTGGTTGCATCCCCGTATTTCGCATCACATCCACCTTGGATTCATGGGCGAAACTACGGATTTTTTTCAGGGGGTGCACTATAAACAAATATTCATTTGTTCATCCATTCATCATTCATTGCCCCATATCTCACAGCAATGCATTAAAATTGTAGGGGGTGCCTGGCACCCCCGGCACCCCCAGTAGTTTCGCCTATGCTTGGATTGCCGCATAAACTTCGACCCGACTGCTCATGAACGAGAGAAATTCATAATGAAAGCCCTACGAGAGTTATTGATACGGACTGATTCGATAGATACCCGTCTCGGATACTACGGTGAAAATATCCGCAAATTGAACAAAACAATATATGAGACCCATGTTAACAGCAATTCATCGCGTCATTCGGACAATAGTAGCTTCGAGCGGCGTATCGACGAGTTAAATTTCGATGACACCGATGATCCAATCAACTGATCGTGGTCCTGCGAAGATACTTCATTTTTTGAGGTCCTGGACGAAATCAACAGCACCACTGCTCCCATCCCGGTCAAGTTCGTCGACAAGCGTGTTCAGATAATCGCCGGTCCCTCCACTAGTTCAGAATGCAGTACGAACAAAGCTTTTCAAATTGATGTATCGACACCCGCTGATCCTACTCAATCCAGAAATACTCTGTTTGGAGGTACTGTACATGCCCTGATGGTGTTTCTGTAACTAGGAATGGACCAAATTCCCGCATAAGTGGTAATCGTTCATCGCTGAAAGTGGCCAATCAAGCGTCCAGTGACGTCGAATCTTTCTACGTTACGCCGTTTGATCCTGATCAGAACGAGGAGGGTGTAATGAAACACGTGATGGATATTTCTAACTTCAATTTGTTTCTGATTAATGTTACGAAACTAGTTCCTCGTAGAAAGAACATTGAAGATCTGTCCTTTGTATTCAAAGTAACCATTTGCAAATCTGCTTCTCGGGTGGTTTATGGCACAAATTTCCCAAATGGAGGAGAACGTGCCTCTGGAGCCGACCTACTGATGACGCCCGCAAGACTTACGGAAGCCCCTGATACCCTCGTCACAGTCGAGCTAGTCCTGCCAGCGGCCAGCAGTCATCTCGGTCCTATGTATGAGTCCGGAGACGGGGTCTTTCAACCCGTCCACGCAGGCAAGTACATACCCAATCAGAACACATTTCTTCCGGTAACGTATGTTGCTTCCAGGATGACTGCAGCGGTCGAGCCATGTTCGTTGTCGTCCGGCGTTATGTCGGAGACTACCTTGACTCAGCGTCAACTCGGCAATCAAAAAAGCAACTTTTCCGTGTACTATCAGAATGTAAGAGGTTTGCGTACCAAAATCAGTAAAGTAGTAAAGTATTCGAGAAACTGATGCATAATAGCATCTTCAATATGGCAGCACCTATTATTTCGGACTCACAGCACGGTTTCATGAGACATTGCTCAACAACTAGTAATTTGATGTGCTATGATTTTACGCTATCGCGGGAAGTGGAAAGGAGAAGGAAAGTCGACGCAATATACGTTGATTTTTCCAAGGCATTCGACACCGTACCCCACAGCCAAGTAGTCGAGCTGTTTTCGCCGATGACCTGAAATTCTTTCGCATTATAGAGACTCCAAATGATTGTACCGTTCTACAAGAAGATATCAACTCCTTGTTAATGTGGTGTAACGACTGTGAAGTTTAGTATTTCCCTAAGAAGGAATCACCCCTCACATGCAGCACACTCACAACTTACCATGGCTGACGTCCGTTCACCAGTGACAACAGTGAATACAGTTAGGTGTCATGTGCAGCAGGGGTGTAAGGTCCTACCCTCTATGCCCTCCCAAACATGCCCTCCTGCGCGCCATCTACTGTATTACGAAAAAATAATGAAGCACTACAAATACACAATAAAATATAACATATTATAGTGGAACCTTACAAATGCGTAATAAATTAGGACATCACATTTGGACAAACACAACACAGAACATATATTTTGCCCTGTTACCCTAGTGGATAACAATTTCCGATGTCAAGATGAATGTTGTTGGTCCATCAGTCAATCCTGTAATCGTTTGTTCTATGGCAGGTTGCCTTTTGTTCGCAGCATTAGTTGCTTTCATTGCTCGAGTTTTGTCTAGGTATTTCTAATCCTAAGGGAGCATCCCGATTCGGGTTTCATCACTAGAGTTCTATAACACTAGTTTACAAAATAAAACGAAAGTCGTGAACTTCTGTCAACGACCGAAATTTTTTAAGCACAATTTAGCGCTGATTTCAAGACCGTGCTTCAAAAAATTCCAATAGAACAGTTTTTGAGTTTTGGCTCAATATCGAGTTTTACAACTTTTTAAAATATGGAATTTACTTTAATTCAAATACCTTGAGTTTTGTTCAACCAGTTTTAAATCTTTTTCCATAAATTGAAAGCAGAACATTATACCATTCGATCATCTGAATGCAGGTTTTGCGTCAGATTGATGAAATTTAAGATGTTGGCAAGTTTTAGGACGATCTGCTTAAATTTTATCAAAATTTCCAAAAAATATGTGAAGAAATGTGTTTTTTTTTCAATAAGGAAAAAACAATTTAAAAAATCTTTCTCATCGTTTATTTGCCATCGATTTCAAATCATGGCCTGAATTTTGGCAATCGAAATAGGATTGCGGGCCTCTATTCTGCCAGAGCCCTATAAATGTGCATTAATTTTAGGGGAATATTTACAAGTTAAAATAGCACATTTAACACAAAAATAAAACTTGTAATAACTGTTGGTTCTAATTTGTAAACATGTTTTGTTTAATGATTTTATAAACATCATCAGTAGCACAAACATCAGTGTTTTTCTCTCGATTTAGATGCTTATGATCAGTGTTTTCGGTAATTATCGAAATTGGTTGAGTCATAGTGTTAAATTATCCTCTCATTTGAGACAAACCTTTTAATTATTTAAATAATAATTGTTTAATAATCGCCCAGGGAGTTTTCAATTTTAAGCCGATTTTCGTACTCCAAACAAAGTAACAACAAAAACAAGCGAGAGTAGAGGCTAATCTATCATAATGGTAAAAACAGAGCACTGATTTTTTTCGGAATGAAATTTTTCAATCTAATATGCTGAATATAACAATCTTCATGTTCAAATCACATACTGACTTGCTTTTAGTATGATAAAACGATATTAAATTCAGTATTGCAAACGAAAATTGAACTTTTCTTGTTTGGTAGTTACGTCTTTTTACTGGTTCTTAAATAGTCTGTACAGCCGAAAGCTAAAGACGTTGTCCGTGTCTTTTATGATTCAGGGTAGGCGAAATGTAGGGCTCATATAGCCGAGGCGGTAAACGCATGGGTATTCAGCATGACCATGCTGAGGGTGACGGGTTCGATTCCCGGTCGGTCCAGGATCTTTTCGTAAAGGAAATTTCCTTGACTTCCTTGGGCATAGAGTATCTTCGTGCCTGCCACACGATATACACATGCAAAACGGTCATTGGCAGAGGAAGCTCTCAGTTAAAAACTGTAGAAGTGCTCATTGAACACTAAGCTGAGAAGCAGGCTTTGTCCCAGTGAGGACGTTACGCCAAGAAGAGGAGAGGACCCACTCCCAAAAGTACTTTAAACAATCAAACGGAACTCCTTTAGAAAAATTCCAGGAAAAACTCGATATTCCAGAAGAAACTTCTTATGGCACGGTCCCGAAGGAGAACTTCAGGATTTTAGAGTAGCACCCCAAAAGGAACACTACACGGAGGAAAAACTGACACGGAGAGAACCTAGATTTACTACTTAACTAATATTCTTGGGGGTTCTTTTAAAAATCTCTTGTAAGAAATGCTTTGTAGAAAGTCTTACAGAAACTCCAAAAGAAAAATTCTGGAAAAAAACAACTTGGAAAAGCTTTCGAACAAATTTCCGAAGGATCTTCACGAAGGATTTTCAGAGCAAGTTCCAAAACAATTCTCAGAGAAACTTTTAGAAAAAAACCCTGGAGGTACTTCTGAAAAAGTGAGATCAAGAAAAAGCTTCTTGAAGATTTGAAAAGAATTAGCATTACATAGTTAAAATTCACGAATAAGAAGAAATATATGAAAAGCTTTCTAAGAACTATCAAAGGAATTCCTGAAAGAATCCCCGGAAAAACTTCGAGAAATGTTCCCAAAGCAACTTTCAAAATAGTTCTGCTTAAAATTAAAAAAAAATACCCAGTGGTACTCCTAGACAAATTTTTTTGTGGAACTCGTAGAAGTATTCTTGACCAAAATCTCAGAATTGGTAGTTATAGAGAAATTCCATTGCAAGTCCCACAGGAATAGCCCCGGGGACCTCTTCTCAAAGATAATTGCGACCGAACAACTAGAGAAATTCTCGGAAAAATCCTATGGGTATTCACAAAGAAAGTCCTGGACGAAATCCCGGAGTAGCTTCGTGAGAAAATGCCAGTGGAACTCTTAAGAGATTTCCCAGTAGAACTACTAGATACAAACCCAGTGAAACTTCTGCTGGAATTCCCAGTGGAACTCCTACAGAAATTGCGGGCCGATCTTAAAGAAGAATTCCCGACGGAACTCCTAAAGGACTTCTAAATCAAACCCCTAGAGCACTTTCTAGAAAAACTCCTAGAGAATTTCCCAGTGAAACTCCTGAAAGAATTCCTATATTGCCATATTCTGGGGGCATTTCCGATGAAACTTTGAGATAAATTTGCGATGGAACTCCTGGAGCAACTCCTGGAGAAATTCTTGGTGTAAATCCCACAGTACCGCTTGGAGTTATTTTCGGAAGAACTCCTGGAGCGATTACCGGGGAACTCGCGGAGTTGCTGAGGAACTCATAGAGTAATTCCTGGATAAACTATTGGAAGAATACCCAGTGGAATTTGTGTTGGAACTACTAAGCGAGTTTCCGGAAAAACTTCTGGAGAAATTCTCGTAGAAACTTAGAGGAATTTCTGCAGAAATTTCTGGAGGAATCTTCAGAGGAATTCTCCGAGGAACTCCTGGATAAATTTTTGAGATTACTCTTGAATCAATTGCATAAGACTTCGGTAGGTACTCCCAGAAGAATTACTACTGAGTTATTCCCAAAAGAGCTCCCGAAGGAAATCCCGGAGGAACTTTTGGAGGAACTCCAGGAAAAATTCCTGGAGGACGTCGCGTTTCAACCACTATAATAATTCCCAGAAAAAAAATGTACAAAAACTTCCGAAGAAATTCCTGGAGCAATTCCCGGGGAACTCCTGAAGATCTCCTGGAGTAATTCCCGGAATAACTCCTACAGCAACTCTTGGAGGAACTCCTGGACCAATACCTGGAGGAATTCTAGGAAAAAATTTCGACGTAACTCTTGAATGAATTGTCGAAGGAACTGCAGAAAGAGTTCCCGAAACAACTTCCGGAAGAATTCCCGGAGAAACTGCTAAACCAATTCTCGGAGGAGCTCCCGAAGAGTTTCATGTAAGAACTACTGGAGAAATTACCGGAGAAACGGCTGGAGAAATTTCCGCAGCAGTTCTTGTCAGAATTCCCCAAGAAACTCCCAGAGTAGAAACTTCTGGAGTAATTCTCGGAGAAAATCCAAGAAGAACTGCTGGAGGCAATCCCGAAAAAAGAGCAAAAGTGATTCCCAGAGGAACTTCTGGATCAATTCCCGGATGAACTGCTGGAGCAACCCACGAAGAATGTCCTGGAGAAATTCCCGAAGGAGCTCCTAGAGTGATTCTCGAAGGAACTCTTGGAGCAACTCCCTAAGAAATTCCTGAAGCGATTCCCGGAGAAACTCTTGGAACAAATCCAGGAGAAACTACTGCATTGATTCACAGAGGAATGCCTGCATTAACTTTCGAAAGAGCTCTTAGATCAATTCCCGAAGGAACTCGTCGAGCAATTTCCGGAAGAACTGGAGCAATTATCGATTGAACTCCTAGAGGAATGCTTGAAAAAGCTTCTAGAGAAATTGGCTCTCATCTGGATTTTTTTTTCAAGTTTTGGTTTTGTTTCCGGAATTACTTGCGTTTTATTAAACCTTGTGAACATTATCATGTACCCGGAACTAATAGTTTTCTCCGGTATCCCCTGATTCGTTCCGTAACCATAAGTTATCTTGAGAGCTTGCGCAGCTTGGGATTTAAAACGGGTGAACTGGGCGAAATTGGGTCTGTTTTAACGTTCAAAATTTTTAGAACTGTTGTAAATTAGGAACACAAACCCTCCGGTGATGGCGCCTTTCTCGTGCCTTTAAAAATCCATTTCAATAAAACTCAAGTGAGATGTTGATTACTATTGCTCTTTCATTTCATGGCACCAGAAATCATATCGGCACAAACATTTCAAAAGGGCGTAACTGCATTTTGAAACAAACCACTCTTTCACATCTGTAGATCGTATTTCAATGCCGCCATGCAAATCACCGCCAGCATAGGAAAGAAGAGCAATTTCTCTGTCTATTAATGTTTGTGAATTTCGTGGGAAACTTAAAATATGACCCACAGATGTAAAAGAGTGATTTGTTTCAGAATGCAGTTACGCCCTTTTGAAATGTATGTGCCGATATCGTTTATCTGGTTTTTGATTTTTGATCCCTAAACTCTATAAACCAGCCACCATCTAGAATTTTGAGCCGCCATCTTGAACATTTTTGTCGCTATTTTTGGACTCCAGAAATCTTTCCCCTATCATATACACCCATATTGCATGATTTTTGAGACTTGAACTCCATTAAACAGCCGCCATTTTTAGACTCCGGATATCTTCACCATGCTAAACAGTCGTCATCTTGAATTTTGAGCCATTATCTTGGATTTTGAACCGCATTGTTGGACTCCAGACATCTACTCCATACCAAATGTACCCATATGGCATTGCAATTCGAATGTTGGAACACCATCTTGGATTTTAGATCGCCATCTTGGATATTTTGGCCGCCATTTTTTGACTCCGGGCATCTTATCCATACGGAATAAAGCCATATTGTATAGTTTTAGAGTCCAAATCTTTATTAAACAGCCGCCATCTTTTATTTTTAGCTGCCTTCTTTGATTTCAGACCACCATCTCGGAAATTCTGGACGTATTTTTTTTTTTGACTCCAGACATCTTCCCCATACTAAATATACCCATAATCCAAGGTATTAGTCGCTAAAATTCCATCAAACATCCATCATCTTAAATTTTGAGCCGCCATCTTGAATTTTGGACTGTCATCGTGGAATTCCAGCTCTCCAGTGTTGATTTCAGTACAAAGTTCATCAACCATGCTGAAAGCTACAAAAATTGGCGTAGTTTGATGTGTCGCATGATAGGGCTTGGTTAAGTTTTATATACGTTCAACTCTACCGGTGCTAATCCAGATCACTGGAATGGTCATAGCTCCGGAACGCCTTGACCAATCCAGACCATTTCTAAAAGCAAACAATGTGGTAAAATTCCGGTTTGATTCGTACTAAAATCCGAAAAATCGGCCAATGGGAAGTGTCTTAAAAGTGAGTGACCTTTTTTGTACACAGACATACGCACACACATACATACACACAGACATCATCTTAATTCGTCGAACTGAGTTCATTGGTATATGTGACTTGACCCTCCGAGCTTTCTATCGTTTCTTAAGAGAACATTAGCCTCTCACTTCGAGAGAGGTAAAAATGGATCACCGCTGAAACATACTGACAAACATTTCGGCACCAACATTTCAAAAGGGCGTAACTGCATTTGAAAGTAATACCTTCTTTCAAAGCTGTAGGTCGTACTGCCTCCCTTACACTCAAACCACCGTGGTTGTCGGAAAGAGGAGAGTTTTTCCCATCTGGTACTTGTTGTGAAAAACATGGAATTCATAACACATGATCCACAGCTTTAAAAGAAGGTGATGATTCCAAAAGCAGTTACGCCCTTTTGAAATGTTGGTGTCGATTTATCTGTTTACCCAGCATTGGTTTCAATGTTTCCACAGAGCTGAAAGTGGTCGACTAATAAATCATTGCAAATGTTGTTTACCAATTTTCTGATTAAAAATCATTTGATTGACCACGTCAAATCAAATGCAAATACAATAATCGGAAACCAACCAGATGGTCAAACATTAGTATCAGAATTCCATGTTGTAAATGGTTTTCATAAGAGTTTTTTTTTTTTGTATCGCATCGCAACCAAATTGAAAACACATATATTTGTTTCCCAGTCATATATTTGACTTACCGGTTTCCACCCCTTCCAACACCAGCAGTTAACGAAAGCAAGAGTTCGGTGAAAAGAACCAACCACACTTCACTAACTATTTCCGTAATTTAATGAACAACAACATCGGAGAGCACACATCGCTTCCGTAAAATTACATCGGTGAAAGTTTATCATGACGATGATCAACAGTAAACACGATGAACTACTATGTACTGCTGAAAATAAACTCGACCCAGTTTCTTCCTTCCAATCAACTAGATATCCAGCTGCAGAAAAAAAAACTCTAAAGAACAAGGGTCTTTCCCATATTATAGCAGTATTCTTCGTCGATGCCGCGTCGCTTTGCCGTTATACAGTCAACTTTCCCGCCTGTTTCGTTCGAGAATATCCTGGCTGCATCATCGTGTACATCGACGGGCGGTGATGGTGGTTGACTGAGACTCTCTGTGGTAAAACTTTAAACCGCACTTTTTTATGAAATCCATCATCTTTTGTTGGTTGTTGGTTGCAGCATGACAGCAATAGAAGTAGCAAAAGCAGTAGCAGCACCGCTTTGAGAAATTTGACGTGCAGTTTTCCTTGCCCAGACTGAGACTTGATACCATAAATTTGACGTCTGATAAGACGCATCCCCATGTAGCCGGAGAGCTTCCTGCAGGACCTGCAGCCCTGGGAAAGTCGATACCCGCTGCTGCAGCTGTATACTTTTTCCTTGTGGTGAGTTTGCAATGATGTTTTTGCAAAATTGATGGCTGCAGCAGATCTATCGGATATGATGTGTTCTGGAGGGAAGGGATTGGGCTTTGGCAAGAATTGTTGTTTACTTTCTCGGCAAGGTTTCGAACGGAGTTATGTTCATTATAGAGACGATAGTCACTGACAGATTATTGTCTAGCTGTGGCCGATAACGTCGTTCTTGCTAGCCGCATATTAGATGACTGAGCTTTTATAGCAGAAGCATTAAGTGCACTTACAGATTAGCGTTACTTTGATGCATCCAACAAATCTTCAAGTTATACAAAACAATATTGGAGAATTCCTGGTGAAACTTTTAAAGAAATGGCAGATGGATTTCCTGGAAAAAATCTTGGCGAAACTCCTGGAGGAGCTCCTAGTAGCATTGCTGGAGGAATTCGTAGTGCAATGGAAGAAGCAGTTCTTGGTATAATTCTTTGTGAAATTCCATTCCAAGTAATGAAATTCTCCGAGGAATACCTTGTGAAGTCTCCGGAAAAATAGTGGTGGAATTCCTGGAGAAAGTCTTAATGGAATTCCTGAAGGAATTCCCAGTGGGATTCCTGGAGGAATCCCTTATGCAATTCCTGGAGGAATTTATGGCGGAATTCCTGGAGAAATTCTTGGTGTACTAACTGGAGGAATTCTTGCTAGAATTCCTAGTGGAAGTTCTGCTAGAACTCCTGGTGGAATTCCTAGGATAATTCCTAGTTGAATTTCTGGAGGAATGCCTGGTGGAATTCCTGAAGAAATACCTGGTGCAATTCCTAAAGGAATTCCTGGTGGAATTCCTGGAGGAATTCCTGGTGGAATTCCTGGAGAAATTCCTGGTGGAATTCCTGGGGGAATTCCTGGGGGAATTCCTGGTGGAATTCCTGGAGGAACTCCTGGAGGAATTCCTGGAGGAACTCCTGGAAGAATTCCTGGAGGAATTCCTGGAGGAATTCCTGGAGAAATTCCTGGTGGAATTTCTGGTGGAATTTCTGAAGAAATTCCTAGAGAAATCCCTGGTGGAATTCGTGGAGGAATTCCTGGGGGAATTCCTGGTGGAACTCTTGGTAGTATTCCTGGTAGAATTTCGAGTGGAATTTCTGGAGGAACTTCTGGGAAAATTCCTGGAGAAATTCCTGGTGGAATTACAGGAGGAATTCCAAGAGCAATTTCTGGTGGAATTCATGGAAGAATTTCTGGTGGAATTCTTGGTAGAATTCCTGGTGGAATCCCTGGAGGAATTCTTGGTGGGATTCTTGGGAAAATTCCTGGAGCAATTTCAGGTGGAATTTCTGGAGGAACTTCTGGGAAAATTCCTAAGAAAACTCCTGGTGGAATTCCAGGAGGAATTCCTAGAGAAATTTCTGGTGGAACTCCAGGAAGAATACCTGGAGGAATCCCTGGAGGAATTCCTGGTAAAATTCCTGAAGGAATTCCTGGAGGAATTTTATGAGGAAATCCTGGAGGAATTCCTGGAGGAATTCGTGGTGGAATTTCTGGAGGAGTTCCTGGTGAAATTCCTGATGGAATTTCTGGAGGAATACCTTGAAAAATTCCTGGTGGAACTCCTGTGAAGTTCCTGGTGGAATTCCTGGTGGAATTCCTGTACGAATTTCTGGTGGAATGCCTAGAGGAATTTCTGGTGGAATTCCTGGTGGAATTCCTGGAGGAATTCCTGGTGCAATTCCTGGAGGAACTCTTGCTGGAATTCCTGAAAAAAATCCTGGAGGAATTTCTGGTAGAATTCTTGGTAGAATTCCTGCTGGAATTTCTGGTGGAATGCAAGAAGGAATTTTGAGTGGAATTTCTGAAGAAGCATCTGGGGAAATTCCTGGAAAAATTCCTGGTGGAATTTCAGGAGGAATTCCAAGAGGAATTTCTGGTGGAATTCTTGGTAGATTTCCTGGTGGAATCCCTGGAGAAATTCCTGGTGGGATTTTTGGAGAAATTCCTGGAGGAATTTCGGGTGGAATTTCTGGAGGAACTTCTGGGAAAATTCCTGGTGGTATTCCAGGAGGAAATCCTAGAGGAATTTCTGGTGGAATTCTAAGTAGAATTTCTAGTGGGATTCCTGGAGGGATTCCTGGTTGAATAACTATAGGAATTCCTGGAGGAACTCTTGGTGGCATCCCTGGCGGAATTCCTGGTGAAATTCCTGGTGAAATCCCTAGTGGAATTATTGGATGAAATCCTGCTGAAAATTCGGGAGGGATTTCTGGATGAATCCCTGGAGGAATTCCTGGTTGCATTACTGGAGGAACTCCTGGAGGAATTCCTGGTGAAATTCCTGGAGGGATTCCTGGTGGAATTCCTTTAGGGAATCCTGGAGGAATTCCTGGATGCATTACTGGAGGAACTCCTGTTGAAATTCCTGGTGGAATTCTTGGAGGAATTCCTGATGGAATTCCTGGAGAAATTCCTGGTGGAACTCCTGTGGAGTTCATGG
Source organism: Aedes albopictus (assembly GCF_035046485.1). Taxonomy (NCBI): domain Eukaryota; kingdom Metazoa; phylum Arthropoda; class Insecta; order Diptera; family Culicidae; genus Aedes; species Aedes albopictus. Next base: position 11,099,273 of record NC_085136.1, read on the forward strand.
TGGAATTCTTGGTGGAATTCCTGGATGAATTTCTGGTGGAATGCCTGGAGGAAGTCCAGGTGGAATTTCTGGAGAAATTCCTAGAGAAATCCCTGGAGGAATTCCTGGAGGAATTCCTGGGGGAATTTCTGGTGGAATTCTTGGTAGTATTCCTGGTAGAATTTCAAGTGGAATTTCTGGAGGAACTTCTGGGAAAATTCCTGGAGAAATTCCTGGTGGAATTACAGGAGGAATTCCAAGAGGAATTCCTGGTGGGATTCTTGGGAAAATTCCTGGAGGAATTTCAGGTGGAATTTCTGGAGGAACTTATGGGAAAATTCCTGGTGGAATTCCAGAGGGAATTCCTAGAGGAATTTCTGGTCGAACTCCAGGAAGAATTCCTGGAGGAATTCCTGGAGGAATTTTTGGAGGAATTCCTGGAGGAATTTTGGGAGGAAATCCTGGAGGAATTCATGGAGCAACTCCTGGAGGAATTCGTGGTGGAATTTCTGGAGGAGTTCCTGGTGAAACCTGATGAAATTTTTGGTGGAGTTCCAGTTGGATTTTCTGGAAGAATTCCTGGTGAAATTCCTGGAGGAGTTCCTGGTAAAATTCCTAGAGCAATTCCTGGTGGAATTCCTGGAGAAAACCCTGTGAAATTCCTGGAGAAATTCCTGTTCGAATTTCTGGAAGAATTCCTGGAGGAATTCCTGGAGGAAATCCTGTTCGAATCTCTGGTGGAAATCCTGAAGGAGTTCATGTTGGAATTCCTGGAGGAATTCCTGGGAGAATTTCTGGTGGAAGTCCTAGAGAAATTTTTAGTGGAATTTTTGGAGAAATTCCTGGTGGAATTCCTGGAGGAAATCCTGGTGGAATCTCTAATTCCTGAAGGAATTCCTGGTGGAATTCGTGAAGGAATTCCGAGTGGAGTTGCTGGAGGAATTCTTGGTGGAATTCTTGGTGGAATAATTAGAGGACCTTTCAGCGGAATCCCACGAGAAATTTCGAGTGGCATTCATTGAAACAGGTCTTCTTTTTAGTCATCATCTCATCATCCACCTCGAAAACAGAAGAACGATGTTAAAAGCAGCAGCAACCTAGGCAATGTTCATCATTTTCATATTGGGTTTTCTGTTTCTTTTTATTTCCTGGGAAACTTTCACACGCATTCAGAAGCAGCATTTTTTGCGTTTCCCAAAAGCGAATTTTTCATATTTATCGCTCCTTGTAGTCAAAGAACTCGAATAATTTGCATTCCATTTTAAGCACACCATCATCCGGAGAGAAAACTTCTGCCTCATATGACGGTATTCATTTAAGTTTCGGAAAATATTTCATTAAAAAGTTGTTAGAAGGTTTCACCTGAAAGCACCGAAGCATACATTAGGGGGAAACACACATTCAAACACACAGCAGCGCTAGCAATTGCACAAATTTACCTAACCAACGCATAAACTTCCCACACGTTCTGTTCGGGCGTCCCCGGTCTTTGGTCGATAGTTCATGCTTTTCCTATTCCACACCCAATTGCTGCCGATTCGAACGAATCCGGTGCCGAATGGTGATGCGGTATTTACCGGTTAAACCACCACTTATTGGCAGAGAGAGAGAGAGAGACCGAAAGCGATCGAAATGGCACTTGAAATGTGAATTTCCAATATTAGATTATCGTCGAGCGAGTGGTTTTAGGGCTAATGTGGTTATGAATTATAAATCGGTGCATTTGTAGTGGGTACTTGTTAGTGGTAGCCGGTATTGGTCATCAATTTGCGGTTACCTAGGCAAATGTTCGACGTTTTGTGGGTGGTTGTCAATTGCGAATGTCGTTTTTTGTGCTGCAAATATGAGATATTGAACTAAGTGAATAGTGAATAGTTTCGTTTATTATTTTCAAGCAATCGATTGGTAGTTAAAACTTTCAGTTTCTTCGAGCGATTTCTTTTAAAATTTCCCTCCAGAATTTATTTCGCAATTTCCTGTAAAAAATAAACCAGAAGACTTTCACAAAGAAATCCTTCGAAACTCCATCAGAAATTACAGCAAGATTCCTCTGAAAATTCCATCAGGAATTTCGTCGAAGATTTCTCAAGAAATTCCATTGAAAATTTCGTTGCAAATTTCACAAGGAATTGCTTCAGATTTTCATCAGGAATTTCCAAGCAATTTCCACCACGAAATCTTCGAGGAATTTCTTTAAGAACTCCAGTAGAAACTTCCCCTAGAAATTCCACGAACAGTTCCAGTGAAAATTTGTTCTTGAATTCCAGACTCTTCCCAGGTATCTTTCATTGATTTTCCCGAGGTATCTTTTGGAATTCCGCCTCAGATAATTATTTGAGGATTCTTTTCGGGATGCATTGGAACTCTTTTTATACACCTGGCCGGGGGTGCATAAATTAAAAAAAGGCATAAAAAGAGGTAATTTTGTGCATAAATTTAGTTAGGGCTTTGATGGGGAAACTTAGTTCACGAGAACAGGTCTTTTTCCAGGGCATTTGAGATGGGGACATGGGGGTTCCTGAAAGTTTTTAGATGACTCAAAAGAAAGGGTTTCCAAGGGGCTTCAAGAGTCTTTCAACCCTCGAGCGATTCTCGCTGGCTGTTGTATTTTGTACAACACGTCGAAAAAATCTCGCTTTTTGTACTCAGTATTAGCGTGACGATGGCGGTGGTGGCCAATCGCGCGAGTTTTGGAAGGTTAAGGGCATTCTGACAGGTTTTGTTGGAGCTTCAGTTGGATTACAGCATTGCTTGGCTAATGGAGATTTTCACATGGTTGCAGGGAGTTTTATGGGGTAACAGCAGATCTCAGAGGCATTTCAAGTAGGCTTCAGGGAGTTTAGGAGCGTTTGAAGAAGGTTTCGGGTGGCCTAAGGGGCGCTGCTCAGTTCCAGGGAAGTTCCAAAGGATTTCAGGGGCGTTTCAGGGAGTTTCATGGGCGTTTATGGTGGTGCCAGGGTTTCATGGAGTCTGAAGGGGTCACATAAGAAGAACAGGGGCGTATAAGGGAGAATCAGGGTCATCTCAGATGGGTTTAGGAGGTTCCGTGGTGTCTAAGGGACGTTTCAGAGAGTCTCAGGGTGACCTGATATATATTGCCCTTACCTGGCGTTGACCAGATTTGCTGATATGTCATAAACATACAGAAAAAACTTGTAGTTAGAATGCACAGAATGTTGCTAATCGCGTTCTGGTGGGATTCGAACGCACGACTCCGTATTCGCTAGACTGGCGCGTTACCAACTAATGGCTAGTTTCCACCTGGTAAGTACTGTGTAAAAAGATAGGACAAGTAATGGTCACGTAAAACTTTTGTAATCAAAATTACTTAAGCGTTTGCAGTCGATAAGTAATTCGCAGCCAGAAAGATTTGCCAACAGATGGCACTGTCATGCGATGCTGTCAGTCATGTTGTTAATTTTCCGTACGGAATAATATGTCGATGCATTATTCCGTGAGTAAAAGTGACATTTCTCTTTCTTTTTTGTTTCTTCTTTCGCACCAAAGGCATCAGTGTGCATTAAGCTGTTAGTACACAGGGTCAAATATTTGTCCAAAAAGAAACCAATGCTCAAACATCTTGTTTGACTTGATCGAATTTTCATTAGTGTCAAACTGATGTTGTTTCTTGAGTTCCTTCCTTGTCAATATATGACCCTGTGTACTACAAGCCTAAGGCCAACATCAGTTTGAAGCGGGAAACGCAATGGGGCCGGCAACGGAATGCGGAAGCACTGCGGTATGTACTTTAAAAAAATCTACAAGTATGCCGTTGCGGCAAAACACAATGAGCGCGGATTTCCTGCGGTTAATTTTAAAACATCTCCAGTTCGGTGAATATGTTTGTTTCCTGGAAGAAGGGAAATATGTGAGAATCTACAGCATTGCACTTGATCTATCTTGCTCTATCGAAAGAAATCTGAGGTTTCCTAGTACTCGAAAATTCCTTCTTTCAGGAGTTCCCCGATAGTTCCTCTAGAATGTCCCCCAGGAGTTCACGGGAATTCATCCACAAGTTGTCCTCAAGTTCTTCCTTCAGGAGATTATCAGGAATTCCTCCGGAGTTTCCCGGATATTCCCGTAGGAGCTCCCGGGAATTCCTCCAGGAGTTCCCAGTTAATTCCTTCAGGAGTTCGCCTGGAGTATATCCAGGATTTCCTTGTGAATTCTTGTAGGAGTTCCCCGGGAATTCCTGCAGAAGTTCTTTTGAAATCCCCCAATGAGTTTCCAAGAAATACCTCCAGGAGTTTCCCAGGAACTGATCTAAAATTACCTCTGAAATTTCTGTGCAATTCTTCCAGAATTCCTGCAGGACTTCCCGGAGGGATTCCTGGAGGAATTTCCCGGAGGAATCCCCGAAGGAATTTCTGGAACAATCACCAGAGGATCTTCTGGAGTAAATCTCCAGAAATTCCTTCTGAGATTTCTCCAACAATTTCTCCGGAGATTTCTCCAGAAATTCCTCCGGAGATTTCTCCAGAAATTCCTCCGGAGATTTCTCCAGAAATTCCTCCGGAGATTCTTTCAGGGATTCCTTCGGAGATTTCTCCAGAAATTCGTCCGGAGATTCCTCAAGAATTTCCTCCGTAGATTCCTCCGGGAATTCCTTCGGAAATTCCTTCGGGAATTGCTTCGAAGATTCCTTCGGGAATTCCTTCAGGAATACCTCCAGGAATTCCCCCAAAGATTCCTGCAGTTTTTTTTCGGAGATTCCTACAGGAATTTCATCGTAGATTCCGTCAGGAAGAATTCTCAGAGGAACCTTGAAGGAACCGCGGAAGGAGCTCCTAAAAGATCCCATGCTATTAAATCTTAAAAAATCATTAGTTCCTTCATGGAGGGGTTTTTTTTGTAGAAATTCCAATGAAAATCTCAGGGACATTTTACGAGAATCCCCGGCGAACTCCTGGTGGACGTTTCGGTGGAAAGCTTCACATTTTCGTTGGAATCTCACTATCCGGATTGTCCCCAGAAGCTCACCCAAAAGTTATAAATTGAATCATTTTCCCCACAAGCGCGCGAAAAAGTACATTTAAATTTCAATAACATTTCCTGAGGAACGAAATTTCTCTAAGTCCAAATCGCAAAAAAAAAAACTGGTGCCATTTTCTTCATATCCTTGTTACAGCATCGTTTCATAAAAAAATTTGAATGCTGTCAGTTAAACAAATGTCAAAATTACTTACGGAAAAAGGTGAAATTTTACTTGAGCGCTCTACTTGGCAACAGGAAACTTAGCTTAAGCCACAGAACCGGTAACGATTCTGCGGAATAGAAAGCCTAACTTAACCCGAGCCATGAACTTACCATGAACCATCTCTCTTTCGGCCTAGATTCCAACAGAAAGCATTTTTTTTTCACATTAATTCAACTTTGGTGGTCAATTAGCAACATTCTGTGCCTTCTAACTACAAGTTGTTCTCTCAGGGTGAGTTCGAGAGGGTCTCAGGGGTTTTTCAGGAAGTTTGAGGGCGTTTCATGGGCTCTTATGGCGGTTTCAGGGGGTACCAGGAGATCTCAGGGACGTTTCAGAGGGTTTAATGGGGTCTGATGGGAAGAATAGAGACGTCTAAGGGACCTCAGGGTCATCTCATATGGTTTTAAGGATTTCCAGAGGATCTCAGGGGCGTTACAGGGAGTTTGGGGGGGGAGTATCCCCACACAACTTCACCCCCTTGTACACGGGCTTGGCTCTTGGATTACCAGTTCGGCTTCCGGAAGGGTCGATCGACTATGGGTGCTATTGGGTCAGTGACCTCAATGGCCGAGATAGGAATCCAAAAGGTCTTAGGAATCCGGATAGGCCTGAAACTCTTCATTACTGTCCTGGTCTTGACGGTAATTGGAGAAGGAAAGAAATATTAGTTCAACAACCGTTGCATCGAGATCACCTTCAGAATATTATTTGGATGATTTTGCCTAGTCAGAGAGATAACCATTTAGTAAAAATAAAAAAATAAAAAACACACTCAAGTGGCACTGAACCAAAGGAAATCTGAAGATATATCGAGAGAGATCTGAGTTAAAATCGTAAAGAAATGAAAGGAGTCAGATCGTGGTTGACTTCTGCCAGGCTATACGTCATTTGATTTCTGAAGGTGTTCCAGGAGGAGTGCGTAATAGAATACCTGTATGATATCCTGTCAAATTCCTTAAAAAACCACTAAAGATATTTCCAAAAAATCATTGGAAGAATTTCTGAAGAAAGACCAAATGAAGGGAGAACTTTTTAAAGGATTTTAACATTCTGGAGGAACAAATGAAAGACTTTTGTAAGGAATACGTAAGCAGAAATCCTCAGAGGGACTTCTTAAGGAACCTCACGAATAATTTCAAAAGTAACTACTGGAAGAATTTTTGGAAAATGAATTATATAAAGGAATTCCTGGAGCAATTTTTGATTTTTTATCTGAGAAATAATGGTAGAAATCTATGAAATATTTTCAACAACAACTCCTGAAAGAATTTTTGACAAAAACTTTAGAGATAATTTTCAAAACTGATGTTCCGAAGTACTCGCCGGAGGAACTTCTGAAGAAATCCGTGGTAGATTTTCCGAGAGAATCCATATAGCCGAGGCGGTAAACGCACGGGTATTCAGCATGACCATGCTGAGGGTGACGGGTTCGATTCCCGGTCGGTCCAGGATCTTTTCGTAAAGGAAATTGCCTTGACTTCCTTGGGCATAGAGTATCTTCGTGCCTGCCACACGATATACGCATGCAAAAATGGTCATTGGCAGAGGAAGCTCTCAGTTAATAACTGTGGAAGTGCTCATAGAACACTAAGCTGAGAAGCAGGCTTTGTCCCAATGAGGACGTTACGCCAAGAAGAGAGAGAGAGAGATTTTCCGAGAGAATCTGAAAAAAATCCATGGGGAATTTCTGACGAAGTAAATGGAATATTTTCTAGAGGAATTCTTCAACAAACTTATGAAACAATCCATGCACGACTTTCTTAAAGATTCAAAGAGCAATTATGTTGGGATCGTATCCAAGCATCAATTTGAGGAGCAATTCATGGAAGATTTTCCAAATGAGACTTTGACAAAAACCCCTGGTGAAATACTTTGAGGAATTTCGGATAGAAGAAATATCAGGAGGAAACGTATAAAAAAATCAATTGCTGGAAGATGTTTTCAAAAATCACAGGAAAAAATTCTAAAAAAGTCCCCGAGAAATTACTGGGAACAACTTTACAAGGTTTTTTCAAGAAAACACTGCAGGCTTTATTTTTTAGAAATCCCTTGAGGAATGTCTCCGAATACATTTCTGGAAATACTTGTAAATAAATTCTCAGAGTAATTTTTGAAGCAACCCTAGGTGATTTTCTACAAGATTGCCTCGAAAAATTAATGTCCTGGAGGCTTTTCTGAAGGAAATCCTTTATAAAAAATTGGGAATTAATTCCTGTATATTTTTTTTCTTTTAGGATCTTTGGAAAAGTTTTCTCCGAGCTTCCCTGGAAATCCATGAAAAATGTTGTGGAGGAATCTGTCGACCATTTATAAATTAATCTCTGGAAAACTTCACGAAAGCCTTAAATTTCTGAAAAAATCTACTAAAGGTTTTCCACAGGCCTGCTTCAAGAAATGCTTGCAATCCCTGTAAAGTTTTTCCAAGGGTTTCTAAAAATCTTATGGTGGGGAATTTCCACTGAAAATTTTAAAGGCATCTCTGTAGGAGTTTAACAAGCAATCTCTTAAGAAAGTTTCCGAATGGTTTCTGGGAAGAGATTGTTGAACGAATTCTCGGATGAGTTCCTAATGCAAACGGAATTCGTATGGTTTTCTAAAAAAAATTGGATTAATTTTTTGAGAAATTCCTGAAGGAATTGCTAAAATTATTTTTTGTGTTTTTTTTTAACACATAAGAGTTTCAAACAGAGAATCTCTGAAGGATTTTCTGAAAGAATCCCGAGAGAAATTTTTGGATAAATTTTTACAGCAATTTGTGAAGGATTCCTCAAAATTCTAAAAAATCTGTCCATGCATATTTTTTTCAAGAATTTCTTGAATAATTTATATTGGAATTTCTGAATTTCTGAAAGAAGCACTGAAGAAAATTTTCGTTTTTGTTTTGTGGGAAGCTTTTCTGACAAAATTATTTGAATAAATTTCTTAAGAAATTCCTGGTGAAATTTCTAATGGGTTTTTTTAAAGATTTTCTAAAAAAATGCCGAGAAAAGCTTCTGTAGTAATCTGTGAAGGATTTTCTAAATCTAAAGGCATCCCAGAAGATTTTTTTTGAATAAATATCTAGTGGAATTCCTAAAGAAATTGCTAGACGAATTTACAAAAAAATCTCGGTAGTGATTTACAAAAAAAAAAATCTTTGGATAGGTTTCTGAAGCAATCCACGCGCACAAAAAACAATTATTTGTGATACTCGTGGAATTTTCAGTGAGATTCAGGGAGAAATATCTATAACAAGATGATCTCAATAAAAAAAGTCCTTATGTTTCCCTGTATATTTTTTTAAGAATTTCTGTGGGATTTTTTTGAAGAATTCTCTAGAAATTCTCGAGGAAATCCGGAAAAAAATCCCAGATGAAATTTCTGATGGAATCTCTAGAAGAGCCTATAGAGATTTGTTTGTACTATAAGTTGTAAATCCTAATCGAAAACTTACTATTTCTTGGCCTAAAAAAGAGTAACAAATCCGACCAACCAATCTAACCTCAGTGGGTTGCACCTAGTAAATTAAAGAAAATCCGGAAAGAAGCACATTATCCTCTTTCTGTCGTTATCTGTAAGCCATCTTTCTCCTTTATGTTCTCATATACACAACCACACATATATGCCAACCCAAGCAGAGAAAACACCCCACTCAGAAGAAAATTCCATAAATTAGAGATAACACACAGAAACCGACATACACCCAGACTCCCAACTCGAAAGGCGATAACCCCGGACGGACATTATCGGCTTTCAGTACGGGCGATTAAAACCTTGTTTGCTGTTGCTGCAGAAGCAATTTCCCTCCACTTTTGCTTACGCAAAAGAACCGGAGTCGAACAATTAGTGAGTGACACCGAAAGAATTATGAGCCTTCTCGGCAGATAAATGCCCATTCTTTGGGAGCAGACGTTCCCGATGAATATGCTCTTTTGTTTCCACTTCAGGCGATAAACAATTTAAAGGCACTTGGAAGACTTCTTATACCGCTAGTCATTTCGGTTTGATGACAGTCCGGTTCGTAAAATGAAAACTGTCCAATCCATTAGGACCCGGACCGGTTGGACAAATGAATTCGATGAGTAAGTTAATGTCACATAATTTCCGCGCGTCCTTTCTTGGGCCCTTTTCAACACTGACGCAGCCAGAATCCACCACCGGAAAAAGGTCGGCACTCTTATAGTGCAGATTAATTAAAATTTAATTCTTTTGTATTGCTCGGTTGTGGTACTCGGGCCGTAAAGTAAACGATGGTGACCCCACGCCACTTTTATAATTGCGGAAAGAAAGCCTTTTTCGGAAATTAATTTTCAAGTGAAAGGTGACCTAAAACAAGCAACGTTTCTGGAAGAAGAAAGCTTAGAAGGCGAGCAACGATGCTTTTCCTTAGCGAAAAATCTTGAGTGTTAAAAAGTAATTATTACGCAATTACTAACTGCCGTTCTACGCATAGTTGTACCATGTTGAAAATCTTGAAACCTGACAATTTTTTAAAGCTTAGCTAAGCTTAGACTAAAAACTTGACAATTGGCCTTTCTCGTACACTAAGTGTACTGGAAAGGCTATATGTTCACTCCAAAAATTACTTTTTGATAGAAGGCCCGGAGAGCCGATTCACATATACCAATCAACTCAGCTCGGCGAATTGAGGTGATGTCTGTGTGTATGTATGTTTGTGCATGTATGTGTGTGTATGTATGTGTGTGTGTGTGTGTGTGTGTGTGCGTATGTGTGTATGTGTGTGTGTGTGTGTGTACAAAAAACTCACATCACTTTTTGCCAGTAAACCTCAACCGATTTTAATGACCGACGGTTCATTTGACGCGGCATATAGTCCCATTGTTTCCTATTGAAAATGGTTCGGATCGGTCCAGCCGTTCCGGAGTTATGGCCATTTAGGTGTTCCGGACCGGTGCCCCTGGGAGGGGCCAGACATAAAAATGCAACAAACCCATGCATGCGACGCATCAAATCACGGCATTTTGGATAACCTGATGAACGGTGAGCAGGAAAAAAGCCTCAGACCATATCAGAACCTGTAGTGTTCCGGAACCGGTTCCGGATGTCCCGCCGGAAGTGGCCAAATATATAAGAGAACCAAACCTATGCATGCGACACATCAAACAGCGGCATTTTCGGTAACCTGATGAACGGTGAGCAGGAAAACAGTATCAGACCATATCTGAATTGGTAGTGTTCCGGAACCGGTTCCAGATGTCCCGCCGGAAGTGTCCAAATATAAAAGAGAACCAAACCCATGCATGCGACACATCAAACAGCGGCAAGCAACCCACCGGAAGTGTCCAAATATAATAGTAAATCAAACCCACGCATGCGACACATCAAACAGCGGCTTTTTCGATAACCTGATGGACGATTAGCAAGAAAATAGTCTCAGACCAAATTTGCGACAATTGAATTTGGGAATTGATTTTGGGTGTCTCGTCATAAGTGGTAAAATGTAAAAGTGAACCGAACCTACGCATGCGACACACCAAATCGCGGATAATTAACTGTTTGTCAGCAAAAAGTCTCAGACGCACATTTTGGAGAACCATTGACAATGTCCGCATTCACAAGCTGATATCTATCACATGTGGATAATTGGGACCAGTGTTATTTAATAGAGCACAAGATTTAATCACTAGCTAAATGTAAACGCGAAAAAAAATCATAAACTTTCCATTATTCACTGTTAAATTTTCAAAAGTGTGATGAAAACTACAATGGCGCTTACGTCAACTATTCGAATATGGGCAGGATAACCAGTTGACAAGAAAATAACCACAAACTATATTTGGAACAACCAGTAGTGTCATGGAATCGGTTCCAGGTATCCGCCGAAAATGATCAAACGTGGAATTGAACCAAACCCATGCATGCGGCATCAAATAGAGGAATTATGAAAGTGAACAAAACCAATGTTAGCGATAAATCAAATTGTGGCTTTTTTTAAAGCCTGGTAAACGTTGGGTAAGATTAAAAGTGAAGAAATAGTCAAAGTCTTCATATACGCAAGAGAATAAAATCGTGACCAAAGCAATCTCATCAAATCACACCATTTCAAATTCCTTTGGTGTTAATATAAAGCACGATGGATCAACGTGTCATGAGAAAATTATAATTTGATCGCATCAACACTGAATCTTCTTTTGCGTCTAAAATTACTGTGCACAACTTGGTCCATAAGGAGGTCAAATTTTACATGAATCGTATTAAGCGTATAAGTGTTCTCAGGATCGGCTAATGTCGACGTAAAGATCATGAGTACATATTTGACGAGAAAGGCACTATCACCACTAGGTGGATTAATCTAGGTTTTTAAATAACAAAAACTGTTACCTTTTCTTATAATATTATAAGACTTTTATGCATAAGGGTCAAATGTATTGAATCAAAACGGAGCCGAAAGACAACATAAGAGTGGTTTCATACTTAAACAGTTTAACAAATTATTTATGATCGGATAAGTAAAAACCAGGTAGGTGAAGGTGTAAGAAGATTAGTGAATTGGTGAGTGAGTGAGTGTGAGCTGACACAAGATAAAGTGAGTTAGTGAGTGAGTCAGTTGTTGACAGAGAAAGTTATAGAGCTGTGGGCAGAGAGCTATTCTGTGAATGTGAGCATGTTAATAAGATAATTTGTGCATCAGTGAGTAAGTGGGTATGAATTAGTGAGTAAATGAGTTAGTGAGTCAGTGAGTGAAGCAGAGAGTAAGTGAGCTGGTGGGTTAATGAGCATGTGAGATCTGTTTTGTAGGAGTCAGTATATTAGTGAGTGAATTAATCAATTAGTCAGTGAGTCAATGAGCGAGTTTGTAAATGAGGGAGTTATTGAGTGAGTTAATAAATGAGTAAAATGATTAATGAAAGAGTAAATTAATGAGTGAGTAAGTGAGTAAGTTGGTAAAAAATTTAGTTAACTACTTAAGCAGTAAGTGAGAAAAAAATGATAAATAAATAGTAAGTGAGAAAGTTGGTGAATGAGTGAGTTGATGACTTGGTAAGTGAGTGAGTGGAAAAAAATGAGTGAGCTAGTAAATTAGTAAGTTATTGAGTGAATGGGTGAATTTGTGAGATTCTGAGTTTCAGAGTTAGTGAGCAAGTGGGTTGTTGAATCAAAAGGCAAATGCGTGATTTAGTGAGCAAGAGAATGAAGTAGTAAATTAATAAGTATATGGCTGAGTATACTAGTGAGCTAGTGAATTAGTGAATGAGTGAGCTTGTTAATAAGTGAATGTGTGAGTAAATTAGTGAATGAACAAACAAGTGAGTAAGTGAGTGAGTCTGTTAATGAGTAAGCCCGATAGTAAGTAAATGAGTGAGTCAGTTAGTGAGTAAAATTGTGAGTTAGCCTGTTATTGAGCGATGTAATGAGTTAGTGGGTGATGTGGTGAGTTGAGGTATGGGTTAGTGACTGAGTTGATAAAAAAGTGAGCAGTGTAGAAAATGAGTTAGTGAATGAGCTAGTAAAGTAGTGACTGAGTAAGCCTATTAGTAAACAAAGGTGTGAGCAAATGAGTGAGTTAATGAAAGTTGTGGTGAGTTACTAATTAAATTAGTGAGTGAGTTGGTAAGTCAGTTAATGGGCAAACAAGTGAGTTAGTGAGGAAGTGAGTGAATGTGTGAGTAAATGAGTGAGTCAGTGAGTGAATTATTGAGTAAGCGTATGTGCGTGAATGATAGTCATTGCCACTATAGATAGCAGATGCGCGAAAGCGAATCCATTGTATCCAAACGAGCTGTCAACATCTGTATCCAAACGAGCATGACGTCACTACTCCGACAACATCAATGGAGCCCATGACGACATATTCCCTCGTCGCGTTTTTGAAAATTACTTCTCAACTTACACACTTAACATTTCACTCGGATCTGACGGGTAGTGTTCTTTCCGTAGACAGGAATGATGAAATGATGCAGCATAAAAACAATGTCAGCCTAGATCGGTTTACTGTGTGGATCTCATCCGTTCAAACGCTCTGACCTAAGTTGCTGGAAATATTAACATTGTGTTCGTTGGCATGGAGGCATCATTTCATTGGATCAAACGCATGGGATCCAAACTGTCAAGCGTCAACAATTCTCAGTGCATTGGATCTTCATGCTGCACCGCTTCACTGCTGGTTACGTAAAGAACACAACCCGTTTGATCCCTGGCTGGTGTAGTCATTGTGATGGAGCAATAGGCTGAGATATTTTACCACGTTGTGTTACACATTGTTTCGGACTGTTGTGAAAACCTGGCTTCATTAGGAATGTTGTAGGCTAACATATCTTACATGAATTAGAATATTTACAGCAAGCCGCTCACCTACGACATGATTTATTTGCCAACTCACTCTCCTTTGAACCCCCTCACTTATCAACGCACCTACTCGCCAATCCACCATCTCACATACTCACCAGAGTATCCCATTGCTCACGTGTACATAAATGTGACAGCGAGCCAGCGAGCCTCCCGCCAAATTGTCTCCTAGCTCTTCATAATCGCAGTGTGCTGCGCAGCTAGGAGGCTCACGAAAATCAGCTCGTCTCCTGCGCTGCGTGATCTTTTCGTATCTATGGTGAAAAACAACTTCTTGGTAACGAAGAACCTCAACAACTTTTTTTCCGTACACAACTCAAGTACCTGGTTGGTCAATGCGATTCGACTTGGGACTCTCAATGCAAAGGATCAGGTTTCAGTTCTCGTTCGTTTAGGAAGTTTTTGTCGTGAAATTTCCCAATTTAATCAGCGCATGAGACGAAGCTCACGAGGCTCATCATGAGAAAAATAAGGCGCACAGCTTACGGTCTCAAAATGTACAGTGCTCCTGGGAACTCGCTAGCAATGTGGCTCCTGTACATAAGACTACAGTACGTGTACATCAACTCTAAAGCTCACTTTACAAAATTTATTCATCCACTCATCTAGATATTTTTGTCTAGTTCACTAATTCATCAGCTTACTCACTAACTCACTACTCATTCAAAAACTCACTCACTTACTCATCAACCTGTTTACACTTCACACTCACTTCTTGTTCAACTCATTTAGTCACTGAATGTACCACTAACTTAAGATCCCAGTGCACAGGGTCAAACATTTGTCCAAAAAGAAATATTTTGTTTGGCTCAATCAAATTTTCATTAGTGTCAAACAGATGTTTAATTTTTAGTTCATTGCTTGTCAAATATTTAACCCCGTGAACTTGAGGCATGACAACTTATATATCACACTTATCACTTCACTCGCTTATCAACTTATACCTAGAGTTACACACTTTCTACCTAGTCACTCGTAAATTCATTTATCAAGTCACAAAATCTTAAAATCACTCCCTTGGTTGCTCACTCATCATATCATTCACTCACCATTACCTCATTCACTGTTCAACTTATTTTTTCAGTAACTCTCATTTACCAATTCACTGAAACATCAATTCACATTCACATTCCGATAACATACATATACCAGTTATCTACTTAATCTATTCAACATCCTCAGCGTCATCTTGCACGGCATATTACATCGGCGTCGTCATGCTACACGACAATTGAGCCCTTGGTTATAACTTTAGTTAAGTTGAATTAACACTATGTTTGCTTTATGATCTCACCGTGCATTGCTATTATGGGCAACGTAGAAGCGATACCCAAGAAACATAAACAAGCCGAATAACAGTTTCTTAAGCCAAAGTTTGCTTAAGAGTAGTTTATTCCACTCTTGTACAGCAAAAATGTTTGTTGGGGAGGTACTTTTATTAAATTAAAACTGATGCTTGTGAAGAAGTCACAGTTTACATTCAAGTGGAAAGCAAGTTCTGTTCTAGCTTGAACGTAATGCCAGCATAAAAGAAGAGCATTTACTATGCAGCATTGGAATATTCATGCTATTAACCCGTTAACGCCCAAGGTGTCTCACACTTTGAATATTAAAATAAATTTGTTATCAAAGGTCAACTTCCAATAAAATAAGCATGATTTGACAAAAAAAAATGAAAGTCTAATGTGTAGTTCCAAAAAAAAATCTTCATTGTAGGTCCTCAATATCTGATCATTTTCTCGAGTTCTATTTCAGCACAACTTCTACGCTATCATTATATTCTGATCCGTATAGATACAATACAGCTCTAAACAAGTGAGAGAGATGATAACCACTCAAAAAGAATAGGAAAAGGACTTATAAATTGTGGCAGAAATATAACACGATAAACGCCTAAAAGTATGCGATGCATATTTCTTGTAATTTCATGTAATTTCGACTGCAGTGTTCAACATTTCTCATTTTTTTAACAAATCTAATAAAGTAAGCTCACTCACGTTAAAATACTGTAGAAGTTAGATTTTACACAGATACTGATTTCTAATAAAGTAATTGAGTTTTTCCTTCAGCACCTCACAAACTCTCTTAACCGTCCGCAACTCGCGCGGTTGACTACCTGGGTCAGCACTACACTGGTGCTGAGTACAAAAAGCGAGATTTTTTCAACGTGTTGTACAAAATACAACAACGCGATCGCTCGAGGGTTAACGTACTCAGCATACGTAAACTTTTCAGAAAATTTGCATGTTTTAAAAAGAAAATCGTGTTAAGTACTGTTCCTTTTAATTTGTATCCTTTGACAGATTCGTATTTCGGCCTCAACTATAAGGTCCTCTTCGGTGTCTCATGTACTACTTCATGTTTTTTTATTCGTGAACAATATGTGGGCTTAATGGTGTTATTCTGGGCACTATCAAAGTTACATCGGAAAGATAATTTGTCTGTCGGCTACATGAAAAATGATAAACTACCCAAAAATTCAATTTTATTCGATCTACCAATTGCAATTTAGAATTACGTACAAAAGTTTGGATAACATAACACTGGGGGGAAGAACATTCCTGGTACAAATTCCCGAAGGAATCCCGGGAGGATTTACTGAAGGAATTCTGAGAGGCATATCTGGTAGAGTTCTGAGTTAATCTGAATAAATCCCGAGCGAGGATCCCGGGTCGTAGAAAGAATTCCATTAGGATTCTCTGAATATGTTTCGACAGAACACTTTGAAAGTATACTAAATTGAATCTGTGAAGTAATTTCAGAAGAAATCCGTGAAAGAATGCTGGTTAAAATTTCTGAAAGATTCCTTTCTAAAGCAATTCTGGCAGAAATTCCTGAAGTTATTCCTGCAGGAATCCCGTAAAGAATACCTGATGGAATCCTTAGAGAAATCATGACAGGAATGCCGGCTAGAAGCTGAGTAGGCATTCCTGCAAGAACCATAGAAGATGTCTCTATGTTCTAGGATTGCCTGAAAAAAAATCTCGGAAGAATACATATTTTTCAGATTTTATTTAGGGAGCGATCCCGGAAGAAATCTTTGAAGGAATTCCAGCACAAATCCCTGAAGGAATGCAGAAAAGAATAACTAAAAGAATCCTTTCAGGATTTTCCAAAGCAACCCCTGCAAAAACCCCTGAAGAGAACTCCGAAGCAATCCGTACAGCAATCTCAGAAGGAATCCCGGGAATAAACCAGAGAAGATTATCGAAAGGAATGTCTGAAGAAATCCTGGAAAGAATTCATGAAGGTATCTCGAAAAAGAACCTCAGCACATCTAATCACATCTCAATTATCCACCCTACTCTCTAGCTTCTACCTTACTGTCTTCTTTGCCCTCTATCATACGCTCTATCATAACCTTCAACCCTACCATCTGCCCTACCCTCTAAACTATCCTCTATCATAACCACTGCCCTATCATTTACCGTACCCTTTAGTCTATACTGTGCTTAACCGTGCCGTTTACCCTATTCTCTACCCTAACATTTTTCCTACCCTCAACCCTACTCTCTATTCTACCCTCTTCCCTACCGTCCACCCTATCCTCTACCCTAACCTTCTACTTCACTCCCTCTACTTTATCCTTCACCCACACCCTCTACCCGACCGTCTGCTCCACCGTTTATCCTACCATGACCCTCTACCCTTTTTCTCATCAGCCCGATCGGTAGATACTCATATTGTATGGTATTATAGCTCAAACTACCATTCCGTGGTCGCCATCTTGGATATGGTCCGCCATATTGGATTTCAAAATGGCGGTTAATATCGATTTTTGACTTCTACTCATCAAGCCCGATCGATAGATACCCATATTGGTATTGTAGATCAAACTACCATTCCTTGGCCGCCATCTTGGATATGATCCGCCATCTTGGGTTTCAAAATTGCGTCGGATATTTATTTTTGAGTTCTACTCATGAAGCCCGATCGATAGATACCCATATCGCATGGTATCATAGCCCATATTGCATAATATCCGAAGCAGCATTGCCGTTAAAAAGCATATATTCTGGAGTTTTGACCGCCACCTTGGAACCTACCTTAGCCGTCATCTTGAATTTCAATACCCCTACTACCACCTCCACATCCTAAGAAACGTGTATACCAAATTTGATTAAAATTTCTTGACGCATTCCAGAGTTATGCCTATGTTCCGGTATACATATATACATACGTACATACATATAAACATATGTACAAATAGACAAACATTCAAACATATAAACATACAAGCATATAAACATACAATCATACATACATCGACTTTTGTATGTATTGATTAACAACTCTGCCGAAGAAATGAACTATAAATTATTAACCATTGTCAAGATTCCAGGGAAATACATTTTTTTCGCATTGGAAATTGAAGTAATTTTTTTCTCATTGCAAAAAATGTTGTATGCAACTCGATGCAAAACTCGATTTTTACAGCACTCGTCATATTTATCCAACTCGGCAAGCCTCGTCGGATAAATGTACGACTCGTGCTGTAAAAATCATCATTTTGCTACTCGTTACATAAATAACTATTTCAGCATTGTGTGTAGGTAACGTACTAATTTTTTAATTTATTTTGTTGACCGCTCATCTACACATTGTAAATTCCGCTCAATGAAGAGGTTGTTTCGCACCACCAACTGAGTGAGTGGAACAATCCGTCGAATTTGTCACCCTCTCGACTGGTTTTGAGCATCAAGTTTGAAGTATGATCACTTGAAGTCACAAAAAAAAAACAAAAAATAGTAGGGCTATCCCATTTTGAAGTTTGATTTTATTTCGGGTTTTTAGCACCCACTTCACACCGCCGGCTGGGCAGGAATTGAGCGGTCATACTTTTTTTTATTCAAGTGATGTCTGGCAACTTGTTTTTGATAACTTTTCAAGTGCAGTCGTTAGGTGGGATGTTTTACACCCAGTCGGCACCGATTTGGTGTTTTTTTGTGGCGATGTTTATTTTAAATTTACACTTTAACCTTTGACCGCATTGGATCCAAGTAACCATCGACGATGCTATTGTGGACTCGTTACCATGATTACCTTGGTTAGGGTTAATGAGACAAATGTAATTTTACCACCACCATACCGGTATCACCTCTACTGGACCGTGATAATTGGATTGTGCGGTTAGTTAGCGTAGTCAGTCGGACGGCCTGCATCTTTCTTCGCAATTGCATTGCACTAGGGCATGCCGTACTTTATTTTTGCATTTGGATACTGCTTTTCCACTGGTAGGTTAGGTTTGGTGACAATTGCTGCTTCCATTGCATGGATAGCGTCTAAGCAATGAAAAGCAACACTAACCAGGTACCTACAGTTAAATCTAATTTATACTACAGTAGACGTTCGATAACAGCATGTTTACGTTTCAGTTACCGAATAAAATTCGTTAACAGCGACAACTGATAGACGTCAAAGAACTGTCAGTTGCTGCATAATGCAGCCAATGTGCATTTAGAAAATATCGCGCTGCAACAAAACTGCATGGCAAAACATCGCATCGCTGTTGACATTTCATTTTGACGGATGACGGTACGGTAACTGCAAAATTTTTGCAGTTGGCGGACTTGCAGTTAGAAAGCATTGCAATTAAAGCGTTTGCACCGAGCGAACGTCTACTGTAATTGTAGTCGTGTTATGATTTAAATTCGACTTTTTTTTTTAATTTTTAACCGATTACTCTACAGCTCTTTTGGCTACTGGGGCACCAAACTTCTTTCCCATACCCATATTGAATGGGTTGAGAGCCTAAAGCTCCATCAAACAGCTGCCATCTTCAATTTCGGGCCGATATCGTGGAATTTCTGGTCTCCAATGATGATTCCGCACAAAATTAGACAACCATGCTAAAGGTTACAAAAATCGCCGCAGTTAGAAGTGTCGCATGATGGGTCTAGGTTCTGTTTTATACACAGCCAATTCTACTGGTACTGGTCCGGATCATTAAAATGGCCATAACTCCGGAACGCCTTGACCGATCCGGACCATTTTTAATAGCAAACATTGCGGTAAAATTCCGGTTCAATTCGAGCTATAATCCGAATCGGTCAATGGGAAAGTGCCCTGAAAGTGAGTGATCTTTTTTATACACAATACACTGACAACATCTCAATAAGTCGAAATGAGTTGATTGGTTTATGTGACTTGACCCTCGGGAGCCGAATGGAAATTGTCCAGATGTTGGTTGATTTTCGACCGTCTCTATTATTAATTTGCACAAAATTGGTCATAACTCAGGAACGGAGAAAAACCACATCTTGAAAATTATTGAATATAGCTTATAAAATTTCCTTTCAAAAATACACTTTTTGGGAATTCTTCCAGACTTTGAAAATAGTTTTTCCGACTTTTCAAACCGATTTTCCTCAACAGTTGGAAAATTTGTGGAAAACAATTTGTATTTTGTATTTTTTTATGAATTGCTTAGAAAATTTGCTTACGGTTTCACACAAAAAAAATGTGCCTACTATGCTTCGTTCTTGAGTTATGATTTTTTAGCCCTTAAAAGCCCTAGACGAACATCAATCGGCTACTACTCAAATACCATTCAATCAAGAAATTTGAAACCAATTTTGATTGTACGACATTTCCCCGAAAACCAGTTTCCCGAATTAAGTTTCCCCGGAAGTTATTTCCCCGAAAAACGATTTCCCGAACGAACCGTTTCTCCGAAATATTTATTATATGTACTGTTTTTAGTACTGATTACTGATCTATTCCATTTCTGATTAATTCCCCTGTTCGAACTGGAATGAAATAGCGAAAAGTTAGCCTGAGTACAATGTGTGCTGATGTGCAGGCTATAGAAATACTGTTCAATAATTTTTACCTTTCTATACTTATTAAATTTCTATGATTCGAGAAAATTTGCGAATGGATGAACACATCTAGATCATGGAAACATCATGGAGTGCCTCATTGATATTGTGTATTCCCTCTTATTAATGATTTTCGAGATAAAATATTATTATTGATGCTTCAATGAGGTTTGCTCTTCCTTTAAATAGAGGTCGATCTTTTCTTTTGTACTGATTGAAAATGATCTGGCACACGCTCATAATAATTTCCCCTTCTTTTATGCATAGGCTGTTCTTTCGTGTTATTTTTGAATATTCAATCCATGAAAAAGTCCTTTAAAACGCATACCTTTAAAACGAGTCATCGTGATTCTGATAATCTGCTAAAGTTCATAATCAGCATAAAAGTTGTCTACTAACACACGCGATCCCGATAATCTAAGGTTTGATTGCCTACAAAGAAAGTCTATGAGCTTAAGGAGAAACTTCAGAGAACACAAATATGGCTGCCACAATGGCCGATTTGGTCCCCTACTCACGTTTTTAAGAGCACCAATCTTAAGAACTTGTAAACAAATGCGCTCGATAAGGAAAAGCTGCCTATTTTTGCAAGTGAGCAAAGCCAGGATAAACAAGTTCGGCTTGGTTCGGTGTTTCGTTCGTCAGATTTGTGTCTCTAAAGTTTGTATGCAAAATTGCAATGGGATTTCTTGATGTTTCACCTTAATGTGAGGCTTTAAAACGAAAACTTTCTAGGTTTAATCACCGCATGACTTTATGATAATTGAATTTTATTGGCTTTTCTCGTTGAACTTAATACTACTCAAAGAAGGAGGGAATAACGAAAGTAATGAAATAAACGGTGGATAGAATCGCAAGTGTGCGACGAGAGAAAGTGAATAGAAGTTGAAAATAAACAGAGGGCCATAATTGAACAACACGATCACAACGACGACCCCTTTGCCTAACGTCCTGGTTTTGAATGGCTAGGTACTAGCAGTTTGATGATGACTGCTAGCCCTAGACACAATCATGATCTTTTTGCCTGTCTAGGGCATAGATCGCAACCACCGTTTCTTTCATTACTTTCGTTACTCCTTCCTTCTTTTAGTAGTATTAAGTTCACCGAGAAAAGCCAATAAAATTCAATTATAATTTGAAACGAAAAGTCATTAAAATTTGGTTGACAAAAGATTTTAAGCTTATCTTATCTTTTTGTAAATCAATGAGTTCAAGCTAATCATGGTCGAAGTAATATTTGGAATTGAATTTTCGCAGAAAATATCAGTAGTTAGACTGTCGACAATATATTAACAACATATTGAAAAATCCGGATTAATCCACCTAGTGGTGATAGTGCCTTTCTCGTCGATTATGTACTTGTGATCTCTCCGTCGACGTAATCATCCTGAATCCTGTGAATACTTTATTTATAAAAGCAAGAATTTTATCCAAGCCATCATCGAGTTGGGAAACTTATTGATGGCACATATATCCGACGTTATGTTCAATGTATAGGCAGAGCTGGAAAATATCAAACTTCTTAGTTAACTGCGTGACCACCTATACTATTACTGGAGGCCGATCAATACCAAGACGATAATAACAAGCAAAAATATAATTTATTTCACAACCAAAAATCACTGTCCATAAACCACGTGGTCATAAAGGGGGGGGGGGGTGTTCGGCCAATGACCATTTTGTATGGACAAATAAAAAAATTTGTATGGACAAATGACCACGCGGGGGGGGGAGGGGGTTGAAAAGTCCCAAAAAAATGACCACGTGGTTTATGGACAGCCCCTTTACAGTCTTCGATAAACTTTTTTCTGCACACTTTAGGTTATATTTTAGTATCATTGGTTATTCATAAAATTGGACCAAACAAATGGAAGCAAGCGAAATTTTCCATACTGAATCTAATTCAAATTTAAAACATATCGATTTGGGATTTTTCGACAGGAACTGGATGTTATTGCGTTGAAACGGCTATCTCAGTCTTAATCGTTTGAAACCATTTGAAAATTAAAACTGAGATAGCCGTTTCAACGCAATTAAAACATATCTCAAAGCGCGAGGAGCAACCATTCGGATCAAAATTCTGCGCAGTGATTTTAGACGCAAAAGGGGATTGAACAACTTTGTTCGAGGTTGATGCGATTAAATTACAATTTTCCCATGCAACCCTCATTCTTCTGTATATTTACACCTTAAGAAGTTGAAAAGGTGTGATTTGATGAGCCTGCTTCAGTTTTGTCAAGATTTTGTTCTCTTACACATAGGGTCTGGGACCATTTGAGCAGGAGCACCTATTTTGGGAACTTGATGCTATAACTCAGTCAATTTTGAACCAATCGACTTCAATGTGATTTGAGACTAGTTTTTTTGTAAACCATTCATCAGGTTAACAAAAAAGCCGCGATTTAATGTGTCGCATGCATGAGTTTGGCTCCCATATGCATTTGACCACTTCCAGCCCGACACCCGGAACCAGTTCCGGAATACTACTGGTTGTCCCAAATATGGTCTAAAATCATTTTCTTGTTAACCGTTTATCAGGTTATCTAAAGAGCCATAAATTTATGTGTCGTATGCATGGGTTTGGTTCACTTTTATTTTTGACCACTTCCGACGGGACATCTAGAACCGGTTATAGAGCACTACCGGTAGTCTCTGCTGTGATCCAAGGCTGTTTTCCTGCTTACCGTTCACCAGGTTATTGAAAAAGCCGCTATTTGAGGTGTCGCATGCATGGGTTTGGTTCACTTTTATACACGGAGAAAAAATATTAGTAAACACAAACGAATTTCAGTTTGATTCAACCGGAATTTCAGGTTGAATTTGGCACAAACCAAATATTGGTTTGAATTTACTTATCGCGGTAGTTGAAACTAACCAAAGTTGGCAGTTGTAGATTTTGTCAATTTGCCGTTATTATCAACAAACTTTTGTTTGAAATTACCAATATGCCAGTTGTTTTATTTTGACAGGTTAGAAAACAAACGATGTCGGTAGTTGTTTCAACTAATACTCACGGTTTGTTTTTACCAAATTTAAGTTTGATTTAATCGGAACTTCCGTTTGAAATAAACTAACGGGTTTGTTAAAATTGCTTTAGATTTGCCCCTCTTTTTTGTATTTGTATATGTCTACGAAAAAAAAACGAAAAATTTGAAAAAATCAAGGGGAATGACATATCCTTTTCTAACCGGAATATCCGCATTTATCCGTTTCTAACCGTCGCTAACCGTGTCTAACCGCTGCTCACTTAGCAGCTCGCTTAGCAACGGTTAGCGACGGTTAGAAACGGATAAATGCGGATATTCCGGTTAGAAAAGGATATGTCATTCTCCTTGGAAAAACCCTAATTAATCCACCTAGCGGTGATGGTGCCTTTCTCGTGCTTTAAAATATCCTTTCAACAAAACTCGAGCGACATGTTGATGACATTTACATAAATACAAAATGAAAACTGCTTGCTAAATCTACTCAATATGGATACATTTTATATTAGCATAACATCCAATGTTCAGAAAATATAAGACAACGATCCAAAACTCAAACCAAACAAGTGTCATGAAGCCGCAAAATTTTGAAACGTCATTTTAAACTTTCCGGTCATCATTTTATGACTCCGGATATCTACCCCAACTAAGCTAACCGCCATCTTGAACATTGAGACACCATCTTGGATGTTCTAGTATTCATATTTGGACTCTGCACCTAAAATTACATAAAATAGTCGCCGTATTGAATTTTGGCATGTCGTTTATGATTTTCTGGTTACCAGTTTTGGACGAAGACCAGCATTCTTCCCCATTCAAACTATAGTCATATTGCAAACCTTGTGAAACAGCGTACAGCTTGGGTTTTCTGATAACAAATTTTGAATTCTGGACATATTTTCATACAAAATATGCCCATAACGCAAGAATTAACAATCCTATCAAATAGGCACTAACTTGAATACTGGGCCATTATCTTGGACTTTGGACCGCTATCTTGGATACTCTGGTGGACTCCGAACATATTTCCCATACCAAATACACTTATTTTACATAGTTTTAGAGCTCAAAATTCCTTAAAACAGCCACCATCTTCTGTTGACGCGATCAAATTCTTATTTTTCCTTATTTGACCCATCCTGCTATAAATCTACACCTTAGGAATCTGAAATGGTACGATTTGATGAGATCGCTTTAGTTTTGTCTATATTTTGTTCTCACATATGAGAACTTAGACCTATTCGTCACTGTTGTTCATCCTAATGTTTATCAGGCCATTAAACAAAGCCATGATTTATTTTTTCACATAAATGTTGGTTCTGCTGCACAACAGCTAGTCTCTAATGTGATCTAAGGCTATTTTCTTGCTAACCGTTCATTAGATTATCAAAAAATCTGCGATCTAATGTGTCGTATGTATGGGTTTGGTTCATTTTTATATTTGGTAATTTCCGGTGGGATAGCCGGATCTGATTCCATGAGTCACGGACCATGACACTACCGGTTGTCCCAATTATGGTCTGAGAATATTTTATTGCTATTTATTCACCTTAACCTAATCACCGCGATTTGATATATCACATGAATGGGTTTGCTTCACTTTTAATTCTAACCACTTTCGAAGCCACACCTGAACCCGCAAGACTACCGGGAATCTAATGGGTTCTGACCCTATTTTCCCATCTATTTTTCCATCAGGTTGTTGGTAAGTCGTGATCAGTCTTGTTAGAGATCACAATCATTTGAACCTTTTCGTCGATATTCGGCCTCCTTTGTTTCCGACATTCGCACCACAAGCAATCAAACTACTGTTCGAAACAAAAATGTCAAACGAATGCACTTCACCACGATAGCGGCTTCGGGAAACGGTTCGGCTTTTGTTATTCCTGTCTTCTTCCATAATAAGAGCTATGTTGCCCATCTGTGTGTCGTATTCAATGCAACATACGATAATAAACTAATATCAACATTCATAATCGGAATTGGCTGAAAATCTATGCGTAAAGCTAGAATTAGATACATGTCATCGTGTCAGATGACATTGATTTGACTGTTTCTTATGTTTATTGATCTTCGTTCTACTGCTCGTGTTGTGTGTAGGTAAGAGGTAACGATAGCGCACGAATGTAACAAAGCCGACTGACACCCGACTGCGGCAACGGAATGAAGGTAGTGAAAAGTGTCGAATGTCTACAAGACTGGTCGTGATTTGATGTACCGCATCCATGGGTTTGGTTAAATTTTACATTTTACTACCCGGATCTGATTCCGGGTAACTACCGGCTGAACCAAATATGGCCTAACATTATTGTCTTGTCAACTGCTCATCGGTTAACCAAAAACGCTGCAAATTGAAGGTGTCACATGCAGGGTTTGACAATTTCGATGGGACTCTCAGAACTAATTCCGGAACACTACCAGTTGTCTTTAGTGTGACGTAAGGCTATTTTCTAGCTAACTGTTCATCAGGTAATCGCAAAAGCCACGATTTGATGTGTCACATGCCTGGCTTTGGTTTACTTTTACATTTGGCCTCTTCCGGCCACTCAAAACCGATTCCGAAACACTTGCTGGCCGTTCATCATTAGGTAATCTAAAAAGCCGCTATTTGATGTGACGCATGTACGAGTTTGTTTCTCTTTCAGATTTAACCGCTTCGGCGGGAACCCCGGAACGGGTTCCGGAACACTACTGGTTCAGATATGGTCTGAGATGGTTTTCCTGCTCATTGTCCATCAGGTCATCGAAAATGCCGTGGTTTGATGTGTCGCATGCATGGGTTTGGTTCAATTGTATATTTGGCCACTTCCAGCGGGACGCCTAGAACCGGTTCCGGAACACTACCGGTTCATATATGGTCTGAGATGATTTTCCTGCTCATTATCCATCAGGTCATCGAAAATGCCGTGGTTTGATGTGCCGCATGCATGGGTTTGGTTCAATTGTATATTTGGCCACTTCCAGCGGGACGCCTAGAACCGGTTCCGGAACACTACCGGTTCAGATATGGTCTGAGATGGTTTTCCTGCTCATTAACCATCAGGTCATCTAAAATGCCGCGGTTTGATGTGTCGCTTACATGGGTTTGGTACAATTGTATATTTGGCCACTTCCAGCGGGACGCCCAGAACCGGTTCGGGAACACTACCGGTTCAGATATGGTCTGAGACTATTTTCCTGCTTACCGCTCATCAGGTTATCGAAAATGCCGTGGTTTGATGTGTCTCATGCATGGGTTTGGTTCACTTTGATATTTGCCACTTCCGGCGGGACACCCGGAACCGGTTCCGGGACACTACCGGTTCAGATATGGTCTTAGACTATTTTTCTGCTATCCGCTCATCAGGTTATCGAAAATGCCGTGGTTTGATGTGTCGCATGCATAGGTTTGATGCATTTTCATATCTGGTCCCTTCCTGGGGTACCGTTCCGGAACACCTAAATGGCCATAACTCCGGAACGGCTGGACCGATCTGAACCATTTTCAATAGGAAACAATGGGACCAGATTCCGCGTCGAATAAACCGTCGGTCATTAAAATCGGTTGAAGTTTACTGCCAAAAAGTGATGTGAGTTTTTTTGTACACACACACATACACACACACATACATACACACATACATACACACATACAGACATCACCTCAATTCGTCGAGCTGAGTTGATTGGTATATGTGACTCGACCCTCCGAGCCTCCTATCAAAAAGTCATTTTTGGAGTGAACATATAGCCTTTCCAGTACACTTGGTGTACGAGAAAGGCAAAAATAAACAATATTTTTATTTTTTTATTTATTTACCCAAGACTGAACCTTTCAGCGGAAGACCAACCTCCAGATTGCCGATATTTACAGTTGTACTCCCAGGAACAGCCTCCTCCCAATACTGATGTAACAATCTGCTTATGCTGACCGTTCGATCGATTGATTTCCGGCAAGATTTGGGGTGCTCCAGAGCGGCTTCCATAATTAACCTGATATTCATTGCTTTTGGAAGGAGCTGGTGATGCGGCCGGCTAGCAAGCGTTTTCTATTGTGGGAATCTTTTACGGGAAATGATTGCTAGTTTGTGGTCCTGGTTGAAGCCCTGGCCGAGTGCTCAGCTTGGTTTTTCCACTGCTCCTTCTAATCCTGGCTTGGTTTCTTCAGCTTCGGTCGCAATTCCGCCATCATAGCTTCTTCAGTCCCGAGTGCAGTGAAACCTCGGGAGAAACGGTGTGGCCCATCAAGAAGGTTGCGTCTTTTACTTGGCGTTGGAAATATGCGAGGTTTTTCGAGATTTTTTCCTGGTGTATCTGAAATTTGAAGAAGCAACATAATTTGATTTACAAAATCACAGAAAAATATATTTTAATAATCTTACCTTGTAAAAATGAGACTTTTTTTTGATCACAAACTTCGGGTTGCAACGGCAGCATCAGTACAGAAGAGCAGACAGGGAGTGTACACACCAAAAATCGATTTGGGATTTCAGCAAAATGGTTTGCTGAACAACAATCAGCAAACATGTGTTTTACTGAAAAAATCAGCTATTTGGATTTATTAGCTAAAATCCAGTAAACTAAGCCGGTTTTTTGAATTTTCAGCAAACTGTTCTGTCATCAGCTGCGTCGGCCACTTGTCAAAGTATAGAAAGCACCTTTGGCATTGTTCATGCCACATTCTTTCACAGAGTTGTGGATTCTGATTCTATAAATTATTAACTATTAAATGCATTTTATAGACTTAATAGAGTGTGTAATAGAGCAACAGTTTACTATGTTTTGCTATTTGGCATTTAGTAATTAGGTGAGTATTAAAAACCAAAAAATTTTTAGAGTCAACAATGTCTTCTTTAAACGACAGATGCAACCCGAGAGAAAAAAATCGCATATTCAGAGACGTCCGAGAAATGGCCACCAAATCCACCGTAGCTCCTCGTCCAGGATGTTTTTTACTTATTTCAGAGTACATCCGGCTATCCGACTGAGTGACCATGCATGCAGAACATGTTCTGTGGAAGATATGCCACCTGATTTTGTGACCCGCCCCGGTTATTGCGTGTTTTGGTCGTACATGGACCAATATTGAATTTTGGTTCCATATCTCTAATAAAATTTAACAAATTCAGTTATTTTCCCTCATCAAATTGTTTTTTTTCTGAAATCTAAAACATTTATTTTGATTTCTTTGCTGAAACCTTTCAGCAAGGCGGTGCCGAAACCCGCGACGGTCGAATTCACTGAAGTTTCAGTACATTTTACTGATCGTTCAGTAAACCGTTGTCAACAACGATGACAGCTGAAATTGCTGAAAATTTCAGCAGTTTTTTTTACTGAACGGTTTGCTGAAATTACAGCTCGGCAAAATTCAGCAAAAATTTGCTGATTTTCAGCGAAAAAAATTTGGTGTGTATGATGTCCGCAAAGACTCTTCAAATGGCTGAACGAAAAGAGCTAGTGGCGAGGCTTCTGGGATGATTCTAATGAAACAAACTACTGTTTTGGTTTGTTTTAAACTAAACTTCCAGTTAAATTTTCCTCAAACAAAAACTCGGTTTGATTTTACCCGGGCTGTTTGTTGTAACAAACCAAAATTGTGGTTTGTTTTTTATTACAAACACATGAAACAGTCAACCCAAAGATTAGTAAAAATAAACCATGATGTTTGTAGAAAACAACAAATTTCCAAATTTGTTTCTACCGGAAAGGATTTTACTAACCAATATTAGAAACAACAAACAAGCCAGTTTGTTTCAACCGCCATTTTTAGATTCGAAACAACAAATTTCTAGATTGAAATAACAAACAGCAAAGATAGAAAAACAACTAACAGGTTTGTTGTTTCAAACCAGCCTAGTTTTTCTCCGTGTATTTGGCCATTTCCGGCGGGGCACCCAGAACCGGTTCCGAAACACTACCGGTAGTCTCTGCTGTGATCTAAAGCTATTTTATTGCTAACCGTTCATCAGGTTATCTAAAGAGCCGCGATTTGATGTGTCGCATGCATGGGTTTGGTTCAATTTTATATTTGGCCACTTCCGGCGGAACACCCAGAACCGGTTCCGGAACACTACCGGTAGTCTCTGGTGTACCAAAGGCTATTTTCCTGCTCACTGTTCATGAGGTTATCGAAAAAGCCGCTAATTGATGTGTCGCGTGCATGGATTTGGCTCACTTTTATATTTTGCCACTTCCGGCGGGACATCCGGAACCGATTCCGGGACACTACCGGTTCAGATATGGCCTGAGACTGTTTTCCTGCTTACCGTTCGTCAGGTTATCGAAAAAGCCGCGGTCTGATGTGTCGCATGCATGGTTTTGTAGCATTTTCATATTTGGCCCCTTCCTGGGGTACCGGTCCGGAACACCTAAATGGCCATTACTCCGGAACGGCTGAACCGATTCGAACCATTTTCAATAGGAAACAATGGGACCAGATTCCGCGTCGAATGAACTGTCGGTCATTAAAATCGGTTGAGGTTTACTACCGAAAAGTGATGTGAGTTTTTTTTTTACACACACATACTCACACACACACATACACACACACACACATACATACACACACACAGACATCACCTCAATTCGTCGAGCTGAGTTGATTGGTATATGTGACTCGACCCTCCGGACCTTCTATCAAAAAGTCATTTTTGGAGTGAACATGTAGCCTTTCCAGTACACTTAGTGTACGAGAAAGGCAAAAAAAATATATGATGACAGAAGGGACAATTTCTTATAAAGATTTGTACTACATATAACGCCTGTAGATTCAGAACAGTTGGACAAAAAACAAAAAAAAAATGCGATAAACAAAGCAGCAGTTAAATTACTCATGATTAATTGAACAGTTCATCTTGAAAGAACTGCCTTAATTTAAAAGAAGGGTGATTTTATTATAAGAAAGGTTATCAATCAGTCCAGAAATGACGGTCATTAAGCAGAAGTATGTCAGGCTGAAGTGCGTTTGGCCGAAGTTCATTAGGCCGAAAGCGTTGTTAGGACGGATGGGTTATCAGTACGATTGAGTTTAAAGAAATCAACGGGAAATCTTGTTGAATTATTTGAATGTATTATTTATATGCATAACTGTCATAAAAACTGCCTATTTTTTAAAAGAAGGAAACATCCGTCATGGAATAGCTGTTATGATAAGATGGAAATGAAAACAGATTACCGACAATAAAACCTAACACTCAAAGGAATAACTGACTTCTCAAAGAAGGTAATTCCATCTTGGGACAGTCAGTAGTCTAATAAACTACTACCGTCAATAAACTAGGCAATAGTACAACTCGAAACAAATGCGCTATCATAGGCTGCCCTTTCCTGTTACACTGATGTTGGGAACACTGGCATGGACCTTATGTCCATCATTCATTCCAAACGGCATTCGGCCAAATGATCCGGAACTGAAAATTAGGAAGACGGCCTACTAACTCCGAGCAGAGGAAAAAAAAACTCAATAATAGCATATTTTGATATGGAGAATAAAAAGTGATATTTGTTTGTTTGAGATAAGAGGTAAAAGTACTGAAAATAATATCTCAATTTTACTCCTGTAACATCATCATCATCATACTTCGGCTAAGCGTACTTCGGCCTAACGACCGGAACCCCTACTTGTACATTGGGGTCATAACGGCCCACGTGTACTGCGCCAGCGTGGTGAGCGTTAGCTGATGTACGAAGAATGTTAAATGGCAGTTGCAATGCTCTTCTCGGGGAAAAGGTGCATTCGAGAAAAAACATTTTTCGGGGAAATGGTACATTCGGGGAAAAAACTTTCGGGAAAACTTCATTCGGGGAACTGGTTTTCGGGGAAATGTCGTACAATCCCAATTTTAAATCAAATGTGGTTAGTTGGTCTTCCAATATCTGGGTGTGGTATCTCTTCTAACCCCTCCTCCCTTTCTGGGTATTGATAAATGCCTTGCCGAGAGAGTATTTCTCAGCAATTTTTTTGAATCTCTCACATATTTTCATTCTGAAACTTGTATTGTAAAATGTATTTGGCCATAAAATGATCGCTCTGTGCTATGGGCATGTCGCCGCTACGGAACGTTCAGATTTTCAGACAAAATCTCCGGAGGAACCTGCTACATACCTGTTACATTACCTGTTCGCATTCATAATATTTTTTTTGCGGCTTCAAGTATTGAATTTAGAGGTATGATATCTTAGAAGAATTTGTTCTATATACTTAACTCTTTATTTAGGAATTTTCACCTTGATGATTAATCCACCTAAAAGTGTGATATGAATAAACTTTTCTCAAAAATGAAGCAGAGGAGACCGAGCAGAGGAGAATATCAAATTCATAACAACAGAGTCACATAGCCTGTTTTTATATCATAATTTGTTATTATTAACTTATTAAAGTATTACTTTTTAATAACATGTTTTGTTCGGCAATCTCATTTTGTTATGATCAAGTTATTGAGATTCATCCACTAAATAACATTTTAATAATATACTTTGTTGTAGACCAAGTTTTGTTATTATTGTACTTGTGAAAATGAACAAATGTGTGATGAACTATAACACAACAATAACAAGTTTTCAAATTAACTGCAAAATTCATTGTTATTAAGTTGTTATTGAATCTAACAAAACATGTTACTGAATTGATCTTCCAGGAACATTTTTTTGTTAAGATTTTTGTTATTTTGCCGCTTATGACAGACAAGTTCATAACATAATAAGATATACAAAAAATACTGATTCCATTATATAGTTATTATGCCAAAATATCATATTTTATTATGCTTTTGATATTTTCTTCTGCTCGGGAAACTATTATCTTATTTGCTTAACTTTAAGAGTTATGTGTCATTATTTGTGGACGACCCCTTGTAATAGGCTTTCTGATATAACTTTTTCTATGGATTTTAATGATTTTTGAGTGTTCTACAAAGGTGTTCTTTGTGATGGAATACACCTCCTTCTGATTTTTTCTTTGTACTGGAATAATCTCTGGACAAGTATTTGGAAAAATTCCCTTTATTTTAGAGGAATTTTTGGAATGATTATAATAAAAAGAAAATCGGGTTAAGTACGGCTCCTTTGAATTCCACTAAGAGTTTGCATCCTTTGACAGATACGTATTTCGACCTCAACTGTAAGGACGTCTTCAGTGTCTTGTGTCAAGTACAAGACACTGAAGACGACCTTACAGTTGAGGTCGAAATACGTATCTGTCAAAGGATGCAAACTCTTAGTGGAATTCAAAGGAACCGTACTTAACCCGATTTTCTTTTTATTTACAGATATTCCACTAACAAGCCCAGGTTAATCATCATGATTATAATACTCCTCCGGAAATTATTACTGTAATCTCTCATGCAATTACAGCTGAGATTCTTACATGCAAAAAAGAATCTGTGATTTTGTTATACATTTTTTCGAAATTTTCTGCTGTGATTCCTTCAGTGATTTCTACGAGGATTCCTATTGAAAATTTTCTTAGTATTTACCCAGTAATTCATGCCGGAAATCTTGCTGGACACCTAGGAGTAATTACTGCAGAAACCTCAGCTGATATTGTTTGAGAAAATCCAGCAAGAGGTCTTCTGGATACCTGTAGATGTTCTTGTTGGGATTCATTGAATATTTCTTGATAGGATTCATCTAGCAACCACCACTGTCACTTCTCTATGGGTTTCTCCAGAAATTCACCCAGAGATTTTTTATTCAAGAATTTCTTATGAATTTCTCTTGCGCCTCTTCCAACAACGTATCTTAAGATTGTTTCAGGAATTCTTCGTTTTTTTTTATTGAAAATCCTCTTCGGAGGATCTCAGGATCTCCTTTGAGAAATTATGTTGAAATTTCTCGACGAATTCGTGATGGGAAATTTCTAGGAAGTCCTGCTGGGGATCCTCAAGCAATTAATGGCGGAAATTATTCAACAATTCCTGACGGATTCTTAAGAGCAATTACTGCAAAATACCATCTGAAAATGCTTGTGAAATCCCAGCAAAAATGGTAGGAGAATTTCTGGTACAATTTCCTGAAGGAATCCCAGCAAGAATTCATGGAGATATTCCGAGAGAATTCGGATAAACTATAGAATGTTTCTTAAAGGGGCATTCTTTCCCGAGGGAAGAATCCCGGCAGAAATTTCTACCAGAATCTCATCAGGCATTCCTGGAGGAATTCTAAGAGGATTTCTCAAAAGATTTCTTCAGCATTTTTTGTAGGGATGACTGCTGGGGTTCTTCTGAATCTCTGATGAGCCTTCCGGGATTTCTTCCTGGTATTATTCTCCAAGGATTCCTCTAGGAATTCCTCTTGCAATACATCCAGTAAACAGCAGGGATTCCAATAATACCTCCTGGAATTTCTTTGGTTATTCTTGCTGAGATTTCCATGGAATATCTCCAATAAATATTAATATTGCTCTTAAAAGTCCTGTAGGAATTCCTGGAGGATTATCTGCAGATATTGCATGGGAAACCCAGAAAAAAAATCTGGAGGATACCTACCTGAAGTGTCTAGAAAACCCCCAGTAGAAGTCCTGGAGCAATTCCAGCAGTAGTTCTCAGATCTTCAACATACGAAAAGTCCTCCCGTGAATACAATGTCCCAATTCACCATCTGTTCATCGACTTCAAGGTAGCATACGACAATATCGACCACACAGAACTATGGAAAGTCATGAACGAAAACGGGTTTCCTGGGAAGTTGACCAGACAGACAGGAATTCTTTTATATCTCGCTGGGAACTGCGAATAAAGTAGCACAGCAGTAGGCCAAACCTCTGTGGGCCTTGAGAACAAATCTCTATTTGGCATCATCCCAGTTTGATCCCACCAAATGTGTCAGTACATTTTCCATGGCCTACTGCACTGCAAATCATCAGTCACTTTTGGTACGTGCTGAAAACAAAACATCTTGAAACATCTTATTTTGTTTGACTAAGATCTAGAGCAGAGGAAGAGCTTTCCTTATCCTGGTTTTCCTCTCCATCTTCACCATCTTCACCACCTACAGTCAAGAAATGTGAATATTTACCAAGGAAAGGTGTCTTTCAACAGACGTATCGGATGTTGGCTTTCGTTTGGTGGCTCTGCCACACCGTAAAAGCCCCAAGGTGATGGGTTTATCTTGTAAGTTGCATGCAACGTTTGCTCCGTGTTGGTGGTTTGACTGCTTCCAAGATGATGACGTTTCACCGGTTGGTCGCTGTAAAATGAGCACTCGACGAGCGGAGAATGACGAACGAAGATTCAATTTCCCCCTAACAGACAGGATTCCATTCCAGTATGGTGTGGAGGTGTTTCATTTGTGTTTCACCACAATAATGGCAGACTGCAGACATTGCTTGCACAACAACAATTTGAAAAGTATCACTTCAAACGGTCGAGTTTCGTTCACCTGATGTTGACCAACTTTCAACAGATCCATAATTAAGATTCTATTAGGGCGGGCAACCCCGCAGTGCAGCGCACGGTAAGATGATGGTGGAGTAAATCCAAGCAGCCCGTAAAAACTTTGCACCGCAGCCATAGCAACTGGTTTGCTTTGCTCCGGAAATCTGTTCGACGATCAAAACCGGCTGCCTAGCTAGTTCTGCCTCGTTCTATGGTACAGCACCTTCCGTCTTTTTGCCTTTGGGCAAAGTTTTCTAACAATGTGACCCCTTCCCCTCTTCAAACCACCCTTCTCCACCGACCATAGTGCTTGCTACATTGTGTAGCAGAACGGAGTACGGAGTCATTGTTTGTCGAACTTAATTTCGTAAAATAGTTGGTCTTTGCGGGATTCGGAAGAAGCACTCCGGGAAGCATCTTTCAACACCTCGCACCTGGCCGGAGTCTACCTACCTAGCTACAACACCAAGCCACACAAAACGGGGACAAGCTGTTACTTAGGAACGACACCATCACCTTGAGACTAGGAGTGACTTTGGGGCTGCAAAAGGTTAGGTTGAAGTAGGTAAAGTTTCTGTCAGTTGTTGACCGGGGGGAACAATTTGGCTGGTATGGCTTTCAAGTAGGTACAAATTGGGGATGAATGCTGGAACGTCCGTTGTGTCCAACTGAAGTTAGTTTCGACGTGTTCGTTGTTCAGTTAATTTCATTAGCAAAGTTGGCGTCGTCGTCGCCGGCATATTGGCACACGTTGTTCGGAGATGTTGTTGGGTGGTGAGTTTACCACAGAAGGCGATGACACATTTTAACGCAGAGCTTAGCAAGGTGATTTGGGTCACTAGATTTTGTTATGATAAAACAAACTGTCATCACTGTAAAAAAATATCGTGCTAATTCGGGAATCCGTGTGAAAAAACTGAGAGAAATCTGAAAATATTTGAAATGTCCTCACCTTCAGATATCCGAGGATTGTTTAAGAAAGTTAATAAGGAAAGGGAGGGGGTAGTAGCAAGGGTTGAATCTAGGGATTAGTGGGGAAGGGGAAAAGGGATGGCCGAGGTAACAATTTGATGCTGGACAAACATTTCTCCAACTATTTTAAATCATCCTTCATTTGAACAAAAGCTGAGCACGAGAGGTACAATCCTTAATTCAGCTCCTAAACATCTATTTTTGGTGATTTTATTCAACCTTTAGCTGATTTGAGGTTCATTGAAAGGCTTTTTTAGGCTTAATATGTGCTTATTCAGTAATGAATTTTTTTATTAATTGTGTAAAATGAAAATAAAAACACTTTGGTGAACCTATTTTTACTATTAGCTGCTTCTATTTCCAGAGGAGATTTATTGGAATGTATAAATTAATCTGTAGCAAAACTGAAAACTGAGCTCGGACCTTCTGATTTATAGTCACTTACCTTAGCACCTATAAGACATATAATTGTATACGTATGTT
Source organism: Aedes albopictus (assembly GCF_035046485.1). NCBI lineage: Eukaryota > Metazoa > Arthropoda > Insecta > Diptera > Culicidae > Aedes > Aedes albopictus. Next base: position 11,135,346 of record NC_085136.1, read on the forward strand.
CAAAAGCAAGAGCAGTATTACTTGTTGTATCTGAATAGTCAAGAACATAAGTTGAACTAAGGCTTTATTAAGGCTGGACAAGCGATGTTGACTTCACAGAAACATGCTTGGGGCAACTGTCAAAAAATATTTGTTTAAAGGTTAAACAACAGATGATTAATTCCGCATGTTGGTGTATGCTTTTAAGCTGGTTACACAGATGAGGGATATTCTTTTCAACTTGATATTCAGCCATACTTCAGATCAATATTCATCTGCCATTGCACAATGGGTCCAGAGCCGTATTTACGAAGACAAAAATGTTTGTGCCTAAACCTTAAGTTTTATATACATAGTGTCTTTGGAAAAGTTTCTTCATATTTTTTGATCGTTTTTCTCATCACTGTGAAGTTAGGGTGGTCCTTCTAGTTTAGCTGATCCAAATATCTGCTTTTCAATAGTTTTATGTACGCTTACAAAATGTTCTACAAAGTTGTAAAAGAACTTATTTGGAGCAAGTGTGCCGAAGAAACCGTTATTCTATCTCTTATAATTCCAAACTTATATTTTTTTAAAAGAATCATGTTAGGGTGATCCATGAATCTCTGTTTTCTTGCAATAACTTTTATTCCATTCGTTTCTCGTAAAAACTTTATCGCGAGCACTTTTAGAACTATCAATGACGCATATTTTTTCCAGAAAGCTCAATGTTCTATCTCTCATAGTTAAAAAGAAATTGGCATTTTTCTTCAAAAAATCACTTTTTTTTCAAAAAGTCATATCTTTAAAAGGAGCAAATGGTTTTTCTATCGCCGAGTTGCGTTTGAAAGAACGTGCTCTGTTCTATTGATGGTGAAAAAATTGTGAGTACCTTTTTTGTTTGAAGTTTTTTATTAAATTTTAGAAACACGGTTTTTTACATAGAAAATCAGTTGTAACTCTTAAAATCGATGAGATACAAACTTGGCGTCTTCGACAATATTGTGAGTTTTGGGATTCTCTGAAAGTGCTCAGAACAAAGTATAGCGAAAAAATTAACGCAAAAAAATATATTGAACAAAAACGGATTTTCATATGAAAAACGAAACAATTCAAGCAAATTTAAATCGTCTTTGCTAGAAAGATCAAAGTAGCTTGATGAATGGTCATCCATTTCATTTTAGAACCAATGTTTATTTTTACTGTCATCACCATTAAGTCACAATGTTGGTTAGATATTGTGAATTATGTAACTTTGATAGGCCTTTACGCTTACATCAATATTTACCAGTGATTCACATTTTCGCTATCCATGAATTAAAAAGATAAAATTAAAATTTTATTGATGAAAATTAGCTCAAAATCACTTTTTAAATTGAGTCCATTGACGGAATGTAGAATATAAACAAGTTTAAACTTTTTCGCAGAGGTTACTTCGATCTATCTAACAAAGACGATTCGAATTGTTTCGTTTTCCATATGAAAATCCGTTTTAATTCATTGTTATTTTATGCGTTTTTTCGCTATACGTTGTTCTAAGCACTTCCAGAGCATCCAAAAACTCACAATATTGTCGAAGACACCAAGCTTGTATAATCGATTTTAAGAGTTACAACTGATTTTCTATGTAAAACCGTATTTTTAAAATTCAATAAAAAGCTTCAAACAAAAAAGGTACTCACAATTTTTCACCATCAATAGAATGAGTACGATCTTTTCAATGCAATTCGGCGATTGAAAATTCATTTGCTCCTTGTTGAGATGATTTTTTGAAACAAAGTGATTTTTTAGAGAAAAATGCCAGTATCTTTTAAACTATGAGAGATAGAACATTGAGCTTTTTGGAAAAAATATGCGTCATTAACAGTTCTAAAAATGCTTGAACAAAGTTTTTACGAAAAACGAATGGATTAAAATTTATTGCAAGAAAACTGATTTTCATGGATCACCCTAACATGATTCTTTAAAAAAATATAAGTTAGGAATTATAAGAGATAGGATAATGTTTTTTTCGGCAAACTTGCTCCAAATAAGTTATTTTACAACTTTGTAGAATATTTTGTAAGCGTACATAAAACTATTAAAAAGCAGATGTCGGAACAGCTAAACTAGAGGGACCACCCTAATTTCACAATGATGAGAAAAACGGTCAAAAAATATGAAGAAACTTTCCCAAAGACACCATTTTTGTCTTCGTAAATGCGGCTCTGGACCCATTGTGCATTGTGTTCAGCCACTGACACCATTAATCAGCCACTGTTCAGCTAATACTCTCACTGTTTAGCATTCCTTGTTACTTGGAGGGTTATGGCGAGCAGACTGCATACTGTTTCCAAGGAAGATCGCAGAGGATATTTGGGGGTGTTAAGGACTGTTTAGACGGACGAAACGAAGGATCAAGGAGACCGTCAACATCGCATAGGTCCATGGAGCAAGCTGGTGTAGAGACCCCAGGACACCCAAGAACTTTCGCGAGTAAAGGCTTTAATATCTACGAGCGTAATCGATTGATTGTTGTTACATTACTAATACGGTGCAACATCCTACAGCTATATGGAGCATTGTTCTGTAAACAAATAATTTCCAAACATGACCTCCAATTTTGATCTCCAAGAGCTTCCGCGAGTAAAGGCCTAAAGATCTACAAACATAGTCAACGGTTTTTGCTACATTACCGATGCGTTGTAATATCCCAGAGGTCCACTGAGCATTGTACTGAAGAGTATTCATTTCCAAAGATATGCAAGGTCTTCCAAGAACTTCCGCGAGTTAAGGCCTTGTGGTCTACAAGCGTACTCAATGGATTGTTATTACATGACTGACACGATGCAACATGCTACAGATCCATGGAGCATGGTTCTGTAGAGAACTATGTTCCAAAGATGATCTAGGTCCTCTAAGAACTCCAACGAGTAAAGGCCTTAAGATCTACAAGCGTAATCAATGGTTTGTAGTTACATTACTAATTCGTTGTATCATCCTACAGGTCCATGAACCATTTTTCTGTAAGGAACTATTTTCCAAAGATGTTCTAGGTCCTCCAAAAACTTCCACGAGCAAAGACCTGATGATCTACCAGCGTTATCAATGGTTTGTTGTCACATTATTGATGCTGTGCAACGTTCTACAGGTCCATTAAGCATTGTGCTGAAGAGAATTCATTTCTGAAGATATGGTTGGTCTGTCATGAACTTCTGCGAGTTAGGGCCTTAAGATCTACAAGCCTAATCAATGGATTGTTCTTACATGACTGATACGGCGTAACATTCGACAGGTCCATGGGACACGGTTCAAGAACTACTTTCCAAAGATGATCCAGCTCCTCCAAGAACTTCCACGAGTAAAGGCCTTAAGATTTACAAGTGTAGCCAATGGGTTTTTGTTGCATTACTGATACGGTGCAACATCCTACAGGTCTATGGAGCATTGTTCTGTAAATAAATAATTGTCAAAAATGACCTCCAATTTTGATCTCCAAGTTCTTCCGCGAGTAAAGGTCTGAAGATCTACAAACATAGCCAATGGTGTCTTGCTACATTACAGATGCGTTGTAACATCCCAGAGGTTCATTGAGCATTGTACTGAAGAGTATTCATTTCCAAAGATATGCTAGGTCTTCCATGAACTTCCGCGAGTTAAGGCCTTATGATCTACAAGCGTACTCAATGGATTGTTCTTAGATGACTGAAACGATGCAACATGTTACAGATCCATGGAGCATGGTTCTGTAGAGAACTATTTTCCGAAGATGATCTAGGTCCTCCAAGAACTTCCACAAGTAAAGGCCTTAAGATCTATAAGCGTAATCAATGGTTTGTTGTTACATTACTGATATGTAGTAACTTCCTAGAGGTCAATGAACCATTTTTCTGTAAGGAACTAATTTATAAAGATGCTCTAGGTACTCCAAGAACATCCACGAGCAAAGACCTGAAGATCTACAAGCGTTATCAATGGTTTGTTGCCACAAACATTATCAATGGTTTGTTGCCACATTACGGACGCTACATACAGTGTAGCGTCCTTCAGGTCCAGGGAGCATAGTTCTATTGAGAAATAATTGCCAAAGATCTTCTAGGTCCTCCATGAACTTCTCTTCAGAACTATGCTCCATGGACCTGTAGGATGTTACACCGTATCAGTAGGATTCTTTCAGGAGGATTGAAGGATGCCTTCAGGAGATCTATCAGGGGTGGTTCTAGAAGTTCCGTCAAGAATTTCTACAGGAGGTTCTTTAGAGATTAGTCCATGAGTTCCTTCTGAGATTTCTCCAGGAACTTCAGCGATTCATGCAGATGTGTCTTCAGAGATTCCATCTGGAATTCCTTCAGGGATTCCTCCAGAAATTCCTTCAAAGATCTCTCTAGGATTTGCTTCAGAGATTCTTACAGGAGGATCCAACGATACTTCTGAGAAAATTTGGGGGGATTTTCCCAGAAGTTTATTCAGTGATTTCTCCAGGAGTTTTTCGGAAACTTCCCAGGAGGTTTCAGTGATCCATTACGAATACCTACAGGATGTTCAAGGAGTTTTTTTAACGATTTCTTCAGGACTATAATCAGGTATATCTCCAGGATTTCCTTGAAGGGTCTCACATGGAGTTTCTATGTACGATATGTTTTTGTTCAAAACATAATTCAAACTTAAGAATATTATTTTTACTGAGTTTTCGGTAGGAAACTTTTCGTTTTCAAATGATTGAAAATAACTTTCTGTTGATGGCTAAGGAGTTCCTCAAGGAAGCTGAGAACGTATCGCCCGTAAAAAGAAGAAAATACATTGAAATGTGTTTCTCTCCTCCATTCTTCCTAGCTGTTGGAGGCTTGTAACCCACTATTCTAGTCACGATTCTCTATTAAGCCTTTGGGAACTTTTTTCGCTTTCTTTTGTATGTAGAAAGCAGAGTCCGGAAAGATGAAATACACTTCTGTTCCTTAACATCATTATCCTTTTCAAACAAGGGTACTAGAACATTCTTGTTGGAAGAAATCTTCTAAAAAAAAAGGTTAAAATCGCTGCTGAATGCAGGCCACTAGATCAATCTGGTAATGCTCCGACCCGAAATCGCATCGCAAACTTTACGATTCATAAAACAATCAACGAACCTACCCCTACCCGGACCAAATTTCTTGATTTCATTTACCGAGTGATCCACTTTGATTGATTCGGTCTCCTTTTCGCGACAGCAGCAGAGGAACGACGGAACGTGGTGCGAATCAAATTTCCGCCTTATACAGCTTTATGGCCCAAAATCAAACCGTAAAAGAATTAAGGACCAATCACTGTCACTAGCACCAGCAGCAGCGCCACCGCCAATAACTGAGACGAGGCTCCATCATCAACTTGATTAGAGTCTTCACTTTTTATACTCTTTTCATAGTCGACTATCATCATCATCGAACGAAGCAGTCCACTCATAGGACAACCGCACGCGAGTCGCTCGCTAACAACGGTTGCTTTGATTCTCAATCACATCGCTCTTGAAGCACATAGCTTCAAGCAACCAACGGGGCGACGCGACGGTTGACGATGACAATTAAAGATCCTGCCCATCCAAGTGGGCCATCCATGAACCGGTGCCAGTGAACCAGTTCATTTCTAATTTATGGCGAACCGAGAGAGCGGGAAAAAAACTTCTGTCGTCTCGTATCTATCACACAGGAGGGCTTTTTACGAATAAAACTTACCCGGGAGATAAAAGATATTGTCCGGGCTCAGCTCGTTTCGTAGTCCAACTAAAGCTCCGGGTCGGGTCGAGCGGGCCCTCAGTGAGAGATAATGTGTTTTTCGATCATCTATAATTCACTCGGACCTGCAACAACGCAAGATGACCGTTTACTATCTTGCTTCAGCTCGGTTAATTCTTCGGTTGAGAATGGCTTGAGTTGATGTTTTCTTCTTCGTTTTTCTTTTTTTGTCAGAGTGCGAAGCAGATGCTTGACCAACATCTTGTAGCTACGAAAGTGATAAAATGTTAAGCACTACTTTTCGCTGAGATATCCTTGGCCAAACTGCTGCTTTCAGAATGAATAATTTATGGACAGGAGCAAAATAGGAAAACGTGTGTCCCTTTTCCGTCTGGATCCAAGCAAGCTGCTGCGAATTGATGCGGCTTCTGTTGGGAATTTGCCGTGTTTGTGTATTGGTTACGCAGAACGACAAAATTGTTGACTGTTCGAAAATTGCGATTCTGTGGTGATGAAACCGCAGTGAACCCATTAATCTGGTGTCAAAAGCAATTCAAACTTTTTGGCTCTAGCCACAAAGTTTAATCAAATTGGATGCTTTTAGGACGGTTTAGTGACTTCATTGTGTACAAAGTAGTCGGTCGCCGTTTACGGATGTGGAAATCGCTCCCATGGTCATCTAGATTACACAACTTATCAATCGCAATTTTGAAACATTAAACGATTCATCACGTGCTTTCGTTCATTTGCGTTTACAAAATAACGTCATGAATGAATATGTGATTCATCCCTAGATGCATATACCGTAAATTGAAAGTGTGGACTAGAACCTATCAAGTTCAACATTATTAGAATGCGCTTTGGGAATTCTCCAGAGCGTCTTGGTCAACTCTTCATATATAGGATCGCCCTCGTCTAAGTCTGAGTAGTCTCTGATTGCAATAACAGTTGAAGCTTAGGCTCCCATGCCCCACCAGCCAGATAACCGGGTTTTGCAAACTAAGCATTATGTGTGGCAACACTTTGAACGGCATGATGGAACTATGCCGAGTGCGCTACGTGTTATTAGACCACTAGTTGCATGAAGTGGGTGACGAGGTACAAAAGTATCATTACAGCGTGCTTAACCGTTATTGTAATATTGAGGCTCCAGTTTGACTTAAGTTTGAAATACATAACAACTCATGAGAAAACTATCAAGTTTCAAATATAAGTTCGGTTAGAAAGCGAACCCGCAGAAGAACCTATATTGGAAGTCGTTTCAGTGTCCAGTCCAGTCCATATGCTAAAGATGGCTCTACGTCAAAGATAAATTTCGTCAATCGCATTTGATTCGATTGTGGCCGAAGGCAAGTTCACATGAGAGAAGGGGAGAAAACTCCTCTGAATGTAAATGCAGAAAGAATAGTGTTGAACTCATCCACTGATTTACGGTAATCTGACCTGAGTCGTATTCCTCTCATCGCACTCTACATACCTAGCCCGCCATATCTCCATATATATGCTCCCGCCATATGCTATTCCACCTAACAGAAAAGTATTCCAACCAGTTTTTTTTTCAGAACAAGTCAAACAAGACATGACAAAGTGCACTGGGTCACGTAGAAAACGAGAAAAATTCTAAAAAATGTTAAGAGTATTTTGTAGTTAATTTTGCAACGACAAAACATTCAAATTTCCACTCCAAATTGAAAATGGATAAACTTTGAACACGAGAATAATATTGGAATCAAGGGGGATTGATCATGTTTACCTTTTTCGAACAGCGTCGCGACGTCGTGTTTGACAATTGCGCCCAGGATGGTGGTGGCATGAAAATTAAACGCTTGTTCGTGTTTTCAAACTATGCGTCAGAAGTGAGTTAATGTGCATTAGCTAGCTTGACAAATAAAACCGTTCCTATTCGCAGTACTCAGCTTAATATGTATTTTAAAATGAGGAGGGTACATAGAACATACAAATTTTGTTTCAAATTTCTCATCAAAGTTGTCTAAGGACCAGTTTTAGAGCTTTAAAAAACGCACATTTTCGTGCGCTGAGAATGTTGCTACGTCATTCCGTTCAAAAGATATTGATGATTTTCTAGAAAAAATAGGCACTTTTCAAGTATTTTCCACTTGAGTTACAAAAATAACACCTCTCTAATTTTTTTTATATATTTTATAACAACATTTCTTCTTTTGAATGCGGGCAGAAGATATTTTTTATATTTGCCCCAACTCGTCATAACACCTTTTTAAAAAACTATGATTTTTTAGGAAAAATGCCTATAACTTTTAAACCAAAAGAGATAACGATCAGCTCAGCGCACGAAACGACGCTTCTTCAAATGCTCTACAAGTGTTTCTTGGGCGACTTTGATGAAAAATCGAAACTGAAAAAGTTAACGCCAGAAAACCGATTTTCTTGAACCACCCTAAGCTTATTCAGAAAAATACCTCTAGATCGGTCAATTTTAGAGCTACATAAAAAGTGTCTTCGGCAAACTTGCTCAAAATTGATAGATCCACAACTTTCCCGAAGAATGTATATAGTTATTCATGCAAATAAAAAAGTTTGGTTACCAATTTCTTTGAAAATATGGACCACCCTTATTTTCATGTATATTGAAAAGAGGGTCTTATTTTTAGGAACAACTTTGTAGAAGACCATATTTGTCTAAAAAATCATTAGAAAGCGCTGCATGCATCTTTCCTCGTAAATCTGGTTCGTGGACCATTGTGCACTGTCCATAAACTTTTAGCTTGTACTGTCGGGAAAAGTCTTATGAAAATTTACTCATTTAAGTTATTTATCTTGCGGCTTTTCTCTAAAAATTCAACTTACTGTATGGTATTCTAGTACTTCACGTCGATACGCCTCCACTCTACTATGTTTCCACATTATGGAGCTTTTTAACAGTTTAACAACTTTTGCTTGATCATTTTATTCAGCTACAATAACAAGATGAAGCAACAACAAGATGTAATCAGGTTTCTTCGGAACAAATGTAACGCTTTCATTGAAGCAATGTTGATTAGCAGTGGAACTGTATTACTTGATTATCGTTGTTCGCCATGTCCCATTTGTAAACACAATTGTTGTTTTTTAGTCTAAGATGAGCATCCGCGGCAACAACCTTGAACACCAATCAAATGTCTTGCAGCAGCTCAAAATATTACACTTCAACGATAGCAAAGCCTTGGATATATGCACCAGCGTCACACTTTTTTCCTTCCTAAACAAATCAAGAGCGGTAATAATAAAACAAAGTTCCCTTATTTGGGCGTTCAAATATAAAACAATGTTTGAAGATTAACGAAATGTTGTGACACAACAACAAACAACACCGTGAATGACTGACGGATTGACATATTTATCAGCATACATGCCGTATGATTAAACGTTGCAGTTACAATTATTCAAACATTGATCAGCTTCAATGTTTATGAAGATAATTGGTTGAATAAAATACTTAAGCAATGTTTAAGCAGCATATGTGCGCTACACAGAAAAAAATATGTAATTAAAATTCAGCGAGAAATCATGCACATGAAGGGAATGCTAGAGTTAGTGCCTTTTTACATGAGATATAATGTAAAAATACATTACGATCGTGTAAATTTCCGCCAACCATCGCGTAAACCACCATGGACACCAACCGGTTACGCGAATATTAGCGGAAATTTACACGAACGTAACGTAATTTTACATGATATTTCATGTAAATATACACTAACTCTAGCATTCCCTTTATGTGCATGATTTTTCGCTGAACTTTACATGAATATTTTTTTCTGTGTAAAGTATTCAACTCAGGAATTGAATACAAATGCTGATTCAAATCTGCTAATTCATGTAATTCTGATTGAAGCCGAGCGAATGCAGATGACTGTCAACCAAAAGGTCCCGCGTTCAAGTCTTTCCATTGGTGTGATTTGTTCCATAAAAATGTAATAAAATGGTGATGTTGTAGGTATATGATCAGAAAAGGATATTCCAGATTAGATACAAATACAGAAATATAGAATGTATAATTATTTTGGCCATTTTATTTTTACAATGGTATTGAAGAAACGTTTTTGTTCGAGTTGTAAAATCATATCTGTTAATAGAAATGAAATACGTATGAGATGTTTTGATTGCATTATGGTGGAATAAATGTCGAAGAAAGCTTGGTATTATGCACTTTGCTGCTAATACACAAGAATGGTTTCTAAAGCCATTCCTAAACGATATAACAAGTAGTGTCAAACAACGTTGTTTAAAAAACGTAGAAGATACGTTTATGATATTTGTGTAAATAGTAGATGGTTCAAACGTTAAACAAGAGTGCGATCATTGAATAAACATTCATTTCATCGTGCTGATGGAACCGTTGATGTTGAAGAGATTCTCATTTTTGAGCGAACAAGAGTTGAAGAATAGTTTTATTTCGAAATTATTCAAATATAATACGTCATGCAGCTTAACAACGTTGCTTTGAGAAACATTTCTTAAAGTAAAAATTGTTTCTTGGGTTATTAGATGATCTCTAAAGAAATTTCGAGAGATAACTTTGGGGAAATCCTTCAAGGAATATAAAAAAAAATCTCAAGAAAAATTTCTGAAAGAATTCCGCTAGGAATTCCTGTCGAATTTATAATGGAATTTCTAAAGCAATTCATGTTGGAATATTTTTTTTTTGAAATTACTGGAAGAATTTGTACTGTAATTTCTGATAAACCGTTTGAAAAAAATACAGGGGATGGACAAAATGATCGGGACAGGCTAAATTTTCACTTTTCAAAAAAATGGTAAAAGAGCTGTAACTTTTTGAAAAGTGCATCAAAAAATCTAAAAATTTTACTGTAAGTTTATTAACAAGTTGTGTATCAATGGTCAATTTGGGAGAGATCGGGATATTCTACTTGAAGTTATAAAGATTTTAGAAAAAATCATAATTATTCGATAGCCAATTTTGAACTGTTATATCTCCGGATTCAATGAGCCAAATGCAATGAAATTTTGAGCGTTCAGGACTTATATAATAAGCCTTCAAAAACTTTTGACGTAACCTAAAATTAATAACACGGAAGAAAATTATAGCGTTTAGATTATTTTTCTGATATAACACCAAATTATCGAAATTTTAAACATCGCTTCAAAATTCGAGATGGTAATTATAGTTTATATGAATCCTCTCTAATTGACTTCCACATGAATATGTTTTGACAGGAAGTAACAAAATAACCGGCAATAAAATGAAAAAGTAATGGGAAGCATATTAAAATTAGACCAAAGAGCTGCAAATGTGGAGCGAGTTAGTGGGAGTAGAAGATTCAGGACCAGTAAGGAAGATGGCATTCGATACGAAGGACGCTGTACGACGCTTCACGTGGAGTCTGGACATGTGCCGCAACTCAAGCTTGATCCACAAACAATAGTGGGACTTTCCAAAAGTGTTGTTGTTGTTACAAAAATTCTAGTTCGATGACGTTGGTCCAGCACGAGTCATTATCTGGATTGCGGAACCACACGATGGCTATGAATTTAGCAATACACATGAATTATATATGTAGAGAAGAGAAATAGATAAAGAGATAGAAAGATACAAAGTAGGAGGAAAGGGACGGGCCAGGGATTGATCCCAGCACCTTCTGCATATGAATCAGAAGCGGTAGCCACTAGACCACCAAACCCGCCCCATAGAAAGGCTAGTCGAGCAGAATCCTTAATCTCGATTATGAGTGTGTACTAGCGTTATGATGGACGCTGGATGTAAGCCCATCTTCGGTTAACACCAATCGCGACAACTTCTTTGATTTCGATAGTTCCTCTGTGGATTTTGATCCAGAATCATGCGCGTAACTACAGCCAAACCCCTTGTTATGTACTACAGCCAGCGTGCTTGACATTAGAGCTGAGGGGCCAAATGCACTGTAGCTACGCGCATGTCCAAAATACCAGAATCTCTTAGTTCCTCGTGTATTCCAAAATGTTTGTACAGAATGTTTTTTCACAGATGGTTCAAAAACAATGATTTGACTAGTTTGGGTATCTACAACGACTTTTCTTCATACTTCAAAAGCCTCCATAAACTAAGCTCTCTGAAGACGTTTCAGTCAATGAATTTGAAGAAGCACTCAGCGTACTTCCTGAATGGGATACGCCAAGTCTCGAGTGCTTTGTCCAAACGCACCAGCACCATAGATTGGGTCCCTTCACATTGCTTGATTCCAGGCAATGAGAAAGCGGACTCAACGGCTAAGGTGCGCGCTAGCGAAGGTGATATTTACGAACGTCAAATCACCTTCGACGACTTTTTTTGCAATAGCTCGTCAGGAGACCATGATCAGCTGGCAACACAAATGAAGAGATGGGAAGATGGTTGCACTTTATCATTCCACAGGTGTCAAAGGGTTGGAGTTAGGCCACGATTTCATTCGTGTAATGTGTCGGCTGATGTCCAACCACTATTTGTTAAACGCACATACCTTCCGTATTGGGCTCTCGGGAAGCAATGTCTGTGTCAACGGCGTGGCCTACTAAGATATCGAACAAGTCATATGGGGATGCCATGCGTATCGTGAGGTTAGATCTGAACTGTGTATGAAATTCTCCGGATCCGAGGAAAACAACAGAAACCCGTTAAAGAAGTGTTGGCAGATCTTGATTCGGAAAATCTGAATCTCATTAATAAGTATGGCAACGTGTTGATGCCAGAGCTTAATTATCGTACGTTCCTCCGCCAAAGTTGTTCGCCATTGGCTTTTGTTGTTTGTCCTCTGTTTTTCATTAACCCCCTCCCGTTTGTCTTCTTCTTGTCGTTGGTTTACGATAAAGCCCTTTCTTTTTGGTGCCGTTATAAATCAGGACAATCTGTTCCATCAATGTTCTTCGTAGAATATTATGAAATTCAGTCAAAGTTACTTATGTCCTTTGTTTCCAAAGTTGTTTTGTTATCCCTTACTTCAAAAAAAAACAGCGAGTTCTTCGGCTCCCAAACTTCGAAAATTGGAAAAAAACAGTTTTTTTTTCTTTGTTATGCCCGTATGGCGCTCAACCCTTCCAAATAAACAAATTAACAAAAATAATGCGAGTGTTATTATATTGAAAGGTAGACATTCATGTGGAGCGGACCTGGTGTGATGGTTAGAACACTTGACTATCACGCCGAGGACCTGGGATCGAATCCCACTCCCGACAAACTCACAAAATGTGGGTTCTTCCTTCGGAAGGGAAGTAAAGCGTGGGTCCCGAGATGAACTAGCATAGGGCTAAAAATCTCGTTAATACAGATAGAAAAAAAAAAAACCCAAATTAATCCACCTAGAGGTGATAGTGCCTTTCTCGTCGTATATGTTCTCACGATTTTTCCGTCGACGTAAGTCAAAGTGTTCCTGAATCCTGATTTTTTTTAAGAAAAGCAAGCATTTTATCAAAGCCATCATTGAAATGACTTAAAACTTATTGATGGCACATACTCCGACGTTGTGTTCAGCGTAAAAGCAGAGCTGAATAAGATCAGATTTCTCAGTTGACTGCTTGAGTACCTTCACTAACATTGGGAGCTGATCAATATCAAGACGATACTAATAAGCTAAGATATAGCTTTTTACACATTCACAGATCACTTTGCGGTCTTCGATAAAGTTTTTTCTGCACATTCTAGGTTATATTTTATTGACCGTTAAAATCAAGAACGTAGTGAGTATCGTGAGACGTCTGTTTGTATGTGGGTTTAATATGTCAAGATTTTGATCTCTTACACATATTTATCGCTTGCATTGATTTTATTTACTATCGTAGTTCCGGCAAAGCATCAAACGCTGGTTGTGCAACCCTACCAGTAGTCTCTAATGTGGTATGAGCCTATTTTCTAGTTAACCGTTCCTCAGGTTATTAAAAAAGCCGTGATGTGATGTGTCGCATGGTACATTTGGTTACTTTCCGGAACAGGTTCCGGAGCACCACCGGGTCTCCCAAATATAGTCTGAGGCAATATCATTGCTAACGTACATCAGGTTACCTAAAAACCACGATTTGATTTATCTTATGCATGGGTACAAATCACTTTTACATTTGACCACTTCCAGTGGGACACCCAGAACTAGCTTCGGGACACTACCGGTTGTCTAAAAAATGGTCGTGTTATCAAAAAAGGGTCTCCAGTTGGCCTAGTGGTTAAGGCTATGAATCGCCAATCCGGAAACGGCGGGTTTGATTCCCGTTCCGGTCGTGAACATTTTCTCGACTTCCTGAGCATAGTGTATCATTGAACTTGCCTCACAATATACAAATTCATGCAATGGCGGGCAAAGAAAACCCTTCAATTATTAACTGTGGAAGTGCTCTAAAGAACACTAAGTAGAAGAAAGGCAGGCCAAGTTCCAATGCGAACGTCGAGCTATAAAGAAGAAGAAGAAGTTTTCAAAAAAGCTGCTATTTGATGTATTGTCAAATCCCGCGTATTCATCACTCTTTAACCCTTATGTGGCCGGCAGGGTACCAGGGTACCCAACACCCATTTAAAATACACGGTGTAGAAAAAAGCAAAAAGTTTGCCGGCCACATAACGGTTAACCTTAAAAGGGATACCTTCATGGCCTCAGTTTCGTCACCTCGCTGAGTGTGTTCCATCAAAGACGAGCTCTGAAAGGCGCCTTTTAGGGTTAATAAGACACTTTTTAACTTGTACCCCGCTCATTCGAAATTTGTTGAATTAAAAAAATTATCAAATGTCACAGTGTAATACACTGTAAATACGAATGATACGATATTGTGATGTTACTTACACCCGCAGCGGCTCCTCGTGCAGCTGGTACTTCCGAAAATTCTAATTTGGTGCATTCCGACACCTGATCCGCTTGGTGATCAACCGCAGTGAACCTCGGAAGCCAACAATCGTAAAATGTACAAGCTATCAATTCGTACCACCACAATATCTGTAAGATTTGTGTTCAAAAACAAATCATTCAATCTAAACAAAACTAAAATAGAGTTAGTTTATCGAATTGAAAGTTTACACAGGAAATTTGACAGCAATCATTGTCGAATTAGCGTGGTTTTATGATACGACACGCATGGATTTGATTCAATTTCACATTTAAAACTTTCGGTTCACATTTTACCACTTACCGATTGTCCCTGATGTGGTCTTAGACTAGTTTCATGCAAACTATTAATCAGTTCTCCCACAGATAACAGATGTTTATGCTAGTACAAATTTTTCGCAGAATCCTGTGTAAATGTTCAAAACGATATACGTTGGCTCACTACCGCCATCTACTCAACTGATTGCGACATTACATCTAACTTGAATGCAAGAATTGAAAGTTCCACTTTCATTCAATATCGAATACAATCTTGAATGTAAAATTGCGTAGTGCATGCAATCTTGAAAGCGATCACTGACTATCGATCACTGCGCCATCTCTAAATGATTGCCACATGAGTTTCAGCTGCTCGTTACATACAAAATGGCTGTTGAGCATTTTTACACACATTGCCAATATAAGCATAAACGTCTGTTATCTGTGGTTCTCCTAAAAAGTCGCGAATTGATGTAATGCATTAAAGTGGGTCATCGTTTATATGGAAAAATGAAAAATTCAATGGTATCCCATCAGATTAAAGCTTTTTTGATCCCATTTCAGGACCCAAATAAGTGTGCAAAATTTGGGCACGATCAGTTATGTCTACGTTTTGCGTATCGCGTTTGAAGTTTGTATGGGGTTTTACATGGGAAAACACACTTTTTTGCATTTCTCTCATAACAAGCTCGAGTTTTTCTGAAACCACGTAATCGATAAAATGAAAACATAGCTTAGGGTGTCCTGAAAAACTTTGTCGAAGTCTTCTCGAAGTCGACTCGAAGACCGCGAAGTGATCTGATGCTTATGAAAAAAGTTATAGCGTTGGCATTGCTTGGCGAAACATCATGATTTTGTTGCTATGTATTGTTATTCCTTTACATGTTAAAACATAAACATATGCATGCGGTTCGTTGGCTGTAACAATTTTGACAAGCATCGGATCGCTTTGTGGTCTTCAGCAAAGTTCTTCAGAACATCCTAGGCCAGGGGTTCTCAAACTTTTTGAACTTGCGACCCACTTTCGATTTGTATAGGATTTGGCGACCCACCAGCACGTACTTTCATAAAATAAGTATTTTTTTTTTTTGAAAATTTGGACTGACGTTTTAGTTAACCCTCGAATACCCACATTTTTGATTTTGATCTAAATATCATTTTTCGTCATCTTAAATCGATATAAACATGTTTTGGAAGATGATTCTTTTTAATTCTCGATTTCGTGAATTTCAGTTTTTGATTTTTCTAATTTTTATTTTTGAACATCCCCAAACTTTTATATTTTTCCTGGAAGCCAATTTGGGGAACGGATTTTTTGAGATGAAAACATTTTAAGATTTTATGATTATTGTTGAAATATTATTATTTTTAATTTTTTTCACAGGAAATTTTATTTTTCGTGTAATTTCAAGGAAAATAATTTCAGAGTGTATTCAAATCCCTTAAACTATTAAACAAGGATAGAATGATTTGGGAAAAATTGAAAATATATTAATTGTAGCGATTCAATACAAAATTAACAATGACTTCTAAAAGGTGACTTAAACATCAATTTTTCAATGATTTTTAAAAAATGTAAATGCGCTTTAAAATACACCAAAAACCATTTTGAGATATACAGAACAGTCCTAAATATCAGCCAAAAATATAAAAAAAAAGATTTCCCACGAAACAAGAATTACAAAAATGCTCAAACTATACCCCGTCTAAAGGCGGGATTGGTATTAGAGGGTTAAACACATTTCATCACTTTCTCTCACACATTCTAGAAATAAAAAAAAAAATACAATTTTTACAAAGTTTTTGAAAATTAGTGGCATATGTATGCTTCTGCAGAACTTCTAAATTTACTTTAAAATAAAATATTGGGTTAAAAATATGTACAACGAGTGGGTGAACATGAGAGAGGTTTTAGAATTATAGTACTGCTGCATAGTCAGATGAACCTTCTTGAAAGTTTTGGTCATAGCCTTCATACACACTTATTTTATTTATATTTTTATTGAAATCTCTTCTCAGTTGTTCTGTGTTCTGTAAAAGTTTAGAAGATTGACATTCGGATGCATTTAACCGAAGTTTAGCTTTACTGAAGTTCGGTATAGGTAAGGTTTCTTGTCGAAGTTTAGTGATTTTTGCCTTTCTCGTACACTAAGTGTACTGGAAAGGCTATATGTTCACTCCAAAAATGACTTTTTGATAGAAGGCCCGGAGGGTCGAGTCACATATACCAATCAACTCAGCTCGACGAATTGAGGTGATGTCTGTGTGTGTGTATGTGTGTGTGTATGTATGTGTGTATGTGTGTATGTGTGTATGTGTACAAAAAAACTCACATCACTTTTTGGTAGTAAACCTCAACCGATTTTAATGACCGACGGTTCATTCGACGCGGAATCTGGTCCCATTGTTTCCTATTGAAAATGGTTCGGATCGGTCCAGCCGTTCCGGAGTTATGGCCATTTAGGTGTTCCGGACCAGTACCCTTGGAAGGGGCCATACATAAAAATGAAACAAACACATACATGCGACACATCAAACTGCGGCATTTTCGATAACCTGATAAACAGTTAGCAATAGAACAGTCTCAGACCTTATCTGAACCGGTAGTATTTCGGAACCGGTTTCGGGTGTCCCGCCGGAAGTGGCCAAATATAAAAGTGAACCAAATCTATGCATGCGACACATCAAATCGCGGCATTTTCGATAACCTGATGAACAGTTTGCAAAAAAACAGTTTCAGACCATATCTGACCCGGTAGTGTTCCGGAACCGGTTCCGGATGTCCCGCTGGAAGTGGTAAATATAAAAGTGATCCAAACCCATGCATGCGATACATCAAACTGCGGCATTTTTGATAACTTGATAAACAGTAGGCAAGAAAACAGTCTCAGGCCATGTCTGATCCTATAGTGTTCCGGAACCAGATCCGGGTGTTCTGCCGGAAGTGGTCAATTATAAAAGTGAACCAAACCCATGCATGCGACATATCAAAGCGCGGATTTTTTGATAACCTAATGAAAGCTGGCAAGAAAATAGACGCAGACCATATCTGAACCGGTAGTGTTCCGGAACCGGTTCCGGATGGCCTGATGGAAGTGGTCAAATATAAAAGTGATCGGAAACTATGTATGCAACACATCAAATCGCGGCAATTTCGATAACCTGATAAACAGTTAGCAAGAAAACAGTCTCAGACCATATCTGAACCGGTAGTGTTCCGGAACCTGTTCCGGATGTCCCGCCGGAAGTGGTCGTATATAAAAGTGAACCAAACTTATGCATGCGGCACATCAAATCACGGCTTTTCCGACAACTTGATGACCAGTTACCAAAGAAGAAGGCTTAGACCACATAAGGGACTGCCCGTAGTGCCGAAACTAGTTCCGGGTATCTCTCCAAAAGCGGCTAAATATAAAATTGAACCAAACCCATGCATGCGATACAGCAAAGCGCAGATTTTTTGATAACCTAATAAACGTAAGCAAGCAAATAGGCTCAGACTATTTAAGAAACTAACGGTAGTGATCCGCAACCGGTTCCGTGCTGGAAGTGAAACCAAACCCATACATGCGACACCTCAAATCACGGCTTTTTAGGCTTTTTCCGCCAGAAATGGTCGAACGTAAAAGAGAACCATTATATGTGACATAACAATGAGTTATTCAGTAACATGATAAACGGTTACCCGAGTAGGTGGAAAAATCTAATCTAATAGCATATTCAGTTATTATTGATTGAATTACTGAAGAGCAAAAACTGATATTGGTTTGATTGATATTATAGAGGTAAAAGATCAGAAATAATAGCAAAATCCAATATGGTGAACTACTCAATAATAGCTCGTTAAGATATTATAAGATCAAAACAGACAAGATTTGTCACTTTTTCTAGAAAAAAAAATAAAAAAAATGTCAGCATCCAGCACCGAACCTGCGACCTTAGGATTTTCAGGCGGCGATTCTTACCACTCAACTGTGGCTCGCTGTTGTAAATAACATGGGAATAAGAGCATGCGGTTCTTCGTTCCCACAGCTCAGAAAGGGGCACATGGCATTTCATTAACATTGAGCCATCTCTATGTGTGTATGTATTTAATGCGGAAGAGCTAAACTTATTCGTATGTAGAAATTTTTAGTTATTTCGACAAGAACAAAAACTGATATCATATCACTTTCAGCTATTCGTGCGACATTCATGAGATCTTTGAAAAACTCATCCAAATCACATCGAGCTAGGACAACAAAAAATGTTCGATTTGAGATATGATTTAGATATTCTCGTCTACCCGGGTAGATCATATTTGAAAGAACCGGTAGTGTTCCAGAACTGGTGACCACCCGCCGGAAGTGGTAAAATGTGGAAGAGCAACCCGCCGGAAGTGGTAAACCATAGCGGCGTTTTTGATAATCTGATGAACGATTAAATAGAAGTGAACCAAAATCGTGCATGAATGCATAAAGTTAACCTTCTTCATGTATGTGCTGACGCTCACTCCGCTGCCGTAGTGCATGGAATGGGGTCATAATGACCCTAATTCACGATTAGGGTTAAGATGGTCAAGCAGCCAACTGAGAGGTCTGATATTGTTCAGCTCTGTTTTGCTGTTGAACATAACATCGGAATATGTACCATCAATAAGTTTCCCAAATCGATGATGGCTTCGTTCACAGCAAAAAAAACTTGTGATATCACATCATTTTTGCTGCATATCAGTCGCGTCGTAAAAATGATGTACAAAATTGCATTCCTTCCACGCAGCAAAATAGCCGCCCAGCTGGAAAGTGGGTCTAGCAATCGCTAGAACCGGATCGATGGATGAATCATATATAAAGTAAAATAATGGCATGGATTCGTACACAGATCCGTTGATTGTGAGGCATTTCCCTTACCTCTCGGCTATTTCATCGAGTTAGAAGGTATATGATAAATATGATACTGCTTCTAGGTATATGCTGGAATGGGTTTGTTGACACTTTGCGGTGCCAACCAGGGTGTACATGGTGAGTGTGATAAATGTTGAAAACGATGTAACCGAATGAAATTACGTTCGAAAACGGGATACATCGCCAAAAATTACGCGCTTAGATATTACAAAATTATTTACTGTGTAAAATTGTTTTTTTTTCTATATAAAGTGTTCTCAGGATTCAGGAACATTTTGGCTAACGTCGATGGAAAGATCATGAGTACTACATATTCGACGAGAAAGACACTATCACCACTAGGTGGATTAATCTGGGTTTTTTTTCTGATTTTTGGTATTTCAATTTTTTTTATTATTTAACTGCTGAACCTGGTGTGCTAGTCTAACTGAAAATACAAACTGTAAGCAACAACTTTAACACATTTTCCGGAAACACAAGGAAAATCCAAAATTTTATATTATTCTTAAACTTTCAGATTAAAAACTCATAATTTCAGTATCCATTTCAGAACACAGGCAGTAGTTGCAATATTCAATATACTCCAAGCTAAGACTTATAATGCAAAATTTTGAATAAAATTATAAAGAAACAGAATTTCTAGAAATAAATCTGCCGATTCTTCAGGGAATATTTGTAAATTAGGAAATATCATTTTTTACAACATTGTCCAAGCCTTCGCGACCCACCAAAAATCAGCCCGCGACCCACCAGTGGGTCGCGACCCATAGTTTGAGAAACGCTGTCCTAGGCTATCATTTTACAGTATCGGGTAAAAAGTTTCAGACAAACTTTTTCAACTTATGGCAAAAATGCAAAAAAAAGTATGTTTTCCCATACAAAATCCAATACAAATTTCAATTGCAATGCGCAAAATGTAGACGTAACCGATCGTGCTCAAATTTTGCACAGATACTCAGGACCCGAAACGGAACCAAAAAAGCTTTGATCTGAGAAAACGGTTCCGATGACCCACACTAGTAATGCATGTATGGGTTTGGTTCATTCGTGCATTTCGCCAGTTCCGGCGAGGCACTCGAATCTGGTTCCGGAACACTACTGACCTGTGACTATTTTCTTGCTGACCGTTCTTCGCGTTATCGAAGAAGCCGTTATTTAGTGTGCTGCGTGTATGCGTTTGGTTTTTGCCTTTCTCGTACACCAAGGTGTACCGAAAGGCTATATGTTCACTCCAAAAACGAAAATTTGATAGAGCCTCCGGAGGGGTCAAGTCTTATATACCAATCGACTCAGCTCGACGAATTGAGGTGATGTCTGTGTGTGTGTATGTGTGTGTACAAAAAAACTCACATCACTTTTTGGCAGTAAACCTCAACCGATTTTATTGACCGACGGTTCATTCGATGCGGAATCTGGTCCCATTGTTTCCTATTGAAAATGGTTCAGATCGGTCCAGCCGTTCCGGATTTATGGCCATTTAGGTGTTCCGGACCGGTACCCCAGGAAGGGGCCAGATATGAAAACGCTACAAACCCATCCATGCGGCACATCAAACTACGGCATTTTCGATAACTTGATGAATGGTAAGCAGAAAAATAGTCTCAGACCATATCTGAACCGGTAGTGTCCCGGAACCGGTTCCGGGTGTCCCGCCGGAAGTGACCAAACATAAAAGTGAACTAAACCCATGCATGCGACATATCAAACCACGGCTTTTTCGATAACGTGGTGAAAAGTAAGCAGGAAAACATTCTCAGACCATATTGGAACCGGTAGTGTTCCGGAACCGGTTGCAAATGTCCCGCCGGAAGTGGCCAAGTATTAAAGTTAACCAAACCCATGCATGCGACATATCAAATAGTGGCTTTTTTGATATCCTGATGAACAGTAAGCATGATAATATTCTCAGACCATATCTGAACCGGTTGTGTCCCGGAACCGGTTCCGGGTGTCCCGTCGGAAGTGGCCAAATATAAAATTGAAATAAAACCATACATGTGACATATCAAACCACAGCTTTTTCGATAACCTGATGAACAGTAAGCAGGAAAGTATTCTCAGACCATATCGGAACCGGTTCCAGATGTTCCGCCGGAGGTGGCAAAGTATAAAAGTTTATTAAACCCATGCAAGGGACATATCAAATCGTGGCTTTTTTGATATCCTGATGAACAGTAAGCAGGAAAATATTTTCAGAACATATCTGAATCGGTTGTGATCCAGAACCGGTTCCGGGTGTCCCACCGGAAATGGCCAAATATAAAAAGGAACCAAACCCATGCAAGCGACACATCAAATCGCGGATTTTAAGGCATCTTGATTTGACAAAAAAAGTTTCCGGCCATATTGGGGACAACCGGTAGTGTTCCACAACCAATTACACTTGCTTCATCGGAAGTGGTCAAATGTAAAGGAGAACCAAACCCATAAATTCGACACATTTAATGACTTTTTAGGTAAGCTGATGAACGGTTTGTTGGGAGAACCAGCAGCGGCAGCGAAACCCTGGAGCACGCACAAGGTGGACCGAATTCTCCAGCGAACGGGACAGATCGGATTTACGGTATGAAACACTCGCGAGGAATCGAATTCAATTATAACTTTATTGAATGCACGCGTTTAGAACAATCGGTTGGGAAAGAATGAGAAAATATCTGGTGAGCTGTCATCAGCTCCAATGTTGATAGGGTTGGGCGATACAGAGTAACTTACCAAAAGGGCGTAACTATTGTATTTCCACACGGTTAACAAAAAAAATCATAGACCATACTTTGGAAAACCAATAGTGTGCCGAAACCGGTTCCAGGTGCCCCGACGGAAGTGGTCAAATGTAGAAAAAAAACCAAACGCATACACGCAGCACACCAAATAACGGCTTCTTCGATAACGCGAAGAACGGTCAGCAAGAAAATAGTCTTAGGTCAGTAGTGTTCCGGAACCAGATTCGAGTGCCTCGCCGGAACTGGCGAAATGCACGAATGAACCAAACCCATACATGCATTACATCAATTTGCGACTTTTTTGGAGAACTGATTAATAATTTGCATGAAACTAGTCTAAGACCACATCAGGGACAATCGGTAAGTGGTAAAATGTGAACCGAAAGTTGTAAATGTGAAATTGAATCAAATCCATGCGTGTCGTACCATAAAACCACGCTAATTCGACAATGATTGCTGTCAAATTTCCTGTGTAAACTTTCAATTCGATAAACTAACTCTATTTTAGTGTTGTTTAGATTGAATGATTTGTTTTTGAACACAAATCTTACAGATATTGTGGTGGTACGAATTGATAGCTTGTACATTTTACGATTGTTGGCTTCCGAGGTTCACTGCGGTTGATCACCAAGCGGATCAGGTGTCGGAATGCACCAAATTAGAATTTTCGGAAGTACCAGCTGCACGAGGAGCCGCTGCGGGTGTAAGTAACATCACAATATCGTATCATTCGTATTTACAGCGGGGTTTGACAGTACATCAAATAGCAGCTTTTTTGATAACTTCTTCTTCATCTTTATAGCTCGATGTTCGCATTGGAACTTGGCCTGCCTCTCTTCTACTTAGTGTTCTTTAGAGCACTTCCACAGTTAATAATTGAAGGATTTTCTTTGCCCGCCATTGCATGAATTTGTATAACGGGAATCAAACCCGCTGTTTCCGGATTGGCGATTCATAGCCTTAACCACTAGGCCAACTGGAGACCCTTTTTTGATAACACGATGATCGATTCGTAAGAACATAGCCTCAGACCATATTTTAGACAACCGGTAGTGTCCCGAAACTAGTTCTGGGTGTCCCACTGGAAGTGGTCAAATGTAAAAGTGATTTGTACCCATGCATAAGATAAATCAAATCGTGGTTTTTTTAGGTAACCTGATGTACGTTGCAATGTTATTGCCTCAGACTATATTTGGGAGACCCGGTGGTGCTCTGGAACCTGTTCCAGAAAGTAACCAAATGTACCATGCGACACATCACAGCACGGCTTTTTTAATAACCTGAGGAACGGTTAACTAGAAAATAGGCTCATACCACATTAGAGACTACTGGTAGGGTTGCACAACCAGCGTTTGATGCTTCGCCGGAACTACGAAAGTAAATAAAATCAATGCAAGCGATAAATATGTGTAAGAGAACAAAATCTTGACATATTAAACCCACATACAGACGTCTCACTATACTCACTACGTTCTTGTTTTTAACGGTCAATAAAATATAACCTAGAATGTGCAGAAAAAACTTTATCGAAGACCGCAAAGTGATCTGTGAATGTGTAAAAAGTTATATCTTAGCTTGTTAGTATCGTCTTGATATTGATCAGCTCCCAATGTTAGTGAAGGTACTCAAGCAGTCAACTGAGAAATCTGATATTATTCAGCTCTGCTTTTACGCTGAACACAACGTCGGAGTATGTGCCATCAATAAGTTTTAAGTCAATTCAATGATGGCTTTGATAAAATGCTTGCTTTTCTTAAAAAATATCAGGATTCAGGAACACTGACTTACGTCGACTGAAAGATCGTGAGAAAATATACGACGAGAAAGGCACTATCACCTCTAGGTGGATTAATTTGGGTTTTTTTTTCTACATTTGACCACTTCCTTCGGGGCACCTGGAATCGATTTCGGCACACTATTGGTTTTCCAAAGTATGGTATATGATTTTTTTGTTAACCGTTCATCAGCTTACCTAAAAAGTCATTAAATGTGTCGAATTTATGGGTTTGGTTCTCCTTTACATTTGACCACTTCCGATGGGGCAACCGTAATCGGTTGCGGAACACTACCGGTTGTCCCCAATATGGCCGGAAACTTTTTTTTTTTGTTAAATCCAGTTGCCTTAAAATCCGCGATTTGATGTGTCGCTTGCATGGGTTTGGTTCCTTTTTATATTTGGCCATTTCCAGCGGGACACCCGGAACCGGTTCTGGATCACAACCGATTCAGATATGTTCTGAAAATATTTTCCTGCTTACTGTTCATCAGGATATCAAAAAAAGCCACGATTTGATATGTCCCTTGCATGGGTTTAATTAACTTTTATACTACACCACCTACGGCGGAACATCTGGAACCGGTTCCGATATGGTCTGAGAATGCTTTCCTGCTAACTGTTCATCAGGTTATCGAAAAAGCTGTGGTTTGATATGTCACATGCATGGTTTTATTTCAATTTTATATTTGGCCACTTCCGACGGGACACCCGGAGCCGGTTCCGGGACACTACCGGTTCAGATATGGTCTAAGACTATTTTTCTGCTTACCATTCATCAAGTTATCGAAAATGTCGTAGTTTGATGTGCCGCATGGACGGGTTTGTAGCGTTTTCATATCTGGCCCCTTCCCGGGGTACCGGTCCGGAACACCTAAATGGCCATAACTCCGGAACGGCTGGACCGATCTGAACCATTTTCAATAGGAAACAATGGGACCAGATTCCGCGTCGAATGAACCGTCGGTCAATAAAATCGGTTGAGGTTTACTGCCAAAAAGTGATGTGAGTTTCTTTGTACACACACATACACACACACACACATACACACACACACACACACATACACACACACACAGACATCACCTCAATTCGTCGAGCTGAGTCGATTGGTATATAAGACTTGACCCCTCCGGAGGCTCTATCAAATTTTCGTTTTTGGAGTGAACATATAGCGTTTCGGTACACCTTGGTGTACGAGAAAGGCAAAAAGGTAGACATTCGTATCTGCTTTTTAATTTACTACCTATTTTTGCCTTTCTCGTACACTAATGGTGATAAGCTCCATCGTAGTTAAGACGCGTTTTAATCTGGATTTCGTAAAATCCAGGATTAAAATTGATACCTTGTTTGATAAGCACCAAAGTCGGATACTACAGCACAGAACGCAGCCACTTTTGAAAACTCGCAGAAATGTGAGAAAGTATGCGTGTGCGAAGGTCTGCTGAAAAAGAACGTCAAAAATAATATTTTTCTCTGTTGTGGTTCCTAAATTTTGTCAACAAACATCTTTAGCCAGATTTTGTGAGGAGTTAATCCGTAGTTTTAGTAGAAAATTTAATCATTTTCACTAGGCACAGTAGTTTTTAGCAGTCAGCGATGTGTTTTGGGAACCTCAGCGAGCAGGAAGAGAGACGATATGAGCGGCGAGGTAGGTAATGCATAGAATTACGGAGATAAGAAAAGGTCTCCATATTCACACTCGTTCCGATTCCAGCTACGAGAAATCTGCCATATTCCGAAGTTTGCCACAAGAGTTTACCACACGATGAAGGAATCTAACCATCTGAAGCTTTCGGATTGCATTTTTCTGCAAAACGTGAAAGTGGCTATCGATCGCAGACGATGGAATTGTGATGCAGTTTCCCACCCGAAACAATCAATCCAAACGGTGCAACCATTCCGCTGTGATGTGTATTACCGCATGAATTCACTAGCACGAAAGGACACTTCAACTTCCCGCACAGATAGCATCACCCCTGAATAATGCTAGATCAATAGAGTCAAAGATATTCACAACTGTGGCAATATAAGGAAATTATATCGGAAGCGTTCTCGCGACTTTAGAGAAAGGATATACTCACGTCACGCCGATGTCAAACCTTGGCTAATTGATAAAAGCATTTTTTATGAAATCAAAGGATAGGAATTTGCCTAAATAAACTGAAAACACTTTCTGATTCCTTCTTTTTTTTATTAGTTGATACTACAATATATAAGGCGAATGTGTTCTAACACCTTGCCTACCTTAATTCCTTAATACTGCAGTTCCGAGCGCATAGAATAGCGCTATCTTCATCGCTTTTGGGCGATTCCTCTAACGTTTAGGGATCTCAGGGCCATTTCAATCATGTGCGCAGTGGTGGCCCACAAAGCCGTCGACCATCACTTGATTCCCTACTGAATTTGTATTGATTTCGCAATTCTGTCTTCCGACATTTGCACTACGTGACCAGCCTACTGAAGTCGACCGCATTCTATGTGTTTCACAATATTCGCTTTTTTGTACATTTTCCGACACCGTAAAGGCCTCAAGTTTCTGAAGTATATTGAAAACATTCCTAAAGTATTTTTTTAATCTTCGAAGGCTTCGAATGTCATACAAATTGAAAGTTATTTCCAAAAAGATTTATCAAAAAAAAATCCTTCACAGTAGCTACATACTTTTTCGATCAAATTTTTGCAGAAGTTAGTCCAATTTTTTTTTGTAAATCTACAAATTTAAATATGTAGATAATTAACAATAACATAACCTGTTACCTGTCCCTATTAACAGAACGGTTGTCGTTCGACTGCCCCAGATCGGAAGGAATAGAGCCAAGTGTCATGATTACCTAGTTGAATTGTGGTAAAGGATAGCGTAATGTCGTTGGACTGAAAAATATGATGGTTATCGAAGTGCTTATAAATCTTCAATATTGACCGAAATCCTCAAGAAATTTCCTCTGGGATTACTTAAGAAATTTCCTCAGAGAATCCTCGAAAAATTCCCTCAGGGATTTCTAAAGAAATTTCCTCAGGGATTACTCAATGAGTTTCCTCAGCGATTCCTCAAGAAATTTCCACAGACAATCCTCAAGGAATTCCCTCAGGGATTCCTCATAAAGTTTGCTAAGAGAATATTTGAGGAATTTCCTCAGGGATCTTTCAAGATATTTTCTCAGCGATTCCTTAAGACATTTCCTCAGAGAATCCTCAAGAAATTTCCTCAGGGATTACTGAAAGAATTTCCTCAGGGATCACTCAAGGGATTTCCTCAGGGAATTCATAAGGAATTCCCTCAGGGAATGCTCAAGAAATTTCTTCAGAGAACCCTCAGAAAATTCCCACAGGGCTTTCTTCAAATCAAATCCTCATTAATTTCTCTAGGAATTTCCTCTGAGAATCGTCAAAGAGTGCCCTCAGGAAATTTCCTCAGGGATTACATACGGAATTTTCTCAACGCATTTCCTCAGCATTACTAATTTAGGGATTCCTGTAGAAACTTCCTAAGGGATCACGCAAGAAATTTCCTCAGGAATTTCAAGAATAACTTCTTTAGGGATTCCTTAAAATATTTCCTCAGGGATTCCTCAAGAAATTTCCTCAGGAATTACTCAAGAAATTTCCTCAGTGATTCTTCAAGAATCTTCAAGAAACTACCTCTGTGAATTCTCAAGAAATTTCCTCAGATAATCCTCAAAGAATTTCCTCAGAGAATAATCAAGAGATTATCTCAGCGATTTCTTAAGGAATTTCCTCAGAGAATCCTCAAAGAATTTCCTCTAGGAATCCTCAAGAAATTTCCTCTGTGGTTACTCAAGAAATTTTCTTAGAATTTTTTAAAGGAATTCCTCAAGAAATTTCTTCAGGGATTCCTCGAGAAATTTCCTCAGGAATTACTCAAGGAATTTCCTCAGAGAATCCTTAAGAAATTTTCTAAGGGATTACTCAAGGAATCTCCATAGGGATTCTGCATAAAATTTCCTCAAAAATAATCAAAAGATTATCTCAGGGATTCCTCAAAGAATTTCCTCAGGGAATCCTATAGAAATTTCCTCTGGGGTTAATCAAGAAATTTCCTGAAAAAATCCCCAAGGAATACCTCACGAAATTTCTTCAAGGATTACTCAAGGAGTGTTCTCAGAGAATCATTTAAGAATTACCTCAGGGATTACTCAAGGAAATTCCTCAGAAAAACCTCAAGAAATTTCCTAATGGATTACTCAAGGAATTTTCTCAGCGATCCAGCATGAAATTTCCTTAGAGAATCCTCAAGGAATTTCCTCATGGGTTTTACAAGAAATTTCCTCAGACTATTTCCAAGAAATTCCCTCTGGGAATCCTCAAGATATTTCCACAGGAAAAACTGAAAGAATTTTCGCAAAAAAATTCCTAAGGGATAACACAAGGAATTTCCTCAAGGATGCCCCATGAAATTTCCTCAGAAAACCCTCAGGTTATTTCCTCAGAGAATACTAAAGAAATTTCTTCAGGGATTCCTCGAGAAATTTCCGTAGGGATTCTTCAAGAAAATTTCCTCAGGGATTACACAAGAATTTTCTCAGAGAATCCTCAAGACATTTCCTAAGGTATTACTCAAAATTTCTCAGGGATTCCGCATGAAATTTCTTCGGAGAATCCTCAAGAAATTTCCTCAGGGATTTCTCAAATTATTTCATCAGGAATTTCTCTAATAATTTCTTCAGCGATTCCTCGAGAAATTTCCTCAGGGATTACTCAAGGAATTTCCTCAGGAATTGCCCAAGGTATTTTCTCAGACAATCTTCAAGAAACTCTCTCTGTGAATCCTCAAGAAATATCCTCTGAGAATTCTCAAAGATTTCCTCAGAAAATAATCAAGAGAATATCTCAGATAATCCTTAAGAAATTTCCTCAGATAATCCTCGAAGAATTCCCTCAAAGAATCCTCAAGAATTTTCCTCTGGGTTAGTCAAGAAATTTTTTAAAAAAATCTTCAAGGAATTCCTCAAAAAATTTCTTCAGGAATTACTCAAGGAGTTTTCTCAGAGAATCCTTTAGGAATTACCTCAGGGATTACTCCAGCAATTTCCTCAGAAAATCCTCAAGAAATTTCCTAAGGGATTACACAAGAAATTTCCTCAAAGAATCCTCAAGGAATTTCCGCAAGGATTCTTCAAGAAATTTCCACATGAATAACTAAAGAAATTTTCCTGGAGTTCCTGGAGGAACCCTTGAAGGAGTTCCTGAAGGAATCCCTGAAGGGGTTCCTGAAGGAATCCCTGAAGGAGTTCCTGAAGGAATCCCTGAAGGAGTTCCTGAAGGAATCCCTGAAGGAGTTCCTGAAGGAATCCCTGAAGGAGTTCCTGAAGGAATCCCTGGAGGAGTTCCTGAAGGAATCCCTGGCGGAGTTCCTGAATGAATCCCTGAAGGAGTTCCTGAAGGAATCCCTGAAGGAGTTCCTGAAGGAATCCTTGAAGGAGTTCCTGAAGGAATCCCTGAAGGAGTTCCTGAAGGAATCCCTGAAGGAGTTCCTGAAGGAATCCCTGAAGGAGTTCCTGAAGGAATCCCTGAAGGAGTTCCTGAAGGAATCCCTGAAGGAGTTCCTGAAGGAATCCCTGAAGGAGTTCCTGAAGGAATCCCTGAAGGAGTTCCTGAAGGAATCTCTGAAGGAGTTCCTGAAGGAATCTCTGAAGGAGTTCCTGAAGGAATCTCTGAAGGAGTTCCTGAAGGAATCTCTGAAGGAGTTCCTGAAGGAATCTCTGAAGGAGTTCCTGAAGGAATCTCTGAAGGAGTTCCTGAAGGAATCTCTGAAGGAGTTCCTGAAGGAATCTCTGAAGGAGTTCCTGAAGTAATCTGTAAAGGAGTTCCTGGAGGAATTCCTGGCGGAGTTCCTGAATGAATCCCTGAAGGAGTTCCTGAAGGAATCCCTGAAGGAGTTCCTGAAGGAATCCTTGAAGGAGTTCTTGAAGGAGTTCCTGAAGGAATCTCTGGAGGAGTTCCTGAAGGAATCTCTGAAGGAGTTCCTGAAGGAATCTCTGAAGGAGTTCCTGAAGGAATCTCTGAAGGAGTTCCTGAAGGAATCTCTGAAGGAGTTCCTGAAGGAATCCCTGAAGGAGTTCCTGAAGGAATCCCTGAAGGAGTTCCTGAAGGAATCCCTGAAGGAGTTCCTGAAGGAATCCCTGAAGGAGTTCCTGAAGGAATCCCTGGAGGAGTTCCTGAAGGAATCCCTGGAGGAGTTCCTGAAGGAATCCCTGGCGGAGTTCCTGAATGAATCCCTGAAGGAGTTCCTGAAGGAATCCCTGAAGGAGTTCCTGAAGGAATCCTTGAAGGAGTTCCTGAAGGAATCCCTGAAGGAGTTCCTGAAGGAATCCCTGAAGGAGTTCCTGAAGGAATCCCTGAAGGAGTTCCTGAAGGAATCCCTGAAGGAGTTCCTGAAGGAATCCCTGAAGGAGTTCCTGAAGGAATCCCTGAAGGAGTTCCTGAAGGAGCTCCTGAAGGAATCCCTGAATGAGTTCCTGAAGGAATCCCTGAAGGAGTTCCTGAAGGAATCCCTGAAGGAATCTCTGGAGGAGTTCCTGAAGGAATCTCTGAAGGAGTTCCTGAAGGAATCTCTGAAGGAGTTCCTGAAGGAATCTCTGAAGGAGTTCCTGAAGGAATCCCTGAAGGAGTTCCTGAAGGAATCCCTGGAGGAGTTCCTGAAGGAATCCCTGGCGGAGTTCCTGAAGGAATCCCTGAAGGAGTTCCTGAAGGAGCTCCTGAAGGAATCCCTGAATGAGTTCCTGAAGGAATTCCTGAAGGAGTTCTTGAAGGAGTTCCTGAAGGAATCTCTGGAGGAGTTCCTGAAGGAATCTCTGAAGGAGTTCCTGAAGGAATCTCTGAAGGAGTTCCTGAAGGAATCTCTGAAGGAGTTCCTGAAGGAATCCCTGAAGGAGTTCCTGAAGGAATCCCTGAAGGAGTTCCTGAAGGAATCCCTGAAGGAGTTCCTGAAGGAATCCCTGGAGGAGTTCCTGAAGGAATCCCTGGCGGAGTTCCTGAATGAATCCCTGAAGGAGTTCCTGAAGGAATCCCTGAAGGAGTTCCTGAAGGAATCCTTGAAGGAGTTCCTGAAGGAATCCCTGAAGGAGTTCCTGAAGGAATCCCTGAAGGAGTTCCTGAAGGAATCCCTGAAGGAGTTCCTGAAGGAATCCCTGAAGGAGTTCCTGAAGGAATCCCTGAAGGAGCTCCTGAAGGAATCCCTGAATGAGTTCCTGAAGGAATCCCTGAAGGAGTTCCTGAAGGAATCCCTGAAGGAGTTCCTGAAGGAATCCCTGAAGGAGTTCCTGAAGGAATCCCTGAAGGAGTTCCTGAAGGAATCCCTGAAGGAGTTCCTGAAGGAATCCCTGAAGAAGTGCCTGAAGGAATCCCTGGAGGAGTTCCTGAAGGAATCCCTGAAGGAGTTCCTGGAGGATTCCCCGAATGAGTTCCTGGAGCAATCCCTGTAGAAGTTCCTGAAGAAATCTTTGGAGGAGTCCCTGAAGGAATCTCTGGAGGAGTTCCTGAAGGAATCTCTGGAGGAGTTCCTGAAGGAATCTCTGGAGGAGTTCCTGAAGGAATCTCTGGAGGAGTTCCTGAAGCAATCTCTGGAGGAGTTCCTGAAGCAATCTCTGGAGGAGTTCCTGAAGGAGTTCCTGGAGGAATTCCTGAAGGAACCTCTGAAGGAATCTCTGAAGAAGTTCCTGAAGGAATCTCTGAAAGAGTTCCTGAAGGAATCTCTGAAGGAGTTCCTGAAGGAATCTCTGAAGGAGTTCCTGAAGGAATCTCTGAAGGAGTTCCTGAAGGAGTTCTTGAAGGAGTTCCTGAAGGAATCTCTGGAGGAGTTCCTGAAGGAATCTCTGAAGGAGTTCCTGAAGGAATCTCTGAAGGAGTTCCTGAAGGAATCTCTGAAGGAGTTCCTGAAGGAATCTCTGAAGGAGTTCCTGAAGGAATCTCTGAAGGAGTTCCTGAAGGAATCTCTGAAGGAGTTCCTGAAGGAATCTCTGAAGGAGTTCCTGAAGGAATCTCTGAAGGAGTTCCTGAAGGAATCTCTGAAGGAGTTCCTGAAGGAATCTCTGCAGGAGTTCCTGAAGGAATCTCTGAAGGAGTTCCTGAAGGAATCTCTGAAGGAGTTCCTGAAGGAATCTCTGAAGGAGTTCCTGAAGGAATCTCTGAAGGAGTTCCTGAAGGAATTTCTGAAGGAGTTCCTGAAGGAATTTCTGAAGGAGTTCCTGAAGGAATCTCTGAAGGAGTTCCTGAAGGAATCTCTGAAGGAGTTCCTGAAGGAATCTCTGAAGGAGTTCCTGAAGTAATCTGTAAAGGAGTTCCTGGAGGAATTCCTGGAGGATTCTCTGAGGAAATTCCTTGTGCAATCCCTCAGCAAATTTCTTAAGAAATCCCTGCGGAAACTCCTTGAGTAATCCCTTAGGAAATTTCTTGGGGATTTTCTGAGGAAATTGCTTGAGTAATCTTTGAGGTAATTCCTCAAGGAGTTTTCTCAGAGAATCCTTGAGGTATTACCTCAGGGATTACTCAAGCAATTTCCTCAGAAAATCCTCAAGAAATTTCCTAAGGGATTACACAAGAAATTTCCTCAGAGAATCCTCAAGGTATTGTCGCAGGGATTCCTCAAGGAATTTTCACAGGGATTCCTCAAGAAATTTCCACAGGAATAACTCAAGCAATTTTCTCAAAAAAAAAAATCCATAGGGATTTCAATAGAAATTTCCTCAGAGAATCCTCAGGTTATTTCCTCAGAGATTATTAAATAAATTTCTTCAGGAATTCCTCGAGAAATTTCCTTAGGGATTCCTCAAGAAAATTTCCTCAGGGATTACACACGGAAATTCTTCAGAGAATCCTTAAGAAATTTCCACAGCGATTTCTCAAGAAATTTCCTCAGGGATTTCCCAAATAATTTCTTCAGGGATTTCTCAAAGAATCCCCTCAAGGATTCCTCGAGAAATTTTCTCAGGGATTACACAAGGAATTTTTTTAGAGCATCCTCAAGTAATTTCCGCAAAGATTTCTCAAGGAATTCCCTCAGGGATTCCTCGACAAAATTCATCAGGTACATATTACACAAGGAATTTCCTCAGAGAACCGTTAACAAATTTCCTAAGGAATTATTCAAGGAGTTTCCTCAGGAATTTCGCATGAGATTTCCCTCGAGATTTCCTCAGAGAATCAAGGATTCCTCGAGGAAATTGCCTCAGGGTTACTCAAGGAATTTTATCAGAGAATCCTCAAGAAATTTCCTAAGGAATTGCTCATGGAATTTCTTCAGGGATTCCGCATGAAATTTCCTCAGAGAACCCTCAAGGAATTACCGCAGGGATTCCTCAAGAAATTCCCTAAGGGATTACACAAGGAATTCCCTCATATAATCCTCAAAAAATTTCCTAAGTTATTGCTCACGGAATTTCCTTATGAATTTCGCATGAAATTTCCTCAGAGAATCCTCCACAAATTCATTCAGGGATTTATTAAATAATTTCTCCAGGGATTCCTCAAGGAATTCTCGCAAGGATTCCTCGAGAAATTTCCTCAGGGATTACACAAGGAACTTCCTCAGAGAATCCTAAAGAAATTTCCTAAGGGATCAAGCAATTTTCTTAGGGATTCCGCATGAAATTTCCTCAGGGATTTCTCAAAATTTTCCTCAGGGATTACACAAGGATTTTCCACAGAGAATCCTCAAGAAATTTCCTAAGGGATTACTCAAGGAGTTTCCGCAGGGATTTCTCAAGAAATTTACTGAGGGATTACACAACGAATATCCTCAGAGAATCCTCCAGGGATTCCTCCAGGAATTCCTCCAGGAACTCCTTCACAGATTACATCAGGAACTCCTTCAGAGATTCCTTCAGGAACTTCTTCAGAGATTCCTTCAGGAACTCCTTCAGAGATTCCTTCAGGAACTCCTTCAGAGATTCCTTCAGGAACTCCTACAGGGATTGCTCCAGGAACTCATTCGGAGAATCCTTCAGGAACTCCTTCAGGGATTGGTGGGAGTTCGGCTTTGCAGTCTAAAGTTCTCTAGAACGACCGTTTAGGATTCGTCCCTACGTTTCGGCAATTGTTGGTGCCTTCTTCAGGGGAAAAATCATGAATATCGTTCACCGTCTAATGTCTTTGCTAATAGTGTTGTCGTGTTATGTTGTGGTAGGTTGTACATATGATTCGTTTTTATGTTAAATTTGTCCATTTACTTAATATAATCACTGTTTTAATTTTTGCACTTTTGGATGGAGTAGCTATTTTCTTTAACTGTGGGGTTTTTTTTTATATTTCAAGGAGTTCCTCAGGAAATTCCAATAGGAAATCCGTCTAAAATACCTCAAGGAGTTCCGCCGTAAATTCCTCAAGGAATTCCGTTGCAAATTCCCCAAATAATTACTCCGGAAATTTATCAAGGAGTTCGTCAAGGAATTCGTCCCGTAATTCTTCCAGGAATTTCTCAGGAAATTCCTCAAGAAATTCCTCTGGAAATTCCTTAAGGAATTCCGCCGGAAATTCCTCATGTTAGTCCTCCGGAAATTTCTCAAGGAATACCTCAGGAAATTTCTCGACCAATTCGTCCGAAAATTCCTCAAGCAAATCCGCTGGAAATTCCTCAAGCAAATCCGCCGGAAATTTCTCAAGGAATTCCACTTGAAATTCCTCAAGGAATTTCACTGGAAATTCCTCAAGCAATTCCTGAAAAAAATGCCGGAAATTCTCCAAGGAATTACACCGCAAATTCTTCAAAAAATTTCAAAGGAAATTCCTCAAGAAATGCCACCGGAAATTCCTCAAGGAATTCCGCCGGAAATTTCTCACGGATTTCCTCTGGAAATTCTTCAAGCAATTTCGCTGGAAATTCTTCAAGCAATTTCGCTGGAAATTCTTCAAGGAGTTCCGCAGGAAATTCCTGGAAGAAATTCCGCCGGAAATTCCTCAAGAAATTTGACCGGAAATCCCTCAAGGAATTCGTCCGGATATTCTTCCAAGAATTCCTCTGGAAATTTCCTTAAGAATTCCTGGAAGAATTTCCGGACGAATTCCTTGAGGAATTTCCGGATTTTTTTCCAGGAATTGCTAAAGGAATTGCTTCGGAAATATGCGGCGGAATTCCTTGAGGAATTTCCGTAGGAATTCCCGGAAGAATTCCTTTAGGAATTCCAGGAGGAAATTTCGGAGCAATTCATGGAGGAATTCTCAATGCAATCCTTGAGGAATTTCAGGTGAAACTCCTTGAGGAATTTACAGTGAAATTCTTTGAGGAATTTCGAATGAAATTCCTTGAGGTTTTTTTTTCTTTTCTTTTTTATGGCTCTACGTTCCCACTGGGACTTGGCCTGCCTCTCTCCAACTTAGTGTTCTTGATAAATTTACGGTGAAATTCCTTGAGGAATTTCCGGTGAAATTCCTTGAGGAATTTTCAGTGAAATTCCTTGAGGAATTTCCGGTGACATTTCTTGAGAAATTTCCGGTGAAATTCCTTGAGGAATTTCCAGAGAAATTGCTTGAGGAAATTCAAGTGAAAATCCTTGAGGAATTTGTAGCGATTTTTTTTTTTGAGGAATTTCCAGTGGAATTTCTTAAGGAATTTCCAGTGGATTTCCTTGCGTATCCTTTGTGGAATTTTCGGACGAATTTCTCGAGGAATTGTCTGAGGAATTTCCGGCCAAATTCCTTAAGGAATTTCCGGCGGATTTCCTTGAGGAATGTCCGGCAAAAATGCGATGAGAAATTTCCTGGGGAATTCCTGGAAGAATTTCCCGATGAATTTCTTGAGGAATTTGTTGAGGAATTTTCGGAAGCTTTCCTGGAAGAATTTTGGAGGAATTCCTGGAAGCATTTCTAGAGGAATTCCTGGAGAAATTCCTAGAAGAATTGCAGGAGGAATTTCCGGAGGAGTTTGTTGAGGAATTTCCGGCAGAATTTCTGGAGGGATTTCCGGAGGATATCCGGGAAGGAGACCTGAAGGAATTTGTGAAAGAAAAAACTTGAGTAATTCCCGGAGAATTCCTTGAGGGGTTCCGGAGAAATTCATTAAGGAATTTCCGGGAGAATTTTTGGGTGGAATCTTCGAAGGAAATCCATGAGGAATTTCCGGAGGAGTTCCTGGAGGAACTCCGGGAGGATTTTGCGGAGAAATTCCTGGAGTATTTTGCAGAGGAAATCCTGGGGAATTTTCTGGACGAGTTCCTGGAGAATTTTCCGGAGGAATTTCTGGAGGAAATCTTGGAGGAATTTCCGCAGGAATTCTTTGAGAAATTTGTGGAAGAAAAACTTGAGTAGTTCCCGGATAAATTTCTCGAAGAGCTTCCGGAGGAATTTCCGTAGGGGTTCGTTAAGGAATTTCCGGAAGAATTTTTGGAAGAAAAACTGGAGGAATTGCCGGAGTAATTTGAGGTACAAATCCGTAAGGCATTTCTGGAAGAAATCTGGAAGGAATCTCTGGAAGAATTTTTTGAGGTATTCCCGGATTTATCTGTGAAGAAAGTTTCTATAGTTATCTCTGAGAAAATTTCCTGATGATTCCCCGGGGAAATTCGTTGCGGATTATCTGACTAAATTCTTGAAGTAATCTCTGAAGGCATTTTTTGAGGAATACTTGAGCAAATTTCTTCAGTTATTCCTGAGAAAATTCCTTGGGAATTCTCTAGGGACATTTCTTGAGGTATCCCCGAGTTTATTTCTGCGGAATCCCTTGAGGAATTTTCGGAGATATTCCTTGAGGAATTTCCGTATGAATTCTAGGAAGAATTTCTTTAGGAAGTCCTGGAGGAATTTCCGGAGAAATTCATTTAGGAATTCCTGAATGAATTTCTGGAGGAATTTCCGAAAGAGTTCCTGGAACAATTTCCGGAGGGATTCCTAAAACATTTCTGGAGGAATTCCTGGGGGAATTTCCGGAGGAGTTTGTTGAGGAATTTCTGGAGGAGTTCCTTGAGGAGTTTCTGGAGGAATTGCTGGAACAATTTCCGGAGGAATTGCTGAGGATTTTTCTGAGGAACTCCTGGAGGATTTTCCGGAGGAATTCCTGAAGGATTTTCAGAGAAATGCCTTAAGGAATCACTGTAGGAATTCCTGGAGGAATTTCTTGAGTAATTGTCGAAGGAATTCCTTGCGGATTTTCGGAGGAACATCCGGAGGAGATCCTTGAGGAATTGCTGGAGGATTTCCCTGAGAAATTCTTGGGGAAATTTCCGGAGAAATTCCTAGAGGATTTTCCGTAGGAATTCCTTGAAGGAATGCAAGGAGAAATCACCGCAGAAATTACTGGAGGAATTCTAGGAGAAATGAAGGAATCTGTGGAGCAATTTTAGGCGGAATCCCCGAAGGAGTTCCTGCAGGAATCCACAAAGAAATTTCTGAAGGAATCCTCGATGCAATTCCTAGAGCATCTTTAAATATAACCCGGAAGAGTTTCGCAAATTTGCGTATCTGGAAAATTTGCTGAAAAAATCTACAGAAATCCTCGACTAAGTTCCTAAAGGAATCCTCGAAGGAGAAATCATTAAAGGAACTCCTGGAGGAATCGAAATTACTGCTGAAGGAATTTTGAATGCATTTTTGAAGGCATCCCCGAAAGAATTCCTTGAAGCGAAAAAATAGAGAAATTTTGGAAACGTTTCCTAGATAAGGTATTCCTGCAAGAATCCTCGAGAGACTACCATTTATATAAAATATAAAACTCCTGAAGAAATTCATGGAGAAGTCTGCGAATGAATGCCCAAAACATCTTGGAGTAATGCACGACGAAATTCCCGGAGAAATCCGCGAGAAAATTTCTGAATTCTCCGAGGGAATTCCCGGAGGAATACCCGAAGAAATTTTTGCGGGAACCCAGATCAGAAATATGTCCGAAAAGGAGACATCTCCGGAGGTAAATTTACAGAATCCTGGGCGGGATCCCCGAAAAAAGAACAATCACTCTGGGTTGAATTTTTACTAGAATTCTTGACATTTTCTGCTCAAAACTGCCACTTAACAAAATCTTTTGTATTGCGAGCAATACTATTATGGAATCACCTATCAACTTCCTGCAAACAAGAAGGAAGGCACCGTTCCTTCGAAAATATCGCTGCAGTAGGATGTCTGCTATTCACGGTGGCGACTGGAGGGAGCAAGCGATCATCTGCACAAGTTTTCTATCACATGTTTTTTTTTTGTAGCCGCGGCCGTTCTTTTCTTGAAGACACTTTCAAAGGGAGTGGCCTTCCTGGTGCCAGATCGTCTCGTCCAGTTCGAATCAATAAAACGGCGCGGGGAAGTTCTCCGGAATGCATGCTGCAGCTGAAGAGATTTTCTGCTGTTTGTTTTATTTGTTTTGTTTTGTTTATCTTTGACGTTTCTTCATGTGATTCCAGTGGTGTGAGTGTTGATTTCTCTCTGGCATGCAACAGCACGCAGCCATTTTTCTTAATCCGAGATTTAATTTTAGTGCGCCGAAATCGGACGCCAAAAGGAATCGAAAAAGCTGTGTTCCAAAAAATCGACTTTGTTGATCCAGTCTATTGTGTATTGCTATTAAAAATGGTACGGATAGGACGAGGCGTTCCGGAGTTATGGCCGTTTCAGTGATTCAGACCAGCGCCGGTGGAACTGGCCGTATATAAAACTGAACCAAGCCCCATTATGCGACTTATCAAACTGCGGCGATTTTTGTAACCTTCAGCATGGTTTACGAATTTTATGCGAAAATGAAAACTGGAGACCAGAAATTCCACGATATCGGTCCAAAATTCAAGATGGCATCCTAATATTCAAGATGGCGGCTGTTTAAAGGAGTTTCAGGCTTTAAAACCATGCAATATTTGGTATAGGAAAGATGTGGGAAGTCCAAAAATGACGATTAAAATATCCTAGATGGCGACCAAAATATCCGAGATCGCGTCTCAAAACTCAAGATGGTGACTGTTTAATTGAGTTTTAGGACTTGAAACCATGCAATGGTGGGGAAGAAATCTTTACTCCAAAAATGACAAACAGAGTATCCAAGATGGTGGTCTACAATCCAAGATGGCAGTTCAAAACTTAAAATGACTTCTGTTTAATGGAGTTTTGGGCTCTAAAACCGTACAATATGGGTGTATCTTGTATGGGGAAGAAGTCTGGAGTCCAAAAATAGCGACCAGAATTTCCAAGCTGCCGGAATTTAATCCTAAACGGCGGCTCAAGAATCAAAAACCAGATAAACGATATGGTCTCTGATGCCATGAAATGGATTTCTGTTAAATGTATGAAAGTGCAATATCCATCAACATGTCACTTGAGTTGTGTTGAAATGTGTTTTCGAAGGCACGAGAAAGGCGCCATCACCGCTAAGTGGATTAATTAGGGTTTTTACTTCATATGGCGACCGTGACATCTATATTCATGATGGTTTATAACAGGTGTTCAGCAAAGATTCGTAAACATACCAGTACTCGTTGCCATGAACACACAAACCGCGTAGCGGAGCTATTCTAAATCTTAGTTTCAAAACTTTCTTATATAAGTATGAACATTCCTACCGCAACTAATTTTGCCGTTGT
Organism: Aedes albopictus; assembly: GCF_035046485.1. NCBI lineage: Eukaryota > Metazoa > Arthropoda > Insecta > Diptera > Culicidae > Aedes > Aedes albopictus. The sequence goes on from NC_085136.1 coordinate 11,174,924, forward strand.
GGAAAAAAATGTGAATTTCATTAGTAAGACAGCATTTTAATTCAAATAAACAAATCAGGGAATGAGTAAAAGACTACATGAAGCACAGACTAAAACATTCATGTCTATCTGCCTTGTATAACATCCTTGTTTGAACTACCAAAACTGCTAAGTTGTAGTCAAATCGAACAAAATTCTCCAAGTGAAATCTGATGGGATAGAAAACCGAAATTCTCGCAAACAACTCACAATAAGCGATCTGAATGTATCCATCTCATTGAATATTCCATCAAGCCCCATCCAGTTCCTGTTCTGGTTGTTTACTGGGCGGAAGCTGAAAGATCAAAACAAAGGCATTCGGATCGTTGCTCGGTCGTTCTCATTTCCAATCGATACCCATACCCACCCGTAACGTAACCACACGAGCTAGAAATCCTCATTAGAATGACGAAGTCCTTCCTCGAGGTTTCACCCGTATCTCCGGGAAAACAAACCAGGTAAAGGCGTCACGTAGCGCATTGCCCCTAACTCAAGGCAGCCGATGAAGAAATTTCCTCTGAACCGTAAACATCCATCCTCTCTCTTCCATTGTCAAGTGATTTACTGTTGTCGACGATGACGACGAGGACGACAATCGTTCGACCGTTGGGCATGGTTGGTCCGAAGAGGGTGTGGGAGGAAAACCTGGTTGCTTTGGTGAATCGGACTGGGTCGGGTTGCTGCGATTGAATTTAGATCCTAATTCCATCGGCCCATTAGGATTCGGTCTCTGTTAGCGAATGGGTAAACATTGATGTTGGAATTTCCGAAGAGGTTTGTCGATTGTTTGTTGATCATAATGAGAAAAGTCAATTCAACTCCCATCGGAAAAATGTTTCCGGTTTTCCACGACACAACTCAAGAAAATTAACGAATTTTTTAGCCTCTGTTTGAACAAGTCCATTGACAAGCTTTCAACTTAATTAATTACTTTCTGAAACACACATCGACCCTTCTCCACTGGAAAAACTATTTACAGCAACTCCTGCTTCAAACCACAAAGCATCCAAGCAACTGCATACTTTTACACCCGGCGAACCACCACAGCCAGCTGCGATGACGGCTACAAAACATCCCTTCTCCGGCTCCGGCACGTCGTCATCGTTCGTAGAAGCTACGAAATTGAGTTCAATTCAGCTATCCAGAATGTAGCTCCGTCGGAAGCATGGCGGACGCAGCACAGAGGATTTGTTTTGTACCTTTCCGGGTAAACTTCTTCCACCGCAACCGCAGTTCGACGATAATTCTCCGATGCTTTATCCCAATCGGTAATCGTCATCGGCGGTCGGTGATGACGATTGAACCGATGGGGATGTGGATGTCATGGGGATGTCATGTGGGGATACCACAAGCACAACAATTATTGGATTGACATTGGGTAGGATTTGGATTTAGATATTGAAATTGCAAAATGAACATGTTATGCACAGATCGAAAAAGGAGTGTAAAATTCTGTGACATATGATACACATGTTTGAAGCGTGGGATATCATAGAAGTTTACATGATAAATCATGTAAAAATCATAAAATATCATGTAAATTTCCATTATATGTCATGTAATTGAGCATGACTCTGAGTGTTTACATGACATATAACATAAATTTACATGATATATCATGTAAACCATCATAACACTAAGTTTACATGACTAAAATGAAGTTTACATGACGTGTAAATCTCATTATTTTTATCTGTTTGGTATTACAGGGAAATAATGCCATTTGTATTGTTCCAGTACATCCAGAAAGCTGGTAACCAAAGGCAACGTTCTTTCTTCTGAGCATTGGAAAGAAGTAATTTTTCAACAAGCTATTGGGAAAACCATGGAGACACAGCGCCTACTGTGTAATTCGACGCTTGATGCGACTAGTCCTCCTGTTGAAGGGTTTCGAAAGCCCTGCCAGAATACTGCATTGTACATCCGAGTAGGCAGGCAAACATTGAAATAAGCGTTCTCATGCAAACTTTTGTACCTTTATATGGCACGCTCTTCTAAAACTACCATGCCTAGAATTTTCCATTTTGGCAAAGTTGTTCAGAAGGTCAAGCACAATATAATGATTCATCAATGGGAAGCAAGCTGCTGTCTTTATGCTAGACCCAGACAAACGATGTGTACGTATAATGAAGTATATGACCGTGCCATACGTACTTGCTAAACGCATGGAGATTACTGCAAAATTGTTCGGTAGGGTGAGATCTATCCCGCAATGGTGACGCTAGGTGACAACAGCAATCAAAACGTTCAAACAATTTTATTTAAAAAATCTGAAAACGTTCAGCAAATTGTTCCGAAAGTTAAGAGAAAGTGAGACATATCCAGTGTCCTTGTTTCTGAAATTATTCGATTAATTCCGTCTAGTATCGAAAAAGTAATTGTATGAACACACCCTAACGAACAAGAAGTAATCCGTTTTCAGCATAGTTGTTCAGCAAGCTAAGAACTATTTGGTAGGATAGTAGGCGGTCGAGTACGGTGGTGCAAGAGGCAATTCTTCATTACACCAACAAAGCTAGCCATGAAAATGTTTGACACTTCTCAGGTCATTTTGATTGACCGCACATACGCACGAAAAATACGGATCACATATTCTACTTTATCGATCTTATTGCCGTCCTTTTCTTGCTCATGTTACATCTGTCAAAATGACTTGAGATTTGTCAGTCATTTTGAGATTAGGCTCGTTGGTGTAATGAAGAATAGTTTTACATAGTGTTCTTTTGGTATCCGCCCGGGAGTTTCTCCGGGAATTTCTTCAGGGATTTTTTTTAGAAATTCTTCCAAGATTTTTTCCAGAAATTTCTCCGAGAATTTCTCCAAGAATTCCACTGGGAATTCCTCTGAAACTTCCTCCAGGAATAGCTTCAGAAAATCTCCGGGAGTTCCTCTGGGGAATCCTCCAGGAAATCTTCCAGAAAATCCTCCGGTGATTCCTCCACGAACTCCTTCAGGGATTCCTCCAGGAATTGCACCAGGAATTTATCCAGAAATTCCTGGGGGAATTTTTCTAGAAATTCGTCCGGGAATGTCTCCGGGAATTCGTTCGGGAATGTCTCTTAGAATTCCTTCGGTAATTTCTCCAGGAATTCTTCTGGGATCCGTTAGAACTTCCTCCAGGATTTTTTTTCAGTACTTCTTCCGGGATTTTTCCCAGGAATTACCCCACGCAGTCTTCCAGGAATTTCCTCCAGAGATTTCTCTAGGAATTCCCTCCAGGGATTCCTCCAGGAATTCCCTCCGGGGAGAAATTTCTGGAGGAATCCTGAGAGAAATTTCCTCAGGAATTCCTGGAGGAAGTCCTAGAGGAATTCTCAGAGGAATTCTTGGAGAAATTCAATTCCCAGAGGATTTCCTGAGAAAACCCCGGAAGATCTCCTGAAGAAATTCCTGGAGGAATTTCAGAAGAATCCACGGAGCAATTCCTGAAGGAATTCCTCGAGGATTTTCAGGAAGATTTCCTAAAGAAATTCCCAAAGCAATTCCTGCAGGATTTCTTGGAGAAATTCCGGAAAATCAAGAAGTGATTCCTGGAGAAATTCCTGGAGATTTTCCAGGAATAATTCCCGAGAAAATTCCCTGTGAAATTCCTGGGGGAGTTCCTGGAAACAATTCTGGAGAAATTCCTGGAGAAATACCAGCAGAAATTCCTGGAAAAAATCACAGAAGGAATCTTGGAGAAATCACCGGAGTAGTTCCTGATGGGAGTCCTAGAGGAATTCCTAAAAAAATTTCTGGAGGAAATTCTGGATAAAAACCTAAAGGGATTCCCAGTGGAATAACAGGATAAAGTTTGGAAGGATTTCCTGAAGAAATTTCCTAGTGGAATTTCTGGAGAAATTCTTGGAGACATTGCCAGAGATATTCCTGGAGCAACTCCTGGAAGAAATTTCCAGAGGAAATCCTGGAAAAAATCTGGAGGAATTCCTGGAGAACTGCCAGAGGAATTCCTGGAAGAACTCCCAGAAGAATTCATCGAGAATTTACCGAAGAAATTCCTGGAGGAATCCCTAGAGGAATTCCTGATAAGAGTCCTAGAGCAATTCGAAGATTACATTCCCGGAGACATTCCCGGAGGAATCCCTGGATGTATTCCCGATGGAATTTCTGGAGGAGTACCTGAAGGAGTTCCTGGAGGAATCGCCGGAAGAATTACTGGAGAATTTCCCGAAGGAATTCCTGGAGAATGTCCTAGAGGAATTCCAGGAGGATTTCCTGAAGAAATTCCCGAAAGAATTCCTGTAGAAATTCCCCGAGACATTCCCAGAAGGAAAACGGACCAAAAGAAACAATATTGTGGGGTGACAAAATTTGCCTGCAGGGGGTCAAAGACAGTTTAAAAGTATTTCCTCTTGCACCACCATACTCGACCACCTACCTGAATGCTGAACAGCTGTGCTGTCTTCTTGTTCATTAGGGTGTTCATACAAGAATTTTTTTTATAAAATCAGAAACAAGGACACCGGATACGTCTTACTTTCTCCTAACATTCGGAACAATTTGCAGGACGTTTTCAGATTTTTTAAATAACATTGTTTGAACGTTTTGTTTGCTGGTGTCACCTAACGTCACCATTGCCGGAAAGATCTCAACCAGCCAAACAATTTTGCAGAAAGCGCCATGCTTTTAACTCATAAGAGCATCGAGGTATACGTGTTTTATTATTTTACACAAGGTGTCACCTGGCGAATAAATCACGAATCAAAGACTCAACTATCAGACAGTTTTTAGCTTGCCGTGGAACTTTGTTGAAGACGGCATCATTTTATCTTATGAGGATTCTGAGATATAGAAGTTTGAACATTTTTGACCCTGGCGTCACCTAGCGGACGATTCTCGAACCAAAGACGCCATTACCAGATAGTTCTTAGCCAGCTGAACTGCCGTTCTCAGCATATTTGTACCATGTTCAAAAATGTGCAACTGAGAAAACTGCGATTAAAGTTAATAACGTATTTTTCTAATTGACCAACACAGAAAAAAATGTTGAATTTTAAACGATATGTAAATTATAAACGTTGTGAATTTACACGAGTTGAAATACAAATTTGATTTAAAATTGAGTTCATTTCAATGCACAAGGAAAAATGTGTGATTTTGAGTCCTTATTCACACATTTTTACAGCTTGATGTATTTTTCCAGCGATCTTGGAATATTGTAGCGAAACGCATTCGATTTTCTATCAATTAAACTCTAGATTTAAATGATCGTGTAAAAATACAATGGCATTATAAGAAAAACAACAAGCATGGCCGACGCAGTCCAGTTAGGTTTGCTAAATTTATTTTGTAATCTATCGTAACGCAGTTTTTGCAGATTTAAACGTACGAAAAGTGTGCAGAAACCGACTCTATAGAGCCAAACCAAATCTATAGCTCATTTCGATGTGCCTACAGGTGAGCAATCTTTGAATTTTGTAGAATTGTGGTTGATGACCTGCTGAATATATTTCCCAGACCTCCCGCATCTTACCCGTCGGAAGCAGTGGATACAGCGGCGAAAAGTGATCGAATCTATAGAGGTGTCCTAGTCTAATTTATAAAACTAATTGAAGTTAATTATGGATAACTCATTGGCTTGTTACCCTGCGCAATCATAGCAAGAAGATCAATAAAATTACCATACGTGGCTCCGAACTGTTTTGTGTTTATTTTCCACAGCTAGCAGAAAATCTTCAATCAGTGGGAACGAGAGGAAAACGGAACAAAACAAAACAGGTCTCAGGCTATGCTGAGTGTATTATTCATCGACGTGTAAATTTACACGTCTGGCTGTCTACTCTGGTCGTGTAAATTTGAAATATGATTTAATTTTGCGTTTATTTTGATGCTCCAAATATGTGCATCAAAATCAATGCAAATTTACACGATTTTTTTTAACTGTGAATAACTACAGTACCACAACGGCATATGCAGCTGTATTTCTATTAAAATGGATTACATCTGAAGTGGAATCAGTGAAGTTGCCTTTTTTTAACGAAAAAAAAAAACATTTCAATTTTGAATAAATAGTTCCCAGTGGGACAGTTATGCTGTGAAACACAACGCAAATTTGAATTTTCCACGCATACTTTTTGCAGTCTTTGACTGTATTTCTTTTAGTGGGACAGATATGCTTGAAAATTCAACAATGGGACAATATGGCTTGGTATTTATTTTCAAAATTTCAGAACAAACTAAGGACTTTTACAAGTTTACATGAAAATACACATACAATTATGCCGATAGGAGGAAAAAAGTGAAAAATGCTGAAAATCAACATGGGACAGATATGCTTAGAACGGCAGTGAACAACTTTGCTGAAAATGACATGCTTGTACCTCATAAGATAAGATATACTTGGTTGACTTTTTCAGACACAAGGTGCCACCTAGCGGATAAATCCCAAAACCAAAGACTTTACTATCAGATAGTTCTGAGCTTGCTGAAGAACTTTGCCGAAGACAGCATCATTATCACGGTAAAGGCTGGGTATGCTGCGCAATTCAGATCCCATTGTGATCCACTAGCCTCTGCTCAGCAACTCCTATCCCTACCTCCTCGCGATACCGGCCGGAAATCATGAGCAACCTTAGGGAAGATCGGGTAACCAACCCCGGTGGGAACTTTGGTCGTAGGCTGACAGGGAAGAGGGGGTCGGCAAACCTGAGCGTCTGTTCTCCAGGAGGAGCGGCTCACAACAGCGTCTGATCCCCATGTTAGGGGCGGCTGATCTACGTCCGAGTGCCAGGGAAGGACTCTAAGCTCCACTGTGCACTATGGTCCTCCGGAAAGTAGGGGGTTGGTGTCAGGCCCTACGGGCCAGCCGTAAAAACCCATTGTAGCGGAAAATCAGCAACAAAATAATACGAACCGAGACCAACGGCAACGACCCCAGCGAACAAAAAGGACTTGCGATTGGAAACTCGGTACGTGGAACTGCCGATCTCTCAACTTCATTGGGAGCACCCGCATACTCGCCGATCTACTGAAGGACCGCGGGTTCGGCATCGTAGCGCTGCAGGAGGTGTGTTGGACAGGATCCATGGTGCGAACGTTTAGAGGTAATCATGCCATCTCCCAGAGCTGCGGCAACACACGCGAGCTGGGAACAGCTTTCATCGTGATGGGTGATATGTAGAGGCGCGTGATCGGTTGGTGGCCGATCGACGAAAGAATGTGCAGGTTGAGGAGCAAGGCCCGATTCATCAACTTCAGCATAATAAACGTGCACAACCCACACTCCGGAAGTACTGATGATGACAAGGACGCATTTTACGCGCAGCTCGAACGCGAGTACGATCGCTGCCCAAGCCACGACGTCAAGATCATCATGGGAGATTTAAATGCTCAGATAGGCCAGGAGGAGGAATTCAGACCGACGATTGGTAAGTTCAGAGCCCATCAGCAGACGAACGAAAACGGCCTACGACTCATTGATTTCGCCGCCTCCAAAAACCGGCCATACGAAGCACCTTTTTCCAACACGGCCTCCCTTATCGTTACACCTGGAGATCACCACAGCAGACCGAATCTCAAATCGACCACGTTCTGATTGACGGACGACACTTATCCGACATTATCGACGTCAGGACCTACCGTGGTGCCAACATCGACTCCGACCACTATCTGGTGATGGTCAAACTGCGCCCAAAACTCTCCATCATCAACAATGTACGGTACCGGCGACTGCCACGGTACAACCTAGAGCGACTGAAACAAACGGATGTCGCCTCAGCATACGCGCAGAATCTCGAGGCCGCGTTGCCAGACGACGGCGAGCTCGATGAGCCCCCTCTAGAGGACTACTGGACTACAGTGAAAGCAGCCATCATAGACGCAGCCGAGAGCACCATCGGGTACGTGGAACGGAATCGACGAAACGATTGGTTCGACGAAAAGTGCAGAGCGGTTTTAGAGTTGAAGAACGCAGCACGGGCGGTAATGCTGCAGCAAGGGACCCGACAGAGCGTGGAATGTTACAAACAGAAGCGGAAACAGCAGATCCGCCTCTTTTGAAAGAAAAAGTGCCACCAAGAAATGGAACTGCTGTGCCGTACCCAAGAAACACGGAAGTTCTATTAGAAGCTCAACGCAGTGACAAGGACGGAGGTCTCTTGATGGACGGACGTGAGGTAATCGAAAGGTGCAGGCAGCACTTTGACCAGCACCTAAATGGCGTGGAGAACGTAGGCACAGGAGACCACGGCAACGGAGGGAATGACGACGCCAGTGCAGCGGAGGACGTAAATGAACCAACTCTCACACTGAGGGAAGTTAAGGATGCCATTCATCAGCTCAAAACCAACAACGCAGCTGGTAAGGATCTAGTATCGCAGCTGAACTCATCAAGATGGGCCTAGAAAAATTGGCCTCCTGTCTGCATCGGCTGATAGGCGGGATCTGGGAAACCGAACAGCTACCGGAGGAGTGAAAGGAATGGGTAATCTACCCTATTCACAAGAAAGGCAACCACTTGGAATGTGATAACTTCAGGGCGATCACTATTTTGAATAATGCCTACAATGTGCTATCCCATCCCGACTAGATGGACATTACAAAATTATAACAAGCTGTGTTATTTTGTTACAATAAATTTTTATAACAAGGGTTGTTATAAAACATGTACCGTTAGTAGTTAAAATAACAAAAAATCTATCAAAATTCCCACTGAAAAGAACAAAAATGTAATAACTTGTGTTATGATCATAACATAAATATTACAAAACATGTTCCATGAAATATGATAGAATATAACAAAATTATAACAAAGTGTGTAATAATTCCTTTGACATCAATCAGGGTAAAAACTAATTTTTATACTCATTTTTGGGTAAATATTTTTAAGTGTGTTATTCTATTTTTAGAAAAAAGTAAGTAACATAAAAAATAGTTTCTAGAACGTTATAAAATTTTTGGGTCTGAACGGGATTTGAACCAAGACACCTACCATCAGTAGAAATCTGGCGCCTCTGCCAATGAGGCCATCACGGCTCTTGAGGAGAGCGGTGATAAAAGCTTTACTGGTTCTACGTATTGCCAGCTCCGTCATTCAAATCCTTGTTTGTCAGACGTACACGAGAGGGGTAGTATGACGTCACATAGAGCTCGTTGACACATAATAGACTTGATTTGTCGATGGAGATCTTGTTTTAATCGATCACAATTATATGATAACAACTTTAGATATAATTTAGTTATATTCAAAATTTTATTTTGTTTTAAGCAATGAAATGAAATCCATTACATAAGTGGTCATCCATAGAGTATATCGTCACGTTTAGAGGAGGCAGGGAGGGTTGAAAATTTCCAATTTTAGCGTGACGTACTTAACCCTTCAGGAGGCGCGCCGTTGGAAAAAGTATAACACCACCAAAAAAGCTCGCTCGTCGAATACGGCGCGAGCTCGGTGCAGTTTCAGGATCAAAATCAAACAAAATAGACTGAATAAATTCCATGAATTAGTATTAGTATTAGTATTAGAATTAGTAGCATAGAGGGCGTTTTTTAATGATAATAATTATTTAATTCCACTTTTGCTCTCCACGTTCAATTACATTCACTACTCGGTATACTTTATTAATTTCGTCAGAGAGCAGTAGTACTGTTTCGGTATTTTATGTAATCGATCTCATGTTTTCGTGTGTAGAGAGAGATACGTCATTTGTGTAAAATTCAAGTCAAAAGTATTGCAAATTCCATGTAACGGAAGAATTGTTCATCTGGTCGGAAATTACAGCACATACAATATCCATCGTTTTAGCTATATTTCTTTGTTCTTACTAAGAGTTAGCCGAAAGAGATTTTTCAAAAAACTCATAAAAATTGCTATTAGAAAAGCTTTTTTAATAATGTTTGCTTCATGTTTCATTTTGTCAACAAAATACCCGAGTTTCCTTCAAAATTATACACTGTTAAAAAATACGTATTTTGTGAATTGGAGTGTTTGTGTTAAAATATATTTTTTTTATGAGTAAAACAAGTTTTTTCTGGGTTTTTTTTTTTCACAAAGTCCATTTGTTTCCTTTGAGGTACACCGGGCAAGTTGAAACGGGTGGGGCAAGATGAAACAGCGGGTTAACATGATGTTTTCTAATGATGATAAACAGTTTGATCGCCATAAAATATAGTTTTTGATTCAAACAAACTTTTGGCGAAGGATAAATTTCAAAATTCTATTGAAATCTATATCAAAACTTTGCGTTTCATCTTACCCCACCCGTTTCAACTTGCCCCGGCGTACCTTACCATATTTGTTCAGACACTTTTTCTCTAATACAAACGGTTTCCGTATAACAGATTTTCAAGAACATTCATGTCAAAAACATTCGTTCTTCTCAAAAGTAACTCTCGAAACCAAACGATCTTTTCTCACGTAAAATCACGAATACTGTTATTTCTGAATACGTTAGCTACGTTTAGACCTGTGCGCCGACTTTATTTTGCTCGGCGGCGGCGTGAGGGCCTTTTTTGGCCGGCGGCGGCGGCGTCATCGGCGACACGCCGGTGGCAACTTTCGGCGGCGGCGGCGGCGGCGTGAATCGGCGTGACCAAAATTTGACCGTAATGTCAACATTGGCGAAACGAAGAAGTTGTCCTTACGTTGTAGAATTTGTAGTCCACTATTTGCTTCTTCATAACCATTGATGACGTGAATTATTATTATGCCAGTACACAGGATGAAGTATTTGACCAAAAAGAAACCAATGCTCAAACATCTTGTTTGACTCGATCGAATTTTCATTAGTGTCAAACATATGCTTTTTCTTGAGTTCATTTGTCAAATATTGAACTCTGTGTACTTATAACCTTAGTTAGAATGAACACCTTTTTTATTTCTGTTCGGGTACATCACTGTGGCCAGTAATTAGACCTATTATGACATTACCCGTATCTGTATTAGTGCATGTTTCATTACTCCATTGCATCCAATTAAGGGCAAAAATATAGATTTTGCTACAGTTTTCGTTTTTTTTTCTCAGAACCTTCAGAAGCTATCACATTTGATAATATTGTCGCACTATTTACAAGGAATCCTCGAATGATTTTCGAGAATAATCTCCAAAAGAATTCCAGAAGGAGCCCTAAAGAATCTCCTGGACTAGCTCCTGGAGGAATCCATGAAGAAACTTCTGGGATATTCCCTGTAAAAACTGCTGTACAAAGCCCTTAATGAACTTATGAAATCCTAGCAAGAATCCCAGAAAGAATCCTCGAAAGTATTCCAGCGGGAATTTCAAAATGAATTCGAGAAAGAATCCCCTAAGAATCAACGACGTCGGGGCCCGTGGCGCAGTGGTCCACACGTTCGCTTCATAAGCGGATGGTCATGGGTTCGATCCCAGCCCCGGCACTTTTCGTCAGTTACTCTTTCCCCCGAGAGCAACTGACACCTGACCCTCTTCGGAGCATATAGCTCTAACGAACCCGGAATTTGGATATCAGCGAACTGCAACTCATAATGGACGACCCAATTGGACTGGAAAAGGAACAGCAGCCACACATCAGCATCATCGTGCTCATCATTCTACCGGAACAGGGTAGAAAAGTTGAAGCAGCACAAGGCACCAGTTCGATATAGTTGAATTAGAATAGAATACATGTAGGCGCTGTACAAAAGTGTAAGTGCAGCGTCCAATTGGAATCGCTCACGTAGTGTCCTAGTGGACAAAAGAGCTGCAAATTAGGTTAAGTGATTAAGAATAAAAAAAAAAAATGGCTGGCAGTCAAAAAAAAAAATAAAATAACAGAATCAACGAAAAATATCCAAGAGGAATCCTTGAAAGAATTCCAGGAAAAACTCCTGAGGGATTTCTAGGAGGAATTGCCGAAAGAATTCCAAGAGGAATTCTAGGAGGAATCCCCGAAGGAATTCCAGGAGAAATCTCTGAAGAAATTTGAAGTAAAACCCCAAAAGGAATTCTAGAAGGAAATCTCAAAAGAATTCCAGGAGAAATCTCTGGAAAACAATCTGGAGGAAACCACGTTAAAGTCCAGAAGGAATCCCTGAAAAAAGTCCAGGAAAAATCCACGATGGAATTTTGGGAGGAATCCTCGAAGAAAATTCAGGAGAAATCCCCGAAGGAATTCCAGAAGGAATTTCAGTGGGAATTTCAAGGAGGATTCAAGAAATAATCCCCAAAGAATCTCTGAATAAATGCCGGGAAAAATTCCTAAGGAAAATCTAAGAGGACCGTAGGAATTCCAAGAGGAATCCCCGAAAGAATTCCAGGAGAACTCAGGAAGGAAGAATCCCCGAAGGAATTCTAGGAAGACTCACTGAAGGAATTCCAGAAGGAAACCTCGAAGAAATTCTAGGACGAATTCCATGAGGAATCTCCGAAGAAATTGGAAGAGAAAGCTCCAAAGGAATTCCAAGAGGAAACTCCGAAGAAATTACAGGAGAAATCCCAGAAGCAACTCTAGGAGGAATCTCTTAAGGAATTCTAGGAGGAATATCCGAAGGAATTCAAGGAAGAATTCTAATAGGAACCTCCGAAGGAACTCCAGGAGAAATCTCCGGAGGAATTCAAGGAGAAATCCCTGAAAGAAGTCCAGGAGGAATTTCCGAAGGAACTTTAGGAGGAATCTCTGGAGAAATTCTATGAGAAATCCCCGAAGAACTCCAGAAGGAATCTCCGAGGGATCTAAAACCGAAATCCTCGATGGATTTCCAAGAGGAATACCTATAGGAATTCCAGGAGTAATTCCCGAAGGAATCCCGAAGGAACTCTAGAACGAATCTTCAAATTAATTCCAGGAGGAATCACGAATGAATTTTAGAAGAAATTATCGAAGGAATTCCAGGAGGACTGTTGGAGGAATTCCATGAGGAAATCCAGGAGGAATCTCTAAAGGAGTTCTAAGAGGAATCATCAAAGAATTTCCAGGAGGAAACCCTGAAGAAATTCCAGGTGGAATCCACGACGGAGTATCAAATGAAATCTCTCAAAGAATTTCTGGTGGAATCTATGAAGTAAGTCTAGGAATCCTCGAAGGAAATCCAGAAGAAATCTACAAGAATTTCAGTCTAGAATCCTCGAAGGAAATCCAGAAGAAATCTACAAAGAATTTCAGGAAAATTTCCTGAAGGAACTCTAGGAGAGACTCCCGAAGAAATTGTACGAGGAACCCGCGGAAGAATTCAAAGATGGAAGTTAAAGTTGTATCTTAGAAGGAATTTCAGAAGGAATTCCGAAGGAATTCCAGGAGGAATCCCCAAAGGAAGTCCAGGAGGAGTCCACGACGGAATATCAGGAGGAATCCTTGAAAGAATTTCAGGAGGAATTCTTGATGGAAGTCTAGGAGGAAACCTTGAAGGAAATCTCTAGGAATCTCGGAAGAATCCCCGTAGGAATTCCAGGGGAAATCCTCGAAATAATTCCTGGAGAAATTTTCGAATGATTTCTTTGAAAAATCTCTTAATAAATTCCTGGAGCAATTCCCGTAGGAATTCCAGGAGGAAGTCCATTAGGAACCCCTGAAGGAAGTCCAAGAGAAATCCCCGAAGAAATTACAGGAGAAATTGTTGCAGGAATGCCAGGGGGAATCGCCGAAAGAGTTCCGGTAGCTATCTCCGAAGGATTTCCAGGTAGAACTCTTGAAAGATTTTCAGCGGAATCTCCCGAGAGAATCTTTCTGGGTAGAGGGATCCCTGCAGGATTTCCAAGAGGAATCCCCGATAGATTGTCAGAAGGAGTCCCCGAAAAAAATCCTCGAAGAATTCCAGAAGGAAATGCTTAAGGAATTCTTGTAGAAACTCCATGAGAGATCCCACAATAATATCCGGGAAATATGCCTGATTATATTCCTAAGGAAATTCTCGAAAGAACTTTAATAAGATTCCCTGAAAGAACTCCTGTAGGAAATCTCTGATGCATCCGTGAGTCCTCCTGGAAAAATCTCTAAAAGAACCCGAAGAGCGATCACTTGGAGAACTCATGGATGAATTCCTTAATGAACTTCTCGAGGAATCCCCTATGGATATCCTGAAGGATTCTTGGAAGGAACCCAGCCAACACACGATCGCATATGGAATGCAGGTACGCATATGGCCTCCACTTTAGCATTCTGTTCAACATCATATAAGACCATATCTGGGAAGTCTTATACTAATTTGTCAAAGGATTTCTGTAAGAATTCCTGAAAAAACTTCCCTGAATCCTTCAATTATCTTGGAGGTATCCTTGGATCTTCCTGTAAGATTCTCGGAAGGAACTCCTGGAGAGATTTCTGAATGAACTTCTGAAGGAATCCCTGAAGAAATTCGGGAGGAACCTCTGAAGAAACATCTGCATGAATCCCGGAAACTCCTGGAGGGAACTCTTGGACTAATTTCTGTTAGAGCTCCTGTATGAATTTCTGAATGAACTTAATAAAATAGCTGCATTCGAATTTTGTCAAGGCTAGAAAAGCCATTTCAAAGTTAAATTCTATCACAGTCGAATCCAAAAATCGTTAACTGCTGTGAGAGAAAACTCAATCCGTTCGAGAACCATTGTTCGACAGAACAACACTGGACGAAAAATCGGCAATAATTGAGTCCGTGAGAAAGGTACCTAATGTAAATGAAATGTCGGACAAGATTAAATAGCTGTATTTGAAATTTGTCAAGACTGAAAAAGCCATTAAAAAGTCAAATGAACTTCAGAAGAAATCCTTGCAGGAACTCCTAGACTAATTTCTAGGACCGTTTGTTAGAATTCCTGAAAGCACTTCTAACGGAACTCTTGATGGATCTCCAGGAGGCATCTATGAATCCTCCTGAAAGAATCTCTGAAGGGACTTCTGAAAGAATACCCTAGCGAACTCCTGTTGAAATAGCTTAGAGAAACTTTTGAAGGAATTTCTAATGAACACCTGGAGGCATCCCTGAATCCTCCTGGAATTGTTGGGGAGATCCCTGAAGGAACTCCTGAAGAGGTCACCGAAGGAACTTCTGAAGCATTCCTTGAAAGAACTTGATCGAATCTTCGAAAATGCTCATGAAATAATCTATGGAGGAAATTCTGTAGGAATATCTGAAGGAACTCCTAGACATATCCCTAAAGAACTCCTGAAAGAATTTCTGAAAATTTTCCATGAGGCATACCGAGCGGAATCCCTGAAAGAATTTCAGGAGGGATTGTTGAAAAAAATCCAGGAACGATTTCCTGATGGAACCCTCGATGGAACTCTTGCAGTGATTTCAGAAGAACACAGAACGCCAGAAGAAACCCGTAGCTGGAATTCTAGAGGAATTCCTGAAAGATTTCCTAGAAGAATTTCTGAAGAAACTCTTGGACTAATCTCAAAGACACTCCTGTAAGAATTCCTGAAGAAATTTTAGAGGAAATCCCTGGAGAAACTCTCTGATTAATCTCTGAAGGACCTCCTGTGGGAATCCCTGATGAATCTTCTAGATGAATCTTGAATGTATTTCTAGGAGGCATCCCTGAATCTCCTGAAAAAAAATCTGAAGGTACTTCTGTCGAGATCTTCCTGAGAGATCTTCTGAAAAAAGGCATATTGAAACTCCTAGAGGCATCCCTGAATATTTGAAGGAACTACTGGAGACAATTTTGAAGAAACTCCTGAAGAGATCTCTAAAGGAACTTCTGAAGAATTCTTTGATTGGAATTTAAGAGGAATCTTCGAAAGAATTTTAGTATTTTATCTCAACTTAATTTAAACATTTTTTTTCTTGCACTGATCACCGGCGTGAAAAATGAAAATCGGCGGCGTAACAAACATCGGCGTATGGCGCGCCGCCGATATTATGGTCGGCGTCGGCGTGGGGCAAAAAGTGTCGGCGGCGGCGGCGTGGCGCGGCGGCGCACAGGTCTAGCTACGTTTTGCCTGAAACCGAGGTATTAAAGTTTTGTCGTTTACGGATTTCGCGCAAATTTGCTATATAGTGGGTTCACTTCTACACGACTTTCTCTACCCTGCTTTTCCACAGTTTCGAAGTTACGCGAAGTTCATTAGAGAAGATTTTTCTTTCTTGTTAGCCTTTTTCTCCACCGGCCTTCCAATTTCTACCAGAGAACGCAACAAAAGCTGCCACATTACAAAAAAAAAACTGTATAATAGCAACGGTTTTGTTGGTTGGATTCTTATTCGATTGGCATATCATCTAGCAACTATTCCGGATTGGGATTAGAGTTCAATAAAATAATCCCAAAAAATTAGAAAACAGATACCAGTGAATCATTTGATTTGCAGCTATATTCCAGCTTACAGTTTATTTTGATAAAAAGTCATGTTGATATCCCAAGATTTTTTTTTACTACAGCTTCTAGCTGTAATGATATCGCATAATGATAGCTTCAAAACACTACTTGTATGTGAATTTGGTAGATTAAAACTAAATGATAACAAATTCTGTTACTTTTTTCATAAGGAATGTGACGCCGTCCACAAATTACGTATCGCTCAGGGGAGAGGGTGAAGTACAATCGAGCGATACGGTCAATACAAAAACTTTACGACTTTCATACTCTAAAGTGTACCGGAAGAGGAGGGGGAGATAAAACATGACGATTTTAGCGTACCGTTGCGTTATAAATGAATGCTACCTATGTTATACGTTTTGTTTTTAATCTTTTGGCTCGAATGGTCAATATTACAAAAATGATCAAACTTTTTCGTGTCGATACAAAAATCCAACAAATTTTGAAATTATTTTGTTGCAAAAATCATAGCAAATATTATAATAAATCTGTTACGAAATCATGTTATAGGCAATTATTTTAATATGCACAATGTAACCAATTTTGTTATATACCTGTTTGAATAAATAATACAAGATTTGTTATAGTTTTGTTTCTAAAATAATAACAAATTTTGTTACAATTTTGTTATGGTCATTCACTTATAAGAATCCTTCCAACAAAATTATATAAAATTCTGTTATTTCTAACAACGGTTGTTATAATTTTGTTATTATCTTGTTAGGTGCTTCTGGTCGGGATATCATCTTCCGTCGTCTGTCACCTAAAACGAATGAGTTTGTGGGAAATTACCAAGCCGGTTTCATCGACGGCCGGTCGACAACGGAACAGATCTCTACCGAAAGGCAAATCCTCCAGAAATGCCGTGAATACCAGGTCCCAACGCATCACCTGTTCATCGACTTCAAGGCGGCATACGACAGTATCGACCGCGCAGAGCTTAGAGAATCATGGACGAAAAGAGCTTTCCCGGGAAACTTACTGGACTGATTAAAGCAAAGATGGACGGTGTGCAAAACTGCGTAAGGGTTTTGGGTGAACTATCCAATTCATTCAAATCTCGCCGGGGACTGCGACAAGGTGATGGACTCTCATGCCTACTCTTCAACGTCGCTCTGGAAGGTGTGATGCGACGGGCCGGGCTCAACAGCCGGGGTACGATTTCCACAAAATCCGGTCAATTTGTGTGCTTTGCGGATGACATGGACATTATTGCCAGAACATTTGGAACGGTGGCAGAGCTGTACACCCGCCTGAAACGCGAAACAGCAAAGGTCGGACTGGTGGTGAATGCGACTGAGACAAGTACATGCTGGTAGGTGGGACTAAGCGAGGCAGGACAAGCCTTGGCAGCAATGTTACGATAGACGGGGATACTGTCGAGGTGGTAGAAGAATTCGTCTACCTTGGTTCCTTGCTAACGGCTGAAAATAGCGTGAGCCGTGAAATACGAAGGCGCATCGTCAGCGGAAGTCTGGCCTTCTACGGCCTCCAGAAGAAGCTGCGGTCTAAAACGATTCACCCACGCACCAAATGTACCATGTGTAAAACGCTAATAAGACCGCTGGTCTTCTACGGACACGAGACATGAACCATGCTCGAGGAAGACCTGCAAACACTCGGAGTTCTCGAGAGACGCGTGCTAAGGACGATCTTCGGGGGTGTGCAGGAGAACGGTGTGAACCACGGATGAACCACGAGCTCACTGCACTCTACGGTGAACCCAACATCCTGAAAGTGGATGAAGCTGGACGGATACGGTGGGGAGGGCATGTTGAAGGAATGCCGGACAACAACCCTGGTGTTTGCTACTCATCCGGTTGGCACAAGAAAGCGTGGAGCACAGAGAGCACGATGAGCGGACCAGGAAAAGCGTGACCCAGCGGGCATTGCGCGCGACCGAGGATGGAGAGCGGCAGCTACAAACCGAATATTGTGGCGTACTATTGTTGAATATGTCTTGTCTTAAATATGATGTTGAACAAATAAATGTATGTATGCAGTGTATAGTAACACTTAATTAATTTCAAATTTCAACTTCTTTCCTGTATCTCATGTGAAACTGATTTCCAAATTATTTTTCTTGCAACATCCCAGTCATAAAGTTGAATTGTTTTATTGAAATTTCGCTCACCACTAGGGGTCCCGTCACATGGCAAAGCATACACACATACAGTACTAGTGCTTTCAATTTTCCGCATTCTCTCGAAGGGAAAAGAAAGACACAATCTAATTTCGTTGCACTTTTCAGTGTTCGAGACGGTTGGGACGATTTTAAACTTCACACCCTCTGGTGAGCAGAGATCATTAATCTTCTCCTCTGCTCTGGTGGTTGGTGGTATTTATAACAAAACATGGTTAAGAAAAAGGAGGAACTTTCAGCACCATAACAGGGACGACAATCAATCACAGCTGTCTCATTATCCACTCAATTCTTCGAGGAGGTAAAAAGGCTTTGAGATGTTTTCTTAAATATTGTTTATTTCTTTTTATCTGACGTTAGTGTGTGCAGTTCATAATTAAGCTGTTTCTTGTTTGTAGCCGAGAAAGTCAACTATTCTTTAATACATTTAAGGCTCTTACTCATGAAAACTCAATAGAAACAAATACACTAGGGAAAGTTGTGGAGTCCATCGAATATTGAGAGTTAATTTTCCAACAAATGTGTTGAGATGAAGTTATTGAAAAAAACTGTCTGCTATTATTAGAATATGAACTCATATCACTATTATGGCAGTGCTCAACCAAGTTCTGTCGCTGAAAACTTGCTGCAAGCCATAATCGTACTTTCACAAACTCCCGAAAAGTGGTTCCATTCAAGGCAATAATCAACCACTCATCGTTGCCGCCGCCACAGCCAGCCAGCGCCAAACAGTCGACACGAACAAAGTTTAAACTATTTACTAAGCTAATTTTCCCGGTCCTTTCTATTCTCTCACTTTCATTTACGTATTATGAGAGAACACACCACCCTCAAGCTGCTCAGCCGCTCTATCTGCCTTTCATCGCCAGTGGATTCCTGGCTTAGCGCGGGTTTTGGTGCGGTATGCATCGCCACGTCGTCGTCACGGACTTGCGAAGCCACCGAGGAAGAAGAAGCCAACTTGTCGTTATTGTTTAACTAGTTTTCCTGAAGCAGAAGCATGCGGAACGAACGACGGAAAAAACTTTTCCGTTTTCTTCGTAGGTACATCCAGCCGGATTCTTGTGGTGAATATCAAGCATTTAAGTTTCCACCACCCTCCCTCTTTTCACCCCTAAGAATACTGGGTGCATTTCGTA
Organism: Aedes albopictus; assembly: GCF_035046485.1. NCBI lineage: Eukaryota > Metazoa > Arthropoda > Insecta > Diptera > Culicidae > Aedes > Aedes albopictus. Next base: position 11,194,414 of record NC_085136.1, read on the forward strand.
GCTGCAGCCAAGCACCAACAGTGCAACTCGCTGAAGAGCAAAACAAACCGTTTAACTCAATTTTGTCATTCAGCATCGCCGTCATTATCGTCATTCCTTGGAAGAAGCATCCAATCAGCAATGCCATTGTACTTACCTACCATTTAGTTCGACTTTCAGTTTGATTGCAATTTAGTTCTAAATTGGACCAAATTGCGAGCGATTTTTTACCCTCGTATGGATTTCGCACCTCAAAGATTACCATCCTACTTGTTATGGCTCCATCATCAATGAGGATGGTGATTCTTCTCCCCTGAAAGACGGTTAGGGCCCAACCAAGAACATTGAGCTGATCGATTGGCTGACGTGTCGTATAGTAAATAGCATCGTGAAGGAAACGTTTTCGGTATCGAACGTGCCGTAGCGGAGCATCACGTACCGAAGATTTTCTCCTACGATACATCGACGATGACATGATGCTATCAATAACGGTGAATTTGAAATCATTACTTCACATCAGCACTTATTAGTTGTGATTTTTTAGTTTGATTTAGAGCGTAGGATGAAACCATACCGATGAGAAGAAAAAAATACAACCATATCAAATCATGTTATTACAAACAAAAGCATTCATCGACTTGATCTGGATGGTAAGTGTTCTAAGCTTATTCTGACATCCGTACGAAGTGAGCAGTCCAATGCAACCCAACTCGTATTAATGGTGAGTCCATTAAACAGGTGACCCCTAATTCATGGTGTAATGCGGCTATATGCTTACCGTGCCTAGGAATGAATGGTTAGGGGGGTCTAATGAAATCCTAACCGCTTAACGGAGCCTGTGGAGTACTAGAGCGCCCTCCACAGTATTCTGCACTTACTGCGCTAACCGGAGCAATGGTGCAGTTGACCTTGTGTTTCTCCGAGATAATCTGCTATCCTTCTTAAGCCTCAACTGCGAGGCTCAATAAGGGTGGGATTATTAGTATCTTGATTATTAACTTTAATTGTAACCTATGTGGCTCTTCCCATTATGCGTTCTTCACAGTGTCCTCTGTGTATCTTCGTCTCTGGCGTTCTTCAATCGATACCGAATTTGTTTTTATCGTTAGTTTTTTTTCTTTTGTGTTGTGATTGTAAGAGTTTGATCGTGCCAAGTTTGGGTAGTGGCTATGGTTATGACAGCTCAAATCAATCTTTAGCATAAAAGAACAGCTTTGGTCCAAGAACATTACTTTCGTCAAGGGGATTTTTATGTAGATGTAATGCTTTAATTAACACCTATATAATTCCGCATTTTGCGTTTTACCCGATGTTTGCTACTTTCAGTAATATTGAAATGGCAATCTCGCTTGTCAAACCTCGAGCCCTAAAATGTTTTGATAAAACTGTTTGTTTGCAACCTTGCTATTCCCAAATCGTGGTCGGATTATACTGTCAAGTTTATTCCGTAAGTGGAAAATGCATCGTATGAAGATCAGACCTTTCAATTTGACCTCTCTCTTCTGAAATGATTAAAACGCTTTGTCGAGCATCACACCCGTGATGTTTTTTCTGGAAACATGCCTCTCTATGGGAACCAACATGCTTACCAAAATGGAAAGTCCACTGTGATTTGTTTACACAATGTTGTTTACGATATCGGAAAAGCATTCATTCAAAAATAATTTTGTTTGGATGTGGATTTCCAGAATACTTTTGAACACGTACCTTTCGATTCCATATTGGAAGCCGCACGATTTGTCCTATTTATCTTTCAATGATTTCCAATTAGATTTATCTAATGCTCAAAAACCAACATCTCTTCTCGGCATTTCGTCAAGCAGCGATTAGGAAATTGAGTGTTTGCCCCCATGCTGGAGTCTTGCCACCACTTTTGAGGAATCTCGTAGCAGAAACGCAATTGAGATAACTCAATGTGGTTTTCCTTTTGTGGTTTATGATTTTGTCCATCACAAGCCTCAACAGGCTGCTTCATTTGTATATCTTAGCTGAGAATCCGACTGTGGAACTTTGAATCATTCGATATGTAACTATCCAGTTTTTACGCAACTGCGTTTCCGAGTACTCGGTAAACACTTGATTAAGTGAAACTGACCTAAGAAGCCTGAATCTCCAGGATGTTCTGTTGTTCTGAACCCATTGTGGCAAGTAGCTATAGGCTTACTTTATGCTTTATGTGTTTTTTACAGTGGCCTTTTCAGGGCGCTGTTTGAACCCGTTGTGGTACGCTTATGCGATTATGTCGACCCTATTCCCTTACCTTCCCTTTCCCTATCCCATCCCTTATTCCTCCCTTCCCTCTCCCTCAGGTTAATGATGAATAGGCTAGTATTCACGGCGATGGCACAAATTTCCCAAATGGAGGAGAACGTGCCTCTGGAGCTATAGGGTAGTGGATGTATTTTGGCTCAGGGCAGGTATTTTAACCCACCTTGGGAATATTATTACCTTTATCGGGCCAAAATACGCCCTCTACCCTGATCACCTTCACGATCGATGCATCGAACATTATTGTATGTTCAGATTTTATTACGCTCTACGCGCGTCAGTCCTTCATTTTCATTCATTTGCTGTTACATTTGTGGGCAAGTGTTTCCCCTGTTCTTCAAGAAGAAGGCTTGAGGCATGTTCTGCAACATTAAAAATATGCATATGAAAAAATGCAAAATGAAATTTTCGAAGCATTTTTTAAAAGGAGCATGATGAAATTGAAACAATACAACTCCTGAATGATTTTTCGAAAGGTTCCTTAAGTAATTCCTGAGGAACTCCTGAAGGAATTCCAGCATAGCTCCTGATGAAATTTTCGAGAATCTCCTGAGAAATTTTACGAGACATTCCCTAGACAATCGCAGAGGTATTCTCGGAGAACACCACGATGAACTTCTGAGGGACTCCTGGAGGAATTTCCGCGGAACGCCTAGTGGAATTCTTGGGTAATTTCCGACACTTCCAAATACCATAAAGATCATTCGTATGTCAGTAGATGCACAAGTAGCACAAAGAAATACTCAACATATAATGAGATACAACAGAGGTAATCGTGGAAGAATTACATCGATAAAGTAAAGAGATACAAGAGTAGAGCTTGTGGAGCTTGAAGGTCTTATATCCAGAATAGTTTGGATGAGCTATATCACCCTGTGAATGTTGCTAAGTTATCAGAATTGCACTCTGAGGCTCTAAGAGTAGCGCTACAATAAAAATATCTTAAGGTTTACAGATATTGCGACTCATACTTCAAAATACATTGGGTCCATTTGTATGCCAGCGGACACCCAAATAGCAATAAATAGAGATACTTGTAATATAATAAGGTGCAACAGACACAATCGTGAAAGAATTATGCCATTAGAGTGAAGAAAAACAAGAGTAGAGCCTGTAGACCTTGAAGTTCCTAATTCCAGAATAGTTTGGAAAGCCTGGAATATCCCATGAATGTACCAAAAGCATTATAGATGTGCACTGAGGTTCCATCAGCAGTATAGACTACATTCCACGAACATTTTTTACAACTAAAATATGATACAGTATGTAGATATTGTTACCCAAACTTCAAAGTGTATTGGAGGTCATTGTTATTTCACGGAATGTCCAACTACCACATTATCAAATTGCTCATAGCATTGTGAGGTCTAATGGACATCAACGTGACTAAATTTCTTGAACAGAGTGAACACAAACGATGGTAGATGTTTTAGATTCTAAGAAAATGAATTCCAGAGTAGTTTGGATGACCTAGATCACCAAATTCATGTACCATGAGTTTCTAGGGGTGCTTTGAGGCTTTTTGAGTTCCGTAGACTATATTCTGTGATCATTTAACGTGTATAAAATTTGGTTGAGAATGTTAGATTTGTGTCACAAGCTTCGGAGTATTTTGGAGTCCTTAGAATAGCTCTGGGATCAAAACTTCAACGGACTATTATGGGTAGTAATACATTGCATGTCTAGGATCAGTGAAAACTATTGATGATAAGTAAAATTATGAAATTTGAACAAAAACATGCAGAATTTATAAAAAAAAAAATACAAAAAACACGTATTTTCGGCTCCCCGCAAAAGGGGGGAAGTACCGTGCATTTTTTAACATAACTATTCCCTTTGACTACAAAAAAAATCCGGGGTAAAATGTTTTAAAACAAAGAAGATATTGCATTTCTACCAAAAGCAGATCGTCGCGGGTGTTTACAGGTTAACAGAAAATTTCGTTTTTCTGCGATCCCAGTACGCAGTTGCGAAGAAATGACAATTCAAATTACAGTCACTGTAGAAAGTTTCTGCCAGGAACCGATCAAGAAATTTCTTGACCGATACCTTCTGAACAAAAATTGGGCTCTTCTTTCAAACGGTCCATCCGAAATTCATCAAACAGTAACAGTAAACATTCCTCAAGGTGTTCTTTGTTTCCTTCAGTTGATCTGTTTTTTTGTTCCTTTTTCATAAATTATTTCTGAAATCATCCCACACTTTTTTTTCTTTCTGAATTTACTCCGCAGATTCGTCAACAAGTTTCATTTGAGGTTCTTCAAGAATTTTTCTGTAATTTCTATGAAAGTTTCTCCTGAAGTATATATGTACTGGAATTCCTTCAGGGGATCCTAAAAAAATCTCCTGTGATCCCTTCTGGGCCCAGGGGCTTACTAGATTATTTTTGTTTTCAAAAGTAACTTATTTAGTTAGTGACTGTTTTCCATTTGTGAGATCATAGCAGGCTGTGCGCGCGAGCGGCTGCGTTTTCAAAACTGTACCGCGTCTTCTTTGCCCCGCGTTTTACCTCGAAAAGTGTTTGCAAATTGATAATCGATGTTGATCATATTCTCTCACCTGACGATTTATCGAATCACGTGGTATTAAGTAAGAAAATTCACTATTGTTGTGAGAGTTTGTGTTGTTCCCATTGGCGTACTGGAATTCGTCTTCTGTTTTGTGTGATTTCCATGTAATTTTTGGCTATATTGGTGCTCGATGTCTGGGAGACACAAATGGAAGTGAACAATTTCATCTCGAGGGAAAGCAATGAAAATCGTATAATTTGGTGAGTTTGCTCCTGTATATCGCTTTGGTGCCTAAACGTTGACCAAGCGAATCCTTTGGACTTAAACCTTCCCCAACAACATCCCAATTCCCGTGACACAGGTATTAGGTATCCAACTAATCTTCCATTCCCATCCCTCATCTGTCGCAAGGACGTAGCTATGCCAAGGTATTCGTTCGCATACCGTCTACCCCCGTTGGTTTGAACGACAGCTCATGCAAACCAACGGGGTCATTTTTTAATTTGAACTTCTAGTAACTCTGTGGGCATTGAAAAACACACAGATAACCCTTTTTTCTGTTTTGTTTTGATTCTGCGTTCCGTTTCACCCTGTTCCATGAGCAGAATGACGTTTGAACCGTTTTAAATTTGAACGATGTGCAAATTAGAGGGGGTCAAACAAAAAAGTGTTCAGATTAGATGCGGTCAAACCAACGGGGGTAGACGGTATCGGCTTACGAGGGCTTGCTGGGCCAGACTCTTAAGACTGGAAAAACCCCTTACGGGGTTGGGAGTATTGCCAGAAGTCATCTACGGAGGCAGTTTAGACAACAGACCAGCCTTTATTCTGAAATACTGGCAAGAGACGAACCAGCCAAGGGCTGAAAGTCTCTCAAATAAAGATAAATCATTCAATCAATGAAATACTGACCTTCACAGCCAGACTTTATCTGCGCGTTTCGATTCACAACTTGGCTTCGAGAACATCCTGGATCAGTTGCTATCCATCTCTCTGCTAGTCAACACGCGTTCGGTTCTTGTGTGCTTTGTTTCGTTTTCTGCAATCATGCCAGTGACGAGAAAAAAATGTATTGTGTTGGACACATCAGTCCTTCCGAAGCGACCCAGTATTGCCGATATTAAACAGTTTTTGGATGGTGCACTGAAGCTGGATATGACGATGGTGAAGAGCATCCAGACCAACATCGTCAGGAACGTGGTTTATTTGGTCATGCACGGCGAAGAAGCAGCTACTACAATTGCTTCGAGCCACCATTTGAAACACTTCATGTGTTTTGAAGGGAAGCCGGTCACAATTCCATTGCCGATATACATCGACAGCAGCGCCGTCGATGTTCGCCTTCATGATCTCCCGGAGGAGATTGACAATCAAACCATCACTCATCATATGCAACAGTATGGCGAAGTGATCTCGATACGCAATGACGTTTGGAAAAGTTATTTTCCGGGCCTTAGCAACGGCGTACGCATACTACGCATGAAGCCAACCAAACCCATCCCCTCGTACATCACCATATCCGACGAAATCACCTACGTGTCTCACTTCTCACAAGTGAAGACGTGTAGAACCTGTGGTGCCAAAGAACATCCAAAGCTACGGTGTTCCGAAGCCGCGACATCAACAGGAGCTGCCCAACCAACACAACCGAGGAAATTGAACAACAACCAAAACTCATCCACACTAACCGAGAAACAATGGCCCGCTCTTCCGAAGCCGGAGGCTTCTAAACAAAAAAACAAATCGAAGAGGCAAACCAACGATAACCAAACAAAACGACAACTTTCAATCGACTCGGATTCCACAAGCGCTAACGAACCCAAACGTGCTGCACCGTCTATCTCCGTCTCCAGCGAAAGCGATAGCAACGAAGCCGCTTTTGATGTCCCCATCGTTCCCCTTCGAGCAGGTTATCGACGTTGCTCATTTTCTCATATTGATGATCCTGATCTTCGTCAGCAATACATCGCAGAGGAAACTCAAAGAATAGAGGAATTGTACAAGCAGGGCTATAACATTTAACTGAAATGTAATTAGTTCTAAGTGTTTTCGGCTCCGTTATACCTAGCGTAAATGAGCCTGCAAAATAAAGATATAGTAAAAAAAAAAAACATCCTGGATGTCCTCGTGCTTCTGTCGCATGTTGTCAAGGCCGTTGATCCATATCGTTTCTCCTGCTCGAAGGTAATTTTGGAGTGCACTCACGTACCGACGAAATCACCGTTTCCTGACAAAATTAAGACCAGTAGCCCTGGGACGGGTATATGCAGCGCTTGGAGAGATACGTACCTTTTCCAAGGCAAAACTATGCCTTGTAATGTTTATCAGTCAATGGGAACAAATGAATTGGAAAGTACCTTGCTTTTGTACACGATGGTGATTGATCAGAATACCAGCAGTTTACAACGGATGATGACTTCGAATAGTTGGGAAATGATTTAGTGCCGTATACTACAGTTCGAGAACCTCTGGCGCAATTAAACAGGTCATCGATTGCCGTATAGGTAAACTTATGATTAGGGTGGCCCGCAGATGCACGCCAGCCGTGGCGTTGGTGAGGTTGCCAAGCGTGGGTGCCAAACCGAAGAAGAGAAGGAATCGCGCTACCAGTGCCAGTGGAATATGAAAAAGAATTGGAAAACTACTAACCTGCCGTTGGGTAGTTCATTGCCTTTCATTAACAAACAATCGACAGGAACTGAAGTCAATCATGGGATGTCAATGCGTCTCATTTGACGGACGTGTCAAGACCGTCAAGAAATGGCAACGAAGACTGTGTGTGTACTGAACGTCCAGGAACCACCTGGCGGCGGTAGGAATGATGCCACTCGGAAGGGATGTTTGCCAAAATCGTCCAGCAAAATTAGGTACTGGGCCGTCTGCGAGAACCACTACTGCATGCAACCCATGAAGTTTGTGACCCGATTGCAAAGTCTGCCAAGGAATCGTGTAAATGTAGATCGTGATGGACCGTGTACCGACGGTCGGGAAACACTGACAAATGGTACCGCTACCGTTACGAGCACAGCCGGAAAATGAAGGAGAAATGTGATCTGAAGAGTACCTGGGGTGAACCAATAGGGAATTGGACAAACAATAAAACTACTCACGGCAATTTCTAGGCTTTGCATTTAATTTCCAGCTGTTATTTCAATGCCCTATGATGGTGGCAAATATCCCCATCAATCCGCATTGCAATGAGTGCAATGGCGGCCACACATCACAACAACTATCAATGTTTTTTTTTTGTTTTTATATATGTGTATTTAAACTAAAAGCTAATTCTACACTTAATGGCAATTGTTTCGCTGCCTCACAATGACATTCGGCGCTTTCAGATTCGTCGATAGCGTCCCATTGTAAGATTTCACGGTTCGTGACCGTATCCCCTGCGATCGATCCTGGTCACTACATCAATGTTTCGTCCGGGATCGGACCCAATGTTGTATGGTAAAGTGAGGAGAGATTCAGGTGACAATGAAGAACACAATGTGGAATATGAAATCCAAAGTTTTTCGTCGTCACCGGGATTTCTTTTCTCTCTCACAGACAACGTTGGGTCCGAACCCGGACGAAACAATTAGTTATGAGAATTTAAAAACCTAATTCAGATCCAGCTTCATTCATTTTTTTTTTTTCAAACAATCATGGGCATACTCAGAGAAAAAAGTTTGACAAAGTTTTCCAAGGCTCTTGATAACGTTCTCGGCATAGACTTCAGGATGTTCTGAGGATTTTGCAAACCTCAATATATGTTGTTGCACACTTCTCGTTGCAATGCGAAAGTCTACGGGTAGACCGGGGCAGGTATCACAAAAGTAGAATGGATACCAACCACTGTAGAGTCTACAGATCATGAAGTTCTAAATTTCTATAAATTGGAGTACCTTGAATATCTGTGTCTTCCCTAAAAAAACACTTAGTTGCTTTCTGAAGCTCATATGGATACAAAAGGACAAAAAATCTACACCAAGCGTGCCATTAAACCTTTTCCAACCGCATAGAGAGTATACTGGTCTAATCAGATTTCAAAAAAGGCTTTGATACCCGGGCAAAACTCGCGGTTAAACTGCAGTAGCAAGGGACCCTCAGAACTGGGTCTCAAGGCCGGCTTACTACTGGGCAATCGGAGGGGCTCCGCGACCAACGTGCAGACACTGTCACCATACTTAGGCTATGGGAATTGAAAGTCGTGAACTAAGAATGAACTATTGGCTTCATTGAAATGCTAAGAATGGTGTGGGTTAAATTTATTGAAAACTAATGTGATTGATGATGTAGAGTGTGTAGTATTATTAGAGCTTTGGGGACGTACCGGTACTGCTGCTGTTGGTGGTGCACTACCTGAAGTCTTGATCGGTGGGCGAGCGCTCGCCGATGCTGCTGCGGGCTGGACGGCCTGTCCGCCGGCGGATTGACGGCTTTGGGGTGGTGGTATAGTGGTCGGAGATGGCTTAGTGGATCGGTGATTGACTTGACGGTGCGATCTGCCTGTCTCGCTGGCGTCTTCCCTCTTTGTCGTAGATCGACAGAGCCCAGGACAAGGTCGGATTGACTCTGCCGAGAGGGGTCCTCTTTGGCGGATAGGGCACCCTCAGGGGCCCGATGAATCGCTCCTTAACAGTTATGGCCTCGCAGGACCAGAGCGCGTTTACTCTTTTATGTTTAGGCGTAATGGTCACCTAGGGATTACTAGGCCGACTCGTGTGCTTCGCCAACGGAGTGTGAGGGCAACGGGTATAAAGTTTAGCAAAAGGCCGTACTACACTGAACTAGTTTTTAAGTTTAACTATCCAGCCCAAGTAACAAATTGACAACCTTTCAACTTTCATGCTTATTTATAAGGGTTTTATTGTAGCAAGGTACATGCTACTTTACCTGAAGAGCGCATTTAAAAATGCAAAGAAATTATTTTACTACTGGCTATCTCAATAACCTTTTGTAGCTAGAAAATAAAATCAAGCATTGATTAGTTTTAATAACTAATTTATCGCAGCATCCTATGCCTTCATAAAGCCGTTCGATAAACCTGTCGAATTGACACTTATAAAAACCATAATAAAATGTTCTACAAGATTGGTTTGTTACCAAAAAAGCCACTATCAAACCGGAGCGGCTATCGCACCCAGCGGTCACTGTCATTCATTTTTTCATCACTGCGAGGAGTAGCAGAAGGAATCACAATTTGCTAGCAAGTTTTATCTGGATAGGTAGCAATCTTGTTACCTGGCTCCTTCATGTCACAGAATAGGACCTGAATAGCGGAACGCAAACACCATGTCAAACAAGGTTCGGAGACGACCTTATCCACTAACCTGAACTCTGAGTTGTAATAGAAAGTCATTTTGCAGACTCTGAACTGAAGCGGCTCGTGGCCGTTTTCCACTGTGATGTTGTTACTGAGTGTGAAATAGTTACATACATACCTACTTATAATATAATGATCGTAGCTTATTATGTATCCGCGGTATGGAAGCGCTTTTGCACAATGTAAAATGCGAACAATTTACCCGAAAGATGATTTAAATGTAAACAAAGCGGTGCACCTGTCAAATTGTTATCCGGCTGCTGTTCGATCTACACAAATGTTGAAAAATTGCTGAACGGTCTAATATCGGCATTTTGGCATGTATACGGTGTTCCTAAATGCGATTTCAAATTTGTTTGCATTAATGATTGCTTTTATAAAAGCAAAGCAGTAATGCTGATAAAAATGAGATTTTCGCATTCGCCATATTAACTGCAGAGCTTCTCGTTGATTTATCTGTAATTTAGAACGCTTTTCTATGACACAATTCGTATTATTCGGCCTAATCTTGAACAAAAATTATGTCGTGCTGTGAAAGAAACCATAACAGGTATGTTTTAGGCAAATTTTGTCAAAACTGCTATTTCATCGAAAAACTTAATATAATTTTTCTAATAAAATATTTTAAAATAATACCGATTTCGAAGGGGGAACTTGTTTTACGGATGTTTTACGGCACTTTTCACAGTAAATTCCATTGGTCCATGAAAATTAAGGCACTATATAGCAAAAGAACTTATCGTGATATTTTGTTATTTTGAAGCTGAAAGATTATTGATTTTTTAAATGAATTTATCGAAGCAAAGAAATATTTATAAATGCCACAATGTTATTATGAATGCCCTCGCTAGTGAAAGTAGCAGCTGCCATGACAGAGTGACCTGGAGAAGGTTATTATAAATGTCATACTGCTTTATTGCAATTGACATGTAGCACTCTTCACAACCTTCGCAAGGGTAGGCCAACTGGCCGGATTCCATTCTTCATGAGGTCTTGGTAGAAGCTATGAAGATGTTATTGCTTTGATAAGCGTTTTATGGATATTGATTTATAGCAACCTTGTAGTACATCATAAAACTAAAAATGTTACTTGGGAGGTAACCGATAAGCCGTTCAGTAGACCGTAATTAGCATTTAAACTGCTTGTTGCCCTACATAAGCAGGGCTGCCCTGACCTATGGCAAAGTCAATGGAACAGGGGTTGTCAACACACTTTTCACAGGGTCGTTTGCAATGCGGTTCTCCCGGACAATCTTCCCGTTAATACTCGGTGACAAGGCGGAAAATACACAACAAAATGGCGGAAACAAGATTTTCTAAATACAAATAATTATGATACACAGTAGAGGTTAAGTAGGCCACACAAAAAAAGTTTTATTAAAAAAAAGATCTTTAATTTAAATTTTGGACGATTTTATTTAAATTGGTTTCAGTGTGAGCTCACCGTTGCGGCCGTTCGCTGGACTCGTTGGCATGCATGATGACGTGGGGACTCACCGGGCGATCTGGAGCACTTGTTTCTGCTTCTACTTCTTCTTCTTCTTCTTTAGTTCAGCTTCTCATTTCTTCTTCGGGCTGGGTTTCTTCTATTCACTATTCCCACACTTGACAAGGGAATCACATGTCGGTAAGGCCTTTGTAACGTGGGCCATTGTTCCGAGTCCGGGGAGTGGTACAATCCGCGCGCGAAACTTCGAGTGATCAATCAAGCGAGCTGGCACCACTACTAGTAAGCTGGACGGCCACAGTCTTGACTATTACCATTGTTCTTCCTCACTTCATAGTCCGTCCGCTTGATCACTCTACAATTCTAACTGCAGTACAAAGTTCAACACCACTGGCTCGCTTGATATTTAAATTAGCACTTTTATGACCGTTTGGGACTAGCTCGGTTGGGGTTTAACGTTTTTCAAATTTGGTGCACATTCACTTCCCCACCGTTCGTGGTGTTTCCCAATACGATCCGTACTATGTAGGTGTTAAATTTTAATGGTAATTTTAGCTGTGGATTTACACACCTTTTAGCTTTATTTATAGTTTGTAAGTTTTAGAGTAGGTTTTAAGGTTTTAATAATTTGAACACTACACACTTACACGGAACTTGGACGATTAGTATGGTAACGGATTAAATCGTCAACCGACATTCGTCACTCCTCCGGACTATCCAAAGTATACTAGCTAGCCCACCCTATTTGGCGGATCCTATATATAGCCATCATGAGTTGGCTCAAAAATTTCACGGTCATGGTCAGGCGGGCCGAAGAAGGAGATCGTTCAGATGACGACGAACGACGATACGATGATACCCGAACAACGATGGATACGAACAAAACTTATACACTAACAGGGATTGGTTGATGACCTATACTACGTTACACGCTAACTCCGACAAAACTGGCTGCATGCATAGCCTTTACAATTTAAAACTCCCTACACTTGTCTCCGCAATTCAAGTATGAATAAATTTGAATAAATTTGGATATATGAAAATAAATACGAAAAGAAACTCTATAATAAATATGAAAAATAATAAAAAAAAAGAAAATAAAGCATCTATAATAAATATAAAAAAGTGTAAATAAAGTATAAAAAAAATGAATTAATAAATAAGGAGTTAAATAAACAAATAAATAAATAAATAAATAAATAAATAAATAAATAAATAAATAAATAAATAAATAAATAAATAAATAAGTAAATAAATAAATAAATAAATAAATAAATAAATAAATAATCTGAACTACAGTCGGAGTAAGCAAGACAAACAAAATAAATAATTTACACGAGGACATCAACCAAATAGCTTTTAAATACAAAATAAACGTCACTCAAACACTAATAAAAGCGGAGACAGACATTGATTTTGCATTTAGACATTTACTTTCAATAAAACAATAAAACAAAAATGACAATATTTTGGACTTAACCTCTAACTGGCCTTCCCACCGAATATCCTTATTGTGATCTAAAGTGAACGGTCACAATCTTCCCGGAGTCGGGGTAAAAAAAAACATAGTGTTTTTTTTTCCATCTTGAGCTGCCGACTTCGATGCGACTACTGCTCCACCAGTTCCGGTTACAATTCGGTAAATGATTTTTCGTGGAGACCAGAGGAGCTCTTTCCAACGAATTGATCGAATCTAATGGAGTGAGCCTGTCCACCTTTAGTCTCGGGCGGCCTCCAGGGAACGGTCAAAGTCTGTGGAATTGTGGATCATCAGGTTTCTTATTGATCGGATTGCGGGCATTTTGTATGTCGAGATTGTTTATGGTGCGTCAGAATAAACTACATGTATAGGCCATCATTTCAGTTGTTGAGTTCAATCACAGGTTAGAAATTCTCGCCTCAACCTTATTGTGGTTGATTTTAAATTACTATTCTAGAGACCAAACTTTCTTCTACGTCTCTTTCAACATCAAACGTCACAAGATTCACCTTGGACAAAAACACTTATTATGCTACCACACTCAGACTTGTTCTCACACACAAATTCATTCATAAACCCCCAAATCATTCACACACTTCGGAACACACATTCATCCACTCAGTTTTACAAATTAATTCGCCTTATCGAAGCTAGATTTATGAGCTAATTATGCTAGGGCGCCCTAAAACTAATGTTCGTCAAACTACCACTCTCCTAGGATAGAGTGGCTATGACTTTTAGTTTAAACTTTCGAATAACGCTCACTCAATTCGCATTTTCACTGAACTCGCTTGCTTTTGCAAGTGAAAAATTTGAAAATTACGACGAACGGTGCTATTCTGTTTTCCGTGTATCCATTCGGAACTCCGACATGGATGGGGCTGTGTGCGTGCATACTGCGCACATCTAATAGGTAATTGTTTACACTTATAACTGTCAATGAACTCAACGACTACGACGATGGCACAAAACAAAATAGGAGGACTGACGACGAGATTGTGTTGCTGCTGAATTTGTTACTATGTATTTTTGGCTAAGTATTTTAACTATGTTTTATTTTTAGGCGAATGAGACGAAACCTATGCACAGACACTACAAAAGTGGATGATTAATGAGTACTATTGGGACAATATACAAAACATACTAGAGTATTCATTCATAGTGGTTTGTTTACATCTGAAGCAAAGGAAATCGATATTCTAATGATGCACGAACGAGTTACCCTGGTTTTAGATGTTGTGCTGGCCAAATTCCGAGACTTTTTCCGCTCAAATCTTCTAGCTCATATGACGACGAGCCAATTTTCTTTTTAACGCGGCAAGGAAGAAATTGAGGACCATATTTTGCGTTGTACCTCTCTGTGGCATTGGAAAGCTTCATGTTTCTCCTATAGACGAGCTGACCATCAACAAATGATTTAGAGTACTCGCGGTGCCGGAGACTGTAGTGGCGGCGAGACATTTCATGCGCTTTTTCTAGATTCTTGGAGACTAGATTAAAGATTCTGGTGAACATTTGCTTTCGCCGTTCGTTATGCTGCTCGAGTGAAGGAGGTTCCTCATGACGGGCTAGTTTATGATCTGTTCCGGACTCGGAAAGCTCATGTCCGTGCGTAATAAAGTACGGAGTAAATCCGGTTGAGGCATGCACGCTAGTGTTAAGAAGCATTTCGATCTCAGCAGTTCGAGTGTCCCAGAGCCTTTGGTCCTCCCTAACGTAGGTTCTAATGGCAGTGTTGATCGTACGGTTGACTCTTTCTACAGGGTTTGCCTGCGAATGGTACCTCGAGTTCAACCAATGTGTGATTTGGAACTGATTGAGGAGCTCTTTGAAATCTTTGGAGGTAAAGCAGCTGCCATTATCAGTGATAATCACTTCAGGCGCTGAGTTTCGGAGGAACCATTGCTCCTTTAGGATGGAACAGAGGCTCGAACTACTGATGCTTCGAACTGGCTGTATCAGAACCCACTTGGAGAAGTAGTCTGATACAACGAGTATGTGCTGATTGCCCCGACGACTACGTGGAAGTGGGCCAATGTAATCCGCTGAAATGATCTGCCAGGGACGACTTGCAATTCTCATATTGCCCATTTCAGGTGCTGTGGGTTTCGTGGCTGGTTTGACCTCTTTGCAGGTACTACACAGCTGAACGTAGCGTCGAATTTCTCCTGCCATTTTAGGCCAATAGTAACGCTGGCGTATTCGTGCCAACGTTCTGTCATAACCAGGGTGAAAATTAGAATCGTGGCAGTCTTTGAGAATGCCTGGAATCTCTGAAATTTGCGGAACAACTTTCCACTCGAAGCGAGAATCCGCGGGGGTATCGCGTGCTGAAACGAACTTTTGAAGACGGCCATGCTCCACTCTGAAGTCCACGTAGTCGTCGGGCTGGCTCAACACCTTGTTGACCATAGTGGAATACCAGGAGTCGGACGAGTCGATGACGGCTATCAGGCTTCTAGACAAAGCGTCGGCGACAACATTGTCCTTGCCTTTTCGATGGATGACAGTCATGTCGAACTGTTGCAGGTCTAAAGACCATCGGCTGCATCTCGATCCTACTTTCCACTTGGTCTTCAAGATGTGGGTCAGCGCAGACGAATCAGTGACCAGGGTGAAGTGGTAACCTTCGATATAGCCTCGGAAGGCATCAATGGCTAGAAGTGCTGCCAATGCCTCTTTTTCTGCGGCGTGGTAGTTTTTCTGAGGCGTTGTAAGTTTGTGCGAGTAATAGGCTATAACTCGCTCGCCCTCGTCGTGTTGTTGCGTTAGTATTCCCGCAACGGCGACGTCACTAGCGTCCGTCTGAATTACAAATTCCTTTGTAAAATCAGGACTTCCTAGTATTGGGGAGGAGATTAGAAGTTCTTTGATTTTGCAGAAGGCTTCTTCTGCAGAATCATTCCAATGGATCACCTTAGATTTGGTTTGCAGGAGATCACTTAATGGAGCTGTCACTCCGCTGAAGTCGGCTATGAATCTTCGGTAATAGTTCACCATTCCTAGGAATCTTCGGAGCTTTGTTATTGTTGTTGGCCGCTCGTATTCAACGATCGGGCGTGTTTTCTCCGGATTAGTCCGCAGACCGTTAGTGCTCAACAGATATCCTAGGAATGGGACCTCAGAGACACCAAAGCGAGACTTCTGCAAGTTGATGCTCAGGTTGGCTTGTCTTAGACGACGCGCAATTTCAGTGAGGAGCTGTACGTGGTGCTCGAACGTTTCTGTGACCACGACGATGTCGTCGAGGTACACAAAAACGTACGGTTCCAGTACACCATGGCCTAAAACAGAATCCATCAATCGGGCCAAAGTGGCCGGACTGTTTATAAGACCAAAAGGCATTCTGGTGTACTGGAACAACCCTTTGCCCTGCACACTGAACGCGGTATACTTCCTTGATTGGGGATGAAGAGGGACCTGTAGGAATGCCTCCGACAGGTCGATGGTAGAAAGGAACTTGGCTTTAGGAAGTTGTCCTAAAATGCGTCCAGGGTGCGGCAAAGGGTATGCATCACGCACAGTTCGCTCATTGATTTTGCGCGCGTCTAAGCATAACCTTACCTTATTGGGTTTCATAACTGGAACACAATTTAAGGACCAATCCGAGTTGCTCCTCTCAATAATCCCAATATCCAACAGCCTTTGCAATTCGCCGGCAACGAGCTCTTGAGTTTTAGGCGACATGCAATACGGAAACTGTCGGACAGGTGGGTGATTCCTCCACTCCTCTTTGAGCTCAATTTTATGTTCAGCTAGAGGAGTCAGTGTGAGACTGCCCTCTCGAGCTGGAAGGAATTTAGTTTTCACCTCCTCAATCACCAATATTTGATCTTCGGATAAAATAGACTCGGTGGATTCCTCTAGGGCTTAAACGATCGTCTCTCTTCCATTTGAAAGCATGGTTGGTTGGATATCAAATTTCCTCCAAAAATCCATTCCACATAGGCAATCGATGGAGAGGTTCGCTACCACTAGTGTAGGAACAACGCGTATTTTTCCTTGAACGGAGAAAGGAAGGTGAGCTTGTCCAAGAATCTGTAGCTGGTCACCGCTAGCAGATTGTAGTGAAATACTTCGGGGAGGTTGGTGTAAACGCTTGAAATTAAGTTTTGCGTAGATTTTCTCACTGATTATGGTGTGATTACTGCCACTATCGAGAAGCGCGTGAATGTAGAAATCATAAATTTTAACCGATACATATGGACGGCTATCGTTATTGTAAGGGTACGTAATCTGACAAACTTCAGTTGAATTTGCGTATAGATTTGGAGGAACGCACTCCCAAAACGGTAATGGAGTTCGCTCTTGACATGCTCTTATGGTGATAAGCACCAACGCGTCTTAGCCGCGATTTAATCTGGGATTTACCAAATCCGAGATTAAATTTGATACCCCGTTCGGTAAGCACCAAAGAGCTTCAAGAGAGGATTTAACAAAGAAAGCACGCAGCCATTTTCTCTCTCGTGATTGTCCAGCTCGCGGAACTGTCAATTCAGTTAGCTTCAGCATTCAATCAGCTGGTGTTTATTTACTCTTTTTTTTCGTGCAAAAAAAATGTTTGTTTCTCCTGCGTGATGGCCCAGGATCGGTGGGCAGGAATTTCGCGATGAGCGTTGGATGCACAACGCAATCGTAATTTACCCAACGAGGATAAGTGGATACTATCAGACGCCCCACCGCTGTCAGTTTTCCAGTTCAAAAAGAAAGCACCACATAACCCGCCCGGCGGCTGTGTGCGCAACACATTTCACCCGGGATTCCTCGAAAGCTCTTTCCCAGATTTTTTTTCCATTGCTTCGGTGGATCATGCCAGAAATCTCTACACAAAACTCATTCCTATAATTCCTCCTTATTCACCGAGAGATTACAAAACTTGCCGTAAAATATTTTTGTGAAATTTCAACAAAAGTGCCTCAAGTACATATTGCTTCAGGATTTTCTTTGGAAGTACGTAGCTCGAAACGTTCATCCATGATTATTTTCTTCAATTAGTTCAAGGATTCCTCAAATCAAAATTTCTGTAAGGTTTCTCTAGCAGAAACACCTGTGGGTCAAAATTTCCGTTGAAATTACTTCAAAAAATCCTCACGGAAGTACTAACACACATTCCTACGAGAACGCCTCCGGAAATTCGTCCACGAAATTCTCCTGGCATTCATAAAGGAATTTCTCAAGAAATTGCTCCAATAATCCTTCCGGGAATCAATTCAAAAATGCTTAACGGAATTCCTACGAGAGAACCTCCAGAAAATCCTCAGGGAATTTTTGGAGGAATTTCGTCGGGAAACTAGACATTATTCCGAGAATTTCTGCAGGAGGTTCCCCGGTTATTCCTAAAACTCCGCGAGTTCCTTCTAAAACTTCGCCTGGAATTCCTTCAAAAATTCCATCGGCTATCCTTCCAGAAATTTATCCACGAATTCATTTGGAAATTATTCGAGAAATTTCACTGGCAATTTGTCCAGAAATTTCTTGGAGAACTACTCCATAAATTCCCCTGGAAATATCTCAACACATTACTTTGGGAAATCTTCGGTAAATCCTCTGGGAATTTCTTCGGGGATTTCTCCTGGATTTCCTTTGGAAATTCCTCCAGGAATTCCTTTAGGATTACCTCCAAGAATTTCTTCGGAAATTCCTCCAGGAATTTCTTCGAAAATTCCTCTCGGAATTTCTTAAGAAATTCCGCAAAGAATTTATCCGGGATTACCTCCAGCTATATCTTCGGGAATATTCCTCCAGGAATTCTTTCAGGGATTCTTCCAGGAACTCTTCCGGTAATTTCTCCAGGAATTGCTTCGGGGATTCCTCCAAGAATTTCTTCGGAAATTCCTCCAGGAATTTATTTGGGAATTCCTCCATGAATTCCTTCGGGAATCCTCCAGGAATTTCTTCGGACATTCCTCCAGGAGTTTCTCTGGAGATTCCTCCTGGATTTTCTTCGGGAATTCCTCCAGCAAATCCTTTGGAATTTTTTTCAGGAAATTTTCCGGGAATTCCTCCAGGAATTTCCTTAGAAATTCCTCCAAGAATTGCTTCGGGAATTACTCCGGGAATTCCTTCGGGGATTCCCCCAGAAATTTCTTCGGGAACTCCCCCAGGAATTTCTTTGGGAATTCTTCCAGGAATTTCTGCGGGAATTCCTCCAGGAATATCTTCGGGATTTTTTCCAGAAATTTCTTCGGGAATCCTCCAGGAATTCCTTCAGGAATTCCTCCAGGAATTCCTTCAGGAATTCCTTCAGGAATTCCTCCAGGGATTCCTTCAGGAATTACTCCGGCGATTCCTCCAGGGATTCCTCCATGAATTCCTTCAGGGATTCTTCCAGGAATTCCTCCAGGGATTCCTCCAGGAATTCCTCCAGGGATTCCTCCAGGAATTCCTCCAGGGATTCCTCCAGGAATTCCTCCAGGGATTCCTCCAGGAATTCCTCCAGGGATTCCTCCAGGAATTCCTCCAGGGATTCCTCCAGGAATTCCTCCAGGGATTCCTCCAGGAATTCCTCCAGGGATTCTTCCAGGGATTCCTCCAGGGATTCCTCCAGGGACTCCTCCAGGAATTCCTCCAGGGATTCCTCCAGGAATTCTTTCAGGGATTCCTTCAGGGATTCCTCCACGAATTCCTTCAGGGATTCCTCCACGAATTCCTTCAGGGATTCCTCCAGGAATTCCTTCGGGTGTTCCTCCAGGAATTCTTTCAGAGATTCCTCCAGGAATTCCTCCAGGGGCTCCTCCAGGAATTCCTCCAGGGGTTCGTCCAGGAATTCCTCCAGGGGTTCCTCCAGGAAATCCTTCAGGGATCTTTGAATGAATCTCTGAAGGAATTCCTGGAGGAAACCCTGGAAGAATCTCCTGGAGGAATCTCTGGAGGAATTCGTGGAGGAATCCCTGGAGGAATTCCTGGAGGAATCTCTGAAAGAATTCCTAGAGGAACACCCGAAGGAATCCCTGAAGGAATTCGTGGAGGAATCCCTGAAGGAATCCCTGAAAGAATTCCTGGAGAAATCCTTGAAGGAATTTCTGGAAGATTTCTTTGGAGGAATATCTGAAGGAATCTCTAAAGGAATTCCTGAAGAATTCCTTCAGGGATTCCCCCAGGCATTCCTTTAGGGTTTCCTCCAGGAATTCCTTTAGGAATTTCTTCAGAGATTTCTTCTGGGATTCCTCCAGGAGTTCCTTTGTTGATTTCTGTAGGAATTCTGTTTCGCAGTCTTCCAGAAATTCCTTTGCAGATTCTTTTTTTTTTATCTGTATTAACGAGATTTTTAGCCCTAGGCTAGTTCATCTCGGGACCCACATTTTACTTCCCTTCCGAAGGAAGAACCCACATTTTCTGAGTATGTCGGGAGTGGGATTCGATCCCAGGTCCTCGGCGTGATAGTATTGCAGATTCTTGCAGGAATTCCTTTCTTTTGGAATTTCTCCAGAAATTCCTTCGAGGATTTCTTAAAAAAGTTGAGGATTGCTCCATTAATTCTTTGATGATTCCTCCAGTTATGGTTGAGGAAATTTCTTGAGTATTCACTGAGTGGATTTCCTGAGAATTCTCTGAGGAAATTTACCAAGAAATACCAGATGAAATTCCGTAAGTAATCATTGCGAAAATTTCTTGAGTGGATTACTGAAGCAATTCTTTGAGGGTGCTCTGAGATAATTTCTTGGAGAATCCCTGATGAATTTTTTTTTGAGGAAATCTATTAAGGATCCGTGTCCAAATTTCAGTAATCTCAAAGAAGATTTCTTAAAGATTCTCTGGGAAATTGTTTTGGAGGTCCACTGCGGGAACTCCTTCAGGATTCTCTGAGGAAATTCCTTGTGAAATCCCTGATGCTTTGAGGATTCTCAAGGGAAGCTTCTTGAGTGATATCTGAAGATTCTCTGGGGACTTCTTGGAGGAATAACTGGATTCTCGGGAATTCCTGGGAATATCTGGATGAATTTCCGATAGGATTTTTGGCGGAATTTCCTGCGGACTGCCTGGACGAATTCCCGAAAGAATTTCTGGAGAAACTCCCGGATGAATTTCTGGAGGTATTCCCAGAGAAAGTGCATGATGAATTTCTTGAAAAATTTCTGGAGAAATACCCGAAAAAATTCATGAGGAATTCCCGGATGAATTTCTGTAAAGTCCCAAGAGCAATTTCTGGAGGAATTTTGGAAGAATTTCTGTAGAAACTCTCGGAGGAAATTCTGGAGGAATTTCCGGAGCAATTCCTGAAGGTATTTCCGGCTAAATTTCTGGAGGAGTTTCTAAAGGAGTTCCTGCGAGAATTTTTATACAACTTCCCGAAAAATTTCCTGAAGAATTTCTGGAAGAATTCCCGAATGCGAATTTCTGGAGCAAACCCAGAAAATTTTCTGGTGGAACTCCCAAAAGAATTTTTGAATGCATTCCCGGAGGAGTTTCTGGAGGAATTTTCGGAGAAATTTTGGAAGAAGTTTATGGAGGAATTTGCGGAAGAAGGAGGAAATTCTGAAGGAACTCCTCAAGGAATTCCCAGAAGTACTTCGGGAGAAATTCATGAAGAAATTCCTGGAAGAATTTATCGATTAATTTTTTGGAGAAATTTCTGGAGGAATTGCAGGAGGAAGTTCTAGAGGAATTTTCAGGAGAATTTCCAGAGGAATTGTTCTGACAGGGATTCCTCCAAAAAATCCTGGAGAAATACCTAATGGAATTTCCCGAAGAATCTCTGGTGGGATTCCCGGAGGAATGCCTGATGGATCTCCGGGAGGAACTTCTAGAGGATTTCTTCGGGGAATCCCAAACAGATTCGTGGAGGAATTCCTTGAGGAATTTCAGGAATAACTCCTGGAGGAATATCTGGAAGATTTTTTGGAGGAATTTCTGGAGGAATTCCTGATGAAATTTCTGGGGGAATTCCTAGAGGAATCCATGGGAGAATCCCCGGGGAAACCTCTGGTGAATCTCCTGGAGAAATTTCCCCAGGATATTTTGGAGAAACTCCTGGAACAATTTTTGGAGGAAGTTCTGAAGCAAGTTATTCCAGAAAGAATGTCTGGATTTTTTTTGGTGGGATTGCTGGAAGAATTCCTGGTGGAATTTTTCAAATGACTTCTATAGGAATTTCTGCAGGATTTTCCGGAGAAGGTCCTGGAGAAATCCTTGGAAGATTTTCTGCTGGAACTCCTGGAGAAATTTCTGGAAAAATTCCCTGAAGAACCCATGGGAGAGTTCCTGGAAAATCTCTGGAGGTACTCCTGGAGAAATTTCTGGTGGAATTTCTGGAGGATTTGCTGGAGGAGTTTCAGTAGGAATTCCTGGAGGAATTTCTTTAGGAATTCCTGGGGGAATTTCTTTAGGAATTCCTGGGGGAATTTCTGTAGGCATTCCTGGAGAAATTTCTTTAGGAATTCCTGGAGTAATTTCTCTAGGAATTCCTGGAGGATTTTTTAGGAATTCCTGGAGGACTTTCTTTAGAAATTCCTGGAGGAATTTCTTTAGGAATTTCTTGAAGGAATTTCTTTAGGAATTCCTGGAGGAATTTCTTGAGGAATTCCTGGAAGGATTTCTTGGGGAATTGCTGCAGGAATTTCTTCAGGAATTCCTGGAGGAATTTCTTAAGGGTTTCCTGGAGGAATTTCGTTAGGAATTCCTGGAGGAATTTCTTTAGGAATTCCTGGAGGAATTTCTTTAGGAATTTCTGGAGGAATTTCTTTAGGAATTCCTGAAGGAATTTCTTTAGGAATTCCTGAAGGAATTTCTTTAGGAATTCCTGAAGGAATTTCTTTAGGAATTCCTGAAGGAATTTCTTTAGGAATTCCTGAAGGATTTTCTTTAGGAA
Source organism: Aedes albopictus (assembly GCF_035046485.1). Taxonomy (NCBI): domain Eukaryota; kingdom Metazoa; phylum Arthropoda; class Insecta; order Diptera; family Culicidae; genus Aedes; species Aedes albopictus. The sequence goes on from NC_085136.1 coordinate 11,217,214, forward strand.
TTCCTGAAGGAATTTCTTTAGGAATTCCTGAAGGAATTTCTTTAGGAATTCCTGAAGGAATTTCTTTAGGAATTCCTGGAGGAATCCCTGAAGGAATTCTTGGAGGAATCCCTGAAGGAATTCCTGGAAGAATCCCTGAAGGAATTCCTGGAGGAATCCCTGAAGGAATTCCTGGAGGAATCCCTGAAGGAATTCCTGGAGGAATCCCTGAAGGAATTCCTGGAGGCATCCCTGAAGGAATTCCTGGAGGAATCCTTGAAGGAATTCCTGGAGGAATCCCTGAAGGAATTCCTGAAAGAATCCCTGAAGCAATTCCTGGAGGAATCGCTGAAGCAATTTCTGGAGGAATTCCTGAAGCAATTCCTGTAGGAATCCTTGAAGGAATTCCTGGAGGAAATGCTGGAGGAATCCCTGAAGGAATTCCTGGAGGCATCCCTGAAGGAATTTCTGGAGGAATCCCTGAAGCAATTCCCGAAAGAAAACCCTGAAGGATTTCTTGGAGGATTCCCTGAAAAAGAATCCTGGAGGAATTTCTGAAAGAATTGCTGGCGGATTCCCTGAAAAAAATCCTGGAGGAATCTCCAAAGAAATTACTGGAAGAATCCCTAAATGAGTTCGTGGAGGAATACCCGAATAAATTCCTGGAGAAACCCCCAAAATCCAAAATGTACTTCGAGAAATCCCAGTAAAAATTATATGAATTCTTGGAAACATCCCAGACGGAATTCTTGAAAGCAATCCGAGTAGGAACTTTTGTAGGTCTTTCTGCAAAAAAAAAAATATGAAAGAAGTCATAGAGGAAACATTGCAGGAATTTTCAATGGAACCCCCGAAGGAAATTCTGGAAGAATCTCCGATGAAATTTCTCGAGAAATCTATGGAAAAAATCCTGAAGGAATCTCCGACTAAATTCCTGGAGGTATCCCCGAAGTTATAGTTGGAGAATTCTTGAAAGTATTCTTGGAGGTATTCCCGAAGGACTCCTCTGGGGGAGTCCAAGATAAATTCATTAAAGAATGTTTGATAAAATTCCTTACGGATTTTGCAAAGGATTTCCTAGAAGCATCTTTGAAAAAATCGGAGAAATTCTTAAAACTTTTCCTGGAGATCTCCTAGAAAGTATTACTACGAAGAATCCTTGAAGATACTCGCAGATAAAAACAAACAAAAACAAAACCATGAAGGAATCTTCTAAAAATCCCTAGAAGCATCTGCGAAGCAATCCCTGGAGGCATCGCTGAAGCAATTCCCGGAATAATTGCTACAGGAATTTGCGAAGGAATCCCGGAGAATCCCAAAAAAAAAAATCTTTTTATAATCCACGACAAAATTCCCAAATGTGTACTTGAAGAAAATCATGGAAAAATTTCTGGAGTTTCTGAGGGAATTCCTGGAAGAATCCCCGTAGAAAATCCTGCGAGAATCCGCGAAGGTATTTCTGGAGACATCTTCGAAAAAAAAAAACACGACGGCAATTCATAGAAATCCTGGAGGCATCCCCGAAAAAATCACTGATTCACTGGTTGATTTTTTACTAGAAGCAGGCTTTATTCCAGTGGGTAGGTTAAGCCAAGAATAAGAAGCAAAAGCCTCTCGTGCAAGCCGCAGATGGAGATCTCCATGCCGATGTTCCAATTCTGTGGCGGGAACATACACAAGTTTCGTTCCGTTGCTCCGTCAATTCAAGCGGTAAATGATCGTGAAATTCAGTAACATTCCAACGTTGCCACAAGTCCAGTTGGATTTTCTCCGAAAAATACCGTTTTACGGTTAAAAAGTAATTTCAACTTTACGCCCGCCACAAAAACTCCAGTTTGTTCTACAGTTTGTTTTGATTATTAAGCTCTGACGTTTTCCCAACATGATTGCGTAGCAGGCGTGCTCCGCACGCAGCCAGTTCTTGTAAATCCGAGATTTATTTTTAATGCGCCGAAATCGGCGCACTAAAGTTAAATCTCAGATTAAAATCAAGGATAATACCGTTTGGTGCTTGAGAAAATCGAGGATAATACGTGATTGGCGTCTAGGACGCTGTGGAGCTTACCGCCATTAGAGAGTTTACGCCTGATGGTTTTGCGGACGGCGATTTTCGTTCGCATTCTTTCCGTTTTTTATGCAGTACGGGCAGAAATCAGTAGGAAAACCTCGCAAACCACACGTGCTACAGAAAGTTCCACGTGTTTGCCTACACATAACTGTGTGATGGCCAAATCTGCCACAGTTGTAGCAGGTATTCTCCGGAGGGGGAGTGTGGTTATTCACCACCTCCTCCAACGTGAGTGCTGGACGTGCCCGGCCATCGGACGGTCCTGCTACTGGAGAACTGCACGAGGAATCCTTAGGAGAATTTCGCGACTGAGAGTTTGGAGGCTCATGACGCGAATCCGAACGTTGATGATTAGGGGTGTTTTGTTTGTTGTACGGATTTTGAGAAGGATGTGGTGGGCCACGGTTGTTTCGATTCGGATTATATTGCTGAGATTGACCTATACTCGCTGTTTGACTGGGTCCATGAGAATCAGACTGGTCCACGGGGTTCTTTTGCTTCTTCCTCGCATTCGGTTCTTTATTACCGACAGCTTGGACTGTTTTCTCCGTACCGAAAACCTTGTTGTAGGCGGAGAAATTTAAAGCATCAAGCTTCTGACCAGCCGCTACTAGGGTCTCCAGATCGGCTATCGCGAGGAAGGTCATCTGTCGCTTATAATCCACTCGCATGTTTTGTTGGAGGATTTGCATTTTCTCTAAATCAGGAATCTGCGAACACATGGTACGGAACAACTTCTCCATCTCGAAGTAGAACTCGTGGAATGATTCGTACTTTTGCTGTCGCCTCTGATAGATCTTCATCTTGATCAGAGCGTCCAAGTCAGGATGCATGTACGTTCTGCGGAGCTCGAAAACAAGATGCTCCCAGTTCATTAACCTTCCAGTCGAACGTTGAGACATGTACCATTTCAACGCCGACCCAGTAAACAAATGAACGGCAGATTCAAACAATTCTCTGTCCGATACCCGCTCAGCTTGAGACAGAGCTTGAACATGCTCCAGGAACTCATTCAGTTTCAGGCCTTGATCATCCCCGCTATACTTAGCTATGTTCCACTTGGAAACAGGCAAAGTATGTCGAGTTTGATACGGTACAGTGTACTGATTTTGAGGATATGGATTGGAGAAGGAAGGATGATACTGTTGATCGGGAACTGGTTGCTGTACGGTTGGCGTATGCAACGATGGATGTTGTGACAGAGAGCCTATTACTGGTCTGCTGATATTCTGATTATGGGAGAAAACTGGGAAGGTGGTGTTCATAGGCGGATTACTAGGGACATTACTAAATCGATGGCCTATGGAATCTGTTACTTGAGATTGTTTGTGTTGATTAACCGATAGGGGATGATTTTGAGGATGGGGAACGTTCCAAGGGTAGGAGCTGAAATTTTGATTAGGGTTGAAGTAGTTTAGCCGAGGTGGATTCTGGACTACAGGAATCTCTTCTGATGTTTGAGTTCCTACGTCCTTTCCTTTTCGACGTTGCAACTCAAATTCAAGATCCACAATTCTGTTTTGTAAAGAGTGGATCCAGTCAAGATCTTCTTGACTTAAAACTGTCATTCGAGGGGGTGGAGTTGTAGCCGAATCAATGTGCCCAGTTAAATTCACGTTTGTTTGGTCAGCTCTTTGCCCATTTTCTACTAAACTTTCACCAAATGACTCATTCTGACGTGATTTGCTCAAGTCTGGTTCAAGATAACCAACTAATTCAACTACCACATTTTGTAAATTGCTGTGCAGGTTTGGTGAATCTTTAGCTGACGTTAAAATCACTATAATACGAGCTCCTAAATGCAATAAACGCGCACTGGTGACATTCTTATCATCTTCACTATTTATCGCTTCCCACTTGCTCTTTAGTTCCGAAAGTTTTTGCATGCATGTCTGAATTTCTCGCTTTATATCGCCTTTTGAAACACCTACTAAGCTAGATGCAGAACACTGTTTCTCGTTTTTGAGACTATCTCTCAACCATTTCCTCTTTTGAGATAAACTCAAATTATCGTCTATCGCTATTGATCGAGATTCAAGTTCCCAATCGAGTTCATCAACTTCGAGAAAATCTACTCTCATGGAGTAATACCATTTAATAATAAGCTCACTAGCTTGATCGTATGTTGGGCGAGCTAAAGCCATTTTTGCTTTTTGGATTAAATTGAAAAAAATAGTTTTTCAAAAAAAAAAAAAAAATAACAATGTAATTAATATGAAAAACTAGGAAAATAAATAAATAAATAATGTAAATAAATGCCTCTAATAAATATTTAAATATATTAACAAAGACACTATAATACAAAAAGATAAATAAATATATAAATAAATAATTAAATAAATATCATCTAAATAAATATATCACAGGAAACACAAAAATAAATAAATAATTTAAGATATCACAGTTTCCTTAAAAAAATAATGCAAAAATTAATTTTTCATTTTTTAATATTATTTTATAATACGAAAAATAAGCATTTATTGGTAGCTGAAAAATTGCAACATTGATTTGGTTGAATTCAACAAAGTTCCAGATTGAACTCTAAAATAGCAAAGTAGCTCGAATTTCAGGTTTGCGACTGAACTCAACACTTGAAAAAAACAGCATTTATGTAGTGGGTTATCATCATCCGCAACAATCCGCAATTTGATTTTTCCACAACTTCACAATAATCCACTTGAGTCCACTAACTACACTAGACGACCACGCGATTATTAAAATTGATTTTAATTAATTGAAATTCTCCGGGAGACCGATCAAAAAAGGGTTTTACTTCAGGCCTAGAAGCAAAACACTTTTTTTAAAACTTTAACGTTGGGCGCCAATTGATACTAACTGAAAGCGTGTTGGGAACCCCTGACCTATGGCAAAGTCAATGGAACAGGGGTTGTCAACACACTTTTCACAGGGTCGTTTGCAATGCGGTTCTCCCGGACAATCTTCCCGTTAATACTCGGTGACAAGGCGGAAAATACACAACAAAATGGCGGAAACAAGATTTTCTAAATACAAATAATTATGATACACAGTAGAGGTTAAGTAGGCCACACAAAAAAAGTTTTATTAAAAAAAAGATCTTTAATTTAAATTTTGGACGATTTTATTTAAATTGGTTTCAGTGTGAGCTCACCGTTGCGGCCGTTCGCTGGACTCGTTGGCATGCATGATGACGTGGGGACTCACCGGGCGATCTGGAGCACTTGTTTCTGCTTCTACTTCTTCTTCTTCTTCTTTAGTTCAGCTTCTCATTTCTTCTTCGGGCTGGGTTTCTTCTATTCACTATTCCCACACTTGACAAGGGAATCACATGTCGGTAAGGCCTTTGTAACGTGGGCCATTGTTCCGAGTCCGGGGAGTGGTACAATCCGCGCGCGAAACTTCGAGTGATCAATCAAGCGAGCTGGCACCACTACTAGTAAGCTGGACGGCCACAGTCTTGACTATTACCATTGTTCTTCCTCACTTCATAGTCCGTCCGCTTGATCACTCTACAATTCTAACTGCAGTACAAAGTTCAACACCACTGGCTCGCTTGATATTTAAATTAGCACTTTTATGACCGTTTGGGACTAGCTCGGTTGGGGTTTAACGTTTTTCAAATTTGGTGCACATGCACTTCCCCACCGTTCGTGGTGTTTCCCAATACGATCCGTACTATGTAGGTGTTAAATTTTAATGGTAATTTTAGCTGTGGATTTACACACCTTTTAGCTTTATTTATAGTTTGTAAGTTTTAGAGTAGGTTTTAAGGTTTTAATAATTTGAACACTACACACTTACACGGAACTTGGACGATTAGTATGGTAACGGATTAAATCGTCAACCGACATTCGTCACTCCTCCGGACTATCCAAAGTATACTAGCTAGCCCACCCTATTTGGCGGATCCTATATATAGCCATCATGAGTTGGCTCAAAAATTTCACGGTCATGGTCAGGCGGGCCGAAGAAGGAGATCGTTCAGATGACGACGAACGACGATACGATGATACCCGAACAACGATGGATACGAACAAAACTTATACACTAACAGGGATTGGTTGATGACCTATACTACGTTACACGCTAACTCCGACAAAACTGGCTGCATGCATAGCCTTTACAATTTAAAACTCCCTACACTTGTCTCCGCAATTCAAGTATGAATAAATTTGAATAAATTTGGATATATGAAAATAAATACGAAAAGAAACTCTATAATAAATATGAAAAATAATAAAAAAAAAGAAAATAAAGCATCTATAATAAATATAAAAAAGTGTAAATAAAGTATAAAAAAATGAATTAATAAATAAGGAGTTAAATAAACAAATAAATAAATAAATAAATAAATAAATAAATAAATAAATAAATAAATAAATAAATAAATAAATAAATAAGTAAATAAATAAATAAATAAATAAATAAATAAATAAATAAATAAATAAATAATCTGAACTACAGTCGGAGTAAGCAAGACAAACAAAATAAATAATTTACACGAGGACATCAACCAAATAGCTTTTAAATACAAAATAAACGTCACTCAAACACTAATAAAAGCGGAGACAGACATTGATTTTGCATTTAGACATTTACTTTCAATAAAACAATAAAACAAAAATGACAATATTTTGGACTTAACCTCTAACTGGCCTTCCCACCGAATATCCTTATTGTGATCTAAAGTGAACGGTCACAATTAGCACAACCTGTGCTGCTCAAAAGCTTTTGGCTGTAAGTTAGCAAGGTGTTTTCGCTTAGAAGCATTCAAAATGCTTTTTAACTGCTTTTCAAATGCTAAGAGCAAAGAGTATGGGAGACATGTTATGTGTTTGACAGCGCACACTGTCTCTCTCTTACTGGGTTTATGTCTCTGTTGTCAAATTTGTGCATCTGGATTGCTTATTCATTTCTCCCGTACTCATCCAAAAGCTCAGCACCAAACATTGCTGCAGCTGGCTTGGATTGGGAAATGGAGAAATGGCCATCGAAAAATTAACATTTCTCATTTCGTCGGAAAATATTTGCAGCACCAGTGGATGCTTTGGTGGATTATAAGATTATTCGAAAGAAAGAATCAAATGCTGCAGATCGAAGTGGGAACAAAAATGCTTTATACACAATGGAGTATGTCTTTGGAAACAAGTTTTAGGTGTTGGAACCATTCCTTATATTGGGAATAAAACCAGCGCACGCCATCGGAGCAGCTGTAGCACATCCTGGAGCGTGGAGCAGATCTTGAGCAGCAAACATGGTTTAGTAGTCTTCGGATCGTAAGTTCAAACTCCAAAAACTACTAAATCTTGCAAAAAAATACCACCTAACATCAGCTGGAGTGTGCAAAGACGAGGAAGCGGGAACGTTGAGAGAACGAGAAACGGACATCAAACTTTTTTTTTGTTTTGTTTTGTTCGACGAGGCGTTACGCTTCTTTGACATTTTTGTACGACGTTCCTGAAGGTGTAGCACTGAGACAGCCCGTTATTTTGCCAAAACTTGCTGTGAGGTAGCACTATAGGCGCATATACGATCAATAAGCATTAAACGCCTTGTCGTAAAGACTACTATAATGCTGAATATATGCTTTTTTAAATGCTTGCTGGTTACTTGGGTAGTTTTAAAAAAAAGTTATCGCACTGTAGTTCTATTCATACCTGATTGAACAGTAACTAATCACATGTATCGTTTCACCACTCACTTTTACAGACTTCTAGGGACACTTTTAATTGGATTTTTAACGATCCGAAGCACACGAACGCCAGTTACTTCATTAGGAATGGCGGGTACTTGTGGGTCAATCCCTGCCTTCAGAGACGACTATTGTTACCACCCGCCTTTGTTCTGCGGTCTACGCCCGCCTCATAATGTTGTTCTCCCCACTATGTCTCAGGCAACATGTCTTCCTCACTCTATATACCGTTGTAATGTTCTAACAATTTGAAATTCGAAACTAACTAACCCTACTAACAAACATACAATTCTAATTTAATTAACCCTACTGTTGCAATTCGCAACGAAATGAAACAGATTCCGATTCTTTGAACGGCGTATGTATTTCAGTTTTGGTTGGCACGGCGTTAAGAAACTCCTACCAAATAAAATGATTTCACAGTACTTTAGATTCATGTTGTACATAGTAGAAATAGTTATGTTTATGTCTTATTTGTTTAGGTTTAGGTAATAGGCAATAAATTTCGGAGAAAAAACTTACGTTTAGTGTTTCTTACTCGTTTCTTCTTCACGACGGTAGTATGGCTGACGAGTGAGCTACTAAAATTTAGATAAGGGGTTAGGTTTAGTTTCACAATAATTCAACTGCTATTACCTGTTTTAATGCGTTTGTTTGTTTGATCTGTGTTCGTTTATCTAGTTTAGCACGTTTCAGTAGGGTACAAGAGCTGTTTTAACAAAATTTTAGATATAATTCAACTAATTTCAATTCGGGTTTGTATGAACTGGCCGCATGTACTAACCAAGCTTCCCAAAACGGTAACATCTAAAAAAAATCTGTCACTTCTCACGTATGCTTTTTAATCACTTACTTCTAACTGGAACTGCCAGCTTTAACTGTATTTTTAAGTCGAATTTAATGGTAATTTTAGCTAAATTACCAGGAATTTTAGCTATTTGAACTAAATTTATAGGAGTGAACTTTGCTTTTGTTCTTACTAGCTAGCTGACTTGCACGTTTTTCCTGTCTGACGATGTCTATCTGTCGAAGGACAAGGGTAACGAAAAAAGGTTCGCAACCATTAGGCGTTTGGATGTGTGGTGCGGTGCAACGTGAAGTTGCGACACCTACTAACCCAACACCTACTAAACTAAGAGACGTGACAGTATCCAAACAAAAATAGCACATATTAAAAATCCTCAAATCTTGTAACACACGGTTACAGCTTTTTCGTTCATGATTTTCCATAGCTCGGTGCGGTCTTTACTGTCGAATGAACAGCTCGATGCGTTGAGATCTAGTATTCGCGGTATTTTTTGAGGATTTGCCACACGGCGAAGATCTGGTCCGTTGTCGAGCGGCCGTAATGGAATCCGGCTTGATAACTTCCGACAAACTCATTCACTTTAGGCAAAATACGATGGAAGATGATCTGGGATAGCACTTTGTAGGCGACATTCAAATCACTCGTAAGTTCTCACACTCTAGCTTGTCATCTTTCTTGCAGCTGGGGCAAATGATTCCTTCCTTCCACTTCTCCGGTAGCTGTGAGCTCTCCCAGAGCTGGACTATTAAATAATGCATGGAGTTTCCGAACTTCTACAGCCTCATTTTGAACCATTTTGATACCATCCTTTTCAGCTGAACCATTACTTTTCTTGAGTTGCTGGATAGCATTCTTAACTTTCCTTACCGTGAAAGTGGTTGGCACGTTATACTAACGTAGTCATTTCTAGGCATTCTATGAAATGATTACCATTAACACTGTTAACCGAGGAGCACAGACGAAATCATTGTGGATAACTTTGTGACTAAGCGGAAAACAGTATCATATGACAGAGAGGCCTAAACTTCAGAAAAAAACCCAGATTAATCCACCTAGTGGTGATAGCGTCTTTCTCGTCAAATATGCACTCATGAACTTTTCGTCGACGTTGGCCAAAATGTTCCTGAATCCTGAAAACACTTCATATAGAAAAGCAACAATTTTAACTAAGCCATCATCGATTTTCGAAACTTATTGATGATACATATTCCGATGTTATGTTCAACAGCAAAACAGAGCTGAAAAATATCAGACCTCTCAGTTGACTGCTTGACCACCTTAACCCTAGTCGTGTATTGGGGTCATTATGACCCGGGGGGAGCGACACTAGTTTTACCAAGCCGAAAAACCCAAAAAAAGCCGAAAAATTCGAAAAAACACTGTAAAACCCGCCAAACTTTTGCGGGTTTTAGTGACTTTTTTGGGCTTTTTTTTAGGTTTTTTGGCTTGGCAAAACTACTGTCGCTCCCCCTGTTTTGACCCCATTCCATCCACTACGGCAGCGGGGTGAGCGTCAGCTAATGCATGAAGAAGGTTAACTTTATTCACAATCACAGATCACTTTGTGATCTTCGCCAATGTTAATTTCAGCACACTTTAGGCTATATTTTATTATCATCGGTAACATGATTCATGTAAAATTTGACCTTCCTACGAGAAAAATGCATTCAAATTCTTGAATTTCATTTCCATTCAAATTTCAATCGCAATTAGAAAATTAAGAAGCATAAGGAGATTGAAGTTTGAAAAACTGTATAAGGTGTAAATGCGATTAAATTATATTTTTTCCATAAAACGTTGATCCATCCTACTATACATTTACACCGCAGGAATCTGAAATGGTGTGATTTGAAGAGATCGCTTTGGTCACGATTTTGTTCTCTTGCATATATAATCTCATAATCTTACCCAACGTTTACATGCTATCAAAAAAGCCACAGTTTGATTTATCGCTTTGACATTTATTTTGTTTACCTTTATAATTCCGCTATTTGATGTGCAGCTTGCATGGGTTTTGTTAAATTTTGCGTTTGACCACTTCCGGCGGGACACCTGCAACCGATCCCGGTTGTCTCAAATATGGTCTGAGACTATGTTTGTGTCAACTGTTCATCGGGTTACCTGAAAAGCCGAAATTTAATGTGATCTGAGGCTATTTTCTTGCTAACCGTTCGGCAAATTTTTGAAAAAGCCACGATTTTATGTATCGCATGCATGATTTTGGTTCACTTCTATTACATCACTTCCGATGGAACACCCGCAACCGATTCCGAAATATTATTACAAGTTCTAGATGTGGCCTGAGACTATTTTCTTGTTGACCGTTCATCAGATTATCAAAAACGCCGCTATGGTTTAGTTCCCTTCTATATTTTCCACTTCCGACGCGTTACTCGTCTTGTCACCAGTTCTGGAACACTATCGGCTCTCCCAAATAAAGTCTGAGATTATTTGTTGATTAACCGTTTTTCTTGTTACTGAATATGTCATTGATATTGTGGTGACGAGTGTCTTACTCGTCCACCTTTATGCAATGCACTCTCGCGCATGCATGCACCTGTGTGGAGTCACAGTAGCCTACCCACTCTGCGCAGCACAACAGCAGAATACACGCTAACGCCGCTAAGCACAAAAGTGCATAATTTCCAGACTACACCAAAAATGTGTAACCCTTGCACATTCACAAAATCAGCTCCTGTGTCCGCAAAATCGTTAAATTCGCAAATATTTTTGTACAGCAATCTAGCTAGGTTTACCAGTGACCATGGAAAACAAAAAAAATATCGACATTTCGCATCTAGACGAGTATACGAGCTGTTTTTGAGAATGTGTAACTGTAACACAATTTTGTGTGGTCTGGAAATTATGCACTTATGAGTAGGGCTTACACATTTTAGTGCTGAGCGGTTTTACTGTGTAGTCAGTCTTATATACACACTCGAGCTGGCCAGACGCGGTTACCACAAGTGGCGACGAGGATGAAAAAAAAACGAGTTTTGTCGCGTGTGAATCGATTTTCGTTCGTTTTTGATTGAATTAAATTACGTTTATATTCTGTGGAGATATATCGCAAGGTAACTGAGCAATTTAGTTGCATTTTATTGAAGAAACGAAAAACCATGTGATTAAGGTTCATACGAGAAAAAAAATGATGCTATATTTAATAATGAAAAATGCAAATAGATCGTGGAAGAAAAAAAGAATAGATTTTATTCTTGAAAATTGAAGAAAGAAGAGTAATATGTAATGTGAATAGTTTGGATTCTCCAGCAGAGTTTTCAAACAAGTGACGAAAAAATGAAAGCGACGACGTGACGCCGCTTGTAGCGTGGGCACAGAAAAAAAAAAGTGATGACCTTGAGCCATTGTTCCACGCGCGCGGCAGGCGAGATCATTGTTTTACAGTGAATGTGCTGGGTCGCAAGGTAGATCGTGCAACATGGGTCTGTGTCTGTTGGATGAAGATTTGAAAAATGGAATTACTGCAAGATGCGGTGATGTTTAGTGGAAGAGAACAGTGAGTATTGATTGTAGCGTCGGCGTTGCTCCAGATGCACTGGCGCGACGAAGGATGTGTGCGGATTTGTACTGAAAGGTATGTAGGTACTTTAAAATAATTGAATCTGTAGCAATGAGAGGAGAATACGAATGTTTTGAATGCATAAGGAGTGCCGTTGAGATGTTGGGTAATGAAACTGAATTTAGGAATTGTTGAGCTTTATGACGAATGAAATGTTATCTCGTGGTCTCGTATCCAACATGAAAGAAAGGTGGAATCGGACGAAGTCTAATTTTGTGAATTCACATAATTTCACCAGAAACTTTGAAGACATCGTGATTAAATTCACTAACGACAAATGAAAAGTATGTTGAAATATTGTGATTGAATTCACTATTGGTATTATTGAGATTTTAATTAAATGAGTAAATTCACCAGGAGTGCTGCTATATTATTAAAAATGACAGGACTCTTCTTCAAGTCTCCAGCAGCTATTGTATCGTGTTGTTCTTCCCACAGTTCAAAGACATCGACATTTCCACAACCTTTTTTGTATATGTACTCTCAGGTACGCTCAGGTCGCTTATTTATGGAAAATACTAATTATTGTGCGTAGCACATTTCATTCAGAATGAGTTTCTTATGAATCGAAGTTTCTTTAACAATCCATTTATTAGTATGCATACTTTCAACAGATGTTACGTTATTAAATTAAAGAAAATAATAATAATAATAATTATTATTATTATTTCAAATGTGCTGTTTAAAGCTTTCTTTGTGTTTCTGATAGTGCATTCTAGTTATCAATCCACACATTCGATAGACAATTATCATTACATCCACAAAAAGAACATGTCAAGACTTTGAGACAATCGTAACCAATCTAAAAAAAAACTTGCAGAGTTACATAGCCCTATCAATTTTGAACTACATTCAATAGATGCCCCAGAAAGTCTATAATTTAGTTCAAGTGCACAGCGATTGTTCATTCAGTTTATTCTAAGTTGCTAGCCTCATGGGGAGGTTCATTACATCAACAGATGTCAAAAGACCTCGCCAAGTAATCACAATGTTTCGGGGGGATTTTTTCACGTTTTGGATCTAGTCCGTGTCATGTACTCCAATATTTTGATGGAGCTTATCGTTAATAAATTGTGCAGGATTAAATTGGTTTGTGATTAGATTCAGACTAGAATTACATTCCCTTGTGAAGGAACATTCCCTCTGGTCTGGTGAAGAAACATTCCCTCTGGTCACGACAAAAGGATGTTGTGTTCGGATTCACTGAACACATATGGAATTGAATTCACTTGGAAACCACAGGAAGATACGTGATTAAATTCACTAACACGATAATGAGAGGGACGTGAGTATAACAATGGAAACACGCATTGAGAGGACTGTGATTGAATTCACTGAGAGCATGAGGATGTTGTGATTAAATTCACTGAAAAACCATGGTAAGGCAATATTCATGTGATTTAATTCACTAACAATATGGTGAAATACGCTAATTGGATAACTAAGAGAGCTCATCGGACAAACTGAGATTAAATTCACTGACTGACTGATGCGGTAGGTGAAAGAAAATGTATTGTACAAGAGTAGAACAGAGGTGTTTGAGTTTACTGAGAATGCATAGAGGGAGCACACATGATCAATGAGGCTGGCGAGAGGCTGTGAGATTCTGTCGAGAGAGCCGTGGTTCGAATCCTGGTCCTGTAGAAGATCTTTTCAAATTTCATTTTTTTTTCACTTCCCTGCGTCATACAATTTTTCTTGATATCTGCTACATGAGTGCAAAAAAAAAAAGGAAAAAAAAACGGACCAATCGGAACAGATGACCAACCGTTGATGGATACCGGGAGAGCTCATGGAACACTTGGCAAATAAACAGGCTCCGTCCCAATGGGTGTCCCAGCGTCAGGGTAAGAAACATGGATGTTTGTAATTGAACTGGCATCATGTCTTGGATTGGATTTGTGGTTGTGCTTTCGAGCTAGAGGGTGTTATCAGAATGATCATTTCATCAAGCGGCCTCTTGCAATTAAATCAGCGCTGTGTTGGTCCTTTGCTACGTTGGAAGTGGTAGTTGGACAGAGTTTTGTGTATTAATTGTTTTTTGTGTTGCGTTGTCTAGCCTAACGTTGTCTAACTGCCTCGTTGGAGCGGTGAAGCGAGAAAAGGAATTAACAGTTCCATCCCAATGGTTTGTTCATCTATTGAACAGCAATTCTGTTTGTTGGAGTCGATCCAACCGGATATACATTTACTCCAAATATACCAAATATAGTCGAATCCGAGTACGCTTATTTTGATATAGACTGACACCATGACTTTTGAGATGCGATGATCCAGGTTCACCTCTTTATTGTTGGAGTAAGGGCTTCTGCTTGACAAATGCATAAGTTAGAATGAGATTTTGTGGAGTGAAGTAGATTGACTGGAATCTAAGGCTACACCACTGAATATGATGCGGATCTTGGTCATTATGAATACTCTTCACAGATCGAAAAAAAAGAGTGCAACATTCTGTGACATATGATGCACATAATTGGAGCGAGGGATATCATAGAAGTTTACATGACATATCATGATAAGTTCATGCAATATAATATAAACTTCCATTATATGTCATGTAATTCAGCATGATTCTGAGAGTTAACATGACATATAAAACAAACTTACATGATATATCATGTAAACCATCATAACATTAGGTTTACATGACTAAAATGAAGTTTACATGACGTGTTAATCTCATTATTTTTATCTGTGTTCTTTTCATTTAGAGCAGATCTTTAGTCAGACTATCGAACTCAAACGATAATATCCATTTCATAACATTTGGGGATTGTTGCGTAGATGCTTTCAGTCGATGAAATGGATCTGTGATTTTGAAATCAATTGGCAGCGGTCTGATCAGGAATGTGATCACACAAAGTGAGTTCTGCCCTGGGAGCTGTCAGTTTGCAGCCTTATTAATGTAATGTGCCTGTTTGGTTTTTCTTTGCGCAGTATTGTTACATTGTGGTTGTACCAAACAGAGTACAGGCAGGACCCTTTTATGAGTGTGACTAGTTGTATTTACCCTGTGGCAGAGCAGTGGATGAGCGAGTGTTCGACAAGATATGATGGTGGTTTCCTTGCATTACTTAACCGTGGCGTGTCTTCGTATATAGTTGCAAGATTGTCATTGGCAGTGGGAGTTCTCAGTTAATGTGGAGGTGGTCAAGCACTTGAATAAAAAAGCATGCGTTACGCCAGGAGGAGGAGAGATATCTGTCCTTCATGTTTAGGTTGGTGCAACAATTTGAGGACTTGTGATTAAATTCACTGGAAGCGTGTTTCTGTGATTAAATTCACTAAGGGTGTACAAGCAATAATGGATTCGATTTCAGGAATCCCTTGAAGCGGGTGGTAATTAAATTCACAGGAGTGAATATCCGTATCTTGAGAATGTCTTGGGGAACAAACCCAGTAAAGCAAGACTAGAGTAATCGGCGAAAGGTTAGTAATTGGATTGGTTCTGCTGCGAGAATGTGTGTTACGGAGAGCATCGGAGGTGCTGCGGAGTTGCCAAAAAAAAAATGCGGATGATCTTAGAAAAGGGATCCATCAGTATACCTTGGAAGGTCAACACGAGAGCTGCACTGCATCGGTCACATAGGGCGGAAACCAGAAGAGCGTCTATCGAAAGAGGTGTCCAAATGTAAAGCAAAATATACCGTTGCGTTGTCTTCATTCCAGGCCGCTCACATAAAAGATTTTTGCGATTGCAAAGGATATTCGTGGCATCGGGGTCGTATGGTTGGTGTCATCAACCATTTGGTCATGTTATGATGTGGCAAACGGGTTCGATTCACGAAGCAGTCGTCAAGCGGTGTGTTTAACTGTGCGTTGCATGTTTGTCTGTTATCTGGTATCGTGCTCCTTTCAAAAACAGAAGGGAAGTCATACAGGGAACATTAAACGTATTGAAGGTTTTGCATGTATAAGTGAACATTAAATGCAACTGAAATCATTTGACTAGACCCAATAAGGAAAGGTATCACAATTCAACGATATTTGATATAAGTGATAATTTGTTGAAACACTCGAGGAAGTTGTGTATTTGGAACTTGATGAGAATATGCGGGTGTTAATGCATAGTGAACCTATGAGGAGTGAGTGGAGCAACCGTTAAAGAAAAAAAAACTTTTATGGTCATGGTTGTTTGCCGTTACCATTTGTAAGACGATAATAGGTGTTTAGACAGGAGAGAGACATGCGTTTAAAATGTGGAAAACGGGCGGTCGATTGCATCTTTGATAAAAGGACACATTTATTGTAAGGAGGGAGAGACGGAGCAGGTCTGCTGAAATTTGAAAGTTTTAGTTTTGCAATAGCATCGCGATTGTCTGAATGATGGTGGCGTACCGATCAAGGCAACCATTGGAGCTCCACGGAGTACCAGTAGTTGTAGTTTATTCATGGAGTGTGAGTCATCAATTGTGCGACATCAAATCACTACATTAAATTGGTAAATATCCCATATGGCATTTAGACGATTTGATACTCGACGGTTTCAAGGATTAGACGGACTTTAGAAAACTCTAAGCCAAAGTACATATTCAGATTATAGAAAGGGGGATGTGGTGACGAGTGTCTTACTCGTCCACCTTTATGCAATGCACTCTCGCGCATGCATGCACCTGTGTGGAGTCACAGTAGCCTACCCACTCTGCGCAGCACAACAGCAGAATAGTCAGTCTTATATACACACTCGAGCTGGCCAGACGCGGTTACCACAGATATGTCGCATGTATTGGTTCCCTTTTACATTTGACCATTTCTGGTGGGAACCCGTAATCGGTTCCGTAACACACTGATATGGCTTGCGTCTATTTTCTTGCAACTGTTCACCACCCGATCAGAAAGGCATAACAAAAATGTAACAGAATTATATCAGCGGTTGATAGATATATCATCGTTTGTTATATTTAGATATATTTGACAAAAATGATTTGAAAACCTGATTTAATTATATCAGAATTATAACAAGGTCAGTTATAATACAAAAAAAAAATATTTTGATCATCTTTATATGAACATTATAACAAACTCAGTTATAGTTTTGAAAATGCAGTTTATGTCAAATGAATATTTTACAGGTGGTGTTTGGTACGCAATTACGCCGCTGTGTGGTGCTACTGCGCTTGTGAAATACATGATTTTTGACAAGTTCAAATCATGATCAAGACCTTTAAGAAAATTCAGGTAATTCATTAAATTTATTTATTGACATACTTGTATTTGGTCGGCGTTAAGTCAGAGAGGACCATGTGTCTTTAACCATATTTCTAGAAAAACGACTTTAAAGCTTGTAACTCTATAGGTTTTGAGTTTTTCAACAAATGTTCTTGAATTTTTGCCATAAACCTTAATAACTATTCATAAAAGCATCGCTCTGTATTGATCGTGAAAACATGTAAAATAAAGCTTGAAACCGATAAATTGCTATGTAATTGATTGTACTTAGTCCAGTCTGAGTGAACGATTTTTGGAAAATCTACAACCAACTACAGTTTGCACTCAAGTTTTCACATATTTGATGAAAAAATGATGCACAAGTAGGACAACAGTTAATAATAGTGGTGTATAATGTGAGCAGGAAGTTTGAAATTTGATGTTTCTGTCATTACCCTGATGATTACCATATTCAATTTTTATGTTCAGTCAGAGTGGACCAAGTACAACAGTTCAATATCACGAAGGGTAGTCAATTATTGAGCTATTTAAGAGTTCTTAACTTGAACATTTAATAGCCAACAACTTTAGATTCAGGGTTATCCCTTATTAGCATTAGCATTAGCATTAGCATTAAGCGAGTCGCACAAATTCGTAGGTGGTACAGTCCTAGACCGTTGTTATGAGGGTTGCCTCCTTCCCGTCCGAACCAAAGCACAAAGATTTGGGACTAATCTCTGACTCTTAGACAAGACTGACGCAATCCTCCAATGGTCGAAAACTGTCCTGGCCACGTCCTTACGACTGCTGAGGAAAGGGAAAGGATGGTTAGTTGGACACCTAAGAAAGATGTAGACAACTCTACGATCTCTCCTTAGGCCTAGGTGTCACGGGAATTTGGGTGTTGTTAGTGGAAGGGTAGACTACAAAGGATATGTTTGGTAAACGTTCATGCACACCATTGTTAAACTGCTTCAAATCAGTTATCTGCCCGTTTCCTCGTCATCTTAATGGCTTTCGGTTGAATTACTAGATTCTTCGATTGAAAATCTGAAATATAAAGTAATATTAACATCGTACGTCGAGTAAGTTACATATTAGTGATACGCTCGCCACAGTTACATATTTTTACAATATTATATGTATTATGTGATAAATTTACCTGAATCCTTCTGAAATAAAATGTTAATTAGCAGCTACATTGAAACACATATACTACACAAACACAAACAAGTACATCAAGCTTTGATCTTGGAATATTTATAAATAATATAAATATCAAGATCAAAATTTGATTTGGTAGATCTTACACCGCAACGCACCGTTCTAAGGTGATCTACCCACGTTACGGGAAGGGTTATCCCTTATTGGAAATTCAAAATCGATTTTTTGATTATCTAGGTTCAAATTCACTAACACAAATTGAAATTCAAACCTTAAATAAACAAATGCAGTATTTTTGACATGTTTGAATCATGATCCAAACTTTTAAGAAAGCTCAGATGGATATTGTCGCGCTAATATTCACTGTATGGAGTATGATTAAAAGAATGCAGTGAAAATATTTTCATGGTCGATGTTTTGATTTACAGCGAGAAACTGCTTTTTATTTCCCGAAAAATAATGACGGATGCTTAAGCCTTAAGATCATCAGTATATTAGTGGTGATTTTAGGTCCTTAGCGAATGATTCTATATATAGCATCGCACAGCAACGTAGTTAAAAAAAATAAGAAATGAGTATCCCAGCAGTTGCCATTGTAGGTGAGCCACACAGAGTATCTAGTAAAATTTAATGCCCAACGTATGCAATGATTTAACCCTCCTAATATGTTAGGCTTTTGCACCACGAAGGCGTAGCGTACGTTCAGCGTGCTTGTCTGGGTCATATTGACCCCAACTTCCTACTAGGGTTAATGCAACTATCAAACGGTTACATGAAGCTATGATAAGTGAGCCAACAAAATGGATATGAAAAGGATGACTTTCATTGAAACTGTTAACACTTATGAAGTAAGTTTTTAGTTTCACAATCATCCATAGGTTTTGCAGTTTGTAGTCCCATTCAAGATTATTTTAATAAATTATTCTGAAATAAGAAGTTTTATCATTGTTATTGAATTAACATGATACAACTGAAACAATTAGTCGCCTGCAAAAGAAAATCACCTTAGTTTTTGAAGAATTGATTAATAACAAAATAATTTGTGGTGTTTTGAAATTTATATCTAATTTGGTCACGCCATGTCGTTAGTCACGTTTCATTGCCATGCAATTAACGTCCATATCAATTCAGTAGAAATACAGCTTCTTATTATCTGCAAACATGTGGTGTGGATATTACATACTCAAAGATGAAGGAAGGTCGTTGATAAATAAGGCTAACATCAATGGTCCTGAAACCGATCCTTGTGGCACGCCCGAAAGAGTACCGATCGGGCTTCAATGATTTCCTTTAGCTTCCACAATTTTAAAGCGGTTATTCAAATAGGATTTACTCAATGAAACAGAATCTCAACTGAAAACAAATAGATATGATAATCTGTGCAGTAGTTCAAAATGAGAAACAGTGTTGAAAGCTTTTAAAAAAACAATCAATAGCAGAAGGCTATTTCTTTTTTACCGATGTGTTGATGGACATCGTCATGCATCTTGAGCAAATGCCGAAGCAAATGCCGAACACGTGCTTTCAACTAGTGGGGGAATTTCTTATTTAAACTATTTTTGCTGAAAATAAAAACATTATATGATATCACGAGGTAAAGCATACGCCACAGAATTACTTTATTATGTCAATTCTTGTACCTTGTAATGTTGAAATTGTGCTTTAAACACTGCATTTTATTTTACAAGCCATCTAAATCTGACAATCTCCAGAAATGCACACTAACGCCACGATGCGGTGAAATTTTAAACCACCAGACTACTGCATAACTTTGCCATAGGCAGGAACTTCCTTGATAATTATTTAATAACACATGTCGAAATGTTCTGATTTAATTGCTCGCTTGCACCAAGAGAAGGTTAAATTGTATACCACTCTTTTCACTGTTTAGCCATTATCTATCTCTACAACTTTGATGAAGATACGACATTTATTTCTGGTCTAAATCATGAGATAAAGCATGCCAAAATGCAGAGCAAATTATTGAGTTACAATTATAATCAAATTATATCCACTTTTGTTATTATATCCTAAGATGACGTAATTGCGATCAACTGTATCAAGAACACTTTTATGTGACGTCATATTTTCTCTCCCCTGTACGTTGGACAAATGAGTCTATTTATAGACCAGCCGCCAAAACGAAGAACCACTTGATCATATACCGCCCTTCACTTCAAGTGCTGCAATGGTCTCATTGATAAAGGCGCCGGATTGCAGTTAAAGGCTGGCGTCCTTGGTTCGATTCCCGTCTGGGTGAGGGTTTTTTATATACTACGTAGAGCAAGTTTTTTATACAAAAAACTTTTCGCTAAAAATAAATAACACTCTTAATAAAAATTACCCAAAAAATGAGTTAAAATTTACCCAACTCAATTTTTACCCAATATATATCTAATTTATAACAACATGTGTTATAACTTTTTGATCATTCCAATATTTATTATATCTCACGTTGTTATAAATTAGATAAAATTGTATCAACACCTGTTATAATTATGTTATGGCTAGAGCAATTTTAGTTATATTTTTTGTTATTTTAACACCTAACCGACGAATTTTATAACTCATTCTGTTATGAAAAATGTTTGAAATAAATAACTCAATCGGTTATAATTTTGTTATGCCTTTCTGATCGGGCATGTTACCCAAAAAGCCGTGATTTGAGCTATCGCATGTATGGGATTGGTGCCACTTCCGGCTCGGAACCGGTTGCGGAAAACTACCGATAGTCTCTTAAATTGTCTGAGCCTATTTGCTTGCTAAAGTTTGTTAGATTATCAAAAAAAGCCATGGGTTTGGTTCAATTTTATATTTAGCCGCTTTCGGAGGGAAACCCGGAACTAGTTTTGGCACTACTGACAGTCCATAATAAGGTCTTAGCCTACTTCCTCAATAACCGGTCATCAAGTTGTCGAAAAAGCCGTGATTTCATGAGCCGTATGCAAAAGTTTTGTCAACTTTTATATACGGCCACTTTCGGCGGAACACCCGTAACCGGTTCCAAAGCACTACCGGTTCAAATATGGTCTAAGACTGTTTTCTTGCTACCTGTCCATCAGGCTATCGAAATTGCCGCAATTTGATGTGTCGCATGCATGGATTTGGTTCACTTTTATATTTGGCCACTTCCGGCGGGACATCCGGAACCGGTTCCGGAACACTACCGGCTGAGATATGGTCTGAGACTGTTTTCTTGCTAACTGTTCATCAGGTTATCGAAAATGCCGCAGTTTGGTGTGTCGCATGTTTGTGTTTTCTACATTTTTATGTATGGCCCCTTCCAAGGATACTGACTCCGAAAGTCTCCATTGAACTTCCAAAGTCGTACAAAACCGCTCAGAAATATTAAACCAAATAGCCTACACGGAACGTACTAAATACTTCCCGAAAACATTACATTTCGTTTGAATTGAGCACAAACAATGTTCAACAGGCCCGTACACTGAACCAAAAAACTGTCATCAAAATGTTGCTTGTTGCTTGTGTCTGCTGCTGCTGCTGCTGGCCATGAATCAACTCGTAACAGAACGACGAAAACTACTGGGATAGCTGGACACGACACAACGGACAGTTGGATGGTTGGGAAAAGTTTGTCATTTAGTGGCGTGGATGCGGGTAACAATTGCCATTGCCACACGTACGAACATCATAGCATAGGTGCTGCTGAAGCTGAAGGGGTATGGTAAGGTACCCCGGGGCAAGTGAGAATCGGGGGCAAGTGAGACCTATAGCTAGTATTTTTTTTATTATTTATTTTTAAGACTAACATTCTTCATGGCAAGGTTGCGACCATTCATTTGCAAAGATTTACATTCATTTGCTATTATCTCAGTTCAGAAGCATGCTATCGAAAAACAATGTATGGATGAATTTAACCTTGTAGTTTTGTCTGAAAGTTTGCCGAATAACATTGGGGTCGCAAACGTATACCAAAGTCGTGAGCGAGCTGTGAAGGCAACTCTCCACGCGGTGAATATAAATTTCATTCACGCTGTGGAAAGTTACCTTCACAGCTCGCTCACGACTTTGGAATGCGTGTGCGACCCCAATGTTATTCGGCAAACTTTCAGACAAAACTACAAGGTTAAATTCATCCATACATTGTTTTTCGATAGCATGCTTCTGAACTGAGATAATAGCAAATGAATGTAAATTTTCGCAAATGAATGGTTGCAACCTTGCTTCATGGAAAACATAGGTATCACACCTACGGATACTTTGAATACAAAAAATGTTATTGTTTCAACCATAAAGAGACCATATACGTTATTGTTGTTCATATGTAATTTTCAATTCACTAGGTAAGATTGACGTGCTCTACTACATTCGTCGTTTAAAAATAGATTTGTTATTCTACAAATACTTTTTTGATTTCAGGATAGTATTTGGAGTTCATGCAAATGATTTCAAGCGAAAAAGCTGTATTTTATTTTTATTTATTACCTTTAGTTTACTGCTCTCACTTGCCCCAGTGCATTTCGCCATCTGGGGCATGTGGGACCTATGAGAATAAACAAAGACAATTGTATGGGTTCATCTCGCCTTGTCCAACCTAAGATGAAATTAGCACGAAAGTCAATAAAAATTGACACGTTAAGTAATCTACTGTTGAATTATGCTTTATTACCTCTATTTAGATGATGAAATTCTTGTTAAAAATGGTAAAACCTTGGATAAAACAAAAAAAAAATCAAAAGCATGTATTTTTTATGTTTTGCCTTTCTCGTACACTAAGTGTACTGGAAAGGCTATATGTTCACTCCAAAAATGACTTTTTGATAGGAGGCTCGGAGATTCGAGTCACATATACCAATCAACTCAGCTCGACGAATTGAGGTGATGTCTGTGTGTGTGTATGTGTGTGTGTATGTGTACAAACGAACTCACGTCACTTTTCGGCAGTAAATCTCAACCGATTTTAATGACCGATGGTTCATTCGACGCGGAATCTGGTCCCATTGTTTGGTATTGAAAATGGTTCGGATCGGTTCAGCCGTTCCGGAATTATGGCCATTTAGGCGTTCCGGATCGGTACCCCAGATAGGGGCTAGATATGAAAATGCAACAAACCCACGCATGCGACACATCAAACCACGGCATTTTCGATAATATGGTGAACGGTAAGCAAGAAAATAGTCTCAGACCATATCTGAACCGGTAATGATCCGGAACCGGTTCCGAAGGTCCCACCAGAAGTGGCCAAATATAAAAGTGAACCAAACCCATACATGCGACTCATCAAATCGCAGCTTTTTCAATAACCTGATGAACGGTTAACATGAAAATAGTCTCAGATCATATCTGAACCGGTAGTGTTCCTGAACCGGTTCCGGGCGTCCCGCCGGAAGTGGACAAATATAAAAATGAAACAAACCCATGCAAGCGACACGTCAAATCGCGCCTTTTGCGATAACCTGATGAACGGTTAGCAAGAAAATGGTCTCAGATCACATAAGAAACTACCGGTGTTCCAAAACCGGTTCCGGAGGTCCCGCCGGAAGTGGCCAAATATAACAGTGAAGCAAACCCAGGCATGCGACACATCAAGTCGCGGCTTTTTCAATAACTTGATGAATGATAAGCAAGAAAATAGTCTCAGACAACCTAAGATTCTACCGGTAGTGTTCAGGAATCGGTTCCGTATGTCCCGCCAGATGTGGCCAAATATAAAAGTGAATTGAACCCATGCATGCGACATTTTAAATCGCGGCTCCTTAGGCGACTTGATGAATGGTTAGTAAAAAATAGTTTTAGACCATATTTGAGACAACCGGTGGTGTTCCGGAAACGGTTCCGGGTTCCCTCCGGAAGAGACCAAATATTATTTTTTTGTCTTTATTAACGAGATTTTTAACTCGAAGCTAGTTCATCTCGGGACCCTTCCCTTCCGAAGGAAGAACCTACATTTTGTGAATATGTCGGCAGTGGGATTCGATCCCAGGCCCTTGGCATGATAGTCTTGTGTTCTAACCATCAAACCAGGCCCGCTCCACCGCCAAATATTTAAGTGAACCAAACACATGCACGCGACACATCAAATCGCGGCTCCTTAGGTAACCTGATGAACGGTTAGCAAGAAAATAGTATCAGACTACATAAGAAACTACCGGTAGTATTCCAAAACTAGCGTTGGGTGCTTCGTCGGAATTCAAAAGTGAGAAAAATTAAAGCAAGCGATAGATAGCTTGACAAAACTAAGACGATCTCATCCAATCACACCATTTCAGATTCCTGAGATGTATTGTCGCGCTTATCTTAGATTCTCAGCAAGCTGCGTTCGAAACGCGCAGCCTTAGATCGCGCCAGACCGCACACGTATGATTTGTACACGGTGTGCACCTTGGCTAAAACTGTTTTTGCAGCCGCCGGGTGGAGCTGTGAGCCGCCGTGTACAAATCAAACGGGCGCAGTCTTATGGCGGCTGACTCAGATCAGCAGGATCTGAGTGTTTAAGCTAGGATGCACAATAATAATGCAGAAGGATGGGTCAACGTTGTATGGGAAAATTTAAATTTAATCGTAATAACTCCGATCAAACTTTTTCAATTCTCTTTCGCGTCTAAAATGACTGCATAAAATTTTTGTGCGACTGGTTGCTCCCTCACGCACTGTAATGTGGTTGAAAGTTGAATGGGATTCAGTATGAAAAATTTCAGTTACTTGCATGTTTTTGTCAAATTTTACATGCATGATAGTAAAATATAGCGTGTGTAGAAGTGTGTAGAAAATTCTTTGTCGAAAATCGTTAAGGTATCTGTGTTTGTGAAAAAGTTGTATCGTCTTGGTGTTGATCGGCCTCTAGTGATAGTGAAGGAGGTCAAGCTGTCAACTGAGAGGTCTGATATTTACCAGCTCTGCCTATACGTCGAACATAACGTTGGAATATGTGCCATCAATAAGTTTAAAGTCAATTCAATGATGCAATGATGGCTCTGATAAAATTCTAAGTAAAGTATTCTCATGATTCAGGAACATTTCAGCTCACGTCAACGGAAACACTCTCTAAAATAAAAACTCTCATTTTTGAGTAGCGCCCATGCCGCACAGGGACTGTGTTGGAAACACACATTTTTTTAAATTGCTCGTACGCTCACATTTTTGAAAAATATCAATATTTTTCGGTATTTGAAGGTGGTTTATAAACCCAGTGAGGTTACCATGTCGAAATTATTGCAAAATACATGCTCATGTGAGCGTACGAGCACAGATAACAGACGTTTATGCTTATATTGGCAATGTGTGTAAAAATGCTCAACAGCCATTTTGTATGTAACGAGCAGCTGAAACTCATGTGGCAATCATGTAGAGATGGCGCAGTGATCGATAGTCAGTGATCGCTTTCAAGATTGCATGCACTACGCCATTTTACATTCAAGATTGTATTCGATCTTGAATGAAACTGGAACTTTGAACTATTCTTGCATTCAAGTTAGATGTAATGTCGCAAACAGTTGAGTAGATGGCGGTAGTGAGTCAACGTATATCGTTTTGAACATTTACACAGGGTTCTGCGGAAAATTTGTACTAACATAAACATCTGTTATCTGTGGTACGAGCAATTAAAAAAAAAATGTGTGTTTCCAACACAGTCATGTGCGGCATGGATGTTTACTAAAAATGTGCAGGCCGAACACATTTTTGAGCGTAGCCGTTTTTGCGTGCATCTTGAGTACATATTCGACGAGAAAGGCACTATCACCACTAGGTGGATCAATCCGGGTTTTTTCTAAATATCTTTCATTTTTTTCACTTAACGCTGCATAATGCATTCATAAAAAAATAAAACTGGGAAAAGGTCTTTTCAAAATTCATGATTAAAAAAACATTATTTAATGATCGTAAGATAATGTAAGGGAGAAGATATTACTGGAAATCTCGAAGCCCCAGATTCACTATTGGAATCATTAACTATATAATATTGAGACCAAGTTTCGAAATCTTTTGTCTCTTCATTTTACGGCGCTTTTTGTATAAAAAAATCAATTTATTTTGCATGAGCTGCTAGAGTTGATTCAATTTCCCGCAGCGATTTTTATGTGTTACGTAATTTATGCATGACACCATAAACCTCTTCTTATTTTAATCTCTAAACATAGTCATTCATATAAGAGATTTATGATTTATGTTACCTTCCTCTCTCTTCTTGGCGTAACGTCCTCACTGGGACAAAGCCTGCTTCTCAGCTTAGTGTTCTATGAGCACTTCCACAGTTATTAACTGAGAGCTTCCTCTGCCAATGACCATTTTGCATGTGTATATCGTGTGGCAGGCACGAAGATACTCTATGCCCAAGGAAGTCAAGGAAATTTCCTTTACGAAAAGATCCTGGACCGACCGGGAATCGAACCCATCACCCTCAGCATGGTCATGCTGAATACCCGTGCGTTTACCGCCTCGGCTATATGGGCCCTTTATGTTACCTTATTTGTTGCAACTTATATTAAGCCCTTTGAACAAAAACTCTCAATAGGCCCACTTGCCCCGTGTAACGCAGTAAATGAAGATCTGCTACACTTTTCATTATGTGCATAATATATGGCATGTAAAAATTTTGAAACAGTTTTAATGCACGTTAATAAGTACAAATATACCAACAACGTCTTTTGGGTCCATTGGAATTATTAAAAATATTGTGTTCTGCAACTTTTGGCATGACAAAACCAAATTAGCATTTTTTTAGGTCCCACTTGCCCCGGGGTACCTTACTGGTATTCCCCAATCCCTGGTGGGGCGACGACGCGACGTGTGCCTATTTGGTGCGGGGTGTGTGTTCCACCGAAATTGGCCGAGAACCGAGGGACTTGTTCACTTTGGAACTTTTCCATGAATGCCGGTGCGGTGTGTGTAGTATGTTTGCGGTGTTTACTCAACGGATTTCCGTCGAACCGAAAAGTTAGATGGACATTTTGGGGGGCTCATGTGTGGGGAGCTTTCGATACTTGAGTTGAGGTTAGCTTTGGGGAATTCAGGGGAGGGGGATCGAGTGTGAAATGGTTGTATTGTGGGGTGATGGTCAAACATGACGACTAATAACGGATACGTGATTCGTTTGTTCAACGTATTTGGGATTTTCCCGTCGACTTTATCGACGGGTTTTAGGAAAAATATTAAAACAAACAAAGGGACTTGTCGTTGGAGCAAACCGATCTGACAATCAACTTTTTTCCAATTATTTTAATTGATTTAAAATTTGATTGAGTTATCCAGTTTCAAAGAATAATCCTCGCCGACTACTAAACAAATAGGTACATTTCACCACACAAATAAAGGGATTTTTTCGCCACTCATGACGATTAACTTTAAAATGCAAACCCTGTGCCCGCCCATCCTACTATTTGCTCACAAATTGATTCAACTGTATCTCGCAAAAAAAAATATCGCGAGTCAATAAAAATCAACCCATACTGCAAATGCATATCAATTGACAGCGGTGCATCGACCCGAACAAAACCATTAAGCCATATGATACGACCAATCTGCAATGTTGCCATTCCGTAATCGGAATCGGAGGTCAACAGCGGCAGTGGCTGGCAGCAGCATCGCGGCAGCTTGGGAAACATAAATATTAATTGAAATTCCGGAGAAAAGTATTTCAAAAATGGGCCACACCCGACGACGATAATAATCCCCGGTTCACCAACCAATTCCCAACCCTCGAATAAGTTTGTGCGCTTTATTTCCCGATTACAACAACACACATACGCAAACAACACTACAATTACGCTTGAAGATTTATTGGCGCTGTTATCGGAGTCCGAAATTTGTTCTGCGCCAATCATGGTGAGAACTGCGGAACGTTCTGATGTATGATAAACTTAAATTCACAACTTATTTAATTAAGTGTTCCTCAGAATTGCTAGAAGAAAAAAAATCTAGAATTTATAAGCATAAACAGTCAAAAATTACATTTGGCATATGTGTATGTATTCAAAGTTCAGAACATCATGCAACGCAGTGGCGTAGCAAGAGGGGGGCGGATGGTGCGGTCCGCACCGGGCCCCCGAATTCAGGGGGCCTCCAAATCAGGGCAGGTCTAGTGTTATAAACCTTACCTGATTTGGAGGCCCCCTGAATTCGGGGGCCCAGTTTGAATACAGTTCTGTGATTAGCGAAAGATTCCTATAAATATAAGTTCAATACTTGCCGATCTGCTGATAGGTATGTAGGGGCATCTTCGTGATTATCAAGAGTTTTTGGAATGTGGAACACAGATGCCTATTATGAAGTTCTATTATTAACAATTATTATAAATGTTCACACTTTATTCATGTAGTTTAGTTAGTTTAGTTTATATTAGTTTGATAACTACTCTTTGCACCTGCAGGAGCCCCAAAATACAATTAAAAATGTGTTCGAAAGCAAAATTTAATTCAACGATATTCATTACCGATATGGAAGTAAAATTCAAGAGCATTATAAAAACGTCCCTGATATCCTAACTAAAGAACCAAACATAGTTGTTGATTTAGCTTGAGGTAGTAGCTGAAATTCAGGGGCCCCATTTATCAAAATTAAGTACTGAACGCATGTCACGTCCTTGAAGGGTTTCTGCGGGAACTCCTTCGGACAAGAATATCTTTTCAATTTATCAGGCATTTACTTCAAAAACTTCTACAAATATTCCTCTAAGATTTACTTCAGAACTCTTTTCAGGGATTGCTTAAGAAAATTTTCTAAGCATTGGTTTACGAATATATAAAATGATTGCTTCAGGAACTCCTCCTAACATTTCTTCAAGAATTTGTTCAAAAAAATATCAAGAAATCCTTCTGGAATACCTTTGAGATTTTTTTTGTAGGAATTTCTTCAAGTTGTTCAGAAATACCTTTTCGGAATCGTTTATAAAGTCATTCAAGGATTATGTCATGAAACCCTTCAAAAAATCCATCAGATGGACCTTAAGGAATTTCTCCAAGATTGGTTTTAGAGATTTCTTCAAGAAGTAATCTTGCCGGAGTTCCTCATGGAAAATATGTTTGACGATTTTTTTGAGATCATGCTTGGAGCCATACCTGAATGGATCCTTCAGAGATTTACTAAAGAAAATTTAATGAATTCCCTAAGGAATCCTTGTAGAAATGTCTGTAGGAGTTTTGTAGAAATTTTCAAAGAAGTCCTTGAAGAATCGCCAAGATGTGTTCTAAGATATGTTAGAAAAGAATCATAGGGTGATTTTGGAGGTATATTTGATGATGTTTTACGTTTGATGTTTTTTTGAAGGATTACTATAGTACTATGAAGTAGTACTAGATGTACTAGGAGTACTATGAGTAATTACTTAGAAGATTCCTGAAGAAATTTTGCAAGCAAAGGGATTTTTGGAAGAACTAATTATGAAATGCCTAGATAATTTCTCTAAGAAATCAATGACGGAAATCACAAAGAATTCAAATTTTTTTTGTGCAAATAAAAAAAACAATCTTCAAAAGAATTCTTACATATTTCCTTGAAGGAATTTCTGCAGGAGGCCTTGGGTGAATTTCTATAAGACTCCCTGAGGAAATTTGTGCAAGAATTCTTTGGGGATTAATGTGTTCATCCTTGTAGGGTTATCTGAGGGAAAACATTAGGAAATCCATGAACGAATCATTTGCGTAACTTGAAAAACAAAAATCCTTGGAGAAAAGATTAAATCTTTACTGGCATTTCATAAAAGATTCTTGAACGAATTGTGCAGGTATGACTAAAGAAACGCTTGAACAAATTCTTAAGAAATCCTTGAAAGGACTTCAAGAAAAATCGTATGAGGCAGTGTAGAAAGAACCCTTGAAGAAGTTTCTGAAAAATCTTGAAGGAATTCCTAAAGTATTCCTCTGAAACCTAGGAACATCTGCTTTACAGTTGTGATGCTTTACACACGCGCTGGCAAAGATTTCCAAATAGTAGTTGCTTGCAACCCAGTGAGATCTGGTCTGTAGAACCTGGGAAGGTCTTGGAGTTTATAAATTCCATTGCACCTGACTGGGAGACGACGCGTCGTGGCAGAAGCTGATTACTTGACACATGGTAATTAGCTGGCTAGATGCGAATACTAAAACGGGACATGGCACAAAAGTTCAACTTATTGGACGCAGTGGCTTAATTTCCCCAACAGGGGAGTAAAAAAAATCCTCTGAAAAAATGCTGAAGAGAACATGTGGAGTAGCTCCGTTTGTGGAAATCTTTAAGAAACTTTTTGTGGAGTTCTTGGGATTACATAATACTGAAGAAATCCCTTCATAAATAAATGAGAAGTTTCTTAAGAAATCGCTGTAGCAACTTTCGAAGGAAATCTTGCAGGCATTTGTAAAGGAGTCCTTGAAGCATTTCCCAGGTGAATCGTATAAGATATCCCAGAAAGAGTTTTCGGAGCTCCGCACTTGGGAAAAAAATGTTTGATGAAAAGTTAGAAACATTTTTAGTAGTTTCGTGAAGGAAATCCGGACGAAACTGGTGCTATCGCTAAAGAAACCTTTAAAAGTATCAATGGAAAAATTCTAATATTTAACAACCTTGGAAGAATTCAAAAGGATTTATTGAGGAATTCCAGTAGAATTTCTGGGAGGAATTCTGGTGAGAATATTTACATTATTTTTTAGAATTTCTGAAAAATTTCTTCGGGTTGTTCTATCTTTTTCAGTAATTAATTCAGAAACCCGTGTACAAATTCGTTAAGGAATATCTTTAAACATTACTTTGAAAATCCATTCGGCAATTGCTCTGAAAAATTCCTTTGGAGATCCTTTTGATTAATTGTATGGCAATTCCTTTGGAAACTTCTTCAACTAATTATCGGCAATGCCACAAAAATGGCTTCAGACTTTTATTTCTACGGAAATAGTGGTAATCACGTTCAAATGTATGCGTGCCTTTTTTGTAGATGAAGTTGTGAAACTGCGAGGAAAATATTTGCACTCCTACCCCGGTTGTTAGTTTTATCATTATTTACTCGTTTTACCCAATTCGATTGGGTAATATTTGCATATGCAAATTGAATAGCCTTTGAATCGGCGTGCATTTTTGTGTGAGGAAAAACTCGCGCTAGTGTTCGTGTGTTGAAATGTCACTTATCTCTATTCCGTTGGGATTTTTTTTTTGAGTGTGCGGTAGTTCGACAGCAGCAAAGCCTCGCGCTTCGCGTGTGTTCGTTCTTTTTTTTTTCTCGCATTTTATCACTTATGTGCCAGCGGTGCCTTCGCGGAGCACCAAATCGAAGTCGCGATTTTAAAGCATTCGCGTAGATGCATATGTAAGGATACATTACATATACAGCTAGCTTGTGGCACGCGTGTGTTAGAGCCGAAATTAGTTACGTTAGGGGCGGTTCGGTCGTGCGGTAGCTAAACATCGGAGTTGTGCGGTAGCTTTGCAGCTAATCATCCAAATTAGTGCGCGCTTGCCTTTGTGATTTGTTCGACGTCGAGATACACAGACAACCAGCGATGGAGACACATAAATGGGTGAGCTCGTTTCATGCTATTATTTTATTGTGAATGTTAGTTGTAAAATAACATGACTTAGATTGTCGTAGACTTTATTTTGTATTCTCTAAAGCACACTTTGTATAGTCCGTCACTTCAAGTAACGGTGCTGACTCTTTTTTTTGCAGGCTAGATTAAGTTTTGAGAAGAAACATTGATCGATTATCTGACATGGATGATCCATTGTTTGCTTTCCGCGTGAAGCGAACAATAGTGCAAAAGTCTTCACGGTATGATTCAAAATCAAAAAGTTATGTGACCAAAATGAATTATGATCCTACGATACATTCTTTAGTGAATATAACTCTTAGCGTCGCGTTCAGCTCATTGCTGTGTGGATTGACCTAAAGACTTCTACTTCATATTGTGTTGGAGACGCGCGATAAGATTTTCTTTTAGATTGTTTAAGTGAGGAAAAATGGCCGAGAGTATCGTGTAGTTCCTTGCTGTGCATGCATCGTTCCTGTATGGACTGAGTATCGCAGCATAATCGTTCGCGTTCGCAATTGTCTCGCGCGAAACCGAAAACATTAGATGCGCGGGTGTTTAGTGTTCACAATGTACCATGTTATGAATGCATATGCTTTGGTTTACTGATGTGTCCTTTGTTGCGTTCAGTTCATCCCTGCGTGGAATGGGCTAAAAGTCTCTGCTTCCTGATGGGGTTCAGGAAGAAATTGCAAGAGAATTTATTGGATGAACTACTGAAAAAATCTCTGGAAAAATTCAGAAGGAAGTTTGGGAGCAACTTCTAAAGGTTTCTCTGAAGGAATTCCTTTAGAGTTTTGAATAACCTTAGAAGAATTTCTAAATCGATCCCTGAAAAAATCCCAGAAGTAATCTTTGGTAGAAGTTTTGGAGATGTTATTGAACAAATGTAGCAAGGAATGCTTTATCCGATTAATGAAACCTTCGCAGGAGTTTCTAACAAGATCCTTGGAGAAATCCTGACAGAATCTTGTGATAATTTCCAAGAGAATTTTTTGAAGAAATATTTAGGAAATCCTTGGAAAATACCCGTATGAATTCTTGAAGCGATTCTTAAAAAAAATCCCGATGGATACCTCTATGAAATCTTAGCCTTGCAATAATCACTTAAAGGATGCTTCTAGGCATTCTAGAAGTCCTGTAGAAAGTGGCAAATAATCTTAGAAGGAATCCTTGGAGAAACTTATGAAGAAGTTATTTGTTTTGATAAGATAGGGTATCTGTTCCTATACTATTTAAGCATATACGCTCCCATATTCATCCCACTCAAAAGAAAGGAATGGAGCACTTTTTGTTCTGTTTCTTATTTTTGTATATTTTTTAGAAGTGGATTATATAAAAATAACGTAATAATTTTTGAAGAACCAATCATAAATTCTAGAGAAGTTTTTGACTGAGATACGCGGTAGAATCTTAGAATGATTTTTCAAAAGGTTTCTTGGAAGAATTTTGAAGGAGTCTTATCAAAAATCAGAATAGAAATTTTTCGAAAAGTGCCCAGAGGAAAACTAGCAAAAATTCCTGAAGGAACTTTTGAGAAAACTCCTAGAGTTGATGGATATTGAAAAATTCGTTAGAGGAAGTCCAGAAGGATTTTTCGAAAGAATTCCTACAGAACTCATACAGAAGTCCGTCTAAAAATTTAATTTAATTAATTTAATTTCCTCTGTAGGAATCCTTGAAGATTTTGTTGAATTATTATACAATTGATTCTTTGGAAATTTCTTGGAGGAATTGTCGGATGAATCTCTTAGTAAAACCTTGAAGAAACTTCTTGAAGAATCCTTGCAGATATTTAATCGTTGGTGTTCTTGGTGTAGTATTTTTTTTCTGGAATTTTTTAAGAATTCTTTAGATGATCTACTAGATGAATCCTCAGAGATATAGTTGACAGATTACTGAACTAATATTTCGAGAAATACTCGATGAAGCCTTTGCAAGAATCTTTTAAATTACTCTGTAGTACTTTTGAAAACATTCCTGAATGAGTTGAACCAGCCATGGACTGAAAGCCTCATTAATACAGCTAATGATAATAATAACATTCCTGAAGGAGTGCTTTTTGAGGAATACTGAATGACATCCTTGCATTTACAACTTAAAAGATTCTTGAAGACAAATTATTCTTCAAGAAAGATATCTTGCGGAAAAAAGAAAAGCAATCTTTGAAAGCGTTTGTAAAGGATTATTTTGTGCAATACCTAAATAAATTGTTAAAAACACTTTCGGTATAACAATCTTGCGCTCCCGAAAAAAATCATAAAGGAATGCAGAAAATAAGATAAGATAGATAATGTTTGGCCTTCCGTTGGCCACCACTGCCAGCTTCACTATAATGTTGAGTACAAAAAGTAAGATTTTTTCAACGTTTTGTACAAAATACAACAGTGCGATCTTTCGACAGTTAAATGTATAGATTTATCATTGTAAAATATGTTTATATGTATAATGTAATTTTCATGGGGGCCTACAAATTTGCTTCCGCACCAGGCCCCCAAATTCCTAGCTACGCCACTGATGCAACGACTTCGCTATCAAAGCAACCGTATGCAGTTGTTCCGTGGAACCGACCATCAAAGTTGGCCCAGCCCCAAGCTTTAACGGATAAATTCAACGTAAAACACCATCTACAAAACCCATTCTCTAACGAATGAATGTGTACAGCATTATGCGATACTGTTATCAAGTGCATTGATACACTTGACTGGAATAGTCCAGTTGGGAAAATTTCATCATCGCCATCATCACCATAACCCTAAAGCCATAACCAAAAATGAGCGCCCCATCATATCCTCGATCTCTTCCACCCGCGAATCAGGCCCAATTCAGGCAGCGAATCATGCTACCCAAATTTACACAAACCCCCTTCGAACCGAAGAGAAAAAAGAGCTTCCATTTTCAGAGAACTCGACTATGCGCTGGTTTCTATGACGCCACACGGGCACGGAGGTGGCTGTTCAAAATATTTCCATATCAACCACCAGCCGCCTACGATTATGCATTGTATACGTCCGCCGACTACTCCGACTAACCGACAAACGTGTATCGCGCAGAATTGTGCACGGGTGATGCATAGAATTAACCACTGGATAGTCTGGATCACCGCCGATGCCGATCGTAGCAACCGGGGCGCGTTTTTCGCTCAGGGATGCCAGGTCTATTGGAAGTTTCCACAGGTTTATCGAATTCGGCTAACTCCCATTAAGGACAAACGTCTTGAAATCCCGGTGCATCAGAACTTCAGACGCACAAATCTCAAGAAGCAAACTTCAAACAACACTGCATTTTGCCTTTCTCGTACACTAAGTGTACTTGAAAGGCTATATGTTCACTCCAAAAATGACTTTTTGATAGAAGGCCCGGAGGTTCGAGCCACATATACTAATCGACTCAGCTCGACGAATTGAGGTGATGTCTGTGTGTGTGTATGTGTGTGTACAAATAAACTCACATCACTTCTTGGCAGCAAACCTCAACCGCTTTTAATGACCGACGGTTCATTCGACGCGTAATCTGGTCCCATTGCTTCCTATTGAAAATGGTTCGGATCGGTCCAGCCATTCCTGAGTTATGGCCATTTAGGTGTTCCGGATCGGTTCCCCTGGAAGGGGTCAGACTTGAAAATGCAACAAACCCTTGCATGCGACCCATCAAACCAGGACATTTTCGATTATCCGATGAATGGTAAGCAGGAAAATAGTCTCGGATCATTTCTGAACCGGTAGTGTTCCGGAACCGGTTCCGGGTGTACCGCCGGAAGTGGCCAAATATTAAAGTTAAAATAACCCATTCATACGATACATCAAACAGCTGTATTTTAGATAACCTGATGAACGGTTAGCTGGAAAATAGTCTCAGATCATAACTGAACCGGTAGTGTTCTGGAACCGGTTCCGGATGTAAAACCGGAAGTGGCCAAATATAATAGTGAACCAATCTCATGCATGCGACACATTAAACAGCGGTATTTTCGATAACCTGATGAACGGGTAGCAGGAAAACCGTATCAGACCATATCTGAACCGGTAGTGTTCCGGAATCGGTTCCGGGTGTCCCGACGGAAGTGGCCAAATATAAGAGGGAACCAAACCCATGCATGCGACACATCAAATCACGGCTTTTCCAGTAACCTGTTGGCCGATTGTCAAGGAAGTAGGCTCAGACCACATTGGGGACTGCCGGTTGTATTCCGGTGCCAGTTCCGAGTGTTTCGCCGGATATGGGCAAATATAAAAGTGAACCAAACCCATGCATACGAAACATCAAAGTGCGGCTTTTTTTTTTGATAAACTAATGAAAGGTTAGAAAGAAACTTGTCTCCGACCATATTTAAACCGATAGTGTTCCGGAACCAGTTCCGGATGTACCACCGGAAGTAGCCAAATATAATAGTGAACCAAATCCATGCATACGACACATTTTTTTTTCCTCCCCTGTTGGGGAAATCAAGCCACCGCGCCCAATAGGCTGAACTTTTGTGGCATTTTTTATAACCTCCGGTGTCCCACCGGAAATGGCCTTTTATAAAAAAGGACCAATTCCATGCATGCGATACAACAAATAATGGCTTTTCCGATAACCTGAGGACTGGTTATCAAGGAAGTAGGCTACGACCACATTAAGGTTTGGAGCCAAATATAAAATTGAACCGAACCCATGCATGCGACACAGCAAAGCGCGGCTTTTTTGATAACCTTATGAACGTTAGTAATCAAAAATTCGAGCAATTTTAATGTATCCATTGCAGAGTGGCAGCTATATTCTGTGTCCCGATTATTGCGGATACATGCTTCAGAAGTGAACAAAAATCATGCATGTGGTCATCCATTAATTACATGACGATCCAAGGGCCGAGGGGGGGAGGGGGTACATATTCGACGAGAAAGGCACTATCACCACTAGGTGGATTAATCTGGGGTTTTTTCAGGAATTCCTACAGTTTTTCCTTCAAGAATTCCTCCAGGGGGAATTTCTTCTGCGTTTCTTTCAGGAACAACTCCAGCGATTATTTTATAAATTCCTCCAAGGATTCCCCCAGGAACACTTTTTAAGGAGTTTCTCTTGAAATTCTTTCGGGAACTCCTCCAGGAATGAATCCAGTCCTTCGTCCAGGAACTGTTTAGGGATTCCCTTAGGAATTGCTTCCGGGATTCCTCCTGGGGTTTCTTCAGGAACTCCTGCAGGGATTCCTTCAGAAACTGCAACAGGGGTTCCCCAAGGAGTTCCTCCACGAACTCTTCTTAGAATTCCTTCAGGATTTCTCCAAGGATTCCATCTGCAGTTTCTTCGGGAATTCTTCCTGGGATTCCTCCAGGAATTTGTCAAGGGATTCCTCCACGAATTTCTTCTGAGATTCCTCCACAAATTATTCTCGAGATTCCTCTGAGAATTGCTACAGACTCTCCCAAAAATTTATCTAGGGATTCCTTCAGAAATGCCTTTTAAAGTGTCCTTTGGAAATTCATCCAGGAATTCTTCTAGAGATTCCTTCAGGAGTATTTTTAGAGATTCTCCGTTAATCCCTACAAGCATTCCTGTAGGATATCCTCCAGGGATGCCTACATGGATTCCTCCAAGAATTTCTGTGGGGCTTAACTCGGAAATTCCTTATGTGATTCTTTCTGCAACAACTTATTTTGAAAATTCCTCCAAAGATTCTCCCAGGAACTTTTCTTAGGATTCCTTCAAAAATTCATCCTTGTATTGCTTATGGAACTCCTCCAAGAATTATTTCAGTACTTCCAGCAGGAACTGTTAAAGGATTCCCTTAGGAATTCCTCTTGAAATGGCTTCCGGGATTCCTTCTGGAATTTCTTCAGGAACTCTTCTAAGACTTCCTCCAGAATTTCTCCAAGAATTCCATCTCCGATTTCTTCAGGAATTATTCCTGATATTCCTCTACGAATTCCTCAAGAGATTCAATTTCTTCAGGAATTCCTCCAGAAATTTCGCCTGATATTCCTCTACAGCGTTCTCTATGAGTTCTGCTATAGATTCCTTCAGGAATTCCTACAGGCATTCCTCTAGGATATCCTCCAGGAATCCCACCAAGACTTCTAACAAGATTTTTTTTTTCAGAGATTCCTTCAAGAAACCCTCCAGTTTACTCAATGCATTCCTTTAGAGCTTCCTCCAGAGTTTCCTCCTGTAATTGCTTCCGGGATTCTTCCAAGAATTCCATCAGGAAGTTCTATAGAAATTTATCCAGGAAATCTTCAAGGGCTAGGGCAAGGGCAAGGCAAAGGCTTCAGTCTCCAAGGTTTTTTTGTAGAGACTGCTACAGAAATTCATCCAAAGATTTTTCCAGGAATTACTTCAGGAAAGCCTCCAAGAATACCACCAGGAATTCTCCTAGGCATTCTTCCAGGAAATTTTTCAGGAATTCTTTCAGAGATTCCTCCTTAGATTCTTGCACAGATTCCTCCAGGATTTTTTTCAGCGATTCTTCTGGGATTTCCAGGAATTCCTCCAGGAATTGCTTCAGGGACCCCTAAGAAAATTCCTCCAGGAATTCCACAGGAGTTCTTCCAGGAGTTTCTCCTGGAATTGCTTCAGAAATCCATGCAGGCATTCCTCCAGGATTTCATCCAGGAATTTATCCAGGGTCTCTTCGAGGAATCACTCCAGGAATATCTTCAGGGAATCCTCCAGGAATTTCACCAGGAATTAATCAATTAATTCCATCATAAATTATGTCATCAAATCATCCAGTAATTTCTATGGGAATACCTTCTAAATTTTTTTCCAGGAATTCCTCCAATAGTTCTTCAAGGTTTTCTTCCAGGAGTTCCGCTCAAAATTTCTGCAGGAACTTCTTCAGGGATTTTTCCTGGGATTTCTCCACGAATTTCTCCAAGGATTTCGCCAGAGATTCCTTCAGAAATTCCTTCGAGGATTTCTCCAGGAATTTCTCCAGAGATTTTTTCAGAAATTTCTATGTTTCTGCAGAAATTTCTCTAGGAATTGATCCAGAAATTGTTCCTGGAAATCCTTCAGAAATTATGTCAGCAATTTCACCAGAATTTTTTGAGAAAATCTTATAAGGATTTTTTTCAGAAATTATTTCAGGAAATTCTCAACGAATTCTCCATGGATTTTCCCAGGGATTCCTCCAGGAGATAATTCGAAGATTCCTCTAGGAAATCCTCCAGAAGTTCCTCTAATGATTCTTCCAGCAAGTTCTCTACGGATTCCTTCAAAAACTCTTCCAGGAAATTTTTCAGGAATAACTTAAGGATTTTTTCAGGGATTCCTCCAGGTATTCCTCCAGGAATTCCTTTAGAGATTCCTCCAGGAATTTCTTCGCAAATTTTTTCAAGGAATTTCGAGGATTTCTCCAGGAATTCTTCCAGAAATTCCGCTAGAAACTCCTCCAGGATTTTATTAAAAGCTTTTTTTTCAGAAATAGAAAAATAATAGAATTCCTCTGAAGATTCCTCTAGAAACTTATCCAGTAATTGTTTCATAAATTCGTCTAGAGATTTCTCCAGGAGTTTCATCATTGATTCCTTCAACAATCCCACAGTAATCTCTCTAGAAATTCCTCCAGGCATTCGTCCAGGGTTTTATCCAGGAATTCCTCCAGGAATTACTTCAATGATTTCTTCAGGAATCGATCCTGGAAATCCTTCAGAAATTATTAACAATTCCTCTAAGGAGTCCTCCCGGCCTTTCTCCATGAATTTCTCCTGAGATTCCATCAGGAATTGTTTCAGGAATTTCTCCAGAGATTTTTCACGAACTTCTCCTGGGTTTTTCCCATGGCTTCCATCAGGAAGTCCTCCGAAGTTTCCTCCATCAAATCCTTCAGAAGTTCCACCAAGGATACTTCCAGGAAATCCTCTACGGATTTCTTAAGAAATTCTTCCAGGAATACCTTCAGTATTTTTTTCAAGGATTCCCCTAGGTATTCCTTCAAGGATTTCTCCACAAATTTCTTCAAGGACTCCCCCGGAGTTTTCATCAGGAATTCCTTCGTGAATTTTTCCAGATATTCCTTTAGAAATTCCGCAAGAAATTGCTTCAGGAATTTCTCAACGGATTTACTCAAGGAATTTCTCCAGGAATTGCTCTAGGACATCTCTCTGCAATTACGTCATCAAATTCTCCAGGAATTTCTTCTGGAAACCCTCTAGGCTGGGATTTACAGCCTTCCAGAAAACTATCTCCAGGAGTACTTTCAGGAATTTTTCAGGGATTCCTCCGGAAATTCGTCCAGGAATTGCTCCAGGGGTTCCTCCAGGAATTTCTCCTGGAATTTCTCAAGGATTTTTTTCAGAAATTTCTCCAGCAGTTAATGCCAGAATTTCTCTGGAAATTTTTCAGGAATACCTCCTCGATTTTCTCCAGAGATTGCTCTAAGAATTCATCCGAGAATTCCAGGAATTTCACCTGGAAATCCTGTTGGGTCTCGTCCAAAAATTCTTCCAGGAATTACGCCAGGTTTTTCTTCCAGAATTTTTTTCCAGGCATTCCTCCTGAATTCTCTCTGGTGATTTTCCTAGCAATTCCTTCAGGGATTCCTCCAATGATGCCTTTTGAATTCCTCCGGGAATTTCTCAAGAACTTCCGCCAAGGAATCCAAAAAAATCATCTAGAATTTCTTTTAGTATTTTCTCATGATATCTCTTCAGATATTTCTTTAGTTATTCCTCCCCTAACTTATAAAGAAATTCCTCCACGTATACTGTCAGAAATTCTTCCAAGAATTATTACGGGAATTCAGGGATTTGTCCAGGAAGTCTTCCAGGGATTGCTCCAGAAATTTCTCAAATGATTTCTTCAGAAATTCCTCTCAGGTTCTGTCCAAAAATTCATTCGGGAGATTTTCGGAAATTTCAGAAATCCTTCAATCATCTTTTCAGGGATGTACCCAAGAACTTCTCTAGGAACACCTAATTTATTATTAATTATTTCAAGAATTTCTGGAGAACTTGCTATCAGCACCACGTTGATTTATGTAGTGTAGATCAAATGAGCTTTTTGAACATATTGTGCAAAATACAACAGCGTGACTGCTGTAGGGTTGGTTAAAATTAATGCTTTTAGATTGCAAAGTTATTATATTCAATATTGTCGTATTGCGTATAGTTATAAAAGCTAGTAGGTACAAATTTGCAAAGAGTGCTTGGGATTGAGTACTTAGATTTCTATGAAAAATTCCGGAAATCTACAGGGATTTCTATTAAAGAGAATTCATATGTTTCTTTTAGTTTTTGTTTTACGTTTTTTTCAGCTTATCCCAGAAGTAAATTTAAGAACTCCTCTATCAAGCTTTGCTGATTCCACGAAGTTTCTTTTCGTAAGTCTTCAACGGGTTCTTTTTGAAAGTTCTTTTTAAACTAATCTTTTAAGAGATCACTGAGGAGATTTCTACATTTTTTTTCAAATATTTCTTCAAGAAATCTTTTATGGAATCCTTCCTAAATGAAAATCTACAAATGTTTCTTTCAGAAACTCCACCAGGGATTTTTCTAGGAATTATTCAAGAAATTCCTTCAGCACTTCCTCCTGATATTACCTTAAGATTTTCCACAGAAATTTTTGTAAGAATCCGTTTGTTCTGTTTTTTTTGTTTGTTCTGAAACTCTGTCAGGGATTTCTTCAGAATTCTTCTAGGGATTCATTTAAAAAAAACTCTTCGGAAATTACTAAAGGGCTTCTTTCATAAATTCTTCCAGTGGTTTCTTCAGGAAATCTTCGCGAGATCCCTTCAAAAACTCGTGCACGTATTTCTTCGAGTTGTCCAGCTGGAATTGCTCTTGGTATTCTATTGAAAATTCCCACCGGTCTGAGGTCAGGAATTTCTTCAGGAATTCATCCAGAAATTTCTCCAGGAATCAGTCCAGAGATTTTTACATAATTCTTCTTGTTTTTTATAGCTCTACGTTTCCACTGGAATTTGATCTGCCTCGCTTCAACTTAGTGTTCTTTTGGCATTTCAACAGCTTTTAATTGAGGGGCTTTCTTTGCATGGCATTGCCTGAATTTGTATATTGTGAGGCAAGCACTATGATAAACTATGCCCGAGGAGCCGAGAAAATTTACACTAGTGGTACGGGAATCGAACCTGCCGGCCCTGGATTGGTGATCCATAGCCTTAACCACTAGGCTAATTAGAGACCCCGTATTTGCATCATAGTTTTCAGTAATTCGGACAAGAATTCCTCCAGATATATCTATAGGAGTTCATAGAGCGCTTCCTCCAATAATAATTCAAAGAATTTCTTCAATGATTTTTTGAGAGATTTATTCATGATTATTTCCTAGGGAATTCTTCAAGAATTCCTTTGGAAATATCCCAAGACTTGCAAAGATTGCTACATGAATACTTCCTGTAAATCCTCCAAAAATTTTATTGAAGTTTTTCTCCTGGAATTTTCTTAAAAAATGCTCACTGATTTCATCTAGGAATTTTCCGAAGAGTTATTACTGCTATTTATCCAAGAGGTTCTTCAGAAATTCCTTCTGAGATTCCTTCAAGAATTTCCTTGAGATTTCTTCGGATCATTTTCTAGAGGTTCATGGAAGAGTACTTCATGAGATTCCACTGGGGTGCTCCCGAAAGTTTCTAGAGGTTCATGGAAGAGTACTTCATGAGATTCTAGAGTGATTCTACCGAAGATTTCTTCAGAAATTCCATCAGGTATTCCTTCAAAAATATCTCCAAAGACTTCATCAGAGTTTTTGGGATTTCTTCATGAATTTCATCCAGAGATTTCTTCAAAAGTTTTTTTCATTGAGTTTTTCAGAAACTCCGCTAAAAATTTATTTTAAATTCATCAATGGATTCTTTCAGAAATTCTTCCAATCGTACCCCAAAAATTCCTTGAGAAATTCCTTCCTGGATTCCGTAGCTCAGTTTTTTTCCAGAAGTTCCTCTAGAAATTGCATACACATAATTGCAGGAATTCTTGAAAGAATATCTGAAGAAATTTCCAAATAAATCTCTAGAGGATCGTCTAAAGAATTCCTCAAAACACTTCGGTATACGCCCTTTCTTGGGTATATGAATCTATGTGATGAAATCTGGTCAATAGATTGATTCCTGAGTACAACTTCATTGTTACCATTCAACAAATCCTCAAAGTGCTTTTTCCACCTAGCTGCCGCCATTATTTTTCCTACCAGCAGATTTCATTCCTGATCCATGCATGAATAGTTGCATAAAAGCTTTGCATATCGTTGAGACCTTTGTTTTCCTAAGCTTGAGCCATAACGAATGCAATAAAATTTACACTGAAACCTCTTTGAATGTTTAATGGACACGAAGTAGAAGTGTTGTTAATAAATTTAGAGAACAAGTTTATCTCCTGGGAAATTAAAATTAATCCAAAGGGGTTTCAAGAAGACCTAAACGGCTCAGACCCCCAGGAAACCACTTGAAACACATGAAACGCCCCAATGACTACCTGGTACTCCTCTGAA
Organism: Aedes albopictus; assembly: GCF_035046485.1. Taxonomy (NCBI): domain Eukaryota; kingdom Metazoa; phylum Arthropoda; class Insecta; order Diptera; family Culicidae; genus Aedes; species Aedes albopictus. Next base: position 11,260,510 of record NC_085136.1, read on the forward strand.
ATCACATAAGGGCTTTTAAATCGCCATCGAGACTCCGTAAAACATCACAGAGACCCTCTGTAACTCGCATGAAACCTAGACTCCTAGACTCCTAGAACACTCCTGAGATCTCCTGGTACTCCCTGGGACCCCTTTGAACGCCTCCGAGACCCCTTGGAAATGGGCCTCCAGTTAGCTTAGTGGTTAAGGCTATAGATTGCCAATCCGGAGCCGGCGGGTTCGATTCCCGTTCCGGTCGGAAAAATTTTCTTGACTCCCTGGGCATAGTGTATCATTGTGCTTGCCTCACAATATACAAATTCATACAATGGCAGGCAAAGAAAGCCCTTCAATTAATAACTGTGGAAATGCTCAAAGAACACTAAGTTGAAGCAAGGCAGGCCAAGTCCAGTGGGGACGAAGAACCATAAAGAAGAAGAAGAACCCCTTGGAAATCCCTGAAACACTCTGGGAAATTCCCATGAAACGCTCTCAATATCCCTTGAAAGGCCCCTGAGATCTCTTGTTATCCCTTGAAGTTCTTTGAAACGCTCATGAGACCCCTTGGAACTCTCCTGAAATCCCCTGAGACCCCTTGAAGTGCCCCTGAAACTCATTGAAGCACTCCCGAGGCTCCCTGGAATCTCCCTCTGATTAAAGCTAGTGCCCATGAGAACCCTTGAAGCCTCTAGAATTGCGAGCCCCCTGAAACGCCTCTGAGACTCTCTGTAACTTCCCTGAGACCTCCTGGAGCTCTCTGAGACCACCTGAGACCCCTGAATCACTCATGAGATCCCCTGAAACTCCCGGGGTCTCCCTGAAATGCCCCTGAGACCTTTGAAAAGTCCCTGAGATCTTCCTGGTACACTCTGGAATTCCTTTAAACGCCCTAGAGCCCCCTTGAAAAGCCCTGAAACGCTCTGGGGCTCCAGAAACGTCCATGAAATGCCCTTGGTACATCTTGAAGCCCTTCGAAACGTCCATGAGACCCTTGTTCCCAACGTGGTGCAATAGACGAATTTCGCACCAACTCGTCTTCGGGGTTGGCAGCACCCCCTCAGAATGTTATGAAATTTTGTAGGTTTCAAGACTTTACCTTTTCAAGCAACTTTGCGTATTTTGTTTTTTCAAAATTAACCTAGACTAACATTTAAAAAGAGTCAAAGTTCTTTAACCGTTTTTTTTTCACAAAAAATAACTCGAATATGATAAGATGTACAAAAAAGTGATGTATGGGTGACATTTAGAGAATTGTCCAAGCTTTCATGAAAAAATATTTTAAAAATTCTTAATACATTTTTACACGCTAAAACATATATTTTTAAAATTAAAAGTCAATTTACAGAAAATGCCCACTTTTTTATGTTTTGAAATTTTTTTTCCAAGAAAGTCAATATTGTTGCCTAACTTTCCTCCATACATCACAAGATGGGCACTTTTAAGGAAAAAAAGTTTTTCTAACAAAAACTTTTTCATGTTAGTTTTTTAGCGTGTTGCGCATTAGCCGTTTTTTTCACAAAAAATATAACTCGAATATGATAAATTGTACAAAAAAGTGATGTATGGGGGACTTTTAGGGAATTGTCCAAGCTTTCAAGAAAACACATTTAAAAAATATAAAAAAATGTTTTACACACTAAAAAATATCTTTCCAAAATTAAAAGTCAATTTACAGAAAAAGCCCACTTTTTTATGTTATGAATTTTTTTTTCCCAAGAAAGACAATATAGTTGCCTAACTTTTCTCCATACATCACAAGATGGGCACTTTTAAGGAAAAAAAAATTTTCTAAAAAAAACTTTTTCATTTTATTTTTTTTGCGTGTTGTGCATTAACTCGTACAATAATGTATCCAGAATCCTAATGACAATCCATTAAAACTTAATGGGCTCAACTACTTTTTTAATATCTTAACGTGCTTGACATTGAAAACGTGCTTGATATTGGAAAGGGCTCAAGACAAATTTGCTTTTAGGGTTTTATATCAATGAAAACGCTTGTGTATTGATGAAATATGTACATATGTATATGTGTATTCAATTATTTTCTTTTCTACAATATATACATCCTTCTTTTATACATTCTATTGTAACGTTTTTTGAATATTAGATCTTTAGCCTATCTGAAACAAAGTAAACTTTTTTGGATTATCTTTTGAATTCGAAAACTTCTTCGCTTCAATTTGATTTTCAGAAATTGGCACAAATGAATGAAATTTTTGTGTACCAGGTATTGTTTTTACGTGACTGTATGTGTATAGTTCTTCAAGTTCATCCGTCATTTTTGCATATTGTTCATTTGAAATAAAGCAGAAATTCAATTTTTTTTATATGTATATCTGACTGTTTAACTGCCCAGTCATACAGTTCTCGAGGAGTTGTGATTGTGTTTCCATAATCTCGAGCAAGACTTGCTCGTTTTGCCATTCGCTTGAGAGTACCTCCAACAGCGTCACATGGACCTTTGCCATATGAAGTTGCGAAGAAGTGCCATTCTGCTTCCAATCCATAATTAGACCGAAAACTGCACAAACTGGCAAATTTTTTTTTGTTCTTATAATGAGCTGCTGCTCCATCTGACATGAAAGTAATTTTTTGCAACTCGGCACTATAATATTTTATTTTATACTTGCCGTTTCGGTTAGGTAACGGCCTACTTTTCCGTGACCTCAGTTTCCATGGCTAGAGCTTGAAAAACTGTGATGGTTATAGCACGGCATGCTTGATCCAAATTTTGTGTCTAGCACGACAGAGCACGTGGCCGTTCCCATTCAACCGCCGCGAAGCACGAAAACGATCATATTCAAATGATTTTTTTCTTTCATTGCAAAAAATGTTGTATGCAACTCGTTGCAAAACTCGATTTTTACAGCACTCGTCGTATTTATCCAACTCGGCAAGCCTCGTTGGATAAATGTACAACTCGTGCTGTAAAAATCATCATTTTGCAACTCGTTACATAAATAACTATTTAAGAAATCAATCGATTGTTTAATGAAATCCAGCAGTTTTGATATAAATAACTGAACTGCTGTTGTATCGTTTGTAAGTACTTCAGATATTATTATAAAGCTCAAGTTTTCCAACCTATTTTCTTTTCTGTAGTACACTTCAAAGGGGTGAATGGTAGCTTGAGAATTATTCCAATGGTAACCTTGAGCTGAATTTTGAATGATAAATGAATAATTTTCTGAAAAGTCGCAAATTTTTAATACTTCACCCTGTTTAAGAGATTCTTTTTTATCCCGCAAAAATGAGGATTGTTCTTTATAAATGAAATCATGAGTTATAAGCTTATCAACTTTTTTTACAAAATACGGGACAAACTCGTCTATAGTCTTAGTAATAGTTTCCAAATTGCATCGATCAGTGGTTAGCCATTGTTGAAATAAGACCGATTCTTTATCATTCGCTTCTAATAATGATGTTAGTTCACTGGTTCTAGGCACACAATAATACAATTTCAGCAAACAGAATGCTGTTTTAAGCATTCAGATATCAAAAGCTGAGAAACAGGTTCTATTCCAGTTGGGATGTAACGCCAAGAAAAAGAAGGCACCCAATCAAACAAAGTTGTAATGCCCATTGAGTGTTATTATATCAAGAATCCTTATACCCATAAGGATTCTTGATACATCCAGTACGAGTTAATGCGCAACACGCTAAAAAAAATAACATGAAAAAGTTTTTGTTAGAAAAACTTTTTTTCCTTAAAAGTGCCCATCTTGTGATGTATGGAGGAAAGTTAGGCAACAATATTGACTTTCTTGGAAAAAAATTTCAAAACATAAAAAAGTGGGCATTTTCTGTAAATTGACTTTTAATTTTAAAAATATATTTTTTAGCGTGTAAAAATGTATTTAGAATTTTTAAAGTATTTTTTCATGAAAGCTTGGACAATTCTCTAAAAGTCCCCCATACAACACTTTTCTATAGGTCTTGTCATTTTTGAGCTACATCGATTTTAAAAAAAAATTCGAAAAAAAGTTAGGCCCTCTTCAAATGTTACTCTTGAAAATTTTCGAAAATTTAAGTATGCAAAGTTGCTTGTAAAAACCTAGTCTTTATGCCCACCAAGTTTCATTCGATTCTGAGAGGGTGTTGCCAACCACTGGTCGAGTTGGCGCGAAATTCGTCAATAGAAAGATTAATCGATGCTGCTTACAAAGAATTGGAAAATATTTCTCAAGCGATTCCGTTTGAACATAAAACTTGGCTTAAGGACAGACTTGTTAGTATCCCAAAATGGCCGCCACAATGGCCGACTTTGGCACCTACTCACGATTTCGAGGGCACAAATCTCTTCGTAAACAAAACCAGCGCACCTGAGCTTCTCATTTTAAGCTTATTACGAGTGAGCAAGAACAGATTAATAAAATGCATTGTTGTTTGAAGCTTGTTTTTTTTTTTAGATTTGTGCGTCTGAAGTTTTGATGCACTGTTGAAGCGGGTTCTCAAGACGTTTGTTCTTTAGACGTGACTTTCTGAAGCATTCATAAAAATTTTGCTTTCTTTAGGAAATTATTCGGAAAGCCTTCCAACAGTTCCTACAAAAGTGCCTTAGGAGATTCCTTCGGAAATTTCTGCAAAAATACTCCACCATCCAGAAGTTGCATAGAAAACTCTTCTAAAAGTTTCTTCGGATATTTAACCGGCCATTCCTTCTGAAACCCTTCCAAGATTTAATCCGGAAATTAATTGATAAGTGGCTACGCGAATTCCTTAAGAAGTTTAACAAAATTCGCAGGAGTTCTTTTGAAAATTTCTCAAACGGTTCCTTCGAGAAATCCTTCGGGTTTTGGGGCTGTTCAGGCTCGTTTGGAAGTTTACCATCAATATTAACTTTTTTCCCCGATCAGCCTATACAGCTGTGTAGTGTCAGTAGCGGTTATCTCAAAGGAATGATTGCTGTTAACTTTTCTATTCATTGCTCTCAGTTGGCGCCAGCAGTGAAAAGTGCAGACAAGAACCGTTATAGCATCTAGTTTCCAGCGCTGACAGCTCGGCGGCGACACCATCACTTATATTCAATCCATTGTCTGTACTACACTCGGTTATCAACTTTCTCATATTTTCACCTCATGCTCACGGAAGCATGGTAGTTCAGAACTGTCAAATCGTATGGAACATTCGCGAAAAACGTTAATTGTTAGAAAACGGGATAGTTTTGTGAAAAGTTAATGAATGGAAACCATGTATGGTATGAAAAAGCAACTGTTTGTGTTCACTTCATGTTTCGGAACAGTTTCTTCACCGAGAAAATTTGATTTCACTACCACACAAAAAAGCCATCTGTTGTATTTTTAGTTTGGAATGTCGATCCATTGTCAATTTCTGTTTCGCTGTGTTATTCTTTCTTTTTTTTCGAGTTCAGTTAAAGTACTGTTGTGATTAGAATACCATAATAGATCGCATTATTCAATAAAAACGGGATTTTGTCATTATTTTTAGGACCCCATTGTTTGTGCCTTTAGATGTATTAGAAATTTCAGCTCCTAAATATAAGAAAACCGTCTATAAAACTGCCCCCATTCATGTGAAAACAAAATATCTTTGAGATTTTTCTAATTTTTTTGGTGCCTTCAGACGTGCAACAAAAAAAATATTTTGGGGATTCTTTCAGAAATTTCGTCAGAAATACCTCCAAAAAGAATAAATGTTTCGGGAATTCTTTCCAAAATTCGTCCTGGAAATTCTTTATACATTTATTCAAGGAATGTCCTACAAATGCCCCCAAAAATTCTTTCCTTCAACATTTCCCAAAATATTATTTTAGGGAATCTGAATCTTAAACTAATTGCTTTAGAGAGTCCTCCGTGAGTTTCTTCGGAAGTCCATCAAAAACTTATCGAAAATATTCTAGGATTTCAAAGAAATTCTGCTGAAAATAAGTATGGAAATTTCTACTAAAATTCCAGGAATTCTTCAGGAATTGTTCTTGAAAAATCATGGTTTTCTTTAGGTTTTCTTCAAGTTCTTTTAGAGATTATCCCAGAAATTAATTCAAGAACTCTTTTATCAAGCCTTGTTTGGGTTGCTTCAGAAAATCCTCCAGAAAATTTTGGTCCACGGGTTCATTTTTATGGTTGTTTTACTTTTTGTTTTAAACATCTTGTTTGGTTCAGAGTGAGTTTTTGGAGGCAAAGTGTACAGGCCGCTTTTTCGAAATTCAGTGTGCGGTGGACGCGTCGTGGCTCGAGTCGGTTCCGAATTTTTCGCTTCCCGTCGGCGCTAGTTCCCAATACACTTTTGGTTGATAATAAATATTTTCATTCATTTTTTGCATTTACATAAAAGAGTGAAAAATGTTAGTTTGTGCTCGCCGGTCGAGAAAAAAATCCGGGCGCCGACAAGTGAGTCGCGTTCAGTGTATTTCTGTGTGGAATAGACTAAAGGTTTCTGCTCCCTAGTGGAGTGGAGACGCGCGATAGAATTTCTTTTTGGCTAGTTTTTGCGTCGAAAAGTGGTCGGTTGTTAACGGCGGTTTGTGTATATTGATCCATTGTCAAATCATTTCACCAACCATAGGTGACTCCCGGACTGACAATGTACCTTACCCTACTAACAAAAATTCCTTCCTGAGACAAACGTGGAGATGCAGCGATTCGCGGTCTTTATAACAACGTTTGTCTTACTAACATTCCCTCCCATCCTCGATGATCGTAAGGACGTGACCGGCGCCGTTATTGACCTTATTAAAGTTGAGAGCTCTCGAACTGTGTTCATTGAGAATAGTAAGCTAGTCCCAAGCCCTATTCGTTGGTTCTTTGTGCATTTTCGATTGCTCTGGTCAATCACGGAGTAGCAACTACGAATTGTGCGGTCATCTATGCTCATGCTCATTGGCGGAGCCAGCTTTTTCTCTTTTCTTACTCACTCTCCTAAACATACACGAGAAAGAGCGAGATGAAAGAGGAGGCAAGCTGCCCCCTCTTCTATCTTTCTCGTTCTCGTGTATGTTTAGGAGAGTGAGTGAGAAAAAAAGAAAATGCTGGCTCCGCCAATGCTCATGCTCATGCTCAACATCTTCTTTGGTTCAGAAGATCTAGAGGATCACCCAGAAATTCCTTCTAAAATTCCTCAAGAAAAGCTCTAAATCTTTCAGAATCCTTTAGAAATTCTTTAGAATCTTCTCCACAAAATCATCCAGGGATTTTTAAGAAATTTCTGAGGAGATTGTTTCATGGGATTCCTCCATATTTTTTTTTTCGAATGATTTCTTTAAGAAATCTTCTATGATTCTTTCCAATCCTGCTCCATGTTTTCCTTCAGAAATTCCTCGGTCAATCTTAAAATCTACGAATGTTTCCTTCAGAAACTCTACCAGAGATTATTTAAGAAATATCTCCAGCGCTTTCTCCAGATATTTCCTTTAGATTTTCCGAAAAAATAAATCTGTAATAATCCCAGACTTCCATTTTTTCTAAAACTTTAGAATTTCTTACAGAGATTCGTCAAAAATAAAATCGGAAATTACTAGGCTTCCTAAAAAATCTTCTAGAGATTCTTTAATAAACTCTTCCAGTGATTTTTCAGGAAATTTTTGAGAGATCCATTCAGAAAATCTTAGAAAAGTCCAGCAGGAATTGTTTTAGGGATTCAATTAAAAAATCCTACAAGTATGTGTTCATGATTTTTTTTCAGGGGTTCATCCATAAATTCCTCCAGGAATCCGTCCGTAGATTTTTGAATAATTGCATTCAGTGATTCGAACAGGAATTCCTCCAGAGATATTTACAGGACTTCATATCGCGTTTCCTTCAGGATTTCTTCCATAAATTGCTCTATGTGTTTCGCTTGAAACATATCCGGCATTTTCTCCAAGAATAACTCAAAGATTTTCTACAAGGATTCTTTGAGAGGATCACCTGGAGAAATACCTTAAAAACTTCTGATGATACCTTTCCTGGAATAATGCCTGGGAGAACACAAGAAAAAACTCCTTCCTCTTTAGTTCCTAGAAAAAAGTAGTTCCAAGGAAAAATTGCTTAAGAAGTTTCTGAACAGATTCCAGAAGAAATCTTTCATGGTGTTCTGAAGCAAACTCTCAAAAATATCTGATGGAGTTTGGAGAAATCCTCGGAGAAATTTCTGAGAGAATCTTTGGAAGAACTACTGCAGCTATCTCTGGAGGAATTCACAGAAGAGTTGTAAAATTTCTGAAGGAAATCTTGCAGAAACAAAAAAAAACCGGAGCAATGTTCTGTAGAACCCCACAAAATTTAGTTTTTGAAGGATTAAAAACTTCCTAAAGAATTCTAGGAAGATATGGAGAATGCTTTGCAGGTATTCATGGTAGAGTCGAGTAACTTTTGCAGGAATTACTGAAAGAATCTTTTGGAGAAGTTCCTGAAGCATCTCCGAAAAAATCTGAAAGAATCCCCGAAAAAAAAAAATCTTAATGGATCCTAATCTATCCCTGGAGAACTTCCTGGAGAAATATTTGGAAGATTCTCTTAAGAACTTTCCTGAAAGAATCCCTGATTATATCAAGTGAAACCAGAAGGAACCTCTGGAGAAATTCCTACAATAATTTCTGAACGAGCTGCTGAGAAATTGTCTGAATTTTCGAAAAAAAAACCCTTGAGGAATTTCGGTAATACTCCACCGAAGATTGTCTTGTGCAATTTTCAGAAGAATTCGTAGAAAAATACCAAAAAAAACTCCTGGGGCGATTCCTTAAGAAAAATAAAAACAAAATACATGAAGGAATATATGCACAAACTTTTGTAGCTATCCTTAAAGAAGTTTCCTTGAGAATCTTTTAGATAAATTTTCAAGGAAAAACATGCATTCCAAAAGGATACGTGACGGAATCTTTGAAATGATTCTTGCTGCAATCATTCCAGAAAATCCTGCAAAAAATATATATTTCTACAAAACGTTAGAAAAAAATTGATAAAACTCTAAAACCCCTTTGACACCCGCGTAGACTTCATCTAAACTTTACTGAAGCCCCATGAAACCACCTAACTCTCCATAAATCCTCCTTTAATCCACTGATACGTCTTGAAACCGCTTGAATTCCTTCATAAAACCCCTATGTGGCTCCTGTTAACTTTCTTTCCATTCTATTGAAGCCCCATAAAACCCTGAAATCGACCGAAACGCCTAGAAACGATGGGAAATCTCCCAGAAAGCCCCTCTGAGATCCCGGTAGTTATACCTTGAACTCTATTGAAGCCTCCTGTCGTGATATACCTAAAAGTATCCACTTAAACTGCCCTTTAAGTTTAAGTAATAAACTGATTTTATTAGGGATTGCATTTAGTTGAAAACTCTTTTTGCGCACCCCTACCCATCCAAACAATGATTTAGAGGTATCTTTTTTTCAGGAAAAAAAAATTTAATTTCTTCGGGTTTTAATTTAATGACAACATCTCTAGGAATTTTCCACAATGCTTTTCGGGAATTTAATATGCAACATTCTTCTGGTATTCCTCCAGGAATTCCTACTGAAATTTCTCCATGAGTCAATTTAAAAATTCCAGCAGGAATTCTTCCAGGATTATCTACAGAAGTTCCTTCGAAAATTTCTCAAGCAGTTCCTTTGGAAAATTCTTCAATTGTTTTTTTTTTTTCGAAAGTACCTCCACGAGTTTTTACGAGATTTCCTCCAGAATTTTCTTCGAAAGTTCCTTCGGTTCTTTCGGAAGTTTCGTCAGGAATAAAAGTTAGTTTCTTCAAATAATTTCTTCTGGGTTTCCAATTTTTTTTTTAATTCCTTCTGGATATATTTCTTAAATTCTTTGAGGATGTAAAAACTCCACAATACAGATTCCACATGCAGTTCTTCTAGCAAATGCACCAGGAGTTCTTAAGATAATTCCTCTAGAAGTTATTTTGTGAATTGCTTCAGGAATCGCTGAATCAATTTTCAAGAATTACTCCAGGAGTTCATTCGAAGATTTCTCAAGGAACTGTTTTGGAAAATCCTTAAGGTGTTTTTTTTCTGAGATTTCTTCCGGAGTTCCTTGGGAAAATTCGTCCGGTTTATCTAAGGTTGTTCCTCTAGAGGTTTCTACTAGCATTTTCACAGGAGTTGCTTTGGTAATTTCTCCAAAAATATAGTTCAGAAGTTCCTTCTAAGGAAGTAACTTAGATATTTCTCAAAAAGTTTATTAGCAACACCTCCAGTATTTTTGATGGCATTTTTATTTTCTAATAAAAAACTTCCAATATTTCTAAAGATTTTAGGGGGATTCACTTAACTGAATGAACCGCTTATTAAAGTTATTCTGATTAAACGTCGTGATTACAAAGACAATCTTCGATTATTTCATTTGCAATTTCATGAAACTTTTCAAATAACAGAAAATCATGGGTTACGCCACTAATTAGACTGTTTAGTGAGTACCCTTACTGCCTTTAACTGCTTTGATACACCGCATGACATAACCTGCTACCCATTATCTAAAGGTTTTTGGATATTTCTACAAAAATCCTACAAGAATTCCCTCGAATATTTCCAAAACAGTTCCAAAGAAAACTTTTGTAGCAGTTCCTCCACAAATCAATCCGGAAATTCTGCCTGTAACTTTTTCTGCCATATTTTTCCTGTTGAAATTCCTGCAGGAGTTGTTTCGGAAATATTTGCAGGATTTATTGTTTAAATTCTTCAATTTTTATTTCAAAAGTTCCGTCGCGAGCTCTTCCGAGAAATCCTCTAGAAAATCATTTGGGATTAATAACAAAAACTGCTTCGTAGATTTCTTCCGCGGTTATACCGGAAGTTTACCCAGGAGTTGAAGTTCAATATGATTTGTTTAGATCAATCCAGGAATTCCTTAAAAAAAATCTTCAGAATGTAGGAGCTGCTCCTGCAGTCCTTATGGCAAATCCTCCAAGAGTTGGTAGTTTCTTTCAATGTTTTCTTGTAAATTCCACCAGGAATTGGCAAACCAGTTTTCAAGAATTTCTCCAGGAGTGCATTTGCAACTTGGATTCCTTTCCGGAATCCTTCGGAAATTTATCTCGGGGTTCTCCGGAAAATCCTTCAGGATAATCTCCGGCGGTTCCTGCAAAGGTTCCTACAAGTTTTCTTACAAGAGTTCCTTTGGAAATTTCTACGAAAACTAATTCGGAAATTCCTCCAAGAAGGAACATAGGTACTACTCCAGAAGTTTATTAGAAAACTCCTCCAGAATTTGGACTGGAAATCATCTGAGATTCTTTTTTCTAGGATGCTTTCAGAAATAAATTCTGGAATTTCTAAAAAAAAAGCTTCAAGCGATCCCTTGGGAAAACTTTGTGAGATTCTAGGAATTGATTCTCTTATTCACTCAGTGGATGCTTATGGGATTCCTCCAGGACCTTATTGTGTTTATCATGAAAATCCTATTTCCCTCTCGATGTTCGTGCATTTTTCTGTAATTTATTCAAGAACTTCTCCTACTTTTCCGAACGAACTCCTGGAGAAATCTTCAAATGATATCTAAGAAACTCCTTAGAAAAATAATGGAGGAATTTCCACAGGAACTCCTGTAGACGCTTACAATAGTTTCTGTTTAAAATCCAGAAGAGATTTCTGGAGAAATCTTGGAGAAAAAAAAAACGCTGTACGAATCATCGAATTTATTCCTAGATGAATTCTCGTATAACCATTTGGAAACCCCCTTCAGCCAAAGAGGAGTTTCCGAAAAAAAATTCCTGGAGTAAACCTTACCTAAAGATAGGAATACCACAAAACCAAAATCATAAAACCATCTGGCATCACTGTCGCTGATAATGTCGGACAGCTTTTTTGCTACGATTCACAATTTCTAAGCGGCGTAAGTGGATAACTGCTGGACCGGATTCAATGCCTATAGTGACTGACCATAACCAGCAATGGGGATAACCATCACACCTCTCATCCATATCTGGTCTGTTCATCCACACCCATTCATTCATTCAGTCAGTGTCCATTCATTGCGAAACGTAGGTACAGGAGTATTTAGTCTGATGATGAGGTTATGCAACTTTGTTGGACTGTGTTGTGTAGGAGGGAGGCGTTGGCTTTATCAACAATTGTGTGTGTGAGTGTATGCAGCAAGTTTGATAAGCGTGGATAATTATTTCGGAAAAACGATTGCTCATGACAGCCAGTGCCAGTGTGTAACGTTGCGTTGGTTTGGTTTGGTTGGTCAAAGTCGGAGCATGTTTGCCTTAACAATTAGCAGTAGACGGAGCAGCAGAAGAAACAGCAGTCGAATGCTAGTGTGTAAGCAACAATGGACGTTGACGGCGGCTTCTTTCGTTTTCAGTTTTGTTTTAATTAAATTCAAATGGCTTTTCTCGAGCGAACAACACACAGCAAGCTCTGACGGAAGACGGGAAACCAAGTCTGCATCTGACGTTTTAATTAAAGATGCGTTTCTGCGTTGGAACACAATCGGAAAGTTGATTTCCATGTTGTTATGGAGTTTTGTTGGTGAGTTGTGTGGATTGCTTCGATGTTTTTGTTTTTGTTGAATTCTCGACAACTATGCAAAAACTCAGGACTCAATCTATTCAAGGTCAAATTTTAACAAATTTTGATAAACTATAGTCATGTTAAATGACTTAGGTTGAACATTGCCGAAGTTGCTGCATTCTGCTTTTGTCCATTCGTAAACAAATGGATAAGAACAGGATGCAGCAACTTCGACAAAGTTCAACCTACTTCAATGAACAGGACTTATGTTTATAGGATGACCACTTCCGAAAAGAAATATCAGTGCTGTCATGGAAAAACTAAACTAGTTACTTATGGTTTCGGCACCACGCACTGTTCTAGTACACTCCTATGGAAATGGCTTCAGTATTCTCCCTATACACATTATTTTAAATAGTTTTTCCTAATTTGGACGATGATTCTGTAGAAAAATAAATAAAAAAGGGAATGGACACTCATAAATTGTAAAAACCTGGCAAAACTTCTTGGAAATCCCTAGTGGAATTCCTACATGAGTTTCTTAAGAAGAACTGATTGTAAACTCAAATGCAAATTCCTAGAGGATTTTTGAAGAAATTCCTGGAGGAACCGAAGGACGTTTTTCTGGCGCTGTGCTTGGGGAACATCTGGAGAAATACTTGAATGAACCTCTTTGAAGATTCCTGAAAAATCTCTTGAAAAATTTGTTCTGAAATCCCTCCAGAACATATTTGACAGGGTTTTTCATTGACTTTCTTAAAAAAATGGCAAAACAATATTTAGAAATGTCAGAAGAATCTCTGGAGTATTTCCTGAGGAAATACCTGGAGAGCTTCCAGTGGTTATTTCCGTTGGGATTGCAGGTAAAAACCCGTCTAGAAATCCCTGAAAGAATTCGTGAAGGAATCCCTGAATAACTAAAGGAAAAAACCGCTGAAATAATTCACGGTAGAGATTATCAATGGAATACGTGATAAACGATGGAATAGTCGACAGTTATTTAAAAGGCATTTTGGAAAGGCTTTGAACATTTGTTAATTGTAATACTAGTTATAAGTTTCTTTGTAAAAATTGTTATTGTTCAACAAAAACAAAAAATGGGTCTCCCGTCAGCCTTAAGTTAAGGCTATGGATCGCCAATCCAGAGACGGCAGGTTCGATTCCCGTTCCGGTCGGGAAAATTTTCTCGACTCCCTGTGGGCATAGTGTATCATTTTTTATTTTTATTTATTTTTTCATTTTTTTTTAATCTGTATTAACGAGATTTTTAGCCCTGGGCTAGTTCATCTCGGGACCCACGCTTTACTTCCCTTCCGAAGGAAGAACTCACATTTTTGCGAGTTTTGTCGGGAGTGGGATTCGATCCCAGGTCCTCGGCGTGATAGTCAAGTGTTCTAACCATCACACCAGGTCCGCTCCACAGTGTATCATTGTACTTGCCTCACAATATACAAATTCATGCAATGGCAGGCAAAGAAAGCCTTTCAATTAATAACTGTAGAAGAACTCAAAGAACACAAAGTTGAAGCGAGGCAGGCCAAATTCCAGTAGGGACGTCGAACCATAAAGAAGAAGAAGAAAAAGATTATTAAAATTCATACCCCGTGGATTTTCTACAGGAGTCCTTTAGGAATTTTGAAATGAACCCATAGAACACTTGTAAAATAAAGTCTTCGAGTAATTACTGAAGAATTTTGGAAAGAATTTAAGGAAAAATTCCTAGTGGTTTTTTTTAAGAAAATGTAAGAAATTTTCTGAAGGAATTGCTGGAGAAATTTGCAAAAGATTATCTTCTATCGTGGATTTTAACTTATTGCTAGTTATTCACAATTGAAGATATCCCTGGAAGCCTTTCTGAAGCCATCCGAGCGTAAATTTCTGAAGTAATTCTTACAGGAACTTCGTAGCAATTTATTAAGGAATTTATGAAAGTTTTTTTTAGAAAAAAAAAATATCTAAAGAATATTTATGACTAGGAATCCATTGAGTAGTTTTGGAAGCAATACAAGTAAGATTTTTAAAGGCAGAAATTTTTGAAGGAATTACAGAAGAAAAGGAAGTTTTAAGCAAATCACTGCTGTATTCTCTTGATCGATCATTTGTTAAATTTTAGAAAAAAAATACATTTTTGAAGGAATTTTGAGAAAAAAAAAGAATACTTGGCGAAATTTCTGAAGAAATCCCTGATTGAACATCCAGAAGCACCCCTGAGAGATATTTTAAAAGAATCGCTTAAGATATTTCTATGGAAAGGATGTTATAAACCAATTTCTGGAGAACATCCTGGAAGTTTTGCTTATGGGAACTTGGAAGGCATTTTTTTACGGAATCTCTGAACAAATTTGTGTAGGGAACTTAAGAACATTTTTTATGATTTACAGAAAAAAAAAACCGTCAAGCAATCTTTGGGAAAATTTCTGAAAGCGACTGTGGAGTTATTTTGAGTAAAAATCGTTGTGAATTTTTTTTAAGAAACTTTGAATTTATCACTTTCTAAAACCCAGGAAAAACTTGAGAAAAATAATTATTCCAAAAATAATCATTGAAGCGATTTCTGAAGAAAACCATGGAAAACATCCTGCCGCTTTGGATGAATTCCTGCGGGAATAAATGGAGGATTTTCTAAACAAGTCCTTGTAAAAATTTGTGGAAAAAAAAACATTTGGAAGAGTTTCTGAATAAATACATGGAGGATTTACTTGTTTCGCTAAAAGAATTTCAGAAAACGCAGCAGAAATTTCTGAGGAATTCGTAGAAGATTAGCTCCAGAATCCCGTCTAGAATTTCTTTAGAATCTTGTCCGGAGATTCTCTAGAATCTCATCTGGAGATCCTCCACTATCTCGTCCGAAGATTCTCCAGAACTTGTTTGAGAGTCTACAGAATTTTGTCCGAAAATTTTGCGGAATTTGGTCCGAAGATTTTGCAGCATCTCTTCTGGAGATTCTACAAAATGCCGTGAAGAAATCCTCAAGAATGTTGTCTGAATAGGAATCTCCTCAGAGGTTCGCCAGAATCTCATTTAACCGTTCTGTGTCTAACAAACTTTTGTTTTTTTTTCAACACCGTGCTTTTTACATGGGCGCTGGGCACCCGGGTACCCTGTCGGCCACATAAAGGTTAAAATTTTCCAGGATCTCATCCGAAGATTCTCCAGAATCTCGTCTGGAGATTCCCTAGATTCTCGTCCGGAGATTCTCCAGATTCTCATCCGGAGATTCTCCACAGTCTCGTCCGGAGATTCTCCAGAATTTCGTCCGGAGATTGTCCAAAATCTCGTCCGGAGATTCTTCAAAATCTCGTCTGAAGATTCTCCAGAATCTCGTCCGGAGATTCTCCAGAGTCTCGTCCGGAGATTCTCCAGAATCTCGTGCGGAGATTCTCCAAAATCTCGTCCAGAGATTATCCAGAATCTCGTCCGGAGATTCTCCCGAATCTAGTCCGGAGATTCTCCATAATCTCATCCGGAGATTCTTCAGATCTCGTCCGGAAATTCCCCAGAATCTCGTCCGGAGATTCTCCAGAATCTCGTCCGGAGATTCTCCCGAATTTCGTCCGGAGATTCTCCCGAATCTCGTCCGGAGATTCTCCCAAATCTCGTCCGGAGATTCTTCTGAATCTCGTCCAGAGCTTCTCCCGAATCTCGTCCGAAGATTCTCCCGAATCTCGTCCGGAGATTCTCCCGAATCTCGTCCGGAGATTCTCCCGAATCTTGTCGGGAGATTCTCCAGAATCTCGTCCGGAGATTCTCCAGAATCTCATCCGGAGGTTCTCCAGAATCTCGCCCGGAGATTCTCCAGAATCTCGTCCATAGAGTCTCCTGAATCTTGTCCGGAGAATCTCCAGAATCTCATCCGAAAATTCTCCAGAATCTCGTGCGGAAATTCTTCAGAATGTCGTCCGGGGACTTTTCAGAATATCGTCTAGCAATTCCCCAGAATCTCGTCCGGAAATTCTCCAGAATCTCGTACATAGAGTCTCCTGAATCTCGTCCGGAGATTCTCCAGAATCTCGTCCTGAGATTTTCCAATATCTCGTCCAGATATTCTCCAGAATCTCGGCCGAAGATTCTCCAGAATCTCGTCCGAAGATTTTTCAGAATCTCGTCCGGAGGTTCTCCAGAATCTCGTCCGGAGATTCTCCAGAATCTCGTCCAGGGATTCTCCAGAATCTCGTCCGGAGATTCTCCAGAATCTCGTCCGGAGATTCTCCAGAATCTCGTCCGGAGATTCTCCAGAATCTCGTCCGGAGATTCTCCAGAATCTCGTCCGGAGATTCTCCAGAATCTCGTCCGGAGATTCTCCAGAATCTCTTGCGGAGATTCTCCAGAATCTCGTCCGGAGATTCTCCAGAATCTCGTCCGGAGATTCTCCAGAATCTCGTCCGGAGATTCTCCAGAATCTCGTCCGGAGATTCTCCAGAATCTCGTCCGGAGATTCTCCAGAATCTCGTCCGGAGATTCTCCAGAATCTCGTCCGGAGATTCTCCAGAATCTCGTCCGGAGATTCTCCAGAATCTCGTCCGGAGATTCTCCAGAATCTCGTCCGGAGATTCTCCAGAATCTCGTCCGGAGATTCTCCAGAATCTCGTCTGGAGATTCTCCAGAATCTCGTCCGGAGATTCTCCAGAATCTCGTCCGGAGATTCTCCAGAATCTCGTCCGGAGATTCTCCAGAATCTCGTCCGGAGATTCTCCAGAATCTCGTCCGGAGATTCTCCAGAATCTCGTCCGGAGATTCTCCAGAATCTCGTCCGGAGATTCTCCAGAATCTCGTCCGGAGATTCGCCAGAATCTCGTCCGGAGAATCTCCAGAATCTCGTCCGGAGATTCTCCAGAATCTCGTCCGGAGATTCTCCAGAATCTCGTCCGGAGATTCTCCAGAATCTCGTCCGGAGATTCTCCAGAATCTCGTCCGGAGATTCTCCAGAATCTCGTCCGGAGATTCTCCAGAATCTCGTCCGGAGATTCTCCAGAATCTCGTCCGGAGATTCTCCAGAATCTCGTCCGGAGATTCTCCAGAATCTCGTCCGGAGATTCTCCAGAATCTCGTCCGGAGATTCTCCAGAATCTCGTCCGGAGATTCTCCAGAATCTCGTCCGGAGATTCTCCAGAATCTCGTCCGGAGATTCTCCAGAATCTCGTCCGGAGATTCTCCAGAATCTCGTCCGGAGATTCTCCAGAATCTCGTCCGGAGATTCTCCAGAATCTCGTCCGGAGATTCTCCAGAATCTCGTCCGGAGATTCTCCAGAATCTCGTCCGGAGATTCTCCAGAATCTCGTCCGGAGATTCTCCAGAATCTCGTCCGGAGATTCTCCAGATTCTCGTCCGGAGATTCTCCAGAATCTCGTCCGGAGATTCTCCAGAATCTTGTCCGGAGATTCTCCAGAATCTCGTCAGGAGATTCTCCAGAATCTTGTCCGGAGATTCTCCAGAATTTCGTCCGGAGATTCTCCAGAATCTCGTCCGGAGATTCTCCAGAATCTCGTCCGGAGATTCTCCAGAATCTCGTCCGGAGATTCTCCAGAATCTCGTCCGGAGATTCTCCAGAATCTCGTCCGGAGATTCTCCAGAATCTCGTCCGGAGATTCTCCAGAATCTCGTCCGGAGATTCTCCAGAATCTCGTCCGGAGATTCTCCAGAATCTCGTCCGGAGATTCTCCAGAATCTCGTCCGGAGATTCTCCAGAATCTTGTCCGGAGATTCTCCAGAATCTCGTCCGGAGATTCTCCAGAATCTCGTCCGGAGATTCTCCAGAATCTCGTCCGGAGATTCTCCAGAATCTCGTCCGGAGATTCTCCAGAATCTTGTCCGGAGATTCTCCAGAATCTCGTCAGGAGATTCTCCAGAATCTTGTCCGGAGATTCTCCAGAATTTCGTCCGGAGATTCTCCAGAATCTCGTCCGGAGATTCTCCAGAATCTCGTCCGGAGATTCTCCAGAATCTCGTCCGGAGATTCTCCAGAATCTCGTCCGGAGATTCTCCAGAATCTCGTCCGGAGATTCTCCAGAATCTCGTCCGGAGATTCTCCAGAATCTCGTCCGGAGATTCTCCAGAATCTCGTCCGGAGTTTCTCCAGAATCTCGTCAGGAGATTCTCCAGAATCTTGTCCGGAGATTCTCCAGAATTTCGTCCGGAGATTCTCCAGAATCTCGTCCGGAGATTCTCCAGAATCTCGTCCGGAGATTCTCCAGAATCTCGTCCGGAGATTCTCCAGAATCTCGTCCAGAGATTCTCCAGAACCTTGTCCGAAGATTCTCCAGAATCTCGTCTGGAGATTCTCCAGAATTTCATCCAGAGATTCTCCAGAATCTCGTCTGGAGATTCTCCAGAATCTCGTTCGGAGATTCTCCAGAATCTCGTCTGGAGATTCTCCAGAATCTCGTCCATAGAGTCTCCAGAATCGCGTCCGGAAATTCTCCAGAATGTCGTCCGGAGACTCTCAAGAATATCGTCTAGAAATTCCCCAGAATCTCGTCCGGAGATTCTCCAGAATCTCGTACGTAGAGTCTCCTGAATCTCGTCCGGAGATACTCCAGAATCTCGTCCGAAGATTCTCCAGAATCTCGTCCGGAGATTCTCCAGAATCTTGTGCGGAAATTCTCCAGAATGTCGTCCGGAGATTCTCCAGAATCTCGTCCAGAGATTTTCCAGAATCTCGTTCGGAGATTCTCCAGAATCTCGTTCGGAGATTCTCCAGAATCTCGTCCGGAGATTCTCCAGAATCTCGTCCGGAGATTCTCCAGAATCTTGTCCGGAGATTCTCCAGAATCTCGTCCGGAGATTCTCCAGAATCTCGTCAGGAGATTCTCCAGAATCTTGTCCGGAGATTCTCCAGAATTTCGTCCGGAGATTCTCCAGAATCTCGTCCGGAGATTCTCCAGAATCTCGTCCGGAGATTCTCCAGAATCTCGTCCGGAGATTCTCCAGAATCTCGTCCGGAGATTCTCCAGAATCTCGTCCAGAGATTCTCGAGAACCTTGTCCGGAGATTCTCCAGAATCTCGTCTGGAGATTCTCCAGAATTTCATCCAGAGATTCTCCAGAATCTCGTCTGGAGATTCTCCAGAATCTCGTTCGGAGATTCTCCAGAATCTCGTTCGGAGATTCTCCAGAATCTCGTTCGGAGATTCTCCAGAATCTCGTCTGGAGATTCTCCAGAATCTCGTCCATAGAGTCTCCAGAATCGCGTCCGGAGATTCTCCAGAATCTCGTCCGGAGATTCTCCAGAATCTCGTCCGGAGATTCTCCAGAATCTCGTCCGGAGATTCTCCAGAATCTCGTCCGGAGATTCTCCAGAATCTCGTCCGGAGATTCTCCAGAATCTCGTCCGGAGATTCGCCAGAATCTCGTCCGGAGATTCTCCAGAATCTCGTCCGGAGATTCTCCAGAATCTCGACCAGAGATTCTCCAGAATCTCGTCCGGAGATTCTCCAAAATCTCGTCCGGAGATTCTCCAAAATCTCGTCCGGAGATTCTCCCGAATCTCGTCCAGAGATTCTCCCGAATCTCGTCCAGAGATTCTCCAGAATCTCGTCCGGAGATTCTCCAGAATCTCGTCCGAAGATTCTCCAGAACCTCGTCCGGAGATTCTCCACAATCTAGTCCGGAGATGCTCCAGAATCTCGTCCAGAGATTTTCCAGAATCTCATCCGGAGATTCTCCCAGAATTTCGTCCAGAGATATTCTATAATCTCATCCGGAGATTCTTCAGAATCTCGTCCGGAGATTCTTTCGAATCTCGTCCAGAGATTCTCCAGAATCTCTTGCGGAGATTCTCCAGAATATCGTCCAGAGATTCTCCAGAATGTCGATTCTTGTCCTGTGGTTGTCAAGGTTCATCAGGATATTCAAAAGATTTTCCAGAATCTCGTCTTATGATTCTCCAGTATCTCATCCGGAGATTCTCCAGAATCTCGTTTAGAAATTCTTCAGAATCTCGTCTGGAGATTCTTCGGATTCTTATTTGTGAGTTTCCAGAATCTTGTCCGAAGATTTTGCAGAATCTCTTCTGAAGATTCTACAAAATGTCGTAAAGAAATCCTCTATAATGTTGTCTGGAGAATCTTCAGAATCTCGTTCGGAGATTGTCCAGTATCTCGTCTGGTAATTCTTCAGCATCTCGCCAAGAGAATTCGCAGTAGCTCGTCCGAAGAATTCCCAGAATCTCGTCCGAAGATGTTCTAGAATTTCATCCTAGAATCTTTGCACACGGAAATCTTACTTTTTGATGTGTCTCTACAGCAAAAGCATGGCACAATGGGTCCAGAGCCGTATTTACGAAAACAAAAATGTTTGTGCCTGAACCATAAGTTTAAGATACATGGTGTCTTTGGAAAAGTTTCATCTAATTTTTCGTCCTTTTTTTATCATTATTGTGAAAATAGGGTGGTCCCTCTAGTTTAGCTGATCTAAACATCTGCTTTTTAATAGTTTTATGTATGTTTACAAAATGTTCTACAAAGTTGTAAAAGAACTTATTTGGAGAAAGTTTGCCGAAGAAACCATTTCTCTATCTCTTATGGTTCTCAACTTATAATTTTTTAAAGGATTCTTGTTAGGGTGATCCATGAAATTCAGTTTTACTGAAATAATTTTTAATTCGTTCGTTTCTCGTAAATACTTTGTTCCGAGCACTTTTAGAACTATCAACGACGCATATTTTTTCCAAAGCGCTGAATGTTCTAGCTCTCATGGTTAAAAAGATATTGGCGTTTTTCTTCAAAAAATCACTTTTATTTAAAAAGTCATATCTCAAAAAGGAGCAAATGCATTTTTAATCTCTCGATTGCATTGGAAAGATCGTACTCTGTTCTATTTATGGTGAAAAAACTGCAGGTACCTTTTTTGTTTGAAGCTTTTTATTGAATTTTGAAAATACGATTGTTTTTCATGGAAAAGCAATAATAACTTTGAAAATCGATGAGATACCAACTTGGCGTCTTCGACAAAATTGTGAGTTTTTAGCTGCTTTAAAAATGCCCAGAACAAAGTATTGTGAAAAAATCAACGCATAAAATTATATTGAGTAAAAACAGATTTTCGTATGAAAAACGACGCACTCCAAGCAAATTCAACTCGTCTTTGTTAGATAGATCAAAGTAGCTTGGTAAATGGTCATCCATTTCATTCTAGAACCAATGTTTATTTATACTGTCATCACCATTAAGGCACACTGTTGATAAAATATTGTAAATCGTGTAACTTTGTTAGGCTTTTACGTTAACATCAACATATACTAGTGATTGACATTTTCGTTATCCATACATTGAAGTGATGAAATTAAAATGAAATTGATGGAAATCAGCCCAAAATCACATTTTAAGTTGAGTTCATTGACGAATTATGGACTATAAACAAATTTAAACATTTTCGACATGGTTACTTCGATCTATCTGACAAAAAAGAGTTGAATTTGCTTGAAGTGTGTCGTATTTCACATGAAAACCTGTTTTTACTCAATATAATTTTATGTGTTGATTTTTTCACAATACTTTGTTCTTGGCACTTTTAGAGCAGCCAAAAACTCACAATTTTGTCGAAGACGCCAAGTTTGTATCTCATCGATTTTCAAAGTTATAACTGCTTTTCCATGAAAAAAAAATCGTATTTTCAAAATTCAATAAAAAGCTTTAAACAAAAAAGGTACCTGCAGTTTTTTCACCATAAATAGAACAGAGTACGATCTTTCCAATGCAATCGAGAGATTAAAAATCCATAAGCTCCTTTTTGAGATATGACTTTTTAAATAAAAGTGATTGATAGTTGATAGTTCTAAAAGTGTTCGGAACAAAGTATTTACGAGAAACGAACGAATTAAAAGTTATGTCAAGAAAACTGAATTTCATGGATCACCCTAACAAGAATCCTTTAAAAAATTATAAGTTGGGAACCATAAGAGATAGAGAAATGGTTTCTTCGGCAAACTTTCTCCAAATAAGTTCTTTTACAACTTTGTAGAACATTTTGTAAACATACATAAAACAATTAAAGAGCAGATGTTTAGATCAGCTAAACTAGAGAGACCACCCTAATTTCACAATAATGAGAAAACCCCTAATTAATCCACCTAGTGGTGATAGTGCCTTTCTCGTCGCATATGCTCTCACGATCTTTCCGTCGACGTAAGTCAAAGTGTTCTTGAATCCTGACATTTTTTAGGAAAAGCAAGCATTTTATCAAAGCCATCATTTAATTGACCTAAAACTTATTGATGGCACATAGTCCGACGTTGTGTTCTACGTATAAGCAGAGCTGAATAATATCAGATTTCTAAGTTGATCGCTAGAGCAGCTTCACTAACACTTGAGGATGATCAATATCAAAACGATACTAACAAGCTAACATATAACTTTTTACACAATCACAGATCACTTTGCGGTCTTCGCCAAAGTTTTCTTTTCTGCACATTTTAGGTTATATTTATTGACCGTTGAAAACGGCAGTGAAGTGAAGAAGAAGTGAAGAAGAAGTTATCAAAAAAGCTGCTATTTGATGTACTGCCAAACACCGCGTATTCATCACCCTTTAATACGACACTTTTAATTCGTACCCCGCTCATTCGACATGTGTCGAATTAAAAAATGATCAAATGTCACAGTGTTATACACTGTAAATACAAATGATCCGATATTGTGATGTTACTCACTCGGCTCCTCGTGCAGCTGCTACTTTCAGAAGTTCAAATTTGATGCTTCCCGACACCTGATCCGTTTGGTGATCAACCGCAGTAAACTTCGGAAGCCAACCATCGTAAAATGAACAAGCTATCAATTCGTACCACCGCAATATCTGTAAGATTTGTGTTCAAAAACAAATCATACAATCCAAACAACACTAAAATAGAATTAGTTCATCGAATTAACCCATCGGCGAAGCACTCGAAACTGGTTCCGAAACGCTACCGGTAAATGTGGCCTGAGACTATTTTCTTGCCGACCATTCTTTGCGTTATCGAAGCAGCCGTTATTTAATGTGCTGCTTGTATGAGTTTGGTTCCGTTCTAGATTTTACCACTTCCGTCAGGGCACCTCGAACCGGTTTCGGCACACTATAGGTTTTCCAAAGTATGTTCTATGATTTTTTTCTTGTTAACCATTAATCAGGTTAGCTAAAAAGCCATTTAATGTGCCGAATTTATGGGTTTGGTTCTCCTTTACATTTGACCACTTCCGATGGGGCAACCGTAATCGGTTGTGGAACACTACCGGTTGTCCCCAATATGGCCGGAAACTTTTTTTGCCAAATCAAGATACCTCAAAATCCGCGAATTGATGTGTCGCATGCATGGGTTTGGTTCACTTTTATATTTGGCTATTTCCGGCGAGACACCTGGAACCGGTTCCGAATCACTACCGATTCAGATATGTTCTGAGAATATTTTCCTGCTTACTGTTCATCAGGATATCATAAAAAAAACTATTTGATACGTCGCATGCATGAGTTTGGTTAACTTTTATACTCCCACCTCCTGCGGGACATCTGGAACCGGTTCCTTCCAATATGGTCTGAGAATGCTCTCCTGCCTACTGTTCATCAGATTATCAAAAAAGCTGCGGTTTGATATGTCTCATGTATGGTTTTAGTTCAATTTTATATTTGGCCACTTCTGACGGGACACCAGCAATCGGTTCCGGAACACAAACGGTTCAGATATGGTCTGAGAATATTTCCCTACTTACTGTTCATCAGGATATCAAAAAAGCCACTATTTGATATGTCGCATGCATGGATTTGTTTAACTTGTATACTTGGCCACCTCCGGCAGGACATCTGGACCCGGTTCCGGAACACTAGCTGATCCGATATGGTCTGAGAATGCTTTCCTGCTTACTGTTCATCAGGTTATCGAAAATGCCGCGGTTTGATATATCGCATACATGGTTTTTTATCAATTTTATATTTAGCCACTTCCGACGGGACACCCGGAACCGGTTCCGGAACACAACTGGTTCCGATATGGTCTGAAAATGTTTTCCTGCTTACTGTTCATCACGTTATCGAAAAAGCCGAGGTTTCATATGTCGCATGCATGGGTTTAGTTCACTTTTATGTCGGCCACTTCCGGCGGGACATCCGGAACCGGTTCCGGAACACAATTGGTTTAGATATGATCTGAGACCATTTTCAAGGTTACCATTCATCAAGTTATCGGAAATGCCGTAGTTTGATATGTCGCATGGATGCGTTTGTTGCGTTTTCATAGCTGGCCCCTGCCTGGGGTACCGGTCCGGAACACCTATATGGCCATAACTCCGGAACGGCTGGACCGATTCGAATCATTTTCAATAGGAAACAATGAGACCAGATTCCGCGTCGAATGAACCGTTGGTCATTAAAATCGGTTGAGGTTTACTGCCAAAAAGTGATGTGAGTTTATTTGTACGCACACATACACACACACATACACACACAGACATCACTTCAATTCGTCGAGCTGAGTTGATTGGTATATGTGACTCGACCCTCCGGGCCTTCTATCAAAAAGTCATATTTGGAGTGAACATATGGCCTTTCCAGTACACTTAGTGTACGAGAGAGGCAAAAAGGACGAAAAATTAGATGAAACTTTCCCAAAGACACTATGTATCTAAAACTAATGGTTTAGGCACAAACATTTTTGTCTTCGTAAATACGGCTCTGGACCCATTGTGCATGGGTAGCAATGATTGGTTTTAAATACAGTTAAACCTCCATGAGTCGATATTGAAGGGACCATCGACTCAAGTAAATATTGAGTGGAACAAAAATCCTTTGGGAAGCTACTTGGGGGACCATCATAGTAACCCGGAAAAAAACTTTCAGTATGGACAAATGAGTCGATATCGAGTCAAGGAACATCGACTCATGGAGGTTCGACTGTATTTGAGCTGCAGTAGGCAAGCTTACTTCGATTCAGCTCTACAACTTCCACTGCAAACAGCAGTCAAGTTCACGACTTCGACAACTCTCCGATTCAGCCCAACCTCGGATAGGTCAAAACTCAGTGACCCGGAAATACTGCACACACATCGATCGAGACTAGGTACTAATGCCAACCGAACCGGACAATCTCGCCCAAAAGAAGCGCGCCGCACACTGGCCTACTAGTCGCATTTTTCGCTACCTCCTTTCTACACCGAATATCTGTCGGTCGGTCGGTTGGTCGGATGCTAGTAAACCAGTAGTGTAGAGAGAGGCCGTCGCCATGGCCAACTGCGCCAGAGCCAAACTGTGCAGTGCACGCGCGTTGGCACCGGGCCAAGCTGAAAGCATAAAAATAATGTCCGGTGCTAGTGGACCAGGACGTCGTCGTCATCATCGCATCGCTTCGGTTTGAAACAGTTCAATTGCAGGTCAACTGTAATCAATGGAGCAATTGATTCGATTGTTTTCTACTTGCGCGTCCTTCGTACGCTGCACCGCCGTTTCCAACCCGTTTCGAAACGCGAATATAGGTGAATCGTGATTCCGGAAAAGTCTCACACATTAAAGCCCGGAACGTCCGGGTACGTCAATCAAATGAGGAACAGTCAATATAAAAAAATCCAACGAACGCAGTTTACGCCACGAGGATGGCATTAATCCGATTGAATGAACAAGCTGCAATCCGTTTTCAATGACTTCGATGGTACATTTTCATGCATTCAGTAGATTTAATGCTTTCAAACTGACAGTAACCGAGTGATTATTTATAGCTTGCTTGGAGAAATAACAGTTTCCTTTGAAAACCACAACCCGCCTTTTGCAACCTACGTCGCAGTAGGAAAAGTAGGCTGCGGTGTGAAGTTCACACAACCTACGATGATAAAGAGCAAGAGTATGGAATTCTCGTTAGTCTGGCTCGTCAAAGCGTGCACTTTGAGTAGGATGGAAAACTCCTTGCATTTCAGAGCAATACATATCTCAGATAATGTTTCGCGCTCGACATCAACTGTAACAGTCTGCATCGACTTTCGCCAAGTACTACATCAAAAGCAAAACCACTTCCGGAGAAACTTGGCGCGTAGTAGGCGTACGGAATTGCAGAACTGGGTGTCAGACAAACGAACGCCCTCAAATGAAACTGTGAGAACGAAACTTTGAAGGATGCGGTAAAACTTGAACCATTCATCGCAACTAGCGAAGATATAAATGAGTTTTGGTTAAGAATTCTTCAACTTCAAAACTGTATGAATTTCAATAAATAGGGTATGTGTGCCATCAGTAATCTCATGCTCCCATTTTCATCCTACTCGAAAGCAAGCGATTACGGCACCGATTGACTCCGTTCTTTTTGTTTTCATGGGTGCTCACTTCTAACAAAAAATACAAAAATAAGAAACAAAACAAACAGCGCTTCAATCCTTTGTTTTTCGTGGGATGAAAATGGGAGCCACATGCTTAATAAGGGAACCAATACCCTAGGTAGTTGATGAACCATATTCGCTTTCTGATGTAGCATTCAAACGATTCAAACCCCCTACCTACATTGATTTGTTGTTGAAAATCGAATCAATCCAAGCATGCCAAAGTGCGCAACGCTTATCTTGATTGTCTGTGTTCGCAGAAGTTCTCGGCGCATTCTCTTCTTTTTTTTGCTCCGAACGAACTTTATACCGGTACTAAAACTCAATCATGTAACCGATTTGGCTGAACGTACATACAGAGAAGGTCCTTTATCAGCAGGAAAAGCTTCCCGTCCTTGTCCCTCGCAACGTTTAGGGCACGGTAGATATACCTTCACAGAGGCAAGCAAGAGCAAAAAAAAATACGGGAGAATGTCCAACATTTGCTGCGAGTAAAAGTGACGATATTGGAAAACAGTTTCAACAAGTGCGACTTTGATATAACGGAATGGTGACGAGCGGCGGCGTGGCGTTGGTATTCAATGGGGTGTTGTCGCAGTAGGCAACGCAAGTGGGGGTGTCGGTGTTTCTGGACTGGTTAATATTGAACAAGGAGAAATGCTTAAGACATTTTTTTAACACTATCTCACGGGCTTTGTGGTCTTGTGACTGTTGTTTCTGATTAGTATGCAGAAGGTCCTGGGTTAAATTCCTAGCCCGTCTCTTTCCTACACAGTAAGTCGCGTTCGGTACTTTTTACCGAAATCTCAACTGCTGGACGTCCGGTAATGGTTTTTTACCGCAATCCTGTAAAAATTGCCAAATTTCGGTAAAATGATATCGTGTATCTGTCAAATTTTAACGAAGTTCGGTAAACGTCATCGAATTTTTCCGGTAAAAGCCGGATTAATCCACCTAGTGGTAATAGTGCCTTTCTCGTCGAATATGTACTCATGATCTTTCCGTCGACGTAAGTCGTAGTCCTGAATCCTGTGAAAACTTTTTTTTTATAAAAGCAAGAATTTTATCCAAGACATCATCGAGTTGGAAACTTATTGATGGCACATATTTCCGACGTTATGTTCAATGTATAAGCAGAGCTGAAAAATATCAGACCTCTTAGTTGACTGCTTGACCACCTTTACTATTACTGGAGGCCACAACAAAAAATCACTTTACAGTCTTCGATAAACTTTTTTAGGCACACTTTAGGCTATACAATTGTATTTTATTATCACTGGTTACTAGAATCATAAAATTTTACCAAAAAATGGAAGCAAGTGAAATTTTTAATGCTGAATCCAATTTAAATTTGAACCACATCACCATATCGGATCAAAATTTTGCGCAGTAATTTTAGATGCAAAAGGTGATGGGAAAATTTTGTTCGAGATTGAAGCGATTAAATTTAAATTTTCCCAGGCAACCCCCATTCTACTGTAAAGGGTGATACGGTCAAAATTTGGTCACACAATTTGTTTCATAACTTGAGACTGCGTACACCAAAACAGCTGATTTTTGGACCAGTATTGGTACATTATATGTAGCTTATACCATAAAATTTTCATCAAAATCGGTTTAGTATTTGCGGAGATATTGTGAATCCTGAAAACTGCAATTTTAAAATTTTGTACAAAGTGGATTAAAAAATAAGAACACATTTTTACTCTTTTTTTTATAGGGCCAGAAATACTGAACCAATTTCAATGAAAATTTTTCTGTGTGTAAAGTATACATATCAAAATGTTATGTAAAAATTTCATTCAATTTGATTCAGCCGTTACAAAGTTATATTTGTTTAGGTGGTCAAATTTTGTCAAATTTTGTCGAGTCAAGTCAAATTTTGGTTACACAATTTTTTTCATAACTTTAGATTGCGTACACCAAAATTGCTGATTTTTGGATCAGTAATGGTACATTATATGTAGCTTGTACCATAAAATTTTCATCAAAATCGGTCTAGTATTTGCGGAGATATTGTTGAACCCTGAGATCCGCAATTTTAAAATTTTGTGCAAAGAGGATTCATACATTTTTACTGTTTTATTTATAGAGCCAGAGATACTTAACCGATTTCAATGAAAATTTTTCTGTATGTGTAGTATGCATATCAAAATGTTGTGTAAAAATTTCATTCAATTTGATCCAGCCGTTACAAAGTTATATTTGCTTAAGGCGAAACTGGAAGCATTTCCTCACTTTTCGGTTTTTGATTTTTTTTAAAATAACGAAGCAATATTTTCAAAATCGGTTTTCGTGCACATGTAGAGTATGGATCAAGGTATCTTCTGATTTTTTTTTTGTAGTGGAAAATGTTTTTCGTTTTTGCAGAAACCATTTTTGAACAAAATTTCACAAAACAATGGTTTCTGCAAAAATGGAAAACATTTTCCACCTCAAAAAAATCAGAAGATACCTTGATCCATACTCTACACGTGCACTAAAACCGATTTTGAAAATATTGCTTCGTTATTTAATAAAAAATCAAAAACCGAAAAAATGAGAAAATGCTTCCAGTTTCGCCTTAAGTGGCACCTGGTCAGTTTTTTTCATATTCAAACTGCTACAACTTTGAAAGTATTCATACAAAATGGCTCAAAATTTTACTAAGAACCAGGGTTCGTAATTTTCTTTTCAGCGATACGAAATATGGCTATTCTCACGGCGGCGGGAGAGCTTATTTTCACTATTTTGCTTGAGGAACACTTTTCTCCTCCAGCACTTCTTTCAAGAGTAGCGATTCATGATAACTGAAAATCGCTTCAACCTGCAGATAATTTCTTTTCATTCTGTTCAATTTTCTCTCACCCAATTTTCACGAAAATCTTTTCAAAGCAGATTAACAAAAATTGTGCCCGCGACGGGATTCGAACCTGGAACATTACTAAAAACATACGCGACACGCGCGCTCTATCCACACCACCACGCCAACCACACAGAGGGTGTAATAAATATACTGCATAAAACCAATCATCGTCGGCTTCATATGAGTCAAGGAAAGACAACATAATCGGCCGACAAACGGGCAAACGAAATTCTCGCACCTTTGGGAGTGAGCGAAAAAATGTTTTCGCTCTGCTCTTTGTGCGGGAGATTTCTCAAGCCAGATTTTCGCTGAAAATTGGCGTGAGGGAGAATTCTATTTTCGTGAGAATGAGCGAAAATTCCGACCGCTGCTAAGAACGTATTTTCATAATAGTACTATACTGTAAAATTTTGATAAAATTCGGAGCAGTATTGGTAGTTCTATAATCAAAATTGTGCTTTACTGACCTTAAATTTCCGAAAATTTACTATGGAGCGCCTTTATACAAAATTTTAAAAAGGTAGGTCGATGGTTTTGTCTATATATCAACCAATACTCAATCGATTTTGATGAAAATTTTATGGTATAAGCTACATATAATGTAGCATTACTGGTCCAAAATTCAGCTGTTTTGGTGTACGCAGTCTAAAGTTATGAAAAAAAATGTGTGACCAAATTTTGACCGTATCACCCTTTATATTATTTAACACCTCAGGAATTTAAAGAGGTGTGATTTGATAAGCCTGCTTCAGTTTTCTCAAGATTTTGTTATCTTAAACATATTTATCGCTTGCATTTTCACTGTTTTTTACCACTTTCTGTGAGATACCCGGAACCGGTTCCAAAACTGTACCTATTGTCTCAAATATGGTCTGAGACCACGGCATAAATATCACAAGGCAGGCTAGTAACATATGTAAACATAGATTTTGGATGTAAACATGTGACTTCATTCTAATCGTTCTTCACATGATCAAATTGATGGGGAGTACTAGATCGCCTCTGAACGATTTGAATTACGTCATCAACAAACTGTCGGATTTCCGGAAGGTATCACCTTCTAAATGTTGTACACCGTGATCTGAGACTAGTTTCATACTAACTGTTTAACAGGTTTTCTGAAAAGTCGAATATTAAAGTGCATGCTGGGATTTGATTCATTTTACATTTTAGTCATTTTGGCGGGACATACACAACGGGTTCTGAAATACTAAAGGTAGTCTCTAATGTGATCTGCGACTATTTTCTTGTAAACCGTTCATCATGTTATCGAAAACGCCCCGGATTAATGTGAACTGGTTCTGGAACACTACCGTTAGTCTCTTATGTGACCAAAGGCTGTGTTCTTGCAAACCGTTCATCAGGTTATCAAAAAAAGCCGCGATTTAATGTGTCGCATGCATGGGTTTGGCTCCTATATGCATTTGACCACTTCCGGCGGGACACCCGGAACTGGTCCCGGAATACTACTGGTTTTCCCAAATATGGTCTGAAACCATTTCTTGTTAATCGTTCATCAGGTTATTTCAAGAGCCGCGATTTTAAGTGTCGCATGAATGGGTTTGGTTTTATAATTGACCACTTACGGTGGGACATCCGGAACCGGTTCCAGAACACTACCGGTGGTCTCTGCTGTGATCTAAGGCTATTTTCCTGCTAACCGTTCACCAGGTTATCGAAAAAGTCGCTATTTGATGTATCGCATGCATGGGTTTGGTTTACTTTTGTATTTGGCCACTTCCGGCGAGGCACCCGGAACTGGTTCTGGAACACTACCAGTAGTCTCTGCTGTGATTTAAGGCTATTTTCTTGCTGACTGTTCTTCAGGTTATTGAAAAAGGTGCTATTTAATGTGTCGCATGCATGGGTTTGGTTCCCATCTACATTTGTTCACGTCCGGCGGGACATACGGATCCGGTTCCGGAATACTACTGGTTTTCCTAAATATGGTCTGATTCCATCATATTGCTAACCGTTCATCAGGTTATCAAAAGAGCCACGATTTGATGTGTCGCATGCATGGGTTTGGTTCAACTTTATATTTGGCCACTTCCGGCGGAGCACCCGGAACCGGTTCCGGAGCACTACCGGTAGTCTCTGCTGTATCAAAGGCTCTTTTCCTGCTCACTGTACATCAGGTTATCCAAAAAGCCGCTATTTGGTGAGTCGTCTACATGGTTTTTTTTTCACTTTTATATTTTGACACTTCCAGTGAGACATCCGGAACACTACCGGTTCAGATATGGCCTGAGACTATTCTCCTACTTACCGTTAGTCAGGTTATCACAAAAAAAATCTGAAGATACCTTGATCCATACTCTACATGTGCACGAAAACCGATTTTGGAAATATTGCTTCGTTATTTAATAAAAAATCAAAAACCAAAAAGTGAGGAAATGCTTCCAGTTTCGCCTTAAGGAATTTCTTGAAAAAATCTAAAAAAAACCTTATGGAAATTCTTTTATGGATCGATTTAGAAATTTCTCCAGAGCTTGCTTCAGAAATTCGCCAACGAATTCCTCAAGAAATATCTCGAACAATTTATTTGAGGGGGTTAGAAGCAAAGGGTTGTAAGTGACAAAAACTCACTTTCGAGTAAATGAGGCTGAAAGTTTTTGACCAATTTTTCATCCCATACAAAATGTATGAAGCTTCAAAATCAACATAATTTTCTCTGATATATTGTATTTTTTCCAATCATCGTAGAAACAATTTTAAAAAAAGTTTCTGCAAGCTTGAAATCTGAAGAATTTTATGGTATGCTCAGCTCAAAATCGTCAAAATGGTAACTTACACCCCTTTGATTCTGGGCCCCTCATTTTTAAAATCTTAACATTTTTTTCGGAAGCTTCCCTGGGATTTTTTAGATGTTATTCTTAAGATTCTTCCGGAAAATTTTCCAAATATTTCATTAGAAAATCTACAATGAATTCCTCAAGAATTGTCTCCAAGAGATCTTACAGAAAATTTCTAGATATTCTTTCAAAAAAAAAAATACATAAAAGTTTTCTTTAAAGAATCCCGTTTGAGGTTGAGTCACAAACTTATTAAAGGATAATCCTACAAAATCATCCATGGATTGTTCTAGAAATTCCACCAAAGTTTCCTCAAGAACATTCGCTAGAAGATGCTCTAAAAATTTCTTCAATGATTGTTTTAGAAAACCTTCCATAGATTCCCTTAGAAATTCCTCTAAAGCATAGCTTTCCAACCTTCGTTTCGCGACCCCCCAACCGCTTGCAGGCACGCTTCGATTGTTTTACGAAAAGCGCAGTGTCGACAGACAGGGGGGTCGCGAGAATCAAGGTTGGGAACCGTGGCTCTAATAATTCGTTTCATTCAAAATCCTTCAGAAGATGTCCTCTATAAAAAGCTCGACTGTTTCTTTTGAAATATATTCAAGGAATTCCTTCAGAAATTTCTCCAAAAATTCCATCCAATTTCCAGTGATGCTTCGAGAAATTCTTCCCCCAGTAAAACACTTGTCACAGAAAATTCACGCAGATTTTTGTTGTGCTGAAGTGACTGTGGTTAGCTTTCGGCAAGTTAGTATTTATTTGTTTGAAGTAAGTCACAGTGACATCTATGCAACAAAAAGCTGCACCGTCAGTTACAATCGTGTTTTTTGGGTCTATTGACTCTTTCTGAAATTATTTCAGAGATTTGTTTACAACACTTCTTGTCTTTTAGAAATTTCTCCTAAGTTCTCTTAAGAAGTTTCCTCCACAGATTCTTCAAGAAAATCAATCAGAGATTCTTCCGCAAACTAGGTCAGAAATTTCTTAAAAAAAACGGCTTCATTTTTTTCAGGAATTGCACTGAACTGTGAAGATACACAAATGTACTCTGATACAAAAGCAGCCTTTGTGAATTTGCATTTCATTGATCCTGCAATCTTGCAAAGAAAAACTTGATGAGTTCTTCCAGGGATTCCATCAGAAGATTGACCAAGGATATTTTCCAAAGTTCGTCGATACAGAAATTTATCTACGCATAAAGAATATGAAATATTCCCGGGGAGTCCTCCTTGATTTTTTTCAAGAATTTTAGAAAATCTTCCGAAAAATATTTTGGAAAATCCTTTAAGTATTCATCGGAAAATTGCCTCTGGGCGGAAAATTGACAATGGGCAGAAGCTCCTTCTCGGATCATTTCATAAATACCACTAGGGGTTTCTCCAGACATTTCAAAAACAAATTCTTAGAGTGTTTTTGGTAGATTTCTTAAGAAATTCCTCTAGGAATTTCTCCAGTTATTCCTCCAGGAATTCTCGGATTCTCGGAAATCTACCGAAAATATTTTTATAAAATCATCCAGGGATTCCCTTGGAACATTTTCTCTTCTTTCAGGAATTTCTTCACTGACCCTTTTGAAGTTTTTTTTCCAGAAGTTGCTTTGGAAAGTCCCCTAGCGATACATAATTTTTTTTGAAAATCTTGCATTAATTGATTCAGAAATTCCTCTATAGTTTGTTTTCCTCTTTTAGATATGTTTTCTGGGAGTTTTCCAGGGTTTCTTTTCAGGAATCATTCAAGACATTCCTCCAGGTTTTTTTTTACACATTCCATTAGAAAATCGTCTATGGATTCCTCGGAAAATGTCTTCAAGGAACCTTCTGCCATATATTGTTTCAAAACAATTATTAGAGATTCATTTGAAAAATTGCTTAAACAAATGTGAAGATTCCGTCAGAAATATATTAAAGGATCATTAAAAAAAACAGCCAGGAATTCCTTTAAATAATATTCATGAAGACTCTCCAGAAATCGCAGCATGAATCGTACGACTGATTCTTTTGGAGTATCGGTCAAGAAGTTTCTTGAGCGATTCGTTTCCGAACAAGAAACTTGCCTTTAGAATGAATTTGTACAGAATTCTCCAGCTTTTCAAGGAATTCCTTTAGAAATTCGGTCTTGAATGTCATTGGTAAATCCCGAGGGGATGTCTCCAAGAATTTTTCAAGAATTGATCCAGAGATTTTTGGATGGTTTCTGTCAGTGGTTGAAGTAGGAGTTCTTCTGAGGATAGGCTTCTGCAAAAGTTCCTCCAGATATACCACTATGCATATTTTAAGATTTTTTCTTGTGTTTTTTTTTCTAAGGATACCTTAAGGAATTTACCCTCAGATTCTTCCAAGAATTCATCTCATATATTTTCTAGATATGTTTCTAGGGATTTTCTTCAGAAATTTCTTAGAAGATTCTTCTAGAAATATTTTCAGAACTTTTTCCATTTGTTTCTCCAGATGTTTCTGTAGGAATTCTTTCAGAAATACGAAATGTGCAAATAAAAAGGGCCTCAAGAAGATGTGCATTTCCGGGCAGTAGAATCCTTAGAAGATTTTGTAACATAATTTCTGTCTGAATTTCTTTAAGATTTCCAGGTTTTTTTTTAAAGTAAATTAACGAGGTGTTTCCAAAGGAGTTCTTGAAAGAATTTCGTTATGAATCCCTTGGGGGATTTTTTCAGGAATTTGTTAGATTTTTTCAAATGAACCTAAGGATGAACTTCAGCAAGGGTCCACGAATAAACGAAAAATCTTTAAAAGTTGTTTCAAAGAAATTCCAGGAGAAATTTGAAAGAAAACTTTGGAAGAAAATCAGGAGACATTTCTGAAGAATTTTTAAGTTGTTTTTTAAAATGAAAGACATGGGAAGTTCTCTGATAGAATCCCTAGACAAATTTGTGAAAGGGATCCCTGCAGATAGTTCTCGAATGGATCTCAAAATTTAATTAAAGACTCCGTGGAGGAATTTCCGTTGTTAATCCCAGGAAGATGTTCTGTCAGAATTAAAAAAAATTAAAAAAATCCTGGATCGATTTCAATGGCAAACCCTGGAGTAAGTTTTATAATAAATGCTTGGAAAATTGCTTGAGACAATGCATAAAGGAATTTGCGAAAGATTTTTCGGAAAAAAATCTAGAAAAGCCTCAAAATAAGGGTAACATTTTGAAGGATTTTCTAAAATCCTTGCATAATCTCATACACAACTTTCTTACACAAAACTCTGTGGTAAACTCCCAGAGAAATCCCTAGTGCAATTTCTGGAGAAAATGGAAATCCCTGTGGAAATTTCTGGTGAAATCCATGGAAGAATTTTCAAAGTAACACCTGTACAGATTTTTGAAGGAACTTTTGAAACATTTTCTGAAAAATTCTGGAATAGTTTTTGAAGGCATCGGTGAAAGTATTAGTTGTGGATTTTCAGGAGGAATTTCTAAATAAATGTCTAAAGAAATCTCCGAAAGAATCTCTGAACGATTTTTTGAAAGAATTCCTGGAGCAATTTTAAGAGTAAATCATGCAAGATGCTTTGAATGAATACTTTGTGGATTTTGTAGAAAAGTAGTAATTTCTAAACAAATCCCCGAAGAAAATTTCCGAAAGAATGCATTGAAGATTTTTTGAAATTATGGCCGAATTTCTGATTTTTTTTTGGAAAGAAGACATTTTTGGTAGATTTTCTAAAGGAATCACCAATAGATTCTGAAAACGAATTCTTAACGAAATTCTGAATAAAAATCCAGAGGAATTTCTTCCTGGGCGAACTGTACAAACAATCTCTGAAATGTGAAAAATCATGAAGGAATTGGTGAAGCAATTTATGCCAGATTTCGTGCCAGAATTCTTCGTGACACTTCTTGAGGAACACATGGAAGATTTCCCGAAGTATTTCGTTAGAAAATCTTCTATGAATTGCTCATGAATTATCTAGAAGGGATCTTGTAGAAAATCCTCCAGGGAGTCTTTCAAAAAATCTTCCATAGTATTAATTGGAAATTTTCTTCGGGAATTGTTTTAGAAATTTCTCCTAGAACTATTTCGGTGTCCGGCCATTTGGCCGAATGCCGTTTGGTCGAATCATGATCAAAATAATTTAGAGGTAATTTAATTGTCAATATGATCATCAGAAATATCTCTTCTTTTAATCATAGGCTATTCTTTCTAGTTTTGTCATTCAGGGATTAGTTGGCGTTGAAACTGCATATATTTCATCGCATATTTTTCCTCCTTTAAATCATAGGCTGTTCTTTCGCGCTATATTAATGTGGAGAACATTGGCATGGTCACTTAAGTTCATCATTCATTATTCGCCCAAACGACATTCGGCCAAATGGCATTCGGCCAAATGACCCGGAACCAATTATTTCATAAACTCCGCCTTTGTTGGATATTTTTCCATGCATTTCTACAAAAAACCCTCACAGACTTTGGCCAGTGATTCCTCCAAGAATTCTTTCAAAAATTCACCCAGATATAAGGCTTTTCAGAAAATTTTCCAATAATTTATTCAAAAATTCTTCAAAAAATTTTCAAGTATTCCTTCAGACATTCTAGCAACAATTTTTTCATGGTATCTTTGGAAGTATCCTCAAGTCATTGCTTAAGAAACACCTTTAGGGATACATCCAGAACTTGCTCAAAAAATCTTTTTGAAAATCCAGCATGAATTTATCATTAAGTTCTCCAGCGCTTCCATAAGAAATATGTTGAATGGTTCAATTAGAAAACCTTTTACGGATTCCTTCACGAATTCGTATATTAATCCTTTTTGAAAACAAAGATTTTTTATCAGTGTACGCAAAATATGGCACCGCAAGCGAAAAATAGGCAACAAAGAAGGCACGGCAACAACGCTTTGTTTTTTCGTTAGCAGATAATGACAAAATCGCTCCCGAGTTTGTTCACAACAAAAACGGTAGGAATATTTGTCTCGTTCTATTCACATCGTGATTTTCTCATTGTTTTACAACTGAAACTCGACTCTGAGGATGGTAAGAGTCTTAATTCGTCCAAATGCTCATGAATTCGATGATGTGGGTCGAAAACTTCAGCAGAAAAGCCGAAATATCGGCACACGCACGGCAAGCGATATTTGTTTTATTGCTCTCATCGCTTGACATGCGTTTGTTGCGGAGCGCCTTTGTTACCGACATGCACCGCTAAGGACAAAGCGTTTGTTTTTCGGCGTGATCCGTTTTTCGTACCCTGTTTTTTATACATTTAGATTTTTTTTCAAACAGGCTTTCTGGAAGTTTTCGTGGGATTTTTTTCAGAAATTATTCTAACGATTCATTCAGAAATGTTTCCGAATATTTCATTTGAAAATTTTCTATGTATGCCTTAAGAATTGTCTCAAAGGAATCTTACAGAAATCTCACCTGGGATTGTCTCAACACATTTTTTTAGAGATTCACTTGGCAATTTTCTCCATGGATGTCTAAAGAAATTTATCAGAGATTGCTTCAAAATTTGTTAAGATTCCGGTAGAAGTTTATCAAAGAATCATTTTAGAAAACCTGCCGTGGGTTGCTTTAAAAATTTCTTTTGAGGGCTCTCCAGAAAATTTGAGAATTCTTTAGAAAATACTTTTCGATCTCTTTTAGGGACTTCTTTAGGAATTCGGTCTTGAATTTTGTTGGTAATTTCCGAGGGGATGTCTCTAGATTTTTTTCAAAACTCTTGGATGGTTTCTGTCAGTGGTTAACCCTTATGTGGCCGGCAGGGTACCCGGGTACCCAGCTCCCATTTAAATTACACGGTGTAGAAAAAAGCAAAAAGTTTGCCGGCTACATAACGGTTAACTTAGGAGTTTTTCTGAGGATTCTAGTAGTAATTCACACAGACGTTTCTGAAGGAGTTCCTTCAGATATTCTTTTATGCATATTTTAGGACATTTTCTAGGTTTTTTTTTTCTAAGGATACCTTGAGAAATACAAGGGGCGGCCAAAATGTTTGGGATAGGCAACTTTTTTTTCTCTCACAAAAAAGTTCAACATGCTGTAACTTTTCATGGAGTTTATCAAAAATTCTCAAATTTTGACTGTTTGTCAACTTATTATATGTGCATTATTGGTACAAATTTGAGCTCGATTGGTTAATCTTTCGCGAAGTAAGAACCAATCTGGTAAAACGCTATTTTTTAGACATCTAATTTTTGAACTTTAATACCTCAGTAATCATTAAACCGAATTGAATGAAATTTTGAACGTTTATCAACAATATATTGATACTTGATACGACGTTATAAAATATTAAATTTTTTCACGACGAATAAAGTTATACCGGCTTGACATTTTCACCCATATAGAGAAAAATGAGTTAAAATAACAATACCAAACAAAAATTACTAAATGTGTTTTTCCGTTAATCTAAATAGGTTCTTACATATCTTATAAAAGATATTTTGAGAATAGAAGTAGAAAATCTTTGAACATAAAAAAAAATATTGACATTGATGTAAATACACTTTTTTGAGATAAAACCCAAAAAGAGTCAATTCATGATAACATTTTTTAACGTTCAAAAAGTTTTAAAAGGTTTTGAAGACGTGTAAAGCATTAATATATTGTTGATAAACGTTCAAATTTTTATTCAATTTGGTTCACTAGTTTCGGAGATATGACAGTTCAAAAATAAGCTGTCTAAAAAATAGTAATTTACGAAAACTATTCTAGGTTCGCGAAAGATTTACCAATCGGGCTCAAATTTGTACCAATATATGCACATATAATAAATTGACAAACAGTCAAAATTTTAGAATTTTTGATGTACTCTGTGAAAAGTTAGAACATGTTGAACTTTTTTGTGAGAGAAAAAAAGGTGCCTATCCCAAACATTTTGGCTACCCCCTGTATGTTTCTTTATAAATTCCTTCGAAGATTCTACCAGAAATATTTTCAGAACCTTATTTATTTATTTCCAGATAATGGGAGGTTGTAAGGGAAACAAAAAGGAACTTAAGGGACTTTAAAAAAGAAGCAAAGAAAGGAGGCAAAAGGGAAACTCAGAGGGCGTAAGAGAAACACAAGTGTGCCTCAGGTTGAAACATCTTGAGGGATGGTTATCAGAAGGGGGCTGTTTCTGGGGAGTCAGAAGTGGGCCTCTGGAATTTTGAAAGAGAAAGTGTAATTATGTAATTATGTAATTATGGAAAATTCTAGGTGAGTTGGGTGGCAAAAAGCGATTTCGGTGACCTTGACCGTACACTACGTCAGCGAATTAATCCTAACGTTAGAAACAGGAGTGTGTTGTGGATTGGCATCTAAGCCGAAAAGAGAGATGAGCTTGTGAAATAGGAGTGTTCACGGTGCGGCTTCGGAGTCAGTTTGACTTTCTGTTCCGCAGAACCATTACCTGTTCTGTGGCTTAGTTGGTCAAAGCGCCGGTCTAGCGAATACGGAGTCGTGGGTTCAAATCCCATCAGAACGCGTTTTTATTTTTTCACAAATTTCATCTCTCAATTTGTCAATTAGCAACATTTCGTGCCTTCTAATAACAAGTTTTTCCAGTATGTTTCAGACATACCAGCAAATCTGGTAAAATGCCAGTAAAATGGACAATATTTATCATTCAACGCGAACCCACCGTCTTCGGATTGGCGATTCACTAGGCTAACTGGAGACCCCCTCCAGTATACACACACATTAGAGCTCTCCCTTTGTTCTCGT
Source organism: Aedes albopictus (assembly GCF_035046485.1). Taxonomy (NCBI): domain Eukaryota; kingdom Metazoa; phylum Arthropoda; class Insecta; order Diptera; family Culicidae; genus Aedes; species Aedes albopictus. The sequence continues at coordinate 11,300,442 of NC_085136.1, forward strand.
TCCATACCAACTTTAATTCTTTTGCAGCAACAAAAGTCTAGGGAGCGCAATCCACTCATGCAATTTGATCTGTGTGATTTTGTGGGCGATGCCTTACCGCTTAAATAATGTTATCGTAAACAGTGAAGAATAATATTTAGTACCAAAGCGTTGACACATTTTCTTTTAAGGATTTTGTGACATCTCAGAATTATACCTTTTCCACGAGGTAGTGCCCCAATGTGCAACGTGATTGAATTGGAATTTTCCTTTTATGCCAGGGCGTGGAATCAATCACGGAAAAGTTTGTCTTCCGTGGTACCAAGGCTTGTTGTTGTTGATGGAACAGGCTTGGAGATTTTTACGATGAAATGAATGCTCAGAAATGAATCGGATTACTTTACCGTTGAGACTGGCTCTACGACTCAAAGGTGTCGCAACAAATAGGAATTGTTGAAATTATGACAACACAAAGCTAAAAGGAATGGAAACAACTACTAATGAACCTTTAATCTGCTGAACAACTTCAAAGGAGAGGCTTTTGAGAAAGGGCCCCTATAAACGAAGGGATACATGCATGGGTCTAAGGCTGTCTGGATGAAGTTACTAGTGTCCAAAACCATTTCGTAATTTCAACAGCCTTGTACATGGAGTATTTTTGTGCTTGTCACACGATACTCGATTGCAAAAATGGTGATTTGGCAAATAAAGCTCTCAGTCGATAACTGCGAAAATACTCATAGAACACTACACTATGGAAAACCAAGAGAAGACAGAATTCTGTACTGCTACATATTCCTATTCCAATCTTCAATTTCTGGTTTTATCAAAAAATGAATGTTTTATTTGGTCATGGAGCTAAATTTTAAATTTTCAAAGACATTTCTATTATATATGCCTGAGAATGAGCATTCAGTACAGAGATCGGAATGGTGGGGTAAGTTCCTTTGAAGAAATCTTCTAAACTTGTACAGTTCCTACTTGATTCAGTCTTAACAAACTGACATAAATAAGTAGAGACTTTAAAACATCATATTGAAAGTGTGCTCCCGCCTAAAATGATAAGTAGGTAGCATTAGCCCCAATTCCCTGCGATTCGCACACATATACCTATTCACCGGAACTGCACCGTGTCACATCAGTCAACCGACGACAACGACGACGGCGCGCATCGTATTTTCTTTCCATTAAATTAAATGTAAATTTCCGTTCTGCAGTAGTGCGCCTGCATGTGCCGGATATTTGCACGCGTTGTCGTCGTCGTTTCGCTCGCAGACGTTTGAGCAGTGCCACGAGGCGCACTGCAAATGGTGTTCCGGTTGTACAGGAATTTTCTTCATGCACAAATAAATTACTCCATCGTCGTCGTCGTTGCCGTTGTCATCATCATCGGCTCCTTTTGGATCCCACTTTCTCCGACTCTCTGATGAAGCTCCTTCTCGAGATCTACGGGGGTGGAGCTTAAGGTGGAAGCCAACAGCAGTTGAAGCAGCAGATATGAGCTTGACACGGCTGGCTTCTAGATGCAGCAGTTCCTGGTGTTTGCTCCTAGACACTACCTACACTGAACCAAAACATCATCTTCTATTCATATGATCCATCACTCGCATGGCTGCGAAAACTGCTCCTCCCATTTCCGAATGACAAAAGCAAGCGTCTGAAGCATCCTCGTAACATCAAATAAGAATCATCTTGTTACCCGACGATTTTCTTCTGGACTGCGTATGATCTATCATTCGATTTTCGTATTGTATGATACGAACAGAAGATCATCTCGCATGCGGAGGAAAGTTAATTTGCAGACGCCCGTTAGCGAAAATCATCTGCTTTTTGAATGTTTTTCTGTAGAGTGCGGGCGAGAGCGCGGGTACTTGGACCGACGTGTCGAGATCGACGCCATTAGTGAAAATTGATCAAAATGTGAAGACATGAACAGATCTCCATAACAAAATCTACCAGATTACGGGTAAGCAATACATTTTATATTTATAAGGGGCTGTCCATAAACCACGTGGTCATGAGGGGGAGGGGGGGGTGGGGGGTTCGGCCAATGACCATTTTGTATGGACGAATAAAAAATTTTGTATGGACTAATGACCACGCGGGGGGGGGGGGGGGGGGGTTGAGAAGTCCCAAAAATGACCACGTGGTTTAGGACAGCCCCTAATCACCTTTTAGTATTTTCTTTTGTTTATACTGTTTCAGAAAAAACAAACGGCATCACATACAAATCAAATCCGGTCGATAAATCAGCATATGAAATCAAATCCTACAAAAAAATCCGGGTCGCTTCTCAACTTTTTTGTGAGATGGCTGCAGGGCGAGGGATGGAGCTATTCCTGCTATTGAGCGACGCGATCATCGTCCAATGTCGGTGGCGACAAAGCGCACCGCAAATATTATAAAAATGAACACCGCGAGTACGATTAATTTCGGTTACCCTTTCTATTTAAAAATGTGTGTGTAGTTTAAGTTTTCATATTGTAAAGGGAGAAGAAAATGTATGATTTTTATGAATAAAGGTGTATTTTTTGAATATTTTGTATTTAATTTTGATTTCGTATCATTTAAAAGCATTTCACGGATACTCTAAATAACAAAATACTTCAATACGTCATAGAAATGTGCATATTTCGGTCTTCAGCTGAAAATCAAATCAACTACGAATGATGATCATCCGATCACTGTATTCTTCCTCTTCCATATTGATATGAACATCATCTCATATTCGGGCTACGTCATATGGATGCTCGTCATCCGATGATGAATTCATCCGTATACCACTCATCCGATGTCTGACTGACTTTTGTTAAAGGGCGCGAGCGTATCGCTTTGCAGACGATTCGAAGAGGATGTGTTGGTTCAGTGTACCTACCTACCGGCCAAGCTGACGGCGGCGTGGCTGCGCTCCAGTAGTGATGTGGTTGTTATGTGTCGTTATCGGGAAAATACATGAAATTTCTTCTCGGTCGTCTCCATCATCGTGGCCGGGCGTCATCTGCTCGTGTGCTTCAAGAGCTTCCGATTCTCCAGACAAGTCGATTTACCGTGTTGCCCGATTGGGAGGAAGTTACAGCTACATTTCATTTCGTATTTTTTTTTAGTTAAACATCAAATTCATGATAATACTGAATCAACAATATGCCCACATAATACTCGATATGCAGCTGCAGCTCTCCAACGTCGGTCACGCCTCGCCAGATCACGCTCCATATGGTCCGCCCATTGTGCTATCTGCGCTCCACGCCTTCTTGTACCAACCGGATGGTTAGCAAACACCAACTTTGCAGGGTTGTTGTCCGGCATTCTTGCATTATGCCCTGCCCACCGTATCCTTCCGGCTTTGGCCACCTTCTGGATGCTGGGTTCGCCGTAAAGTGCAACGAGCTCGTGGTTCCTCCTTCTCCTCCACACACCGTTCTCCTACACGCCGCCAAAGATCGTCCTTAGCACGCGTCGCTCGAAAACTCCGAGTGCTTGCAGGTCCTCCTCGAGCATCGTCCATGTGTCGTGTCCGTAGAGAACCACCGGTCTTATTAATAACGGAGAGTTTTGGACGCAGTTCAACTATCACCAGGTAGTGATCAGAGTCGATATTAGCGCCACGATAGGTCCTGACGTCGATAATGTCGGAGAAGTGCCGTCCAGCAATCAGAACGTGGTCGATTTGCGATTCCGTTTGTTGTGGTGATCTCCAGGTGTAACGATACGGGAGGCGGCGAAATCTATGAGGCGTAGGCCATTTTCGTGAGTCAGCTGGTGGGCGCTGTACTTTCCAATCGTCGGTCTGAATTCGTCCTCCTGGCCTACCCGAGCGTTTAGGTCTCCTATGATGATCTTGTCGTCGAGGTTTGGGCAGCGATCGTACTCGCGTTCGAGATGCGCTTAAAATGCGTCCTTGTAATCATCACCCAAGTAACAATTTTGATTTTATCGAAGTTTTTTAGCGATTCAAAAACCCTAAATATAAAACCATTGATGCCGACTTTAAAGTCATCTCGAGTTCTAATATGCCTCCATAAGCCCACGTTCTGGCTAGTTGGCCCAGTATTATAACGATCTACAGGGCTTTCGTATGCAAACCTGCTTAAGACTTCGGGTTGTATCATAGTTTTATCACAAACTCAATGAGTTTGTGGTTTTATCGTATCCCCGATACAACCTTCTAAATAAAACCATCTTCTGACTTGTCAAACATTTGTTTTGTTTATTTCTCACTAATGTTCGATCTTCAGAATAAATTATGCCTGGTTTGTTTAAACAGCCATCAATTGGAAAGATGTCGATCTGGAATTCAGATTTGTTTTCCTATTTAATACGTGTTAGAGAGACATGCCACGGGAAATTTGTGGTAAATGTGACTGTGATAATGACAAAAAATAAGTGCGCCACACAAACTGTGCAATAATTGGAAGTTAAATGCATTCAACTTACTCGGAATTGGGTGCTTAAATGTTTTTTTTAACATAGCGGAGTTTCAAAGACATTATGTAATTTTTCTTAAAATAAGCATGACGAAAACGTGTTGAATCGTTAAGTTTGATCTCAAGCTGTACGTATAATCATAATATTTAGTAATGATTTTTCTGTATTTACATAAATTATCCCGGCTAGGCAACATATTTTTCTGATAAAACTCTGTGTTCCTGATGATTCCTCCAATAGGACTAACCCTCCTGAGGTGGTCATATCAGAGCTCATGACAGAACTAGCGGTTTTATCACAGCATTTTTTGGTCTATGTTACGACCACGAAATCTTTTGTTGGTTTTATGCATTGCCTCACAGTTTTGTGTATTTGTTTACAAAACAAATCTCTCCGACAACAACCGCAAATGAAAGTTTTATTGAACTGGTATATGATAAGTGATAAAAGTCACGGTGACTTCTGCGCAACAAAAACCTGCGCCGCCGTGACTCTTCGGTGACAAGTGTGTTACTTGGGTAAGTTATATGATAGTTTTATGGAATGCCAAAGGTGCAAAGTTAAAAACTTCCACATAAAACTAATATATAACAACTAGCTTTTCCACATGCTCGTATAAAACCAGGATAAAACATGAATAAACCTTCAAGGCATGCTGATTGTTACTTGGGCAGTACTTCCGGAGTGTGGGCTGTGCACGTTTATTATGCTGAAGTTGAAGAATCGGCCCTTGATCCTCAACCTGTACATTCTTTCGTCGATCGGCCATCAACCGATCACGCGCCTCTGCATATCACCCATCACGATGAAAGCTCTTCTCAGCTCGCGTGTGTTGCCGCAGTTCTGGTAGATGGTATGATTACCTCTAAACGTTCGCACCATGGATCCTGTCCAACACACCGCCTGCAGCGCTACGATGCCTTCAGTAGATCGGCGAGTATGCGGGTGCTGCCGATGAAGTTGAGAGATCGGCAGTTCCACGTACCGAATTTGCAAGTCCTTTTTGTTCGCTGGAGTCGTTGCCATTGGTCTCGGTTCGTATTATTCTGTTGCTGATTTTCCGTTACAATGGTTTTTTACGGCTGGCTCGTAGGGCCTGACACCAACCCCCTACTTTCCGGAGGACCATAGTGCACAGTTGAGCTTAGAGTCCTTCCCTGGCACTTGGACGTAGATCAGCCGCCCCTAACATGGGGATCAGACGCTGTTGTGAGCCGCTCCTCCTGGAGAACAGACGCTCAGGTTTACCGAAGCAAACCCCCCCTTCCCTGTCAGCCTACGACCAAAGTTCCCACCGGGGTTGGTTACCCGATCTTCCCTAAGGTTGCTCTTAGTTTCCGGCAGGTACCACGAGGAGGTAGGGATAGAAGTTGCTGGGCAGAGGCTAGTGGATCACAATGGGATCTGAACTGCGCAGCATACACAGCCTTTACCATGCCAAGAATTGCATGTACATACAATTTATGAATGGATTGATTCACACAAAAATTTTAAAGTACTACCTGGAGAAATTCTTTCGGGAAATACCGAAGAAATTGCTAAAAAAAATTGTGAAGAAATCCTTGAAAAAATGTGAATAGGAATAGTTTCTGAAGTAATTTCTGCAAAAGTTGCTGATTTAATCTTTGGAGAAATTCCTGAAGCATACCCGGTAAATTTTATAAAAAAAATCCTCGAAGAAAGGTCTGACTAAATCCTAAGCAATCGTTGGAGAAATGCCATGAGTAACTTTTGGAGAAACCTCTGGAGAAACTTTCAGAAAATCTCCTTTTGAGAATTTTGTAGAGGAGTTTCAAACAAATGCCTGAGAGAATCCCCGAATATATGGAGTGTATCCTAAAGGAACCTCTGGAGTAATTCGAAAAATAACTTCTGTAAAAGTTCCTGGATAAATTTTTGAATTTCTAAAGGAAACCCCTGAAGTAATTAGAATCTCAGAATCTCTGTGGAAAAGTTTCTCCTAGAATTGCATGTTTTGAAGAAATCTTTTAATGAATTTATGGTGAACCCCCCAAAGAAATTCCTTGAAGAATGTCTTGATATTTTCTTTAGAAAATACTAGAAGAATCCCAAAGAAATACTCTTGCAGGAACTTCTTATATGCTAAATGTACCAGTTATGGGTATAGTACTTCAAATTCGCCATAGTTGATTTCCAACATCTATCGATGAAAATCATCAAGAAAAAATATGTGAACAACTTCACAATTTGAAACATTTTCCTTCGAATTTTGGCTTCCTTGCACCCTATTTCGCCATAGTGTACCAGGTAGGCATGGCTAATCCCATAAGGAATGCATGCCAATAGTGCCAGAAGGGACCGTACTTTAAAAAAAGTATCCATAACTCGTACAGGATTCCTATCATTGGCACACGCCGTAATAAATACTAAAAGTGGATTTGGCTCCGTCATAGTTTGAAAACAAATCTATCATTTGACATATCGACGACATTCGTCGGTCTACTTCTTATTATTGTAGAAATTGTTTTACTTGGATAGTACGATAACTGGTACATGCACCCCAATCGTTCTGAAGGAATTCCTTCAGAAATGTTTAAAAAAATACATGGAGGATGATAACTGTGCACTAATATGTATCTGGTGGGAATAGCATCGACTGAGGGAATTTGGCAGTGAAAGGTTGTCGGTGTAGAAGTCTCTTATCATACACTCCCGTTCAAGAGTTTGGGGTCACCCCCTCAAAAACATGTCATTTTTTTAGGCCCATATCTCCGCCAATTTGCGTCCGATTTCAAAACCCTAGGTTTCATTCAAAAGATAATAAGTCAAAGAAACTTTGAACATGATTTAAAAGAAACTGTTTTCAAAAAATTTTGTATGTAAACTTAACCCAAAGTTGCCAAATTTTCTAAAAAATGAATATAAACTTACGGCGGTGTCGCTGGAAGTTGGGTCGACCAAATTTTAAGATGAAAGCGGTAATATGACCCATTTTCTATTAGCTTTCAACTGCTTTTTACAGAACTTAGCTAAAAAATCTAGAAAAAAAGTTATTAAGTAAATTAATCCTTGATGTCATCGACCAAAAGTTTGAGGTCACCCCTCAATATGCTGTATCGGCCAAAAGTTTGGGGTCACTATCGTAAAACATGGAAAAGTGATTTGTTGATATCTTCGTCATCTTTCATTTAATTTTAATTGTTCTTGGCTTATTTGAATGAAATGAATGATACTTACTGCATAGACTTTGAACCACACATATTTGTTGAAATTTACATACTAAAACTTAACGTAAAGTTGCCCCATTTTTTGAAGTGTGGTGAAATGTGTTAACTTTACATAACATTTTTATATACAAAAATCGTTAAATACGTTAAGTTGAAGACATCAAACGTAAATTTAGTTAATTATCTTTGAAATGAGCCAAAAATAATTAAAATTGAACTATAGATGACGAAGATATCACCAAATCACTTTTCCATGTTTTACGAAAGTTACCCCAAACTTTTGACCGATACATCATATTGAGGGTGACCCCAAAGTTTTGGTCGATGACATCAAGGATTAATTCACTTAATAACTTTTTTTCTAGATTTTTTAGCTAAGTTCTGTAAAAAGCAGTTGAAAGCTAATAGAAAATGGGTCATATTACCGCTCTCATCTTAAAATTTGGTCGACCCATCATCCAGCGACACTGCCGTAAGTTTATATTCATTTTTTAGAAAATTTGGCAACTTTGGGTTAAGTTTACATACAATTTTATTGAAAAAGTTTCTTTTAGATCATGTTTAAAGTTTCTTTGATTTATTATCTTTTGAATGAGACCTAGGGTTTTGAAATCGGACGCAAATTGGCGAAGATATGGGCCTAAAAAAATGATATGTTTTCGAGGGGGTGACCCCAACTTTTGATCGGGAGTGTATATCTTGAACTCTTTAACTCCATAACATTGTCGCTAGAGGTGTGCGCCGATTTGAAGTTGGTCGGCGGCGGCGTTTTGCAATTTTTTGGCTGGCGGCGGCGGCGTGATCGGCGTGACGCTGAACGCATTTTCGGCGGCGGCGGTGGCAGCGGCGTGAAACCATAATTTTTATTTTTTTGTTTATTCCGTTAATCAATATCAGTGTTTTATTTTTTAGTAACTCATTATGTTGAAGATGCAATGACATGTTTACAGTTACGGTTTAGTTTTTTTTTTTTATTTTAACATGTTTTTTTTTATTTCCTTGAATTAACCTCTTGAAGGAATTCCCGAAGAAACTCGTAGAGGCATTCCTGTAGGTACACCTAGAAGAATTCCCAGATGAATTCTGAAACGAATGTCCAAAAAACATCTGAAGGGAAGGTTTGGAGAAACTCGTGGAAGAATTCCGGAAACAAATCTTAGAAGAATTCAAGAGAAATTGCCAGAGGAACTCTCAGTGGAATTCACGGAAGAACTCCTAGAGGAATTTCCGGAGGAATTCTTAGAGGAATTACCGGAGGAACTCATAGAGGAATTTTCGGAGGAAACTCTGGTCATTCCTTGTGTAACTCCCAGAAATACTTTTATAGCAACTAGTAAATAAATTTCCGGAAGAGCTTTCGGAGGAATTTTGGGAGGTACTCCTAGAGAAATTGCCGAAGAAATTCGGTCAACAGTTCAAGGAACAAGTCGTAGAGAAACTACCAGAGGTGTTGGTGGCAGTAGCTCTTCCTCTCTAGAGCCACCAAATTGTTGGCGTTGGCATCGGGGCGCAATCTTCCAATTGGCAGCACGATCGGGGTGTGGTGTTCCTCTTGCGGTGGGACTAGACCAATACTTACTGAATCCAGCAGCACTCTTGTCCACAGCTATCGCGATGATGAATCGACGATGATCAGGATGACGAAACCCACAATCGTTTCACGGTACCGTTGCGAAGGGATACGGTATTACATTCCGTGTGTGCCAACCAACAGACTAGACGGAACGCTTTACTTTCGAACACCTATACTACTCACTCAGGGTAGGAGGTTCAAGAAGGAGAATAGTTAAAATCGAACGTCCAAATCGTGTGTGATAGGATTTAGGCATTTCTAGACTCATGCCAACGTTCTCGTATTCGGAACCCTAGCTTACCAGAGTGAGAAAAAGTTCGATAGATTCAATGATTGGGGACTCCTCTAAAATCGTGTGTAGAGCACTTAGGCCTTTCTAGACTCATGCCAATGTTACTCGCATTCGGAACCTTGGCTTACCAGAGTGAGAAAAAGTTAGACCGATCCAATGATTTTGACTTCCACGATTCTAAGTATCAACACTTTAGAAGGATTGAATTATCCAATCAAGTGATCAGAATAATTTAAGCTTCGCAAATGCAAGTTCAGGATCAAAGGAATTTGAGTAGCAAAATACTTATCCGGGAGGTATCCAGTGTGGAGTCCAAAAACAAAACTGACTGTCGTCTTTATTGATCTTCCTCTTTTATAGCCGCAGGGCCTACACATGATCTTTCCTGAAAGGATGATGAAATAGCGGCTCTCGTTACGATCTACACATTTACACTTTCAGTTCGTGTTTTAACATGAATATATGAGCGGCCAGATTTCTAGAATGATCTTTCGCGGGTACATGGTTTTTCGTGTTTTCACAGGAGAAATATTTTCTTCTCCGAAGAGAGAATTTTCCTGATTTTGAGCAATCTCTCTTGCTACATGATTTGATTGTATTTGTACAGAATTAGATCTACCATTCATATTTTGCACGATCCCGATGCTCAGCTGGCCTAATTTTCAAAATCAAGTTCCCGAATGATGGATTTTGATTACATCTAGAATGCTGCCGATCTGCTAGGCTTTTGGTATGGTTTCCATCGGGTGTCGCTTCAGATTGTTTATTTTATCATGCTGCTCAAAGTCAGTCGAGTCCCTCAGCCGCATAGCTTTTGCTTCGTTATGCTGATAAACATTGCCGCTCTGCTCTACGTTTATAATCGCGGGCCCTATTATATTGTGGTAGGTCATGATTGTTCGAATTTGATTGGGGTTTTATGATGCGGCTCGCTTGGTTAGTTGTAGGAAATGGTTGGAAAGGAATTCGTTCCAAATTGTGTGGATTCAAATGTACTTCACGCTTCGCGTTCGTAACAAGAGGTATTCCTAGATGAGTTCCCGGACGAACTCTTAAAGGAATTCCCGAAGAAATTTGTATAGAAATTCCCTGCGAACTCATAGAGGAGGTCGTAAAGGAACTCGTTGTTCCCGGAGGCACTCCTAAAGAAATTCCTGGATGAACTCCCACATAAATTCCTGAGAGAAGTTGTAGAGCAATTCTCGATGGAACTCTTCCTGGAATTCCCAGGAAATTCATGAAGAAATTCCCGGAAGAGCTCGTAGAGGAATTCCCGGATGAACTTATATGGGGATTTCCGAAGAACTTCTAGAGAAATTCCCCAAGATAATTTAGGGAAATTGCTGGGAGAACTCCTAGAGGAACGTTTGTGGAAACTCCTGGATGTATTCTCAGAATATATCTTGAAGGAACTCCTTAGAGGAATTGCCGGAGGAACTCTCAAAGGAATTACTGAAGGAACTTCTAGAATTCCTGGAAGAACTTCTAGAGGAACTTCCAAGGAATTCTTAAAGGAATTCTCGGAGGAAACTCCGGCATACCCAGTGCAACTTCTAGATTAAACTTATATAGCAACTCGTAGTGAAATTGCTTGGTAAACTTCTTCCCGGTGAAACTTGTAAAGGTGTTCCCGAAGATATTCGAATTCCCAGAAGTACCTCCAGACGAATTCCCGGAAGAACTTCAAGAGACAGTTACGGTGAAACTCTTAGTGTAATTCCCGAAAAAAAAATCGGTAAGGAATCCCCGAAGGAACTCGTAGAGGAATTCTCGGAGGAATCCCTGGAGGAAATCCTAGGGAAATTTCCACAGATACTTCTAGAACATTCCGGAGAAATCTCTGGAAGAATTTCAGGAAGAACTCTTAAAGAAACGTCCGGAAGAATTCCAGGAGGCACTGCTACAGAAGTTGCCGGAAGAACTACCAGAAGAATCCCCGGAAGAACTGCTAGAGGAATCACCGGAGTAAACTTCTGGTATTTCCAGTGCAATTTCTTTGAACTCTTAAAAGAATTCCCGGATGAACTCGTTGAAGAACTCGAGGAGGAATTTCAGGAGGTGCTCCTTGAGGAAGTGCCGGACGAACTCGTAAAGGAATTCCTTGGAAGAACTTCTAGAGGAATTGCCAGAGGATCTCCGTAAAGAATATCCGGAGTAACTTTTAGAGGAATTTTTAGAGGAAGTAGGAAGTTGTGGAGCCTCGTAGCCGTGCGGTTAGGGTCACCAAGCTTCTTATCGCACCATGCTATGGGGTGAGGGTTTGATTCCCGCTTCGGGCGATGAAACTTTCCGTGAGAATAGTTTCTTCTCCGTATCCACTGGTGCATGCTCCGTGTGTCCCTTGTCTACATAGTGTTAAGTTTCATTCAGTCTGTACGTACAGCTTCTGGCTGAAGACGGTGTGCGCGTCTCAGTCTCAGTGCGCGTCAGTCCCAGTGAAACTTCTGTAGCAAGCCCGGAGAAACTCCTAGAGGATGTCTCGGAGAAAACACTCGGAATTCCAGAAGAACCTTCTAGAGTTCCCGGAGGAACTCCTAGCGAAATTCTTGGCGAAACTGCTGAAAGAATTCTCAAAAGAGTTGCTGGAGAAGTTTCATCACTTCTGGAGATGAACACAACAAAAACATGTTTTTTAGAATCACTTGATTCTTTCTACAGCCATCAGTTATTTTCAGGTACTTCCGGTGTCATTGTGAACTCGATTTAATTCAAACGACAAACTTTTTCACTTTCAAAACATTGTTGACGCGACATGCGAAGTTTATAATTTAAAACAACTACCGGTGGAACTGAGAGTAATTTGAACTATTTTTAGCATTCCAAATTTTTAGAACTGTTATAAAATTGGACCATAAAAATGCACACCGCTGAAAACGACCTTACAAATGCTATGTATGCAGATGACTCCAATGAATTGCTTGAAATATTGAAATTAAATAAATCAAGAAGTAATATAATTTTTCAATGCGTTTTTGAGATCGGCGTAGAAAATTGGAGTTCGGCGGCGTAAGCGGCGGCGCGCCGAAATATAATCGTCGGCGGCGGCGCACACCTCTAACTGTCGCGCTTCTTCTGCAAACCACATACCATCTTCGCTGTGCTGAACAGGATTCTCCCATAGATTATTGGCTTGTCTCTTCGGATGCAGTTGTAGAACTTTTTTAAGTGTAGAATATCCGGTCATGTTACTTAACACCGTAATCGTAATCGTTTCGCAAGATCACTCAACCGCAGCGCATGGATGTTCTGCGGGCTTCACAGTTTGAGTAGCACTTGCTTATAACTGTTTTAATCGACCAACCGAGGTCCGTAATGTGGCGTACCAGTGCTCCATGCGACACGCAGGATTATCATATTGAAATGGCATGCAATACATTCAGGATCGTCACCGAAGTTTACGATGAGATCCTCAAGGTAAAGATGACTTTTCCTGATAACTAACGAAAAAAGGTAATATTCGATCTTATTAGTAATGTCTTCTCGTTCGGGTTTACCAACGTGAAAAATGAATGACGCTATCGGAATTGATGAATTTCCACCGAACTACATAATCCGCTTCTTCCTGTATCGTCGCTTTCCTGGTGCTGCTGCTGCCTGGTGGTTGACAATCCTGAATCAATTGCTGTCCGCACCGCACTCTCTGCAAGCTGATGCTGGTCTGGGGAGTTTTCTACGTTGTAATCATCGTCAATATAATCAGTTCTGCCATTCGACGACGGACGGGGAAAGACGTCGCACACGCCAAACAAGTATCGAAATTAATACCCAACGCCCTCTATCAGCAGCAGCCGAAGCAAGTACCGTATAAGAACCTGCAAAATGCAACACAGCAACCGTCGACGGTGACGACGACGATCATGAAGATGATGATAGTTAGGAAGCCATCAGCAGGCACGCCCGGTCCGGTGGTCATGGAAACCACCAATGCATGACGCGCATCTTGGTATCTTGATGGAGGTTCACTTTCCGGACGAAAGCTCAGAGCACAGTAATCAGGTCGGATTTTACAGGCGCTGGCAGCCAAGGGTTGCTTTGGTGATACCTTTTTTATGAGCAGCCAGTCTGGAGGGCGGGGGAAAGGAGCTCAAATGATTGGCAACCGGAACGATGGAATTGAAGGCATTTGAAGAGTGGTACGAGATGTGTTGGTGTTTGCTTTAGTGCTGTAATTATGAGAAGGACGCGGTGGAGAAGAAGAAGGAGCTTTCCTCGACTGATAAAGAAGTATTATTTTGTCCTTGTGGGCATTTTTATCTGCTATCGTTTCATGGAAGTTTCTGAGATGGCTCTGATATTTTTTATGCTAATTAGAAAAGGCTTGTTTTTTGCATGAATACCTTTTGATTCCGTTTTCTTGAAATCATATTGAATAAAAGCAACGTGCAACGAAGTACATATTGGTTTTCCTGAGAAATCTACCAAAAACTTCAACTCACTGTAGATGAAGTCCATAATTATAATCTATTAAGAAGTAGATGAGCGAAATTCATAGCAATTGTAGCAATAATTTTCACCTTCCCGAAAAACGACGACCATTAGCCTTCCTGTTAACATTGCAAAAGAGTCCACTCGAGCAGTATAGATTACTTTCCCAGAAAAGCACTTTCAGCAGTCAGTGGCAATAAACACTTTCCTCCCACCCTTCTGATTCCCAGTAGAAAACACCTTCCACCAGCCAGCACCCTATTATTTAAAATCCCACTCTCCGGTCGGTCGATACAAAAACCGGAACAAGTTCTCCTAGATTGGAGCATCTTTGCGAAGACGATTCTGAACGAACGGAGAAGGCACTTGGCACTCCCGGCGATGGTGGTGGCACTATAAGTTTTTCACTAGGTACTCCGAATCCAGTGAAACTCGAATCAACGAGAACGAAATCCGAGCTTCTTTGGCTTTATAACAGAAGGAGGCAATCTTTGCCGGGCGGGCAATTTATATAAATTAACAAAATTGTATCACTTCTTCGCTACAAAGTTGATACCAACCAGCCAAGTTGCGCGGTGATTGGCGAGAAGAAGGCGGTGAGATTCGGGAATCAAAGTGGGCAATTTGGAGCGTTTAATCTGGAAAGAAGTTTTTTGGATCGGCATTATCACAATTTTAAATTGATGGGCTTGAGTGTTGTACCAGATTGGATTCGGGAAGGTTACTCTGAGAGCGACTGGTTTAATTCTCGGTTGTCCCAGGAACATTTCTTAAATTCTGTTACAATTAACTCGTACAAGTGCTTTTAAAAAGCGATTTTATTGAAATCTAATTTTGTGGGGTATCACAGAACCATGTGGCTACTATGATTGGGAATGTAAATTTAATTCAAATATGCTTGAAGAGCTGCTATAATAATTAATGGGTAGTTGATTTCTGCCAAGAATTCCTCCAAAAATCTCTCTAAAAATTTCGCCAGGAATTCAACCAAGAATTCTTACAAGAACTCTCCCAAGATTTTCTTCAGGAACTCTTCACAGACTTATGCAAAAACATCCCCCAAAACTCCTCGAGGAACACTTCCAGGAAAACCTCCAGATATTACTTCTGCCAGGGATCACTCCAGGAATTCCTACAGGAGGTTCTATAACAATCCTCTTGAAATTCCTACAGAAATCCCTCCAGGAGTTCCTCCAAGAATTCCTCCAGGAATTTCCCCAAGAATTCTTCCCGGAATTCCTTCAAGAATTCCTACAAAAGTTCCTCCAACAATTCCTCCTGGAATTCCTCCCAGACCTCCGCCCAGAATTCCACTACTTATTCAGCCAGGAATCGCTCCAAGAATTTATCCAGGAATTACCCCAAGACTTCAGCCAAAAATTTCTCCAAAAATCCCTCGTGGAATTTCTACAGAAATTCCTCGAACTTCTGACGGAATCACTGAATGAATTGTTGGCGAAATTCTTGAGGGAAGTTCTGGACGAATCCCCAGAGAAATTTCTGGAGGAATTTCTGGAAAAATACCTTGAGGAATCCTAGGAGAAATCTCTGATGGAATTCCTGAAGGAGTTTGTGGAGGGACTGCTAGAGGAATTCCTAGAGCAATTACAGCGGAATTCCCAGAGAAACTCCTGAAGGAATCACTGGAGAAATTCGTGAAGAAATCCCTTGGGAAATTGCTGCAGGATTTCCGGGAGGAATCTCCGGAGCAATTTCTGGGGAATTTCTGGACGAATCCAAGGAGAAATTCTAGGAGAAACCTCTGATAGAACTCCTGGAGGAGTTTGTGGAGAAATTCCTGGATAAATTCCTAGAGGCTTCCCAGGAAGAATTTTAAAAGGAAGCTTTGGAGAAATCTGAGGAATCCTTAGAGGAATTGCTGAAGGAATCTCTGGAGGGATCCCTGTAGGAATCCCTGGAGAAATTCCTGGAGGAATTCCAAAGAAAATTACTGGAAGATTTCCTGCAGGATTCCTTTGGCAATTCCTCTCAGGATTCCTCTAGGTATTTTACCAAGTATTTCTTCAGGAATTCCTTCTGGAGTTCCTCTAGGATTTCATCCAGAAGTTTCTCCACATACTCCACCAGGAATTCTATCAGAGATTCCTCCAAGTATTGGTCTAGGTATTCCTGCAGGCATTCCAGGAGGAATCTCTGATAGAACTCCTGGAGGAGCTTGGGGAGAAACTCCTGGATGAATTCCTAGAAGAATTTCAGGAGGACTTCCTGTAGGCACCCCAGCAGAAATTCCTAGAGGACTCTCAGAGGACTGGAGGTTTTCCAGGAGGAATCACTGGAGGAATTTCCAGGGGAGCTCCTTGAGGAATCCCTGAAGGATTCCTCCAGAAATTTCTCCAGGGAATCCTCCAGGAATTCCTCCAGCGAGTCCTTCAGGTATTTCTCCAGTGATTTCATCCGAAATTCTTTAAAGGATTCTTTATGGAATTCCTCCTAAAAATCCCCCGGAAATTTCACCAGGGATGCAACTAGGAATTTCACCAGAAATTCATCCAGGAATTTCACCAGGGATTGCTTCAGGGTTTCCTCCATGGATTCCTCCAGAAATTGCAACAGAGAATCCGCCAGGGATTGTTCCACGACTTTTTCCAGAGATACATCCAGGAAGGAGACCTTTTCAGGAATTATTCTAAGGTTTCATCCGGTACTTCCTCTAGGGTTTCCTCTAAGAGTTCTTTCAGGATTTCCTCATGAGATTCCTTAAGAAATTCATCCAGGAATTTATTTAGAGGGTAATTCCCGGAGGATTTTCTGGAGTTATTCTTAAAGATATTCCTGGAGAAATTCGTAGAGCAATTCCTAGAGGAATTTCCTGGAGTAATTACTGGCGGAATTCATGAAACAAATTCTAGAGTAATTCCGGGAAAAAACCTTCATTATTTTCTGGAGGATTTTCTGAAGTAATTTATGCGGGAATTCAGGGAGTTATTTTTAGGAGGAATTCCTGGAATAGGTTTTGGAGGAACCCCTGAATGATTTCTTGAAGGAATTCCTAGAGGAAATCCTGGAGAAATTTCTGGAGGGAATCTTGGAGTAATCCCAGACGTAATTCCTGGAAAAGAATGGGGTATGTTTGCTAGGGGAATTCTTGCAGGAATTCCTGGAGAAATTATTGAAGGAAACTGAAGCAAATCCTGGAGTAGTTCCTGAAGAAATTTCTGGAGGAATTCCTGGAGTAAATCCAAAAGGAATTCCTGAAGCAATTCGTAGTGGAATTCCTAAAGGATTTCCTGCAGGAATTCTCGGAGACACTCCTGATGGAATACCTGAATTAGTTCTTGAAGGAATTCTTGGAAGAATTCTTGGAGAAATTCCTAGAGGCATTCCTGAAATAACCCAAGAAACAGAAGTAGCTGAATAACAGTTTTTTAGCAAACGTTTGCCATTTCCTCACTTTTTGGTTGTTGATTTTTGCCTTTCTCGTACACCAAGGTGTACCGAAAGGCTATATGTTCACTCCAAAAACGAAAACTCGATAGAGCCCCCGGAGGGGTCAAGTGTTATATACCAATCGACTCAGCTCGACGAGTTGAGATGATGTCTGTGTGTATGTATGTGTGTGTGTGTGTGTGTGTGTATGTATGTATGTGTGTGTGTATGTGTACAAAAAGGTCACCTCTTTTTTAGATAGTAAATATGAACCGATTTCAACGACCGATGGTTCATTCGACGCGGTATATTGCCCCATTGTTTCCTATTGAAAATGGTTCAGATCGGTCTAGCCGTTCCGGAGTTATGGCCATTTAGGTGTTCCGGACCGGTACCCCAGGAAGGGGCCAGATATGAAAATGCAACAAACCCATGCATGCGACCCATCAAAACACTGCATTTTTGATTATCTGATGAACGGGAAGTAGAAAAATAGACGCAGACTATATCTGAACCGGTAGTGTTCCAGAACCGGTTCCGGGTGTCCCGCCGGAAGTGGCCAAATATAAAAGTGAATATAACCCATGCATGCGACACGTCAAATAGCGGCATTTTCGATAACCAGTTGAATGGTGAGCAGGAAAGTAGTTTCAGACTATATTTGAACCCGTAGTGTTCCAGAACCGGTTCCAGGTGTCCCGCCAGAAGTGGCCAACTAAAAAAGTGAACCAAACCCATGCATGCGACACATCAAATAGCGGCTGTTTCGATAACCAGATGAACGGTAAGCAGGAAAATAGTTTCAGACCATATCTGAACCGGTTGTGTTCCGGAACCGGTTCCAGGTGTCCCGCTGGAAGTAGTCAATTAAAAAAACAATTCCAGGCATGCGACACATCGAATTGCGGCTTTTGCAATGACCTGATGAACGGTAATCAGGAAAGTAGTTTCAGACTATATTAAAACCGGTAGTGTTTCAGAACCGGTTCCAGGTGTCCCACCGGAAGTGGCCAACTAAAAAAGTGAACCAAACCCATGCATGCGACACATCAAAGAGCGCCTTTTTCGATAACAAGATGAACGATAAGCAGGAAAATATTTTCAGACCATACCTGAACCGGTTGTGTACCGGAACAGGTTCCAGGTTTCCCGCCGGAAGTGACCAACTAAAAAATCAACCAAACCTTTTGCATGCGACACATCAAAGAGCGGCTTTTTCGATAACCAGATGAACGGTAAGCAGTAAGATAGATTCAGTCCATATCTGAACCGGTTGTGTTCCGGAACCGGTTCCAGGTGTTCCGCCGGAAGTTCGATAACCAGATAAACGGGCAACAGTAAAATAGTCTTTGACCCAAGCTCTGGCCACACCTAAGATTACCGGCAGTGTTGCAGAATCAGGATTAGATGCATCGCTGAAATTACAACAAAACAAAATCGTTGCAAGCGATACATATGCGTAAACGAACAAAATCTTGATAACAATTTAAGCGATCCTGTCAAATCCCACCATTTTCCTGAGGCGTAATTATACAGTAGGATGAATCAACGTTGTATGGGAAAATTTTAATTTTATAGCATCAATCCCCTTTTGATCGCAGGGGCCCGTGGCGCAGTGGCTACACGTTCGCTTCATAAGCGGATGGTCATGGGTTCGATCCTAGCCCCGGCACTTCGTCAGTTGCTCTTCCCCCCGAGAGCGGCTAGCACTTGACCCACTTGGGAAGAAAAGTGAAAGCAGCACAAAGGCAAACCAGTTCGATATAGTTGAATAAGAATATAATAGAATACATTTTGGCGCTGTACAAGTGTAAGTGCAGCCGCCAATTGGAATCGCTCACGTAGTCCCTAGTGGACAAAAGAGCTGTAAAATAGGTTAAGTTGCTAAGAATAACAAAAAGTCCCCTTTTGCGATTTAAATTATTGCGCACAATTTTGATGCAACTGGTTGAGCCATCGCGCTCTGTAATACGGTTGAAATTTAAATGGGTTTTCATATGGAAAATTTTACTTGCTTGCACTTTTATGTCAAATTTTACATGAATCTTATACTGCCGTTTCACGCCCAATTGACCCATGTTATATGGGAATCCCATATAACATGGGATAATCATGCGTAGAACGGCAGTATAACCAATGATAATAAAGAAAAGGCTAAACTGTGCAGAAAAAAAATGCTGAAATGTCTTGATAATGTTTGGCATTCAGTGCTAGTGAAGGTGGTCAAGCAGTCAACTGAGAGGTTTAATATTATTCAGCTCTGCTTATACGTTTAACATAATACATAACAAAAAATATGAGCCATCAATAAGTTTCTAAATTCGATTATGGCTTTGATAAGGCTGACACAAATTTCGATTTTCTCTTAAGTCAAGAGGGGTCCCCCCTTGGAAATTTTGAGTCGGAATTCAACATTTTGAGGAAGGGCACAAATGAATTAACCAATAAATTTTTAAATTTTAAGGTGAAGAGTCCTCCAGAAAATTTTTTACCAAACCCGATGAATTAAGCGGTTTTGCCTAATTGTTTGAGTATTTTTTTTCATCAAATACATTTATTATTTATCAACTCCACCCCCTCATCGACGAAGGAGCACTGTGACAAAAGAAGAAAATGATATTTGTTCCATTCTAGAGTATTTTCAGGATTCAGGAACACTTCGGCTTATGGCGACGGAAATATCTTAGAGTACATATTCGACGAGAAAGGCGCTATCACCACTAGGTGGATTAATCTGAGTTTTTTAAAAATAACGAAGCAATATTTTCAAAATTGGTTTTCGCACACATGTAGAGTATGGATCAAGGTATCTCCTGAATTTTTTGCTGGTGGAAAAAGTTTTTCGTTTTTGCAGAAACAATTTTTTTAAAACCGATTTTGAAAATATTGCTCCGTTATTTTATTAAAAATCAAAAACCAAACAAATGACGAAATGCTTCCAGTTTCGCCTTAAGTGTGGTTTGTCCCATTCTTGTACAGCAAAAATGTTTGTTGCTAATTCCTGCAGGAATCATAATTCCAGGAGTTATTCCTTGAGGAATCCATGAAGTAATTCCTGGGTGAATGCCTGAAGTAATATCTTGAGGAATACCTGGAGTTATTCCTGACTAAATTCTTGCAGTAATTTTTGGAGTTATTCATGAAGTTATTCCTGAGGGAATTGCAGAAGTAATTCCTGGAGTAATTCATGGGATAATTTCAGGAGGAATTCCTGTGATAATTCTTAGAAAATTTCCTGGCGTTCTTTCTGCAGTATTTCCTGGAAGAATACATGTAGGAATTCCTGAAGGTATTCCTTGAGAAATTCCTTGAGAAATTCCTTGAGAAATTCCTTTAGGATCTCCTGGAGGAATTCTATGAGGAATTCTAGGAGGAATCCCTGGGGGATTCCGAGAGAAATTCCTGGAGAAATGCTTGGAGGTATCCTTGTATGAATTATTGGAAGAGCTCTTGAGGAATCCCTGAAAGGTTTCCTGGAGGAATCCCTGGAGAAATACCTGGCGGAACTCTCGGGAATATTGCCTGGAGGAGTTTCTAGGGAACTTCCATGGAATCCTTGGGCAACAGGCGGAGGAATTCTCGAGGGTTCCTGATAAAATTTTCGAGAAAGTCCCAGGAAACTCCTGCAGGCAATCTCAAGAAACTCGTACAGGTATTCTCGGAGAACCCATGAAGCACCCCAAGTGGAATCACAAAAAAAATGGAACTCCAACGTTCTGCCAGTAATAATTCATTGTTACTGCACATCAAACACACCGGAGACACTGCACAGTAGTTAAAAAAAACAAACGACAGTCGATTCATAGTGTGCGTGAGCTGTCGCTACATCAACTGCTGACGCTAGCCCTGTGAGCAGGGATACCAGATGAACATTTCTGTATCACTTGTTCAAAAATGTGTATCCTATACAAGAAAATTATCTGTTTTTTATATAAAACGCAATCTGCACAGATACGGAAATCTGTATAAAACAAATAAATCTGGAACTTATACTTAGAATCTATTTTTAATAACAGATTTTAGGTTGAGTATAACAAAGGGATGCAAAGGATCCCGGATAGACGTGAATATCATAATCATATCTCAGAACGATCAAATTTTTATGTCATATCTTAATATGATATTGGTGAGATATTCAGAAACTTACCAAATATCTGCTCAATCGTGATATGATTTCAAAATTAGTACTTAATTTGATCTTCGGAAAGCCTTGTGCAATCCGCTGTATAAATGTCATAATTTCCCAACATTGCGCATGAAAACTATAGTCCATTTTACGAGCCGATTTTATGAATGAATTTTGACAGGAGGTAGCGTCCAATAACCCGTGAAAACCAACATGATCTGTACCTCGATGTCGAGCTTGCATTTGTAGTACAATTCCAATAAATGAATATTATGATTCCTTGCCTAATTTAATGATGTTTGAGCAAAACTTTGTTGCTTAAGTTGCAAGAAATGGAGAAAACAATAACACAGTTACCCAAAGTTTTGCTCAAACAGCATTAAATTAGGCAAGGAAACATGATAACCACGCTTTTTGCATCATTTCATTGCAGAAATGGAGAATGTATCTTCTCACTATACAAAAATTGAGCTCATTATTACAATCTAATACTTCACTGATTGCGTCCTATTGGTGGTAATTCGTCCAGTTTTGGGCAAAAAATAAACCAAAAATGTTCCTACACACGTGGTTCTACGTTTTTGAAGTTTGGATCACTAGCCTTGTTATTCGTAGCATAGGCATAAAATGTGAAATCATTTAGAGAAAAGTGCTTTTTTAGTTTAGGAAAATATGCAATTCTCAATTGAGGTTTATTTCATTTTTATTTTCCATGCTATTGTTTCAGTTTGCAAATTTTGGGTGGGAAATGTATTAATATCCTCCAACAGAACATTTAACATTTCCATCTGCAATAATATGAAAATTATTGATCAAGATCACAATCAATTCTTTCACACATTCATCTCCTGCTTCCTGCTTTCAGATGTGAGCCGTAGTGCAGAGGTAATGTCACTGCTTATAAATCACAAGGTCATATGTTCGATTCTGGTCGTGGCCATTTTTCTTTTTTTTACTCTAATTCATCTGTCAGATATTTTTTTGATATTGGTTTGATGTTCTACAGTCCAGATCTCCCCAGATTTTAGTTTGATCCTGTAATATCTAAATGAGATATTATTATTCCCCATAATTATTTTTGATCTTATTTTTGATCTTTTATCTCTTATGTCAAACAAACCAATAGCTTGTTATGATCTTGAGTACTTCATTGAGTATGATCTTATTATGATATTGTTCTGATTTTTTCTTCTACTCGGGTTAGGACACCCTGTCTGTCCTTCTACCTTTCTTTTGAAACTCTCTGAGATCCTTTTTTGGCCTCCACTATTAACCTTCACGTATCCGACCCCCGGAAACTCATTTTCAAAATGCTGGCATTACGTAAATTTTCATCCGATTTTTTTTAAGTCGCCCTCAATCGGTCATAAATTGGTGCTGGTTTATTATACTCAAGCGGCCATGCAATATCCGGAACCATTCTGGGGATATTCTAGATTGTGCTGGGGTCAGTGGGTTGCAAAAATGGCTAAAAGTGAATATTTCGAAAATACACAGAAATAAAAACCAAAAAAAAAAATGAATATTTCGTGTGTTATTGTGCTTGAACCATCGATTTTCAGCGAAATTGTTGTTCCGAAATACAACTGCGACTAAGTTGACAAATCCGGATGCCCGTGACAGGTTCAGCGGAGCCTCATTGGGGACACTTCTGGTTTTCAACCTAAACATGCCGTGTGACATTTCAATCTTCATGATTTCGTAAGACTGAGTAAGGAACGACTGAAGTTTTTTTTTTCATTTTTATTAATGTGTATTTTAACTTAAATGCTTATTCTACACTCAAACACCTGAAGTCTGTATCTCAATTAATATGGCCACCCCGCAACAAATAGCACAGGTTCTACCGGGACATTTCTGGTTTGCAACCAAAATATCAATATTCATGATTTCGAGAAAATGGGGCAGAAAAAAAATGAATGAAGGATGTATCAACTGATATAGCCGCTCCAGAACACCTGGAACAGGTACCGCGGGGGCCTCTAAAACACAATAACACATGAAATAATCACTTTTAGCCATTTTGCGAAACAGACTCCTTCCCCACTCCCTGACCCCAGTACAATCCGGAATATCTCCGGAATGGTTCCGGATATTAAATGGCCACTTGAGTGTACTTGCACCAACTTATGATCGATTGATCGATTTTGAAAATGAGTTGTCGAGGTATGTGAAGGTTAATAATATACCTAAGAAAATCGTTCAATTTTAGCAAGGGTGTACGACACAAAGATTGGTAGAAATGCAAAAAGCAAAAACATCTCCACAGATCCCTGAACCAATGCTTCATAGAAATCAATGCATCTCTAGCTAAAATAAGAAAAAAGCTTCACCAGTTTCGACAGCCGCTGACATCTGGTAGTTTACCACTGACTTTAATTTGCTTCCTCATCGGCTATCCCAAGCCAGGAACGACTGACTTGTGGCCAACACATACCTACATCGCACCCGGAAACATTCGGTCTGCTACCAGTTCAGTGTTTGGTTTGGTTTGTCGGAGTTCGATTCGCCTCTTTTTTCCACTCCCGTTCACCGCGTGTGCATATGGTGTGGCTATCGAAAATCGAAAAACCAGAAAATCAAAAGCACATCCCAATTCTATTGGGGGATGTTCTGCTGCTGCTTTCGTAGCCGATTCAACACAAACACACACACGGAACGACCGACGGGATCCTGGAGCAAAAGCCACCCGGAATGTTGTGCTGAAGAGGCTTAACTCGCTAGCTAGCTAGCTAGCAAGAGCTAATCCCGTCACGTTCCGGGTTCGTGCCTGGCTCTATGAGATGGCTACCTACGACGATTCGATTCAATGCTGGCGGGCGGAGGTTGTTGGTTTGGACATTCGAGCCAACGATGCGGAAAATCGAGCACGTCTGAAGGTGGTCCAGTTCAATGACCACTTGCTTTCGGGGCAGGTTTGTGTTCTGCTCACCACGCTCGCACACAGCCTACTGTTGTTGCTGGTGGAATGCAAATGATAACGTGACGGGATTCATTTGAGAGTTTTCTCGGGCTACTAAGACTTTCCGGAAGACTGAGACAAAAACAGAGTAGCGCCACTGTCTACTTTGGTAAAAATATCACCCTGAACCAACTAAACTACGAAGTCCCGTCAATTTTTCCATCCCCATTCTTCCTTATCCTGATCAAATATTTTCCTTTCGTATTGAATGTAAACTTTCCATCCTGGGTTCATTCACCGGCTGGGAAAAAGTTTACATCATTAACCTTCATCCAGCCAACGTACATTTTCCACCATCGGAAAAGCACAAAAATGGTCATAACTTTTTTGTTTTTCGATGGATTTTGATGAAATTTTCACAACTTCCCGAAAAACTCTTCTAGTTTATGATGCCGGGAACATGGGTGCCTGGTCCACATGGTTCCGGAGTTATTCCGGATTGTCTTGGGGTACCAAAATTGGCCACATACTTTGCGCAACGTATATCTCAAGATCCCGATGAGGTAGAAGTATAGTGTCTTCGGTGAATTTGTTCAGCAGGTTAAGAACTAACTGGCAACGGCGACTTTGGTTCGCGATTCGGCCGCTAGGCGGCGCCAGTATCAAAAATGTTCAAATCCTCATATCTCAGAAACCTGATAAGATAGAATGATGCTGTCTTCGGCAAAATTCTTTAGCTAGCTCAGGACTATCTGATAGTAAAGTCTTTGGTTTGAGATTTATCCGCTAGGTGGCGCATTGTGTCTGAAAAATTCAAACTCATATATCTCGATACCATAATGAGGTACAAGCATGCCGTTTTCAGCAAAGTTGTTCAGCAGGCTAAGAACTATCTGGCAATGGCGTCTTCGGTTCGAGAATCGTCCGCTAGGTTGCATCAGGGTCAAAAATCTTCAAACTTCTATATCTCAGAATCCTGATAAGATAGAAGGATGCCGCCTTCAACAAAGTTCTTCAGCAAGCTAAAAACTATCTGATAGTTGAGTCTTTGATTCGTGATTTATACGCTAGATGGCACCTTTTTTTCTTCCGGGAATGTCTCTGGGAATTTCATAGGAACTCCTCCGGGAATTTTTCCAGTAATTTCTCGGGAATTCCACTGGGAGTTTATCCAAGAATTCCACTGGGAATTCCTCAAGAACTTCCTTCAGTAATTTCTTCAGGAAATCTTCCAGAAATTCTTCTAGGAGACATGCTCCAGAAGTTCCTCCGGGAAATCTTCTAGGAAATCCTCCAGGAATTCCTCCGGGGATTCCTCCGGAAATTTTCCCAGGATTTCATCTAGGTCTCTTATCAGGAACAGGAACTCCTTCAGGAGTTCCTTCGGCAATTTCTGCAGGAATGCTTCTGGGATTTTTCCAGGAATTCCTCCGGACTTTTTCCAAGATTTTCTCCGGAAATTTCACTAATAATTTCTCCAGGAATTCGTCCATGAGTGCCTCCGGACATTTTTCCAGGAATTCCTCCGGGATGTTCTATAGGAATTCTTCCAAGAATTTCTCTAGGAATTTCTCTGGGAATTTTTCCAGGAGTTTCTCCAGGAATATATCCGGGAGTTTTCTAAGGAAAACTGTCGTTTTTTTTTCAAGGAAAACCTCTGGGAATTTCTCCAGGAATCTCTTCAGGGATTCCTGGATCTCGGAAAAAAAAGTCTTCCGGGATTTTTTTTCACAAAACCCTCGAGAATTTTTCCCGGAATTCCTCTAGGACTTCCTTTACGAATACCTCCGGGAATTTATCCTGGAATGGTTTTGGGAATTTTTTCTTGAAATCTTCCAGATAATCCTCCGGGAATTCTTTCAGGAATTCCTCCGGGGACTTTTCTGAAATTCCACCGGGAATTTTTAAAGGAAATCTTCGGGATCTTCTCAGGAAATCCTCTGGGAATTTCACCAAGTATTCCTCTGCGAATCTCTCTACGATTTCCTCCAGGAATTCCTCAGGAAATTTCTCGGAAAGTTCTTCAGGGAATCCTCCTTCCTGGGGGATACCCCGAAGGAAATTTCTGGAAGAATCTTTGAAGGAATCCCCTGAGGGAATTTCTGGAGGAATCCCCGGGATAATTCCTGGAGAAATACCCGAAAGAATTCCTGGAAATAATCTGGGGAAATTGCTGAAGAAATCATTGGAGGAATTGCTGATGGGAGTCTTAGAAGAATTCCCAGAGAAATTTCCTTGAAGGAGTCGTAAAGAAATTCCTAGTGGAATTCCAGGAAAAATTTTGAAAGGATTTCCTGAGGAAATTCCTAGTGGAATTTCTGTGGAAATTCCAGGGAGAATCTCCGGAGACATTCCCGAAGGTATTCCCGGATAAATTCCCGGCGAAATTCCTGGAGAAAACAAAGGAGGAAGTCCTAGAGAAATTCCCAGAGGAATTCCTGGAGAAATTCCCAGAGGAAATGCGGGAGAAATTCTCAGAGGATTTTCTGAAAAAAAAATCATGGAAGACTTCCTGAAGGAAGACTTTCTAGAACAAATCTGAGCGGATTTTTTTTTAAACCGGAAGTTTTCTTGAAGAAATTTCCGGAGGAATTTCTGGGGGAATTCCCGGATGAATTCCTGAAAGAATTTCTGGAGGATTTCCCGGACAATTTCTTGAAGAAATTTCCGAAGCAATTCCTGGCGGATTTTCTGAAGAAATTCTCGAAGGAATTCCCGAAGGAATTACCGAAGACATTTCCGGAGACATTCCTGGAGGAACTCCTAGAAAAACTCTCGGAGAAATCCATCCTGGAGCAATTCATGGAGTAATTCCCGGAGGAACTCATGGAGGTATTCCTGGGAAAATTCTCTGAGGAAATCCGGAGGAATTTCAGGAGAACCTGCTGGAGAAATCCCCAGAAGAATTCCTGGGGATATTACCGAAGGAGTTCCTGAAGGAATCTCCGTAGGAGTTCCTGATGTTGGTCCTAGAGGAAATCCTGGAAAAAAATCCGGAAGAATTCCCGGAGTCATTTCCAAAGGGATTCATATAGAAATTCCCGGAGAAATTTTCTGGAAAAATTCCCGGAAGAGTTCCAGTACAAATTCCCGGAGACATTCTCGGAAGAAAAAACGGAGTAATATTGTGGTGTGACAAAATTTGTCTGCAGGGGGTCAAAGACGGTTTAGCGAATAACCTATCGCATAAATCACGAATCAAAGACTCAGACAGTTTTTAGCTTGCTGAAGAACTTTGTTGAAGACGGCACCATTCTATCTTATCAGGATTCTGAGATATAGATGTTTGAAGATTTTTTACTCTGGCACCACCTAGCGGATGATTCTCAAACCAAAGACTTTACTATCAGATAGTTCTGAGTTGGCTGAAGAATTTTGCCGAAGACAGCATAATTCTATCTTATCAGGTTTCTTAGATATGATGATTTGAACTTTTTTGACACTGGTGCCGCCTAGCGGCCGAATCGCGAACCAAAGCCGCTGTTGCCAGATAGTTCTTAGCCTGCTGAACAACTTTGCTGAAAACGGCATGCTTGTACCTCATTAGGATATCGAGATATAGGTGTTTGAATTTTTCAAACACAATGCGCCACCTAGCGGATAAATCCCAAACCAAAGACTTTACTATCAGATAGTCCTGAGCTAGCTGAAGAATTTTGCCAAAGACAGCATCATTCTGTCTTATCAGGTTTCTGAGATATGAGGATTTATACATGTTTGACACTGTCGCCGCCTAGTGGCCGAATCGCGAACCAAAGCCGCCGTTGCCAGATAGTTCTTAGCCTGCTGATCAACTTTGCTGAAAACAGCATGCTTGTACCTCTTTAGGATATCGAGATATACGTGTTTGAATTTTTCAGACACAATGCGCCACCTAGCGGATAAATCCCAAACCCTTACTATCAGATAGCCCTAAGCTAGCTGAAGAATTTTGCCGAAGACAGCATCATTCTATCTTATCAGGTTTCTGAGATATGAGGATTTGAACATTTTTGATACTGGCGCCGCCTAGCGGCCGAATCGCGAACCAAAGTCGCCGTTGCCAGTGAGTTCTTAACCTGCTGAACAAATTCACCGAAGACACTATACATCTACCTCATCGGGATCTTGAGATATACGTTGCGCAAAGTATGTGGCCAATTTTGGTACCCCAAGACAATCCGGAATAACTCCGGAATTATGTGGACCAGGCACCCATGTTCCCGGCATCATAAACTAGAAGAGTTTTTCGGGAAGTTGTGAAAATTTCATCAACATCCATGGAAAAACAAAAAAGTTATGACCATTTTTGTGCTTTTCCGAAGGTGGAAAATGTACGTTGGCTGGATGAAGGTTAACTTGTCCTAGGCCGACCAGCACTCGCTCTATCGACCGCAGCACCGCAAGGAAAGTCAGAACGTGGAAAACGTAGAGCCAGCCACATCTGAGCGCTAGAGCGCTAGAAAGATAATAATATTTGTTCAGAAAATAAATTTAATCTAATGGAGTAGAACTTCGAAAGGAAAGAACAACATCAGAACCGCCGGGGCACAAAGCCGGAACGTCTGCTCAGGTTGTTGTTATTGTTGATGTTCAGCGTCAGCATCTTCATCCGTCCTCATCGTCATCGTCGTAGAAGTCTTCCGTCTTGAACGTCAGCAAAATGCTGTGAATCTGTTCCCAGCACCGTTTGTAGCCTTGAAAGCATAAAACTTGATTTACGATATAGACCACGGGTTCCCAACCGGTGGTCCGCGGCCCCCTGGGGGGCCGTGAAGCCAGTCCAGGGGGGCCGCGATGTTACCGAACAATTGTAAAATTTTTATTCTATTTAGCGTAAATTATACCAATTTTTAATTTTGTATACCACTACTCCCAAAAGCCACAATTGGAGGAACAAGTTTTCAGTATAAAACGCCTTCAGAAGAAAAAAAAATTCGGCTGCGCCGCTATTTTTCAGCAAAGATTCAAATTAAACGTACATCACATCATTGTTTACGAAATATGAGTGTCGAATTAAAAAAAAACGTATCATTGATCGTCGAAAATCCCTCCCACAGAAAATTTCTGGCTTCGTCACTGTTCCCAAAAAACTCGGTTTCGTTCATTTAATTCATTTTTTTTTTCTAAAAAATTTCATTGGGCCCCATATGCTTTGACAATTCTTAAAGGGGGTCGCCACCTCAAAAAGGTTGGGAACCCCTGATATAGACACTTAAGATAATGTTTATGTTCCGAACAAACTCCGCTGTCAGGAATTCCGGTCGGAAAATTTCGATAAATTTAGACAACCATCCGCCACTAGCTGTCAGGACTCAGGAGGGGGCGTGCGTACCTTGTGGCTTTCTTCAATCTGTCACGGCAAGGTATCTTTGATCAGTTGCACCCAACCGTTTCCTGCGAGGTGAAGCTCGTCGAACCTTAACCATCAAAGAAGGCTGTGTGCCCAAAAAATATGTGTATACTTACTTAGCTTTCTTATATTGCACTGCATGAAGTTCTCTCCTTTCATTCTTACAGAAATTTTGTAAACAAAAAGGTCAAAAAACGTCAAAATCCCATATAAAATCAAAACAATTCAGTGTCCTATAGGGAAGTACATGCTATGCGGTCGCTAAGTTGTAAGGTTTGTGTCACGTGTGCGTGGAATAATGTGCTGATTTATGACTTGATGACGGCACGTTGGCACTCCCCTGAGATTCCACAAGAATTCTATCCGAGATTCCTTCAAGATCTCCATCTTCAAGTTCTGGATGAGATTCTGCCGGGGATTTGTTGAGGATTCCTTCAGAAATTTACTCTGGGGTTCTTCCAGGAGTATTTTCTGAGATTTCTTAAGTGGTCCCGTCTGGAATTTCTTCAAGAGCACTTGAATTCCTCTAGAATGTAATCCAGAGATTCTTCCAGAGATTTTATTTCTCGGGTTACTTCAGGAGTTACTTAATTCCTTCAAAACTTCTTCCAAAATTTCTCAAGAAATTAAGTATGAGAATCCTCCAGGCATTATCGGAGCCAGCTTTCTTTTATCTTATTCACACTCTCAAGCATACACGAGAAAGAGAAAGATAGAAGAGGAGGCAGCTTGCCTCCACTTTTATCGCGCTTTTTCCCGTTTAGGCTTAGGAGAGTGAGTGAGAAAAAAGAAAAAAGCTGGCTCCGCCAATGCCTCCAGGTATTCTTTTCAAGAATTATCCCAACCATTTTTCCAGAGACTCCTCCGGGAATTTCTTCCGTGATTTCTCCACAATAAAATTCTGGGATTACCTTCTGTGATTCCTGAAGAGGCTCTACTTAAGGTTGTTCCCTCTGGGATCGTTTCTGAGATTCCCGAAAGGTTCCTCCAGGAACTTCTTTCAGGATTTCTTCAGATATTCCTTTTGGGAGTTCCGCCGCGAAAATATGCCTGGGAAAATCAGCAAATTCATCCGGGATTTCTTCCGGGCTTCCTCCAAGAGTTATCTCGATTATTGCTTCAGAAACTGCTTCCAAAGTTCCGCCTGGGACTCCTTCCAGGAATTTCATGCGAAGTTTGTGGGATTTCTTCAGGACTTCTTCCTGAGATCCTTGCAGGAATTCTGCAAGAACTTCTTTCAATATTCGTCAAACTTCTCCAGGTTTCTTCCAGGAGCTCCTTCCGGGATTCTGGAATTCTTTCAGAAACTGCTTCCAGGGTTTTCAGGATTCTTCTAGGAACTAGTTTATGGTTTCCTCTAAGAATTCCGTTTGGAACTTCTGCAGATCCTGCTGAAATTCCCCCAGAAGTTCATTCTGGATTTTTTTTTTTTCAAATGTTTCTAATGGACATCCTCCAAGAGTTTATTAGGCAGTACTTTGAGCAATTCTTCATGCACAATTGTTCCTCTTCGTTTGGATTTTCGATAAGGATAAAATTATAGGTGCGGTGATACAATTTGATCCGACGTTTCGACCCTTGGCCCCTTTTTCAGGGATGTTGTAAAGGTACACGGTCAGAAAATTCACACAAAACTGAGCTAAACTGGAACAGCTCAAAATTTGAGTAAATTGCATTTCCAGCGATAGCGCTAGCCCAAGTGCGAAAATCTTATCAGTTTAAGCCGTATAATATTCTTGATGATGTGAAGAATATTATACGGCTTAAACCAGTTGGATTTTTGCACTTGGGGCAGCGCTATCGCGGAAATGCAATTTACTCATTTTTTGAGCTGTTCCAGTTTAGCTCAGTTTTGTGTGAATCTTACAGTTTTTGAAACTTTATTTTGCCACTGCGCCGAACACTATCATGGCGTCTAGACGAGTATACAGAGTCTAGGTCAGTGAGGAAACTTAGTTCGCGAGGACAGGTTTTGTTCCTGGAGGTTTTATTGAAATGGCAAAGGAATCTGAAAGAATAAGATTCTAGGGGGTTCCAGTGATGTTATGAGGACCTTTAGGAAATTCAAGAAGGATTTTCTGCTGATTTCAAGAAGTTGTACTTGCGCTTCAGGGGCATTCCTGAGAGGACCATCAGCGTTTCAAAAGTTAAGGGGGGTTCAAGGCTCTCCAGGAGCGTTCAGGTGGAATTTGAATTAGGGTTGGTATTTGTTTTAAGGAGGATTAAAACCTCCTTTCAGGGGCGTTAAAAGGGCCTCAAGAGGCGTTTCAGAATGGGCGCACCTGCCACACCTTGAACACAATCAAATGCCTGCAAAGATCCTCTAAGGCCCTTTGAAACACACTGAAACGCCTCTGAACTCTTATGAAACGCGCCTAAAAAACTCTGAAGCCGATAGAAATTTACTGAACACCCCTGAAGCCTTGTTGAACACCATTGAGACTCTTTTAGCCCCTCTGAGATGCCCAAGAAATCATCTAAAACCTTTTATGAGACCGTCAGAGATTCCCTGAAATACCCAAGTAAACCCCGTTACACTCTGTGACGCCTACAAAATATCTTTAGGACTCCCTGAGGCCCCCTAAAAGGGCACTGAAACATTCCTTAAACGCCTTCTGAATTCCTCTGAATCCTCCTGAAATTTCTTTAAAACTTCCACAGCCCTTTGAAATTTCTTGAAGTGCCCATCTAAGTCATATAAAGCCCCGACATTCCTAGGAAACTCTTTGAAATCCACAGAAACGCGCTCGGAACCTATTTAAAATCGTACCTGAGTCCCCGAACTAATTACTACCCCAAGTTCGCCCATTCGCTCCTTCCACCCTTAGTCTTGCCGCTGGGTATTTGTTATGGGGCCAACGGGGTTCCCATGAAGTTCCCTGAGAGCCCATAGAAGGGTGTTCCAGTGAATGGTTGCAGGGTATTTCAGGAGTCATTCAAGAGCGTTCCGACAGGTTTATTTGGCGTTTCAATGGGATTTCAGGGACGTTCAAGCGGCTTTAAGCGTAATTCACGAAAGTCTCAACAGTCTTTACAGGATGTTACAAGGAGCTTCGGGGATGTTTGTAGGCTTTTCAGGTAGATTCAGGGGGTTTCAGAAACGTTTAAATTACGATTCGAGAGGTTATAGGGGCGTTCGGAGTATTTCAGGGGCGTTTCAAGAGATTTCTGGAGCCTATTGGAGGTGTTCCAAAGGGATTCGGGAGCGAGTTCAATGGGATTATGGAGGTTGCAGGGGCAGTTCGAGGCATTTCAGGAGCGCTCCAAGCGGCGTCTTAAGGAGTTTCAAGGGTTTTATGCAGAGGTCTCAGTAGTTTAAGGGCGTTAATGAGTATTTCAAAGGAATTACGGAAGTGCAGGGTCTCCAGTTAGCCTAGTGGTTAAGGCTATGGATCGCCAATACGGAGACGGCGGGTTCGATTCCCGTTCCAGTCGGGAAAATTTTCTCGACTCCCTGGGCATAGTGTATCATTGTACTTTTCACACAATGTACAAATTCATGCAATGGCAGGCAAAAAAAAATCCTTCAAATAATAACTATGGTCTAAGAACACGAAGTTGAAGAGAGGCAGGCCAAGTTCCAATGTGAACGTCGAGCCATAACGAAGAAGAAGACGGGAATTCCAGGAGCATTTCAGTAATATGAAGTGCCCCATTGGCTCCTGGAACAATCCTAAAAAACCGCTGAAACCCCCTGAGACCTTCACGTACCCCCAGGACCCCCCAAAACGCTCTTAAGACCCCATGGTACACCCATGAAACCCCTGGAATCCTCTGTGGTCTCCTGAAACGCTCCTGAAATCCACTTGAGACTAAAGTGTCGGGTACCACATGACACCTTGAAACGCCTCTGAGACCTTCTAATACTTCTGAGACCTTCCGAAGCGCAGGAATGTATGAACAAGAACAATATGTGGAGATTTTATGCAATTTTCAATGGCGTGCGGCACAAGACTGCGCCAGTGCCCGCCATGTGCAGTGACTGGGGAGATGTATGTGTTAGATGTTCATCTATTTCTATCCGAAGGAGATTTGGATTGTGAAAAGAAGGTAACCATGTGCGACTGTGGCGAAACCAAGCAGCTGAACGGATTTCGTGAAAATCGTCCCACTCGTGTTTATGATATTGATATTATTGCTCGTAAATTTGAGACGATGGCGGAAACGTACATCCGACTAAAGAGTGAAGCCAGGCGAATCGGATTAGTGATTAATGTGTCGAAGGCAAAGTACATGATGGCAAAGGGCTCCAGGGAGGAATCACCGCGCCCGCCCCCCCGAATTCATATCGACGGTGATGAAATCGAGGCGGTTGAAGAATTCGTGTACTTGGGCTCACTGGTGACCGACGACAACGACACCAGCAGAGAAATTCAGAGGCGCATTGTGGCAGGAAATCGTGCTTACTTTGGACTCCGCAGAACTCTACGATCGAACAAAGTTCGCCGTAACACGAAGTTAACCATCTACAAAACGCTGATTAGACCGGTCGTCCTCTATGGGCACGAAACATGGACCCTACGTGCCGAGGACCAACGCGCCCTTGGAGTTTTCGAACGGAAGGTGTTGCGTACCATCTACGGCGGAGTGCAGATGGAAGACGGGACTTGGAGAAGGCGAATGAACCACGAGCTGCATCAGCTGCTAAGAGAACCAACCATCGTCCATACCGCGAAAATCGGGAGGCTACGGTGGGCGGGTCACGTCATCAGGATTTATTATTATTATTTATTTTATTAGAGAGGCTTTAAACATAACCGTTCATTCACCTCACGTCATCAGGATGTCGGATAGCAACCCGACTAAAATGGTTCTCGAGAGTCATCCGACCGGTACAAGAAGACGTGGAGCGCAGCGAGCTAGGTGGGTCGACCAAGTGGAGGACGATCTGCGGACCCTACGCAGAGTGCGGGACTGGAGACAAACAGCCATGAACCGAGTGGAATGGAGGCGGCTACTATGTACAGCAGAGGCCACCCCGGCCTTAGCCTGACCGGTAAGGTAAGTATGTGCGACTGTGGAATCGAAGTTCAATTCTAGGCCTACTGGCGACGGAGATAGTCGAGTGACTCCGTAGCTTGAAAGAATAGAAGCACCCGTCTAGCGAATTGGGAGTCGTGAGTTCGAGCCTCACCACGGTACGTGGATTTTTTTTTTTCATAATTCAAATCTCAATTTGTTCATCGAGCACATGTTTCTGTTGTGCACATGGATGCCAAAGCATTTTCAACAGTGTAATTTCCACATGGATTGGTCAATCAAAGCCAAATCAAGAAATTGACAGACTAGAGTGTGCCAATCACAGAGGGATTACCCTTTTAAATTTATTGTATAAGATACTGTCACGTGTCCTCTTCAGCAGACTGAGGCCTCTTGAGATATCTAACTTTCAACTTTTCTAATGAAATAAACAAACACGTTGCTGTTTCAGCTTTCCAACATTCTCGTTCAAAGTAATCAACTCTAATGAATTGAGAAAGATAAAACAGGTCAAGATCTTTGCTGTTTTCTCCGAAACAATCTGCGATACATTTAAAAACGAATCAAGGCTTAATATTATTCCGAAAAAGCACCTTCTCGTCGTCAAGTAACGCTGTGCAGCAAGAAGCTAACGAAAACCGAAATTTCCAGAAAGGCAATTTTCACCGGTTCCACAGTGCTTCAATCGATAAAGTTTTCCTCGCTGAGTGTGGAGGTGGTTCTGCTGCTGCTGCTGCTTCTGCTACAGCTTCAGCCGTTCAAAGTGGAAAACCACAAGCAGCCAATGAATTTTAATGGCGTGAAAATGTGTGTTAATATTTGTGTACGGAAAAGCGAGCGAGCGGAGTATCGTCGTAAACTGTTATCCCACGGGACAAACTTCCACCGACGGTGACGGCGACGACGACGACAACAGTGCCGGAACTTTTCTCTGAAGTTGATAACCTCTACGGAGGTGACGTATGCCACGTTTCAGGGAACTTTTACCCACCCAGCAGTCCTCGATTATCGGAGCGCGCAGCAAAGCCGCTTGTCGATGCCGCGGATTACTGATACTCTAATTTGAATTTCAAGTGTGTGAAATTTGCGCGCGGGATGATTCCATTCAGCATAAGCGCTCTCGCTTCGGGTTGTTCAATCAATTTAGCTACTACCTACCTGCCAGAGCCTCCTCGTAATCCACGCGACGATTTCGCCTATCGACGACGACCTTCAAAATTTGCATAAATGGCGTATTCAGTTTTCTACACGCAAGCACATACGAGAGACGAGGGATGATGGGGGACGCACATTTTCCGGGAAGATTTGTCGTCATAAATCGATTTCAGTCCGATTCGCGTGAAGGCACGTGCGGGGAAGCGAGCCCTCGTGCACAGAGGGATGAAGCTTGAAGAAACAGGTCCAATATCACACGTTAATTCAAAAGTTATCATGAAAGGTATCATAACTTGATATTCCTCAAGGTAGGAATTGGTTCATTCACATTTTCTGCTGCGTATACTTTGTCATTTTCTTCACTGTCATTCACATCGTGCAGGTGCTCATCAAAGTACTGCTTCCACCTTTAAATCATGTCGAAATTTTACAAAAAAAAAATCATGTCTTGCCGACCATCAAGAGATTCCCGTCCTAGTTCCCGTCCTTATCCGGTAAGGAACCTTAAGGAGATTCATTTCTTTTCATTTCATTCATCGTAAGTACGAGAATCTCTGAGAGTTTCGAAGGGGAGACAAAAGCGGATTTCATTGGATTAAGGGAGATATGGGGCGCATCAAGAGATTAAAGGAAGGCCGAATGGTTTTCTAAAAACGGATTATTTGTTTAAAATTGGCTTCAGGAAGATTTCTTAATGGCTTAACGGAGTTTCAGAGTCTTTAAGTGTAAGTTTCAGGAAGGCATTATGGAGTAACGGTGAAGGTACCAATGGTATTTTCACTTGGTTTTACTGGATTTCAGAAGTCAGAAGTTTTTCAGTGGAGTTTCAGGTAGTACCCAAGCAACACACATGTTATAATAGAGTTACGACAGCGCAAGTTTTGGTTGTATAGAAGTTTATTTTACGTAATTCTAACATTGTGTTGGAATAACGTAAAATAAACTTCTATACAACCAAAATTTGCGCTCTCGTAACTTTTATATAACATGTGTGTTACTTGGGTAACGTGTGATTTCAAGGGACTCTCAGTATGTTGCCAGTAAGGTTTTTGGTTCATTCAAAGGTATTTTTGGGCATTTCAGAGAGTATTATAAGGGTTTGAGGAGTTTAATTCACTTTAAAAGAGTTCAATGATATTTTGAAGATGCTTCTGCGAAGGGGGCTTTAATGAGGCGAATGAAAACTCCTTAAACATCTCCCTCCCCCCAACTATTAACTCCTTTCAACATTCTAGATACCCTCTAACACTACTGCGTGAACACTGATTGAAGCCCCTAGAATGCTCTGAAAGCACATTGAAACCCAATGGAATTACCATAAAACGCATTTGAAAGCTTCTGAAACTCTGACGAGATATAGAGGCAAATTGCAGTACTACACAGTACGAACAAAATCTGTAAATTTATGACGAACTGAATGTAACAAATTGACCTCCATCGTGTTCGATATATATTTATGTGTGATCTTAAAATTACACTGCTGATTGCTGAAAGAAAAGTTTTAATTAAGCACCGACTTTTCAGAGAAACTTAAAAAATCTTCATACGAGAATCGAACTCAGATCTTCCGAGTGAGAGTTCAAGCCTAATCCCTCTAGGCCGGAGATTCCCAAAGTGGGCGAAATCGCCCCCCAGGGGGCGAAAATCAGGCCAAAGGGGGCGAAAATGTGAAAAACCAAAATTGGGGGGCGAAAATACTAAACAAGGGGGCGATTTTTTGAATAATTAAAAAAATCAAAAGTATTGAAATACTAGTCCAGAATGTCAACTGAATCATTAAAAATCCCTAACATTTCAAATTTTGCTGTTTCAAGGATTATTGAAAAAGGTCTGTTTTGAGATCGACTTTATTTTACAGATAGTTTTTTTTATGTTTATGAGGACTTTTCATAAAAATCCCAAGAAAAAAAACACAAATAAAACTGCAATATGAATTTCCAAAATTATTCCTAGAAATTATAGAGATCTAATATTATACATATTAAGAGACTATGAAGAAACTTTTATAAGAGATTATGATAGTAACCGTTTTTTACTTGATGATGAAGTTTTGTTTTTAATTCATTGGCGTTTTTTTCATGGAATTTTCAATCAAAATCATGATGTTTCAGACGAATTTCAGAACACGTTTTGGATGGGAGCTATCACACATTGTTTGAAAATTTTTCAGAGAAGCTTCCCGGAGAAATTTCAAACTTACTACTAGTAGCTATTTTGATTTTTTTCCACAAATTCAGCGATGATTTCTGTTGCATATTTACTTATTTGATAATAGAAGTTTCTCCAATTTATACTGGCTTTTCATTATTTGCATTTACTTTGAAAAGCTGACTACATTTGAAAATACACAGATATATTTCTGATTTGTAGGAGAACCCAGTAGGAGAACCTTTTTCAAAAACACTAGTAAAATATCTGGTGTAAGATAACGAGTTTTCGTAAATGTTTATACAGTCAGGTCTTTATTTACGCGGTTTTCATTTACGCGGCCGCGTAAATGAAAACTCCATACAAAAAAAATCATCGTCTTATTTTGCATGATTCGTCGAGAAATGGTGAGACTTTTTTTACGCGTTTTTTTTTTAATTTTGAACTGAGTTTTTTTTTTTACGCGGTACGTATCCTCCGCGTAAAAAAACCTGACTGTAGTTCGTTCTGCTTGCTCGTTTTTGTTCATGAATATGTATAGCACAAACATGATTTCAAAATGTATAGTTATACATGCAATAATGCGTTTTTTTTTAATAAGAGAGATACTAATTTAGATACATTAAATATCAGTTTAGCCACAGTAGTGTCAAATAGTGGGTTTTTGAAGGCTTCAGCTAAACAAAGTTTCAGCCTTTTTTCATAGAAAAAATAAATCACATTTAGGGGGGCGAAAAAGTTTTTCTCAAGCTCCAAGGGGGCGATACCTCCTAAAAGTTTGGGAAACACTGCTCTAGGCTGTCTCACCAAGCTGAAGAGAAGGCAATCAAAGATAAACAAGTTTCACCATAAAGGAACAAACTGTTGTACCGCTTCGGCCACAGAGAGCGAAAGAGCAGTCTCTGCAGCGAGGCAGACGACTGAGCATAACTGTCCTCGTTTACGTTACTGCATGTAAATTTCAAGCGAATATATCTCAAATAATGTAAACAGTACGCATGATTGGCTGACTACTGAGCGGACTGTATCATCTCTCGGTAAATGGCAGTAATTTTGTAGCTTCTGCTATAATTTTCAGTCGATGCTTAACTTACGTGCTGTTTAATTTTCATGATTTCTTTCTGTGTACCTTTTCTATTAACGACCCAAAGAGTAATGCACGATGCTTGGGACTGGGTTCCGAGTCACTGTTTACTACTAATTTCTCAATCTTCGCTGCTCACCACTCACTTCTCACTGCTTCATCTTCCTTATTGTCCATTCCTCACTGCTCACTTCTTACACACTTAAAAATAATTACAGTAATTATTTTCACCGAAACTGTAAACAAACAAGTATTATGGCGAAATCGATAAAATCATACCTAGGTGAAAATCGGAGAAAACTAAGAAATCACCAAATAATGTGAAAATTCTACCGAACAGATCAAAATACCGTTCTACTGTAAAATGCGTTTGACAGTCAAGCAGGTAGCTTTGAGCATCACTTCTTTGGTAAAGAAGTAAGTGTGTTTTCTGATTACAAGGTTTTGAGTTCAATCCCATAGTCGAAATTTTTGTGAACACAGAAACTTTTTGTGTTCCTCTAAAATCACCCCGTAAACTTATGAAAAACTACTGTGCTTTCGATAATATTCATGGTGCATTTGTAAAATTTACCATACGATCAGTGATACTTACAAGTCAAGGGCGTAGCCAGCTTTTCGGTCAAGGGGGCGAGCACCCTTATCAAGTTTATAACTACTAGCTTTTATAACTAAACGCAACACGATAAAGTTTAATAGATTAAAATTATATTCCAAATGCATTCCTACAAGGAATTCATGGATGGATTCCTGAACGAATCCGTGGAGGACCTCCTAAAGGATTTCTGGGAGAAAATTGTAAAAGAATTCCTGTACGACTTCTTGGAGAATTTCCTGGCGCCTGGATACATCTCTCATAAATTATTTCAAAGAATTCCAATACAAATTGCAGGAGAAATTCCTCTAGAAATTCAGAAGTAATTTAAAAAAGTCTTCAGGTAAGTATTCCAGGAGGCATCCCTGGAGAAATTCTTGGGTGCATCCCTGGAGAAGATGATTGAAGGATTCCTGAAATTCCTGAACGAATCCCTGAATATATTTTTGAAGAGATCACGACAAGAATATCTGAAAGAAACAATAGAGACATTCCTGCAGCAATCTCTGGAGGGACTCCTGGAAAAAATACCTGGAGGAGTTCTTGGAGGAATAAATAGAAGAATTCCTGGAGGAATGTCGAGAGGAATCCTCACAAATCCTTGGAGCATTCCCTGGAGGAAGTTTTGGAGAAAATCCATGAGAAACTCTCGGAGGAATTTCTTGAGAGTTTATTGAAGGAATTCCTGGAGGAATTTCTGAAGGAATATCTTGAGGATTTCCTGCATTTTCCTGGAGGAATTACTGGAGGAATCGCTGGAGAATAACTGGATGAATTCCTGGATCAATCACTGAAAGAGCTCCTGGAGGAATCTCTGATTGAATTCCAGATTAATGCTGGGAGAAACCCCTAAGGTATTCCTGGATAAATTGTTAGAGGAATTGCTGGAACAATTACTGTAGAAATTCTTGGCGAAATCCCTGTAGCAATTCCTGGAAGAATCTTTGGAAGAATTATTGCAGAAACCCCTGGAGAAAGTACCGGAGGAACGCCTGTAGGAATTCCTGAAGAGATGTCTAGAAGAATGCCTGAAGGAATTCCTGCAGGAATTTCCGGAGCCATTCCAGAAAAAAATCGCAGGTCGAAACTCTGTAAGAATTACTGGAGGAATCCTTGAAGCAATTACTGGAAGAATCTACAGGAATTCCTGGATGAATTTCTGGAGGAATTCTTTGAGGCATTTCTGTAAGAATACCAGGAAAAAAATCTGAAGGAATTCCTGGAATGATTTTTGAAGGCTTCCTCGAATTCCTCCATGGAAATTCCTTGTGAAATTCCTTGAGGATTTACTGTAGAAATTTCTAAAGGAATTCAATAACGAATTCCTTGAGGAATGCCTGGAGGAATCCCTAGAGAAAATCTAGGAGAAATTCTGCAGGAATGCCTGAATTGTTTGAAGACATTCCCGGAGGAAGTACTAATTTAATCAAAGAAGGAAATTTTGAAATAATCCTGAAGGGGTTTCTGGAGCAATTCATGGAGGAATTTTCGGGGGGGGGGGGGGGTCTCTGGAAGCGTTCCTGAATAAAGTTCTGGAGTAATTCCTGGAGGAATCCCTAATGGAACTTCTGCATGAATCTTTAGAGGATTTCCTGGTAGTTTGTTGAGAAGAATTCCTAGAGCAATTCCTGGAGGAACCCCTGCAAGAACTTCCTTAGGAATTTTCAGAATTCCTAAAGGGAATCCCTACAGGAATTCCCCTAGGAATCTATGGAGGAATCCTAGGAGGAAACCCAGAAGGAATTACTGAAGGAATCCCAAGAGCATTTCCAAAGAAATCCCAGGCAGCATTCTTGGAAAAATCCTAAAGGAATCCTAAGAAGAGATCGTTGACGACGAATCACGGAAGCAATCTCAAGAGGAATTCCAGCATCTTTACAACTTCTGTAGGAATTGCTGGAGGAATTTCTGAAAGAATTTCAGGAGGAATTCCTGCAGGAATCCCAAGAAGAGTTCCTGGAAGAATCCTTGTAGAGATTTAAAAAAATAATTCCTGGAGTTGTACCAGAAACAATCCCAGAAAATTTCTCCAATCGAATCCCTTGAGGCAATTCTGTGAAAATTTTTGGACAAATTCGTGAGGGAACCGCACCGGAAAAAGTGTTGGTGGAAATTCTTGGGAAATCCCAGAAGAGCGTTTGAAAGGAATTCCTGAAAGAATATCTGTAGGAATTCCTGGAAAAAATGTGAAGGATTGCATGTCTACAGTAACTTATGGACGAATTATTGAATCAATCCCTGGATGGACTCCTAAAGGTTATTTTTGTTCAACATTTTGGATGAATTTCTGGATAAAGTTTTGAATAATCCATTATAAATTTTCTGAAAGTTTAACGAAGAAATGTTTTCCAGAAAAACTTCGAATTATTTAAGATGAAATCACAAAATTCTAGTGGAATTCTCGAAGAAATTAATTAAGAAATCATCGAATAATATCTTTGGAGGAATACCTGCAGAAATACCTAAAAGAGTTTGTGGTGAAATTCCTTTGGGAATTCCTGGAGAAAATCCTGAAAGAATAAAAAAAAAGTAAAAGTACTTGTTGGGTACACAATCACTCAAGGGGAGGTTCGTTGCACTTACCTTAAGCTCGAGCCACCGCCAGTCACGCACGTCTAGCTACCAGCGACTCTCAAAGCCACCGACCGCTCGATGATGACAGCTACGCTCCTTGCAGCCGCCAACCAATCGATGCCGACGACCGACGATGGGGGATGCCGACGGCTGCACTCGTTGCAGCCACCGGACACTCGATGCCGACGACCGTGCACACCACGGTTATCGACCACCACTGCCAGGAATCACGCTCGAACCGCCTCTAGCCGTGCACCTCACAGCCACAAGCGATATATTCTTCGTCGAAGGACCACGGCCGGAAAGGCCGAACTCAGAATTCGCTGTCGGTCAGTCGTATCGTCACCGCTCATTCGCCGACGTTGATACCCCAGGAGTGCAGCCGATTTAACAATGGAAAATAATTCCTGAATAACTCCCTGGCACACTCCTGGGTATCGTAATATGCAGTGAACACGACTACCAACAGCACCGCCACCGCAGCTCCACCTCGTCGCAGTAAAATCGATGTCCACCAGTCGTTCCGATCGCGAAAGTGCCGACCGCATAGACGACGCCAAACAGGTTTCAACACGTCACTCGCTTGCACGCCAACCTCGTACGAACGTACGACTCACTGCTGCCGCCGCCGCAGCTCACCACCAGTGGAAACAAAGGGGAGAAAAAACCAACCGATCACACGTTGATCTGGCTAGCCACCACTACACTTTTCGGCTCTCGCAAAGAAAAACAACTTTTTTCGATGTATATACGACGGTGGTTTAATAGAAACTGAATGAAATGTCGTCAATGGGTCCGCTTAAATATCTTAACATTTGGCAGTCGACGCCTGCTGCGCAAGGCTGTTAGCTCCGCCCATTTGGAGGGCACAGCTGCTGGAAAGCGTCTCTCTGTCGTCGTCCAGATGGTATTTATACGGGTAGCAGCACGGCACCCGTATCACAGTTGTTTGCACGCGTTGGGCGCGTACAGTACTGAAAGAACCTCTAAAGATAGTCCAGGCCAAATTCCTGGAGGAATGTACGGTGATGGAATTGCTGAAGGAATCCATGATGAAGCTACTGCAGGAACTTTGAGAAAATTCCTAGAAAAATTCCTTGATCCATCTTTGGGGTGATACACAAATTATGTCTCGCAAAAATCGACCTTTTTGAACCCCCCCTTCCCCCTATGTCACACTTTTTGTATGGGACTTCAATATTTTTGTAATGGTCGTTACGCTCTGCCAAGCACCCCCTTGAAAGCGTGACGTAATTTGTGTACGGCCCCTTTGCAGATGTGTCTGTGAAAATTTCTGAAAAATAGAGGAGAAATTCCGGAGCATTTCTTGAAGTAAGCCCTGAAACAATCACTATCGGAACCCCACAAGACTTCCATGGAAGAGACGTTCACGATGGAGAAATTCCTGGACAGTTCCCTTGAGTAATTCGTGAAAGAAGTCCTGGACAAGTTCCTAAAGGAATTTCGGAAGATGTCCCTGGAAGAGTTCATAAAGAATTCCAGGTTTTTTTATCTCTTAGCATGGAATACTAGCGGAAATCCATTAATTTTGAGCTTCTTCAATCCACAGCAGCATATAATGCTGGAAAGTCCTTCTCTTTCCCTACCGAAACCGGTTCCAGCATATCCAAAACATTTGAAATATTGTTTTTGTATTCCATGAATAAAAATCACAAAATTTCGCCATTGATCCAAGCTTATTAATTGGAAAAAAATATAATCTATCTATCTATCTATCTATATAATATAAAGAGTGTCTGTTTTTTTGTGTGCCTGTCTGTCTGTCTGTCTGACCCTTATGCATTCGGAAACTATTGAACCGATCGGCATGAAAATTTGTATGCAGGGGGTACGGGACCGGGGAAGTTCTTTTTAAGTTTTTTTTCTAATTCTACACTTAGAGCCGGTGAAGGTTCTTAGCATAATGTGAGAAGATCATCCCGCACAAATGGTTTTGCAGGGCAATTTTCTATGAGGCTGTGTGTCAAAAACACAGTAGGCAGTACAACTTCAGAGAATTTTTCAGGAATTCTGAATTATTGATAATTTTGAGTTGGCTCAAATTAAAAAAAAAAATAAGGTGGCCAGGGGAGGACGCAAGAGCCAACTGCCACTCTCTGGCTACGTCCATACTTACAGTCGTTAAAATATACCGAATTTTCTGCGATTTTTACAGTATATTTGTGAAAAGTAAAGAACGCTCCGGTAGTTTTGACAGATGAATTCCTGAGAATACGTTT
The DNA here is from genome assembly GCF_035046485.1 of Aedes albopictus. Lineage (NCBI taxonomy): Eukaryota > Metazoa > Arthropoda > Insecta > Diptera > Culicidae > Aedes > Aedes albopictus. The sequence goes on from NC_085136.1 coordinate 11,344,847, forward strand.
ACTGCATACCGTACGTTCATCTGTTGAGCTTACGTTAAAATTTTACTGTAATATATTATTTTGTTTAAACACTTCTAACTTTTCACTTCTTATTTTTCATTGCTTATTCCTCACTACTTACTTCTGACTCCTCGTTTTTAGTTGATCACTTCTCACACTACTGCTATTCACATCCAATCCTCACTGATCATTCCTCACGTCTCATTGCTTCGCACTTCTCGCGTCTCAATATTCAATATCCACTGCTCACTTATTACAGTTCACTCCTCACTACTCACGCCAAACTCCTCAGTTATCCGTCCACGCTATTCACTTTTCACTCCTCTTTGCGCCACAAACTTCTCACATTTCCTCTATCTATAGTCTACACTGCGCATACTCATCACTCTTTGTTGCTCATTCCTTACTCCTAATAGATCACTTCTCACTCCTCATTCCTCGTTATTTGTGGGACAGCATTTTATGTGTATAAATTAAGCAAATGAGCTGCTTTTGGGAATATAATGAACACCAGATAGCTTATGCTGACAAAATTAAACATGGAACAAATTGACTTGATGATGTTTTCTTAGAGTTTTCGACTATCTGGTTCTTAGGGTATACGTAGAAATGTACCATTCAACAATTATTTGTTTGTCTTTATTCAAACAAGGCTAGTTCATCTGCAACCCACGGCTTTACTTTCCTACCGAAGGAAGAACCCACGTTCATGTGTATGAGTATATTTGTCGGGAGTGGGATTCAATCTCAGGTCCTTGGCGTGATAGTTTTGTGTTTTAACTACCACACCAGGTTTGCTCCAATCCGGGTGGGTCTGAAAGGTGTTTCATGAGCAATTATGGGCATCCCTAGGAGGTTACATATGAAGAGGGTTTATTGGTGTTTGAGAGACGTGTTAGGAGATTCCTGTGCTACGTAGTCTCGTAGCTTAAAGCATCAAAATTGTTTTTAATTCTTCTTATTTTCGTGAACTTTAACTTATGCTAGTTCTTCACACAAAACTTGCAAGATCAGTCAGGGAACCATTAGGGGTGGCTTATTGAACATGAGCGTTCGTATTTTTTTTTTTTTTCTAGCTAAGGGAGTTCTAGAGTCGAGGGTACCACGACTCCACAACTGCTTCATGAAACAGTTATTAAATCACTTCAAACATCTCTGAAACACCCTGGAGAACTCCTTCACTTTTTGAAATAGGGTTACCAGTAACCCTCTGAAACCCCATTTTAAACTCCCTGAATATCATTGAAACTTGGAAAAAAAATGCCCACAAAATACTCTTTTAAAACCATGGAACAGCTCTGAAGCCACCAGAAATGCTCCTGAAACCCTTCGAAACCCTCCAAAACCTCCAGAAACGCGTCAAAATCTCCCTGAAATCCACCAAAATACCTGAAACTCTCTAAAACGCTCCACCGAGACGTCCCCTGAAATCACCTGAAATCTTTCTTTAATGTGCCTCAAACCCTCATAAAACCATCCGAAGATCCTTGAAGCCCTTTTGATATCCCCAAAAAAATCCCACAAACTCACAAAAAAAAAACTTGCTGCAATCCTTATGAAATCCCATGAAATGTCCCTAAACCCTCCCTTGAAACCCATCTAAAAACATTCGAAGTCCCCTTGAAACCTCTTTAAAACTCCACCTGCTTCAAATGAGACCCGATGATTTGTTCTGGGTGTAATTGGAAATGAGAAGTAGGTTTGTATTTTGAAGGCAGCTTATAAGGGGTCGAAGGAGATGTCAGGGAATGAGAATGTCAAAGAAAGTCTAAAGGTTTCGAAGGAGCACGTGGCCAACAAGGGTTAGAATTGCAACAGTGATTTCTGGGGGAAGATTTGAGTGATCCAAGTATCTAATCAAAAGTTTAGATATGTGGTTACTTTATTAACTAAACATCTTGTTAGAGCTTTCTTTTAAGCCTTCTGAGTAGCTTAATCTTTGAGTAATAACGGAACTTGAAAGTTTACATAAGGAAGCTGTATAGCCTTCTTTGCAGCTTCTTATGGAACTTTCTTTAAATTAATGTAAAAAAATGTTCTTTTCAGATTCACCAGATTCACCCGCAGAGTACTTCATTGAAACTGTGGTGTAGTGGCAGAGAATAGGCTCTTATGCATCGATATCGGTTCGAATTTGGTGGGTATCATTTCAATTTTCATCTGCGCTTCAATTAATTGTTTTGATAAATTCAAATTGAACAAATGACAAAAAAATACTTGGCACATCAAGTTACTGAAATGAACTTCCAAGAGCTTGTAAGTTCAAATGTAGTTCCGAGTAGCATCTTAAGCAGCTTCCAAGCCAAAGTCCAAAAATTTAAGATTTTCTATGAAAATTCCCGAGAGAATTCCCTGATTTTTTTCTCCGTGCTTCACTTTTCCATCGTAAAGCGCAGTTTCGAGTTCGAAAGGAATCGCTTCTTGAGTGATTCCTGGCAGAAACTTTCTTCGGTGACTGCCATTTGAACTGTCATTTCTTCGCTACTGCGCAGTAGCGAAGAAAAACCGGTTTCTTGAGCGATTCAGGTAAGGAATTTCCCATGCATCAAGACAGGCTGAGACATTCCTTCTGATCTGCAAACAGCGCTTAAAAAGTTACTAGAAATTTCAAACTTTTTCAGCTTTTGGAAAATCTGCATCTTATTTTAAAAATATTTCTTTGCACTCTGTGCTTTGTATATGAGGTTGAAAATCTGTCATTGTAGTCAAAATATTTCAACCACTTTCCACAGAGCTCCGTTCCACTATGACGCGTGAACATCGCAAAACAGCGGGAAGTTAATTGAATTTTGATCGAAGCAATCGGAAAATACCAACAAATCCCAGTAGGCGCGCGCTTTTTCGACGACGGAAATTCCGCCTCTCATAATGGGACGTACCTACCAAACATATTCTCCATCACCGACAAGAAGGGGTGCTGTGACATTTACTTCCAATGTCAATCCCACAGTTAATCCCGGAATGGGGATAAATGCTTTTTAATTACGGATGGCAATTACTGGCGTAAATATTTCATTCGGGCCATAGTAATGACAACCGTGCCGGGAAGGTGTGTGATTAAAATTTCAACACCGCAAAATCCCAGTTAAAATGAATGAGGGTGGGGAGGAAAGTTTTTCTTCTGCGCTGTCATTCCAGTTTTTAATTGACGTATGAATAACGCATTGTGACATTTTTATCTCAAAGATTACACATGTGTACTTCTTGTTTTTGGGGTCGTTGTTGCTGATTCTCTTTCAAAAGTAGACGTAATAACATGAATTTCTTGGAATTGGTTAAATTCGAAGACCAACTGGTCTAGAAGACTAGAAACTTTTTTTTTCTCCGACGGTATCGCCGCGTGCTGAGATGAGGTATCTTTCAGCTGTCAATAAAGGTGTAAAGAGTGTGCTGTGCCGAGCATAAAGCTTTAATCGCACTAATCAAGAATAGTTTCAGCTTCATCCGTGTGGTGCGCTGCAAACATTGACTCTCAATTCCTAGCAGTGTTGCTAGTCTTCCTGCTGATGAGGTGGTCTTCGTGAAAATGCAACTTGAGACCTTGCCATAGTAACCCAGCATTACAACGTATAACTGCATTGCCAAACCACTTTGTGGTGGTGATTTTCTTGCATCTTCCCAACCCACCTTGGCAGGCAGCAGAGTGATGCAATTCACAGCTTTGGTTCCAACCTCCTAGTGATATTCAAGATACCATCATCCACCAAGAAGTCACCAGAGCAAGTAAATACAGTGCATCGAGAGAAGGAGAAGGCCAGAAGGCATGGTGTAATAAGTGAGCGGTCTGTGAATGCACATTTACGGAATGGCAAACGATAAAAATAACTTTAAAATCTTTCCGCAAATGTTGCTTGCCAACGAGACAGTTGGGTAAGTCGGGACGACCTTCGGGGGGCGCAAGGTGCATTAAAACCACTGGCACTGGCTGTGACTCCGGGGAACTGAGCTGAGAGAGTGGTTCAAAATAACGACAATCACGTAAACGTTGTCTTTCCTTTTGCTATTACCTACGTTTGCCATCCCCTTGCTTGCTTAGTGATCTGTCTGCCAGGGCAAGCCATGGTGACGTCGTAGGGGTGGGCAAGGACTCACCACCGGGCTACTGCGATGAGTGTGTGTGGTGACATAATGACGCTCATTATCACGTTGTCTTTCTGGTTGGCTAAACGATTATGCTTTCTCTCTGGGGGCTATTGTTGTCCAGAGGTGGATTGGAGGCGGAATTGTTTCAGTTAATGAAATTATATTTCTTCAGGGATGTTTGTAAATAACTGTTTGACAATCGTGCGAACCGTGCGCAAAATTGTTTGTTTGGTATGTGTTTGTTTTCGCACGAATTGTTTCCAATAGATCATTACTCATGTCGTTGTCTTTGATTGTGGTGTGTCAAGCAAACAAGATAAATTACTGGTTGAAAGTAAGACGATTATGAGTACAGACTAGAGTGAGCATTGATGAGGCAGAACTGAATCAACAGTAAGTAGAAACTGAGTAGAGCAGAGCAAAAGCAGTGCCAAAAGCAGAGCCAAAAGCAGAGCAAAAGCAGAGCAAAAGCAGGAGCAAAAGCAGGAGCAAAAGCAGGAGCAAAAGCAGGAGCAAAAGCAAGAGCAAAAGCAGGAGAAAAAGCAGGAGTAAACGCAGGAGCAAAAGCAGGAGCAAAAACAGAGCAAAAGCAGAGTAAATGATGAGCAAAAGCAGATCAAAAGCAGAGCCAAAAGCAGGAGCAAAAGCAGAGCAAAAGCATAGCAAAAGCAGAGTAAATGATGAGCAAAAGCAGATCAAAAGCAGAGCCAAAAGCAGGAGCAAAGGCTGGAGCAAAAGCAAGAACAAAAGCAGGAGCAAAAGCAGTAGCTAAAGCAGAGCCAAAAGCAGAGCAAAAGAAGAGCAAATGCAGAGCAAAAGCAGAACATCCAAAGAGCAAATGCAAAGCAAAAGTTGGGCAAAAGCAGAGCAAAAGCAGAGCAAAACATATCACTAATTCTCCTCTGAAAAAAACCTTTACAAACGTGTTGCTCATGCAAACAAACATTCGTAGCTCATAAATGTTCCGCTTATTCCCGTTTTAACCACACCACTATCAAGCTTCAACAGAATGCAAAACCACTGAAACGCGAGAAAAGTGCCATCTAAAAGATAATCACCATCATAAAACTTTATCCAGCAAACAATTTTCTGAATGCACTCCGCTCAGCTACTGGACTAACAACATACCACCGCTGCTGGCTCTGTTGGTTGGACCACCAGGAGCGCTTTGGACACTCATCGCTCGGAAATACCATCGTACACGGGCTCATCTCATCATCGCGTTTATCATATTTATCAACAAGCGTTGAGCCAGTTGAACGGTGGATGACAAACCATCGCCGCCGTCGTTGCCGTGGCAACGATAATCCCAGCCAACTATGCTGATAGATGCGATTCACGCAGTTGGCAGAGGCATCATAGTAGGCCATCAACGTCGCCGCCATTATCTAAATTTGAATAGTGCAATCGGAGTTCTATTTTGATAGTGTCCGATATGGTTAAAAATGTTGATACACTTATAACACAACTTGCTTCCATTCTATTCTAGAGAGAATGGTTTGAATTTAACTGATGAACAAGCTTAAACTTTTGTTTGTTTGTATTAACGTGTATTTTAACTTAAATGCTAATTCTACACTTCAGCTAATTCATGTTTAAATATTATAATCTTGTCGAAACAGACTGTGCTATGTGTAAGTACGTCAACTCGACCAGCTCCTTTGATTCAAACATCAACATCCCTTTTGGGAGTGACATGCTTCGAAATTAGCAAACCACATGCAGTCATAAAGTGCTTTGAACTTTTTGTTATAAATTCAATCCAATTTTCAAGCATCTCTGCGGGGTAGGTACTGCCAGAATCACAGCTGGATACGAACAAAATGAGGGCAATCCGTCTAGACTGGTGACGGAGAACGAGTCCTCAGTACTGATGATGTCAGCTAAAGAGACGATGACGACAACTTTGTGTTTGACTTTTCGACAAACCAGTAGTACTACTATGCTACAGCTCAATGCTCATTGTCCCGTCGCCGTCAACTGGCAGAGTTATCCTCCGATGATGTTGCTGCTTTTCCGAAATACCGGTCAGAAACTTATGCTAATTCCAATGTCGATGCTAGCTTTCTTCTTCTGCAAGTTTGCTGTTTGATGAAGAATGGATTGCGGGATAATTCTGTGCAAGTTGCGGTAAAGTTTTCTCGAAATTGTTGGCAAGAATGCATGAACTTCTTTGAAGATATAGTTTTTGAAGAAGATTAAGAAGCAGATTCATCTTATTAGTGTGATGATACACTAAGCTAACATGGAAGATTTGTCAATTATAGAAGAATATAAAAGAGAATTGTAAAGATAAAACAAAAACAGATAAAAAAAGATTTTTAGAAGAAGATAAAAAAGAAAAGATAGAAAGCAAAAAAAAGATAATAGTTGAAAAATACAATCAATTTAAGGAAAAAATGTACACAATAGAGAATGTTAAGGAATCTTAACAAACACGTATGATTATCATCATGTATTTCTGGTAAAACTGACGCAAAGTCTTAAACTCCAAATGCAACTTCATCCCCTTCATTACATGTATTACATATTATTGGATACTTATTCTAATACACTATCACACATTACCATCCGTCCTGCAGTTCCACCCTCAGGCACTCGATTCCATTGATCCGCTCCTAAATACATAATCGGAGACTACATGAGCATCGACACCCTCGCCTCCCGACTCCGCACCCTAATCGAAACGTTCGATTTCATGTGATTGCGATATCGCCCGCCACACCCATGTGCCGAGCACACATTTTCAGCCAAACATGCATTCTGATCCCCCTCAAAATTTGCCCATTAATATTCATGAGCAAACACTTCCAGCTGAATGGAGATTATCGGCTGTTTTGCTTCTCTTGCAACATTTTTGCTCTATCTCTAGAGACTAGAGGGATTGGCTGCTTTAAAGTTATTGTTCTACTGGCGAATCTTCTGAGCTGTTGTAGGTTGGTTGGTGCCCGTAGGCAAGTTTGCTCGTGTATCTGTATTATCCAGATGTATGAGCTTGTATCGATCAATGATGATACATATTTGTTTCCAAGCACGATTAGTTGTTTTGTATACGAAAACTTCTCTATAGGCCTTGTTTTTTGTAGGATAGACGCGAAAATATAAACAGTATTCGTTATTTTCCTCAACTTTGAAATTAATATACGGGAACTTACGTATTTCCGGTTGTTTTGTTCTCTTCGCCATGAAGAGTTTAAAGTTCTGTTGAATCTGCTTTAGCTCTGCTTTTGTTCTGTTTTGCTCCTGCTTTTGCTCTGATTTTGCTCCTGCTTTTGCTCCTGCTTTTGCTCCTGCTTTTGCTCCTGCTTTTGCTCCTGCTTTTGCTCCTGATTTTGCTCCTGCTTTTGCTCCTGCTTTTGCTCCTGCTTTTGCTCCTGCTTTTGCTCCTGCTTTTGCTCCTGCTTTTGCTCCTGCTTTTGCTCCTGCTTTTGCTCCTGCTTTTGCTCCTGCTTTTGCTCCTGCTTTTGCTCCTGCTTTTGCTCCTGCTTTTGCTCCTGCTTTTGCTCCTGCTTTTGCTCCTGCTTTTGCTCCTGCTTTTGCTCCTGCTTTTGCTCCTGCTTTTGCTCCTGCTTTTGCTCCTGCTTTTGCTCCTGCTTTTGCTCCTGCTTTTGCTCCTGCTTTTGCTCCTGCTTTTGCTCCTGCTTTTGCTCCTGCTTTTGCTCCTGCTTTTGCTCCTGCTTTTGCTCCTGCTTTTGCTCCTGCTTTTGCTCCTGCTTTTGCTCCTGCTTTTGCTCCTGCTTTTGCTCCTGCTTTTGCTCCTGCTTTTGCTCCTGCTTTTGCTCCTGCTTTTGCTCCTGCTTTTGCTCCTGCTTTTGCTCCTGCTTTTGCTCCTGCTTTTGCTCCTGCTTTTGCTCCTGCTTTTGCTCCTGCTTTTGCTCCTGCTTTTGCTCCTGTTTTTGCTCCTGTTTTTGCTCCTGCTTTTGCTCCTGCTTTTGCTCCTGCTTTTGCTCCTGCTTTTGCTCCTGCTTTTGCTCCTGCTTTTGCTCCTGCTTTTGCTCCTGCTTTTGCTCCTGCTTTTGCTCCTGCTTTTGCTCCTGCTTTTGCTCCTGCTTTTGCTCCTGCTTTTGCTCCTGCTTTTGCTCCTGCTTTTGCTCCTGCTTTTGCTCCTGCTTTTGCTCCTGCTTTGCTCCTGCTTTTGCTCCTGCTTTTGCTCCTGCTTTTGCTCCTGCTTTTGCTCCTGCTTTTGCTCCTGCTTTTGCTCCTGCTTTTGCTCTGTCTTTTGCTCTGTCTTTTGCTCTGCCTTTTGCTCTGCCTTTTGCTCTGCCTTTTGCTCTGCCTTTTGCTCTGCCTTTTGCTCTGTCTTTTGCTCTGCCTTTTGCTCTGCCTTTTGCTCTGCCTTTTGCTCTGCCTTTTGCTCTGCCTTTTGCTCTGCCTTTTGCTCTGCCTTTTGCTCTGCCTTTTGCTCTGCCTTTGCTCTGCCTTTTGCTCTGCTTTGGCTCTGCTTTTGCTCTGCTTTTGCTCTGCTTTTGCTCTGCTTTTGCTCTGCTTTTGCTCTGCTTTTGCTCTGCTTTTGCTCTGCTTTTGCTCTGCTTTTGCTCTGCTTTTACTCTGCTTTTGCTCTGCTTTTGCTCTGCTTTTGCTCTGCTTTTGCTCTGCTTTTGCTCTGCTTTTGCTCCTGCTTTTGCTCTGCTTTTGCTCTGCTTTTGCTCTGCTTTTGCTCTGCTTTTGCTCTGCTTTTGCTCTGCTTTTGCTCCTGCTTTTGCTCCTGCTTTTGCTCCTGCTTTTGCTCCTGCTTTTGCTCCTGCTTTTGCTCCTGCTTTTGCTCCTGCTTTTGCTCCTGCTTTTGCTCCTGCTTTTGCTCCTGCTTTTGCTCCTGCTTTTGCTCCTGCTTTTGCTCCTGCTTTTGCTCCTGCTTTTGCTCCTGCTTTTGCTCCTGCTTTTGCTCCTGCTTTTGCTCCTGCTTTTGCTCCTGCTTTTGCTCCTGCTTTTGCTCCTGCTTTTGCTCCTGCTTTTGCTCCTGCTTTTGCTCCTGCTTTTGCTCCTGCTTTTGCTCCTGCTTTTGCTCCTGCTTTTGCTCCTGCTTTTGCTCCTGCTTTTGCTCTGCTTTTACTCTGCTTTTGCTCTGCTTTTGCTCTGCTTTTGATCCTGCTTTTGCTCCTGCTTTTGCTCCTGCTTTTGCTCCTGCTTTTGCTCCTGCTTTTGCTCCTGCTTTTGCTCCTGCTTTTGCTCCTGCTTTTGCTCCTGCTTTTGCTCCTGCTTTTGCTCCTGCTTTTGCTCCTGCTTTTGCTCCTGCTTTTGCTCCTGCTTTTGCTCCTGCTTTTGCTCCTGCTTTTGCTCCTGCTTTTGCTCCTGCTTTTGCTCCTGCTTTTGCTCCTGCTTTTGCTCCTGCTTTTGCTCCTGCTTTTGCTCCTGCTTTTGCTCCTGCTTTTGCTCCTGCTTTTGCTCCTGCTTTTGCTCCTGCTTTTGCTCCTGCTTTTGCTCCTGATTTTGCTCCTGTTTTTGCTCCTGCTTTTGCTCCTGCTTTTGCTCCTGCTTTTGCTCTTGCTTTTGCTCCTGCTTTTGCTCCTGCTTTTGCTCCTGCGTTTGCTCTTGCTTTTGCTCCTGCTTTTGCTCCTGCTTTTGCTCCTGCGTTTGCTCTTGCTTTTGCTCCTGCTTTTGCTCCTGCTTTTGCTCCTGCTTTTGCTCCTGCTTTTGCTCCTGCTTTTGCTCCTGCGTTTGCTCTTGCTTTTGCTCCTGCTTTTGCTCCTGCTTTTTCTCCTGCTTTTGCTCCTGCTTTTGCTCCTGCTTTTGCTCCTGCTTTTGCTCCTGCTTTTGCTTCTGCTTTTGCTCCTGCTTTTGCTCCTGCTTTTGCTCCTGCTTTTGCTCCTGCTTTTGCTCCTGCTTTTGCTCCTGCTTTTGCTCCTGCTTTTGCTCCTGCTTTCGCCTTGCTTTTGCTCTACTATTGCTCTGCTTTTGCTCTGATTTTGCTCTGCTTTTGCTCCTGCTTTTGCTCCTGCTTTTGCTCTGCTTTTGCTCTGCTTTTGCTCTGCTTTTGCTCTGCTTTTGCTCTGCTTTTGCTCTGCTTTTGCTCTGCTTTTGCTCTGCTTTTGCTCTGCTTTTGCTCTGCTTTTGCTCTGCTTTTGATTTGCTTTTGTTCTGCTTTTGCTCCTGCTTTTGCTCCTGCTTTTGCTCCTGCTTTTGATCCTGCTTTTGGATCTACTTTGGGCTCTGCTTTTGCTCCTGCTTTTGCTCCTGATTTTGCTCCTGCTTTTGCTTCTGCTTTTGCTCTACTTTTGCTCTGATTTTGCTCTGCTTTTGCTCTGCTTTTGCTCTGCTTTTGATTTGCTTTTGTTCTGCTTTTGTTCTGCTTTTGCTCCTGCTTTTGCTCCTGCTTTTGCTCCTGCTTTTGCTCCTGCTTTTGCTCCTGCTTTTGCTCCTGCTTTTGCTCCTGCTTTTGCTTCTGCTTTTGCTCCTGCTTTTGCTCCTGCTTTTGCTCCTGCTTTTGCTCCTGCTTTTGCTCCTGCTTTTGCTCCTGCTTTTGCTCTGCTTTTGCTCCTGCTTTTGCTCCTGCTTTTGCTCCTGCTTTTGCTCCTGCTTTTGCTCCTGCTTTTGCTCCTGCTTTTGCTCCTGCTTTTGCTCCTGCTTTTGCTCCTGCTTTTGCTCCTGCTTTTGCTCCTGCTTTTGCTCCTGCTTTTGCTCCTGCTTTTGCTCCTGCTTTTGCTCCTGCTTTTGCTCCTGCTTTTGCTCCTGCTTTTGCTCCTGCTTTTGCTCCTGCTTTTGCTCCTGCTTTTGCTCCTGCTTTTGCTCCTGCTTTTGCTCCTGCTTTTGCTCCTGCTTTTGCTCCTGCTTTTGCTCCTGCTTTTGCTCCTGCTTTTGCTCCTGCTTTTGCTCCTGCTTTTGCTCCTGCTTTTGCTCCTGCTTTTGCTCCTGCTTTTGCTCCTGCTTTTGCTCCTGCTTTTGCTCCTGCTTTTGCTCCTGCTTTTGCTCCTGCTTTTGCTCCTGCTTTTGCTCCTGCTTTTGCTCCTGCTTTTGCTCCTGCTTTTGCTCCTGCTTTTGCTCCTGCTTTTGCTCCTGCTTTTGCTCCTGCTTTTGCTCCTGCTTTTGCTCCTGCTTTTGCTCCTGCTTTTGCTCCTGCTTTTGCTCCTGCTTTTGCTCTGCTTTTGCTCTGCTTTTGCTCTGCTTTTGCTCTGCTCTTGATATGCTTATGATATGCTTTTGCTCTGCTTTTGTTCTGCGCTTGATCGGTTTCCCTTCCTTTGCTTTCTCTGTTTTTGCGCTGCTTTTGTCCCACTTTTGTTCTCCTTTTATTCTCATGTACTATTCACTTTTGCCTCGCTCTTGTTCACTTTTTGATCTTATTTTACTCAGTTTTCTTCTGGTTTTGCTTTATTTTTGCTCTGCTTTTGTTCTGTTTTGCTTTTCTTTGTATCTGTTTTTATCAGACTTTGCTTCGATTTTTTTGTGTTTCGCCTTCACTCCGATTTTTCTCTGCTCTTGCTCTGTTTATTTATTATGATTGTTTCTGCTTAGGCTCTGATTAGACCCCCTATGCAAACTTTTTGTATGCACTTTGAACTTCCGTAGAGATGAAATTTTTATGTTAGGGCGTTTCAGGAGGTTTGAGAGTGATTTCAATAAGCTTCGTAGGCTCTGCGTTGAGTTTCACGAGAGTGTCAGGGGGTATCATGGAGGTTTCAAGTTCTTTTAAAGTGTTTTAGGAGTTTTAATGCGTTTCGTGAGATTTCAAAAGGTTTTTTGTGTTTTTTGCAGTCGCTCAATTGTGCTTCACGATGGTTTCAAAGGGGTTTTAGGTGCAATCCAAGGCGTTTCAGGAGGTTTAATAGGGCTTCATTGTCTATTAAGTAAGTTTCCCGGGGGTTTAAAAGGGGTGTTCGAGGCGTTTCAAAACATTTAAAGGCGGATCAGGATGTCTCAGGGCATTTCAAGAAGTTTCCAAGGAGACAGGGTCTATACGGTCTCTTAGGTAGGCTTAACAGGGAAGGCGTTTCAAGGCGTAGTTGGGTGTTTCAGTGGAATAGTGGTAAGTTCCATAAATATGGGGTTCAGGGGGGTTTCAGGCTTTCAGAAGAGCTACAAGCGGTTTAAGTGAGGTTTCAAAGGCTTTAAAGGCTATTCATAGGCTTTCAGGAGATCTTCGACGGTATTTCAGGGGTGATTTCGAGGTCTTTAAAGGCGTTTCAGAAGGTTCAGAGGCCTTTCCCAACGTTTCAGGCGGTTTCATGGGGGCTTCAAGACGATGCAGATGAATAAGGTTTGTAGATCCGATGACTTTTGCTAAAGGGAGTTCTTGGAGATTTTCAAACAACCATTAGACTCATCACTTGCTATGTTCCATTGAGCTGTGGACATTCTTTGTTGACTGCAGCAACAGATTCTTCATTACACCAACAAAGCTAGCCATGAGAATGTTTGACACTTCTCAGGGCATTTTGACAGACCACACACATTCTGGAAAAAGACGGATAACTTATTCTACTTTATCGATCTTGTTGCCATTCTTTTCATGCACATGTTACATCTGTCAAAATGACCTGAGAATTGTCAGTCATTTTGAGGTTAGGTTCGTTGGTGTAATAAAGAATTCAGGATGGTTCATGTCTGATGTGTCCGGTAACTTCCGCAATGGAAATGCTTGTCTTGTAGTTCTTGAGTAGTAGTTGCTTTATTGGAAGCCTAACTTAGAATGAATCAACCAGTGCAGATTCCTCTGCTTATATAGTGGAGCAAAGGCTGCTACGATGATCAATTCGTGTTTAGGGTATTATTCTGTTGACGTGTAAATTCATTGATTGCTGTGATTCAACAATGCCTAACGACACTCACTCTTACCCTTACTCCAAATAACAATCCCCATCCATCAAAACAGAATCGAAACACGCAAAAAATAATACTCGATCAAGACAATTGTCATAACATCCAAGAATAGCGACACTTACGGAGAAAAACAAAGCCCTGACTGCTTATAGTCTATTTTACGAAACGACAACAGTGTTGATATTGATATTAACACTCACGGGCTTGGGCGCAACCTCCTGTCAAATTTTCATTTATGAAATGAGCGATCAGCTGATCCGAAACGTCTCGTAAAATGGCTCATTTTCTTATTTGTATACGCCTCACATTTCCATTATTCGGCCTGCTATGTGTATTTGTTGCGCCATGTTGTACAACTTTAGCGATTGACCTTCATTCGAGCCCATTCTGGGATAGCTGTGAGTGACATAATTCTGCATTGGAGCGACTGGTGTCGTGCGTTGCGATGTTCACGAGATTTACAAAGAAAGAGCGTAGTGGGAGTTCGTATTGCATCAATGCTTTCGTCGTGTTAATGGAGAAAGTAGGAAAATGCATTCTTCAAGCAACACAAAAGTCACGGCAGCATAAGTTTTTGTTGCAGAAAAGTCACAATGACTTACTTTCAGCATTGTGTAAGAGCGGTTGCGGATGCTCCCCGAAAACTGGACGATGAAACCCTGGAAATAATTCTGGTGGAAGCCAAGTTTATCATTAATTCCAGGCCTCCTACGGAGAGCGACGAGTTCTGGCGTAGGGGAGTAAAGGAGTCGCACCAGTCTTCAATCGACTGACCATTGGCTTGCGAAAACACGGGATCTGAAAGTTGATGATCTGTTGCTTGTGATTAATGGAACGGTACGTCATCTGTGGAATTGCGGACGTGTAGAAAAGTAGTATTCCAGAGACCCTCGGTAAAGCTAGCTCTACCAGACATCTGAGAGCGATGAACCTGTCTATCATGATGGTGGCTACATAGAGGAACCCTATGGTGCCATATAGGTGCACGTGCTTCTAAGATTTTGGAAAAATCATCCATACACGAGCAATTCGGTTAATAAACACAGGATGTTGTTGAAAAATATTACCAAATGCTCATAGTCCAAGTAACAATGAATGCTGAACAGTGAGGGTATTAGCTGAACATTGGCTGGTAAATGGTAGCAGTGGCTGAGCACAATGACAGCTGAATATTGGTCTGAAGTATGGCTTCTTCAATCTATTTAATCAGCAATACATAGATAGCTGAATATCAAATTGAATAGAATATTATTCCTCCCTGTAACCACCTTTGAAACGTGTAGAGTGAGGTGGGGCAAAAGTTCGACCTTAGTTGAAAATTCAACCTAGTTCAAAAAATCGAAGCAGATAAAAATAAATAAATAGCGTGCGGTGATTCTACCATTCATGAGCTAAAATATTGCTGAACAAAGTTACGCCAAATGTCTTTTCAATTTTGAGTTACAACACTTTTTGTATGTGTGTATTTTATTCGAACTCTTGCCCCACCACTGGGGCAAAAGTTCGAATCTAGTGTTTGTGGAATTTCGCTAACCGTAGCACACTATTTTGACACTTTGGTAATGAGAATACCTGAAACCACTTAATATTTGATGTTAGAACTGGAATACACTTTAAAATTCGTTTTGGATTTTACCCAAATCAGGGTTAAATTTACTACACCAAAAATTAGTAGTTTTCCGCCAAATTCAGATAAAACAACTTTTTTTTTCAACTTTAATCGAATTTTCTCACTAATTTCATCACTCTTAGAGATAATATGTACATTTTGCAGAATTTTAGGTTTATACCTAAAGTTGCCATATGACTCGAACTTTTGCCCCAAAATTCGAACTTTTGCCCCACAATTCGAACTTTTGCCCCACTATGTGTAAAATACGATTTCCAAATCTTTTTTGCAAAAAGTTATACATGCTAGAGCATCTTCAAAATATACCTAGTTACGCCCTAAAATAAAATATCGATTTCGATTTCATTAAAATTTCATTCCATGCGTTGGAAGGGCCATCGCATGTTACAATTTCTTGATCAAAAACCAACATTTTGTCATAACTTCTCGAAATATTGATCAATTTTCATAATTTTTGGAGTGAAAGACTCTTTTTCAAAAAGGGTTCGAACAACCTTGACACCCGAAAGAAATAAATTGAATTGAGCTCAAAAACTTCAAAAGAAACTTTTACCCCACTCGAACTTTTGCCCCACTTTACTCTACTATTATGCAGAATCCATCATCTGTTGTGCAACCTTTATTCAAATAATTTTTGACAGCTGTCCCAAGCAGTGTATTCTCAGAGTCCACATAGCTTCTTCAGCCTCAATACAGCTTTAGTTCAACTCATGTTCTTGATTATTCAGGTACAACAATACTAGGTTTAAAAATGTTTTTTTTTAATTTTTAACCAAATTCAATTAATTTAATTGATTGCTGACTAAGCGCATATTAGGCCTTAAATCAGCCTTTCAATGAACGTCAAACCAGCTTAAGGTTGGATAAAGTCACCAAAGTTAGATGTTTAGGGGATGGATAAAGGATTGTACGTCTTGTGCTCAGCTTTTGTTCAAATGAAGGCTGTTTTCAAATGGTTGGAAATACGATTATTCAGCATCAAATCGTTACCTGGGTGGTTCGTACATAGCCGAATTATTACTGAACACGACTAGCTATGTTGCATCGCCAATGAAATCTGAAATGAACATCCAACTTATGTGTAAATTTGTTTAACGAGTCGAATAGCCACGCGATAGTGCTATCGGACTTCTGTGCCCCGCCCCCTTTGCACCTCCACTTCCCCAGAAATCACCTATCCAGGAAATCCGTTCGTACAGAGCCAAAAACAGTGATTTCCTTGTTTCAGTTGGTCGAGCAACACCATGCCGCGCCGTGGTGCGGTCTTGTCAAGGAGAATCCTCCAATGTGACGTAAAATACTGTTCATCGTCACGACATACTACCCGCTGGCTCTCGTGAGTCGTGGATGACATTCGTCGTCGTCGTCTGAATGTCACACACAAACTCAGCCTGGCTTGTGCCACCTACACGCACGTCGTAGGTATGTTCGATGTGCTGTGCGCCACCGTTGCGTTGTGTCCCCCGTCGGGAATCACAGAAGGCGTGTGTTTTTGCCAGCAGTGGAGTGACACACACTCTCATCAGGACACACGCTTTCTGAGATGCTGGGAATGATAAAGTCAAAATACCCGGGAACCCTGGCAGCCGAGTAGGCAGGGTTGCCAGGAAACGATTATCGCTACAAAGACATAAAGTTTTGACAATCTGACAGATAATGCAAAAGTTAGGCAAGAACAACCAGTATGACTATATTTGTTTTGCTAACAGATCTATCAAATTGTTCTAATTTTTGAAACGCGTAACAGGGATGCCAGGTGAAATTTTCAAATGTCTTCACAAAGCACTCTAAAATTTCTTCACATGTCTTCACAGCCTATATTGTGGCATTAGTATAAAATTAATGTTAACAGTCAAAATTTATGCTATGTTCTCACTTAGTCTTATATGAAGGAGTATACCATGAGGTCTTCCAGCAATAATGCATAGTTCTCTCCAGAATTTCCATGGCAATTTTAAGGGGTTTTCCCGAAAATTCCTAAACAAGTTTATCGAATTTATTTCCACAAGTTCCACAAAAAAATCAGGGAATTTATCCAGCAATTCCTTCGCAAATTCCCCCAGGAAGTCCTCAAGAATACCTTCAGAAGATCCCTGGGAATTCATCGTGGAGTTTCTCGGGAATTCCTTCAGATCATCCTCGGCAATTCCCCCAAGTGGTCCTTGAGAATTCCTGCAGAAGATTCTCGGCAAATCCTCGGGAGTTCCCCCAAAAGATCCTCAGGAAATCTTCCAGGAGATTCTCAGGAATTCCTCCGGAAGTTCCTCAAGAACTCCTCTAGGGGTTCCTCCGGAATTCTTTCATAAGTTTCCCGAGAATTTCTTCAGGAGTTGAGTTTCCCGACAAAGTTCCTTCAGGAGTTCTTCAGAAAATTCTACAGGAGTTCTTCGGAAATTCCTCCAGGACTTCCTCGGGAATTCTTCAAGGAGCTCTTAGAAAATTCCTCCATGAGTTCTTCGGGAACTTCTCTAGGAGTTCATCGGGGATTCCTCTAGTAGATCTTTAGGAATTCCACCAGGAGATCCTCGGAAACTCCTCCAGAAGATCCTCGAAAAATCCTTCAGGAATTTCTCGAGAATTCATCCTTGGAGATACTTCAAGAAGCCCTCGGCAATTCTTACAGAAGTTCCTTGAGCATTCTTGCCGGAGTTCCCCGGGATTTTTTCAGGAAGTTTATCAGGAATTCCTCCAGAATCTCATCGGGATTCCTTTCAGAAATTCCTTGAAAAGTTTGTCGGGAAATCCTCCTGTTGATCCTCGGGAATTCCTCCAGGCAATCTTCGGGAATTCCTACAGAATTCCTTCTGAAGATCCTTGTGAATTCCTCCAAGAGTTCCTCGGGATTTCCTCTAAAAGTTTGGCAAAAAAAACCTTCAGGAGCTCCTTGGCATTTTTCCAGATGTTCCCCGGAAATTCCTCCAGGAATTCCTTGGCAATTCTTCCAGGAGTTCCTCGGAAGTTCTCCGGAATTCCATTAGCACTTCATCGGTGATTCCTCTAGGAGATCGACAGGAATTCCTTCAGGAGTTCTCCGGAAATTCTTCCAGGTGTTTCGGGAATTTCTAGGAGAACATCGGGAGTTCCTCCAAAGATTCTCGTAAATTCCTACATGAGTTGCTCGTGAATTACTCCAGGAGTTTCTCGGAAATTCCTCCCGGAGCTCCTCGGGTATTCTTCGAGAAGTTCCAAGAGAATTCCTACACGATATTCTCGAGGACTCCTTCAGATGATCATCTAAAAATCCTTCAGGAGTTTCTCGGAAATTCCCTCAGGAGATCCTTCAGGAAATCGACGAGAATTTCTCCAAAAGGTCCTCAACAATTCCTCCAGGAGTTCCTTTACAATTCATCCAAGAATGCTCAGGAATTCCATCAAGAGACCCTCCAGAATTTCTACAGGAGATCCTCGGTAAATTTCTCCCAGGAGTTCTTCGGGAATTCCTCCAGAAGTTCATCGAGAATTCCTTGAAAAGTTTCTCGGGAAAACCTCCAGGAATTCCTCGGGAATTTTCCATGAAGTTATATGTTTCTTGGAAATCCCTCCAAGAATTCCACGAGCAAATCTTTATAGTTTTTCGAGGTTATTTTCCAGCAGATCCTCGGGAATTCCTCTTGGTCCCCAGAAAACCTACTCCAGGAGTTCCCTAGGAATTGCCTGGAGGTATTCATAGGTATATCCAGGTGAATATCTTATAAACTCCTGAAACATTTCCCGAGAATCTTCTTGAAGAATTCCCGAGAAAATGCAATAGGGATTCACGATGAACTTCTTCCCAAAAACACTCCTTTGAGAAACTCCTGGAGGAATTTCCGAAACTCCTATAGGTATTTTCCTAGAGGTATACCCGAGAATCTCTTGTAGAATTTCCGAGGAACTCGAGGAGAAATTCCCGAGGAACTCCTAGAGGAATCCCCGAAAAACTCCTAGTGGAATACGTGAGAAACTTCTGGGAGAATTTCCGAGGAACTCTTGGAGGATTAAATGAGGAACCCTTAAAGGAGTTCCCGAGGAACTTGTAGAGGAATTCCCAAGGTGTTCCAGAGGAATTCCGAAGAATTCCCTCGAAGAATTTCCGAAGTATTTCTCGTGGAATTCTTGAAGGTATTCTCTGGGAACTTCTGAAGGAATTCTTGATGAACTCCTGGAAGAATTTTCGAGGAACTGGTGGAGTAATTACCGAGGAACTCCTGGAGGAATTCCCTAGGAACTCCTAAAATAATTCTCGAGAAACACCTAAAGGAATTCTCGAGAAACTTCTGAATGAATTCCCGAGGAACTCCTGGAGGAATTCCCTTGCATCTCCAGGATGAGTTCTCGAGGAGCTCCTGGAGGAATTTCCGTGAAAGGATTTCTTGAGGATCTCATGGAAGAATTCTCGAGGAATTACCGAGGAACTCCTAAAGGAATTATCGAAGAACAGCTAACTCCCGAAGGACTCCAGCATGAATTCCCGAGAAACTCCTGTAGGAATTTCCGAGGCTCTCCTGATAAAAAAAAATCAGCAAACTTCTGGAGGAATTCCAGAGGAACTGAAAGAGTTCCTGAGGTACTCCAGGTGGAATATTCGAGAAACACCCGGAAGAGTTCCTGAGAAACTTTTGAAGGTATTCCTGATGAAATCCTGAAGAAATTTCCGTGGACCTTCTAGAGAGATTCTCGAGGGACTACTTCAGAAATCTTAACAGGCTTGGACAAATCTTCGGATATTCTGGATGTAGCTCTGTTTAAAATTCAAACGAAGTTCTGGGGAGAAATTCCGAAAAAAAAAACCTTGGTAATATTCTAGAAGTTATCTCTGATTTTGAAGATTTTTGAAAATTTAGAGAATACTCAGTTGAATTCCCAGAGGATGATGAAAATTCTATTTTCTATAAACAATTGCCGATGAAAAATTAATTCAATAGTTGAGCATACTTCCTAAAATTTCCATGAAATGGTGGTCTTCTAAGTTGATTCGTATTTTAACTAAAAACCTTGGGGCAAGACACTGTGCTGGAGAGTGCATTTTCCTTCATAGAGTTGCTCAGAATTTCTCTGGATTGCTCCCGTTTTTGCTTGGGTATTGCCTGATACCATCAGGTTTTAAAAGTTTAAAATATTATCTACAAAAATTGAAACGCATTTCATCTTAAATTATTCAAAGATATGAATTATTGGTTTAGACTTGGGTTTAGATTTACAACATAAATTAATATTATTTTTCAGCTTTCAAAAGTCTTCACAAAAAATGAAGGGTCTTCCATTTGTCTTCACAAAAATAATTGTCTTCACAGAACATCAAATGTCTTCAAATTGAAGACATGTCTTCACATCTGGCATCCCTGACGCGTAATGAAATAAAAAATGCGCATTTTTATGAAACACTGGCAACCCTGCTCACAGGTGCACAGGTGATGATATCGAATCACGATGGTAAATGTCTTGTCTCTGGTTCCACCTCTCGATGCCACCTAGCGGGTATTTCAACTTCTGGAGTACGTGTCGCTGTAATGGATTCCGGTTTCCTTCACATATTGAGGAGGGTTTGTGAATGTATGAATGAGAAGGAAGGTATGATGCATATGACAGATGTACGCTCGTTTGCAAGCTCATGAAGCACCTCAAGCCCAACTCAACCGGAAGAGAGCTCCGCTTTTATGATCGATGTCTGCCAGGTGTGAGTCAATTTCACGGTGTGTAATGATGGAATATATTTCATCTTTTGTACCGAAACGAAATTGCGCTCTCTCTCCAGACAGAGACTGTCAAAGCGGAAAAATTAAAATAATCGCTGTATTATACGAATTTGACACCTGAAAAGTCACCGGGCCGGGCTTGCTTTGATCTACTGCCGAATGAATCGGAGCATTCGACATTTGGAAAATCTCATTTTCACCCCGACAAAGCAGTAGGCGGCGTAAATAGATTTATTCCAAATTCAATTACGCGAATCTCGTTTCCACTTTGAAATTTAAACGACTTTCTACCGTTTGCGCCTGCAAGCCAAATGAAATGCAAGAAAACTGCGAAACAGAAATGAAATTCCTGCTCCACGGGTCCGTGATTTGCCTTATGTTTCCCATTTCCCCCGCCAACTTGCTCCGAAGAGTGTGAAAATTGAAAAATTATTTCCTTCGCTCGGACCATCATCTCCTGGCACCGCCCCGAAGAAACTCGCTCCAAAAGTCCTCCGTCAATGAAAAGCAGAAAAGAAGAAAAAAAGGATAAATTTAATCATTTTCTAATTTACATAATTTTCCACTTTTTCTCTAGGAAATCTTCCACTCACCCGTGTGGTCACGAACCGGGGCGCGGAAATTTATAGTCTTCTCGGAAGAGCAACTAAAATGGCTTTCCCGAACTTTGGCGTGAAGGAGGTGGCACTGCTGGGCGGTGGAGCAGCACTTGTTCTCGGGCGAATCTATGCGATTAGTTCCCATATCGTAGAAGGCGGCGGGCAACAGTCGGGCTACTGCGATTCAAAGAGCGAAATTTATCTGTTTAACATCGGCGAGAGCGGCTTCCTGCTTCTGGAGTGTGCGAAATGGCGTATTTGCATATCAATGTGTTTTTGCTGGAACTGATTTATTCGTCTTGAAACGGCGGCATGTTTACAATGGATGAGAATGGTGGTGATACGAAAAACATTGAAACTGTATGATTTCGCTTCTGCAAAACTTTTGAGAATAAAAGCAGATTAAAAGCAGAGCAAAAGCAGAGCAAAAGCAGAACAAAAACAGAGCAAAAGCAGAGTAAAAGCAGGAGCAAAAGCAGAGCAAAAGCAGGAGCAAAAGCAGGAGCAAAAGCAGGAGCAAAAGCAGAGCAAAAGCAGAGCAAAAGCAGAGCAAAAGCAGGAGCAAAAGCAGGAGCAAAAGCAGGAGCAAAAGCAGGAGCAAAAGCAGAGCAAAAGCAGAGCAAAAGCAGAACAAAAACAGAGCAAAAGCAAACCAAAAGCAGACCAAAAGCAGAGCAAAAGCAGAGTAAAAGCAGGAGCAAAAGCAGAGCAAAAGCAGGAGCAAAAGCAGGAGCAAAAGCAGGAGCAAAAGCAGGAGCTAAAGCAGAGCAAAAGCAGAGCAAAAGCAGAGCAAAAGCAGAGCAAAAGCAGGAGCAAAAGCAGGAGCATAAGCAGGAGCAAAAGCAGGAGCAAAAGCAGGAGCAAAAGCAGGAGCAAAAGCAGAGCAAAAGCAGAGCAAAAGCAGAGCAAAAGCAGGAGCAAAAGCAGGAGCAAAAGCAGGAGCAAAAGCAGGAGCAAAAGCAGGAGCAAAAGCAGAGCAAAAGCAGGAGCAAAAGCAGGAGCAAAAGCAGGAGCAAAAGCAGGAGCAAAAGCAGAGCAAAAGCAGAGCAAAAGCAGAGCGAAAGCAGAGCGAAAGCAGAGCAAAAGCAGAGCAAAAGCAGAGCAAAGGCAGAGCAAAAGCACAGCAAAAGCAGAGCAAAAGCAGAGCAAAAGCAGGAGCAAAAGCAGAGCAAAAACAGAGAAAAGCAGAGAAAAGCAGGAGCAAAAGCAGGAGCAAAAGCAGGAGCAAAAGCAGGAGCAAAAGCAGGAGCAAAAGCAGGAGCAAAAGCAGGAGCATAAGCAGAGCAAAAGCAGAGCAAAAGCAGAGCAAAAGCAGGAGCAAAAGCAGGAGCAAAAGCAGGAGCAAAAGCAGGAGCAAAAGCAGGAGCAAAAGCAGAGCAAAAGCAGAGCAAAAGCAGAGCAAAAGCAGAGCAAAGGCAGAGCAAAAGCACAGCAAAAGCAGAGCAAAAGCAGAGCAAAAGCAGGAGCAAAGGCAGAGCAAAAGCAGAGCATAAGCAGAGCAAAAGCAGGAGCAAGAGCAGGAGCAAAAGCAGGAGCAAAAGCAGGAGCAAAAGCAGGAGCAAAAGCAGGAGCAAAAGCAGAGCAAAAGCAGAGCAAAAGCAGAGCAAAAGCAGGAGCAAAAGCAGGAGCAAAAGCAGGAGCAAAAGCAGGAGCAAAAGCAGGAGCAAAAGCAGGAGCAAAAGCAGGAGCAAAAGCAGAGCAAAAGCAGGAGCAAAAGCAGGAGCAAAAGCAGGAGCAAAAGCAGAGCAAAAGCAGAGCAAAAGCAGAGCGAAAGCAGAGCGAAAGCAGAGCAAAAGCAGAGCAAAAGCAGAGCAAAGGCAGAGCAAAAGCACAGCAAAAGCAGAGCAAAAGCAGAGCAAAAGCAGAGCATAAGCAGAGCAAAATTAGGAGCAAAAGCAGGAGCAAAAGCAGGAGCAAAAGCAGGAGCAAAAGCAGGAGCAAAAGCAGGAGCAAAAGCAGGAGCAAAAGCAGGAGCAAAAGCAGGAGCAAAAGCAGGAGCAAAAGCAGGAGCAAAAGCAGGAGCAAAAGCAGGAGCAAAAGCAGGAGCAAAAGCAGGAGCAAAAGCAGGAGCAAAAGCAGGAGCAAAAGCAGGAGCAAAAGCAGGAGCAAAAGCAGGAGCAAAAGCAGGAGCAAAAGCAGGAGCAAAAGCAGCAGCAAAAGCAGGAGCAAAAGCAGGAGCAAAAGCAGGAGCAAAAGCAGGAGCAAAAGCAGGAGCAAAAGCAGAGCAAAAGCAGAGCAAAAGCAGAGCAAAAGCAGGAGCAAAAGCAGGAGCAAAAGCAGGAGCAAAAGCAGGAGCAAAAGCAGGAGCAAAAGCAGGAGCAAAAGCAGGAGCAAAAGCAGGAGCAAAAGCAGGAGCAAAAGCAGGAGCAAAAGCAGGAGCAAAAGCAGGAGCAAAAGCAGGAGCAAAAGCAGGAGCAAAAGCAGGAGCAAAAGCAGGAGCAAAAGCAGGAGCAAAAGCAGGAGCAAAAGCAGGAGCAAAAGCAGGAGCAAAAGCAGGAGCAAAAGCAGGAGCAAAAGCAGGAGCAAAAGCAGGAGCAAAAGCAGGAGCAAAAGCAGGAGCAAAAGCAGGAGCAAAAGCAGGAGCAAAAGCAGGAGCAAAAGCAGGAGCAAAAGCAGGAGCAAAAGCAGGAGCAAAAGCAGGAGCAAAAGCAGGAGCAAAAGCAGCAGCAAAAGCAGGAGCAAAAGCAGGAGCAAAAGCAGGAGCAAAAGCAGGAGCAAAAGCAGAGCAAAAGCAGAGCAAAAGCAGAGCAAAAGCAGGAGCAAAAGCAGGAGCAAAAGCAGGAGCAAAAGCAGGAGCAAAAGCAGGAGCAAAAGCAGGAGCAAAAGCAGGAGCAAAAGCAGGAGCAAAAGCAGAGCAAAAGCAGAGCAAAAGCAGAGCAAAAGCAGGAGCAAAAGCAGGAGCAAAAGCAAGAGCAAAAGCAGAGCAAAAGCAGGAGCAAAAGCAGAGAAAAGCAGAGAAAAGCAGAGCAAAAGCAGAGCGAAAGCAGAGCAAAAGCAGAGCAAAGGCAGAGCAAAGGCAGAGCAAAAGCAGAGCAAAAGCAGAGCAAAAGCAGAGCAAAAGCAGGAGCAAAAGCAGGAGCAAAAGCAGGAGCCAAAGCAGGAGCAAAAGCAGGAGCAAAAGCAGGAGCAAAAGCAGGAGCAAAAGCAGGAGCAAAAGCAGGAGCAAAAGCAGAGCAAAAGCAGAGCAAAAGCAGAGTAAAAGCAGGAGCAAAAGCAGAGCAAAAGCAGGAGCAAAAGCAGGAGCAAAAGCAGGAGCAAAAGCAGGAGCAAAAGCAGGAGCTAAAGCAGAGCAAAAGCAGAGCAAAAGCAGAGCAAAAGCAGAGCAAAAGCAGGAGCAAAAGCAGGAGCAAAAGCAGGAGCAAAAGCAGGAGCAAAAGCAGGAGCAAAAGCAGGAGCAAAAGCAGGAGCAAAAGCAGGAGCAAAAGCAGAGCAAAAGCAGAGCAAAAGCAGAGCAAAAGCAGGAGCAAAAGCAGGAGCAAAAGCAGGAGCAAAAGCAGAGCAAAAGCAGAGCAAAAGCAGAGCGAAAGCAGAGCGAAAGCAGAGCAAAAGCAGAGCAAAAGCAGAGCAAAAGCAGAGCAAAGGCAGAGCAAAAGCACAGCAAAAGCAGAGCAAAAGCAGAGCAAAAGCAGAGCATAAGCAGAGCAAAATTAGGAGCAAAAGCAGGAGCAAAAGCAGGAGCAAAAGCAGGAGCAAAAGCAGGAGCAAAAGCAGGAGCAAAAGCAGGAGCATAAGCAGAGCAAAAGCAGAGCAAAAGCAGAGCAAAAGCAGGAGCAAAAGCAGGAGCAAAAGCAGGAGCAAAAGCAGGAGCAAAAGCAGGAGCAAAAGCAGAGCAAAAGCAGAGCAAAAGCAGAGCAAAAGCAGAGCAAAGGCAGAGCAAAAGCACAGCAAAAGCAGAGCAAAAGCAGAGCAAAAGCAGGAGCAAAGGCAGAGCAAAAGCAGAGCATAAGCAGAGCAAAAGCAGGAGCAAGAGCAGGAGCAAAAGCAGAGCAAAAGCAGAGCAAAAGCAGAGCAAAAGCAGGAGCAAAAGCAGGAGCAAAAGCAGGAGCAAAAGCAGAGCAAAAGCAGAGCAAAAGCAGAGCGAAAGCAGAGCGAAAGCAGAGCAAAAGCAGAGCAAAAGCAGAGCAAAGGCAGAGCAAAAGCACAGCAAAAGCAGAGCAAAAGCAGAGCAAAAGCAGAGCATAAGCAGAGCAAAATTAGGAGCAAAAGCAGGAGCAAAAGCAGGAGCAAAAGCAGGAGCAAAAGCAGGAGCAAAAGCAGGAGCAAAAGCAGGAGCAAAAGCAGGAGCAAAAGCAGGAGCAAAAGCAGGAGCAAAAGCAGGAGCAAAAGCAGGAGCAAAAGCAGGAGCAAAAGCAGGAGCAAAAGCAGGAGCAAAAGCAGCAGCAAAAGCAGGAGCAAAAGCAGGAGCAAAAGCAGGAGCAAAAGCAGGAGCAAAAGCAGGAGCAAAAGCAGGAGCAAAAGCAGGAGCAAAAGCAGGAGCAAAAGCAGGAGCAAAAGCAGGAGCAAAAGCAGGAGCAAAAGCAGGAGCAAAAGCAGGAGCAAAAGCAGGAGCAAAAGCAGGAGCAAAAGCAGGAGCAAAAGCAGGAGCAAAAGCAGGAGCAAAAGCAGGAGCAAAAGCAGGAGCAAAAGCAGGAGCAAAAGCAGGAGCAAAAGCAGGAGCAAAAGCAGGAGCAAAAGCAGGAGCAAAAGCAGGAGCAAAAGCAGGAGTAAAAGCAGGAGCAAAAGCAGGAGCCAAAGCAGG
Organism: Aedes albopictus; assembly: GCF_035046485.1. NCBI lineage: Eukaryota > Metazoa > Arthropoda > Insecta > Diptera > Culicidae > Aedes > Aedes albopictus. Next base: position 11,370,326 of record NC_085136.1, read on the forward strand.
AGCAAAAGCAGGAGCAAAAGCAGGAGCAAAAGCAGGAGCAAAAGCAGGAGCAAAAGCAGGAGCAAAAGCAGGAGCAAAAGCAGGAGGAAAAGCAGGAGCAAAAGCAGGAGCAAAAGCAGGAGCAAAAGCAGAGCAAAAGCAGAGCAGAAGCAGGAGCAAAAGCAGGGCAAAAGCAGGAGCAAAAGCAGTGCAAAAGCAGAGCAAAAGCAGGAGCAAAAGCAGGAGCAAAAGCAGTAGCAATAGTTGGAGCAAAAGCAGAGAAAAAGCAGAGCAAAAGCAGAGCAAACGCAGAGCAAACGCAAGAGCAAAAGCAGGAGCAACAACAGGAGCAAAAGCAGGAGCAAGAGCAGGAGCAAAAGCAGAGCAAAAGCAGGAGCAAAAGCAGTGCAAAAGCAGAGCAAAAGCAGGAGCAAAAGCAGGAGCAAAAGCAGGAGGGAAAGCAGGAGGGAAAGCAGGAGCAAAAGCAGGAGCAAAAACAGGAGCAAAAGCATTAGCAAAAGCAGGAGCAAAAGCTGGAGCAAAAGCATAGCAGAAGCAGAGCAAAAGTAGAGCAAAAGCAGAGCAAAAACAGAGCAAAAAGAGAACAGAAGCAGAGCAAAGCAGAGCAAAAGGAGAACAAAAGAAGAACAAAAGCAGGAGCAAAAGCAGAGCCAAAAGCAGAACAAAAACAAGAGCAAAGGCAGGAGCAAAAGCAGAGCAAAAGCAGAAAAATAACAGAAAAAAAGCAGGAGCAAAAGCAGAGCAAAAGCAAAGCAAAAGCAGAGCAAAAACAGAGCAAAAGTAGAGCAAAACAGAGCAAAAGCAGAACAAAGGCAGGAGCGAAAGCAGGAGCAAAAGCAGGAGCAACAGCAGAGCAAAAGAAGAGCAAAAGGCAGAGCCAAAAGCAGAGCAAAAGGCAGAGCAAAAGGCAGAGCAAAAAGCAGAGCAAAAAGCAGGAGCAAAAGGCAGATCAAGAGGCAGAGCAAAAGGCAGAGCAAAAGGCAGAGCAAAAGGCAGATCAAAAGGCAGATCAATAGGCAGAGTAAAAGGCAGAGCAAAAGCAAAGCAAAATGCAGTGCAAAAGCAGAGCGAAAGCAGAGCAAAATGCAGAGCAAAAGGCAGAGCAAAAGGCAGAGCAAAAGGCAAAGCAAAAGCATAGCAAAAGGCGAGCAAAAAGCACATCAAAAGGCAGAGCCAAATGCAGAGCCAAAGGCAGAGCAAAAGGCAGAGCAAAAGGCAGAGCAAAAGGCAGATCAAAAGGCAGATAAAAAGGCAGAGCAAAAAGCAGAGCAAAAGCAAAAAAAATGCAGAGCAAAAGCAGAGCAAAAGCAGAGCAAAAGCAGAGCAAAAGCAGAGCAAAAGCAGAGCAAAAGCAGAGCAAAAGCAGAGCAAAAGCAGAGCAAAAGCAGAGCAAAAGCAGAGCAAAAGCAGAGCAAAAGCAGAGCAAAAGCAGAGCAAAAGCAGAGCAAAAGCAGAGCAAAAGCAGAGCAAAAGCAGAGCAAAAGCAGAGAAAAGCAGAGAAAAGCAGAGCAAAAGCAGAGCGAAAGCAGAGCAAAAGCAGAGCAAAGGCAGAGCAAAGGCAGAGCAAAAGCAGAGCAAAAGCAGAGCAAAAGCAGAGCAAAAGCAGGAGCAAAAGCAGGAGCAAAAGCAGGAGCTAAAGCAGAGCAAAAGCAGAGCAAAAGCAGAGCAAAAGCAGAGCAAAAGCAGGAGCAAAAGCAGGAGCAAAAGCAGGAGCAAAAGCAGGAGCAAAAGCAGGAGCAAAAGCAGGAGCAAAAGCAGGAGCAAAAGCAGAGCAAAAGCAGAGCAAAAGCAGAGCAAAAGCAGGAGCAAAAGCAGGAGCAAAAGCAGGAGCAAAAGCAGAGCAAAAGCAGAGCAAAAGCAGAGCGAAAGCAGAGCGAAAGCAGAGCAAAAGCAGAGCAAAAGCAGAGCAAAAGCAGAGCAAAGGCAGAGCAAAAGCACAGCAAAAGCAGAGCAAAAGCAGAGCAAAAGCAGAGCATAAGCAGAGCAAAATTAGGAGCAAAAGCAGGAGCAAAAGCAGGAGCAAAAGCAGGAGCAAAAGCAGGAGCAAAAGCAGGAGCAAAAGCAGGAGCATAAGCAGAGCAAAAGCAGAGCAAAAGCAGAGCAAAAGCAGGAGCAAAAGCAGGAGCAAAAGCAGGAGCAAAAGCAGGAGCAAAAGCAGGAGCAAAAGCAGAGCAAAAGCAGAGCAAAAGCAGAGCAAAAGCAGAGCAAAGGCAGAGCAAAAGCACAGCAAAAGCAGAGCAAAAGCAGAGCAAAAGCAGGAGCAAAGGCAGAGCAAAAGCAGAGCATAAGCAGAGCAAAAGCAGGAGCAAGAGCAGGAGCAAAAGCAGGAGCAAAAGCAGGAGCAAAAGCAGGAGCAAAAGCAGGAGCAAAAGCAGGAGCAAAAGCAGGAGCAAAAGCAGGAGCAAAAGCAGAGCAAAAGCAGAGCAAAAGCAGAGCAAAAGCAGGAGCAAAAGCAGGAGCAAAAGCAGGAGCAAAAGCAGAGCAAAAGCAGAGCAAAAGCAGAGCGAAAGCAGAGCGAAAGCAGAGCAAAAGCAGAGCAAAAGCAGAGCAAAGGCAGAGCAAAAGCACAGCAAAAGCAGAGCAAAAGCAGAGCAAAAGCAGAGCATAAGCAGAGCAAAATTAGGAGCAAAAGCAGGAGCAAAAGCAGGAGCAAAAGCAGGAGCAAAAGCAGGAGCAAAAGCAGGAGCAAAAGCAGGAGCAAAAGCAGGAGCAAAAGCAGGAGCAAAAGCAGGAGCAAAAGCAGGAGCAAAAGCAGGAGCAAAAGCAGGAGCAAAAGCAGGAGCAAAAGCAGGAGCAAAAGCAGGAGCAAAAGCAGGAGCAAAAGCAGCAGCAAAAGCAGGAGCAAAAGCAGGAGCAAAAGCAGGAGCAAAAGCAGGAGCAAAAGCAGGAGCAAAAGCAGGAGCAAAAGCAGGAGCAAAAGCAGGAGCAAAAGCAGGAGCAAAAGCAGGAGCAAAAGCAGGAGCAAAAGCAGGAGCAAAAGCAGGAGCAAAAGCAGGAGCAAAAGCAGGAGCAAAAGCAGGAGCAAAAGCAGGAGCAAAAGCAGGAGCAAAAGCAGGAGCAAAAGCAGGAGCAAAAGCAGGAGCAAAAGCAGGAGCAAAAGCAGGAGCAAAAGCAGGAGCAAAAGCAGGAGCAAAAGCAGGAGCAAAAGCAGGAGTAAAAGCAGGAGCAAAAGCAGGAGCCAAAGCAGGAGCAAAAGCAGGAGCAAAAGCAGGAGCAAAAGCAGGAGCAAAAGCAGGAGCAAAAGCAGGAGCAAAAGCAGGAGCAAAAGCAGGAGGAAAAGCAGGAGCAAAAGCAGGAGCAAAAGCAGGAGCAAAAGCAGAGCAAAAGCAGAGCAGAAGCAGGAGCAAAAGCAGGGCAAAAGCAGGAGCAAAAGCAGTGCAAAAGCAGAGCAAAAGCAGGAGCAAAAGCAGGAGCAAAAGCAGTAGCAATAGTTGGAGCAAAAGCAGAGAAAAAGCAGAGCAAAAGCAGAGCAAACGCAGAGCAAACGCAAGAGCAAAAGCAGGAGCAACAACAGGAGCAAAAGCAGGAGCAAGAGCAGGAGCAAAAGCAGAGCAAAAGCAGGAGCAAAAGCAGTGCAAAAGCAGAGCAAAAGCAGGAGCAAAAGCAGGAGCAAAAGCAGGAGGGAAAGCAGGAGGGAAAGCAGGAGCAAAAGCAGGAGCAAAAACAGGAGCAAAAGCATTAGCAAAAGCAGGAGCAAAAGCTGGAGCAAAAGCATAGCAGAAGCAGAGCAAAAGTAGAGCAAAAGCAGAGCAAAAACAGAGCAAAAAGAGAACAGAAGCAGAGCAAAGCAGAGCAAAAGGAGAACAAAAGAAGAACAAAAGCAGGAGCAAAAGCAGAGCCAAAAGCAGAACAAAAACAAGAGCAAAGGCAGGAGCAAAAGCAGAGCAAAAGCAGAAAAATAACAGAAAAAAAGCAGGAGCAAAAGCAGAGCAAAAGCAAAGCAAAAGCAGAGCAAAAACAGAGCAAAAGTAGAGCAAAACAGAGCAAAAGCAGAACAAAGGCAGGAGCGAAAGCAGGAGCAAAAGCAGGAGCAACAGCAGAGCAAAAGAAGAGCAAAAGGCAGAGCCAAAAGCAGAGCAAAAGGCAGAGCAAAAGGCAGAGCAAAAAGCAGAGCAAAAAGCAGGAGCAAAAGGCAGATCAAGAGGCAGAGCAAAAGGCAGAGCAAAAGGCAGAGCAAAAGGCAGATCAAAAGGCAGATCAATAGGCAGAGTAAAAGGCAGAGCAAAAGCAAAGCAAAATGCAGTGCAAAAGCAGAGCGAAAGCAGAGCAAAATGCAGAGCAAAAGGCAGAGCAAAAGGCAGAGCAAAAGGCAGAGCAAAAGGCAAAGCAAAAGCATAGCAAAAGGCGAGCAAAAAGCACATCAAAAGGCAGAGCCAAATGCAGAGCCAAAGGCAGAGCAAAAGGCAGAGCAAAAGGCAGAGCAAAAGGCAGATCAAAAGGCAGATAAAAAGGCAGAGCAAAAAGCAGAGCAAAAGCAAAAAAAATGCAGAGCAAAAGCAGAGCAAAAGCAGAGCAAAAGCAGAGCAAAAGCAGAGCAAAAGCAGAGCAAAAGCAGAGCAAAAGCAGAGCAAAAGCAGAGCAAAAGCAGAGCAAAAGCAGAGCAAAAGCAGAGCAAAAGCAGAGCAAAAGCAGAGCAAAAGCAGAGCAAAAGCAGAGCAAAAGCAGAGCAAAAGCAGAGCAAAAGCAGAGCAAAAGCAGAGCAAAAGCAGAGCAAAAGCAGAGCAAAAGCAGAGCAAAAGCAGAGCAAAAGCAGAGCAAAAGCAGAGCAAAAGCAGAGCAAAAGCAGAGCAAAAGCAGAGCAAAAGCAGAGCAAAAGCAGAGCAAAAGCAGAGCAAAAGCAGAGCAAAAGCAGAGCAAAAGCAGAGCAAAAGCAGAGCAAAAGCAGAGCAAAAGCAGAGCAAAAGCAGAGCAAAAGCAGAGCAAAAGCAGAGCAAAAGCAGAGCAAAAGCAGAGCAAAAGCAGAGCAAAAGCAGAGCAAAAGCAGAGCAAAAGCAGAGCAAAAGCAGAGCAAAAGCAGAGCAAAAGCAGAGCAAAAGCAGAGCAAAAGCAGAGCAAAAGCAGAGCAAAAGCAGAGCAAAAGCAGAGCAAAAGCAGAGCAAAAGCAGAGCAAAAGCAGAGCAAAAGCAGAGCAAAAGCAGAGCAAAAGCAGAGCAAAAGCAGAGCAAAAGCAGAGCAAAAGCAGAGCAAAAGCAGAGCAAAAGCAGAGCAAAAGCAGAGCAAAAGCAGGAGCAAAAGCAGAGCAAAAGCAGAGCAAAAGCAGAGCAAAAGCAGAGCAAAAGCAGAGCAAAAGCAGAGCAAAAGCAGAGCAAAAGCAGAGCAAAAGCAGAGCAAAAGCAGAGCAAAAGCAGAGCAAAAGCAGAGCAAAAGCAGAGCGAAAGCAGAGCAAAAGCAGAGCAAAAGCAGAGTAAAAGCAGAACAAAAGCAGAGCTAAAGCAGAGCAAAAGCAGAGCAAACGCAGAGCAAAAGCAGAGCAAAAGCAGAGCAAAAGCAGAGCAAAAGCAGAGCAAAAGCAGAGCAAAAGCAGAGCAAAAGCAGAGCAAAAGCAGAGCAAAAGCAGAGCAAAAGCAGAGCAAAAGCAGAGCAAAAGCAGAGCAAAAGCAGAGCAAAAGCAGAGCAAAAGCAGAGCAAAAGCAGAGCAAAAGCAGAGCAAAAGCAGAGCAAAAGCAGAGCAAAAGCAGAGCAAAAGCAGAGCAAAAGCAGAGCAAAAGCAGAGCAAAAGCAGAGCAAAAGCAGAGCAAAAGCAGAGCAAAAGCAGAGCAAAAGCAGAGCAAAAGCAGAGCAAAAGCAGAGCAAAAGCAGAGCAAAAGCAGAGCAAAAGCAGAGCAAAAGCAGAGCAAAAGCAGAGCAAAAGCAGAGCAAAAGCAGAGCAAAAGCAGAGCAAAAGCAGAGCAAAAGCAGAGCAAAAGCAGAGCAAAAGCAGAGCAAAAGCAGAGCAAAGCAAAAGCAGAGCAAAAGCAGAGCAAAAGCAGAGCAAAAGCAGAGCAAAAGCAGAGCAAAAGCAGAGCAAAAGCAGAGCAAAAGCAGAGCAAAAGCAGAGCAAAAGCAGAGCAAAAGCAGAGCAAAAGCAGAGCAAAAGCAGAGCAAAAGCAGAGCAAAAGCAGAGCAAAAGCAGAGCAAAAGCAGAGCAAAAGCAGAGCAAAAGCAGAGCAAAAGCAGAGCAAAAGCAGAGCAAAAGCAGAGCAAAAGCAGAGCAAAAGCAGAGCAAAAGCAGAGCAAAAGCAGAGCAAAAGCAGAGCAAAAGCAGAGCAAAAGCAGAGCAAAAGCAGAGCAAAAGCAGAGCAAAAGCAGAGCAAAAGCAGAGCAAAAGCAGAGCAAAAGCAGAGCAAAAGCAGAGCAAAAGCAGAGCAAAAGCAGAGCAAAAGCAGAGCAAAAGCAGAGCAAAAGCAGAGCAAAAGCAGAGCAAAATCAGAGCAAAAGCAGAGCAAAATCAGAGCAAAAGCAGAGCAAAAGCAGAGCAAAAGCAGAGCAAAAGCAGAGCAAAAGCAGAGCAAAAGCAGAGCAAAAGCAGAGCAAAAGCAGAGCAAAAGCAGAGCAAAAGCAGAGCAAAAGCAGAGCAAAAGCAGGAGCAAAAGCAGGAGCAAAAGCAGGAGCAAAAGCAGGAGCAAAAGCAGGAGCAAAAGCAGGAGCAAAAGCAGGAGCAAAAGCAGGAGCAAAAGCAGAGCAAAAGCAGAGCAAAAGCAGAGCAAAAGCAGAGCAAAAGCAGAGCAAAAGCAGAGCAAAAGCAGAGCAAAAGCAGAGCAAAAGCAGAGCAAAAGCAGAGCAGAAGCAGAGCAAAAGCAGAGGAAAAGCAGAGGAAAAGCAGAGCAAAAGCAGAGCAAAAGCAGAGCAAAAGCAGAGCAAAAGCAGAGCAAAAGCAGAGCAAAAGCAGAGCAAAAGCAGAGCAAAAGCAGAGCAGAAGCAGAGCAAAAGCAGAGGAAAAGCAGAGCAAAAGCAGAGCAAAAGCAGAGCAAAAGCAGAGCAAAAGCAGAGCAAAAGCAGAGCAAAAGCAGAGCAAAAGCAGAGCAAAAGCAAAGCAAAAGCAGAGCAAAAGCAGAGCAAAAGCAGAGCAAAAGCAGAGCAAAAGCAGAGCAAAAGCAGAGCAAAAGCAGAGCAAAAGCAGAGCAAAAGCAGAGCAAAAGCAGAGCAAAAGCAGAGCAGAAGCAGAGCAAAAGCAGAGGAAAAGCAGAGCAAAAGCAGAGCAAAAGCAGAGCAAAAGCAGAGCAAAAGCAGAGCAAAAGCAGAGCAAAAGCAGAGCAAAAGCAGAGCAAAAGCAGAGCAAAAGCAAAGCAAAAGCAGAGCAAAAGCAGAGCAAAAGCAGAGCAAAAGCAGAGCAAAAGCAGAGCAAAAGCAGAGCAAAAGCAGAGCAAAAGCAGAGCAAAAGCAGAGCAAAAGCAGAGCAAAAGCAGAGCAAAAGCAGAGCAAAAGCAGAGCAAAAGCAGAGCAAAAGCAGAGCAAAAGCAGAGCAAAAGCAGAGCAAAAGCAGAGCAAAAGCAGAGCAAAAGTAGAGCAAAAGCAGAGCAAAAGCAGAGCAAAAGCAGAGCAAAAGCAGAGCAAAAGCAGAGCAAAAGCAGAGCAAAAGCAGAGCAAAAGCAGAGCAAAAGCAGAGCAAAAGCAGAGCAAAAGCAGAGCAAAAGCAGAGCAAAAGCAGAGCAAAAGCAGAGCAAAAGCAGAGCAAAAGCAGAGCAAAAGCAGAGCAAAAGCAGAGCAAAAGCAGAGCAAAAGCAGAGCAAAAGCAGAGCAAAAGCAGAGCAAAAGCAGAGCAAAAGCAGAGCAAAAGCAGAGCAAAAGCAGAGCAAAAGCAGAGCAAAAGCAGAGCAAAAGCAGAGCAAAAGCAGAGCAAAAGCAGAGCAAAAGCAGAGCAAAAGCAGAGCAAAAGCAGAGCAAAAGCAGAGCAAAAGCAGAGCAAAAGCAGAGCAAAAGCAGAGCAAAAGCAGAGCAAAAGCAGAGCAAAAGCAGAGCAAAAGCAGAGCAAAAGCAGAGCAAAAGCAGAGCAAAAGCAGAGCAAAAGCAGAGCAAAAGCAGAGCAAAAGCAGAGCAAAAGCAGAGCAAAAGCAGAGCAAAAGCAGAGCAAAAGCAGGAGCAAAAGCAGGAACAAAAGCAGAGCAAAAGCAGAGCAAAAGCAGGTTCCAGGTCTGAACTGGATCAAAAAGAAAAACGGCATTAAAATCCTTTCTATGCTCTGCCAAACGGATTGATTTATCTTCCGCGGTATAAATCGATAAAAGCGACCGCCATTTGCGTGAACCGATCGGCTAAAACCGTTGTTAACATGTTTAGATGCGTTCAGTTGTGGTTTCTGTGCGGTCGCCCCTCAGTAGGCCTCGCTTGACCGTTTACGTTGCAAGTATTGCGAAATTCATTGAAATTCAAAACTTTCACGGTTGTTCTTCACGAAAATGATCAGTGACAGAAATTTTCCACAATAATAAGCGGTTTTTCCCATCGTCATGACTGACTTCATCACCACCATGACCTTTTTTTTCATTTTTCTTTTTTTAATGTCAAAATTTACCGAATGAAACAGTTGCAGCCAACACAGCGAACAGCGACAATTTTACCTCAACCAGTCGGTGAGCAAAGCGGTGAAGTGAATAAAATTATCCTCGCATCCCTTCCGGGTCGTTGTCGATTGCTACAGAACCGAACTGCGAGTTGTATGCTCTGAATCTGGAGTTTGCAATCTTTTTTTTTTGCAATTCGGTGAACTGGAATTGATAATTCCGGTGAAAAGCCTTTGAAACACGTTCGTTACGTATTTTTTGAGGAAATTCATCGGATGATGAAGGTTTGGCCAAACAGTCTGAGCGTTTACTCAATACAAAGTGAATCATGGCAATCTTGGATTGACGTAGTCCTGCTGTGGCACACATTTGTCTATGTGTCATGCGTTGGAAATGTCTGATATCGATGCCAATAGGGAGCATAAGTACAACGTGATACTTGAATTCGAAATAAATTAAAGAATATGTAGAGAGAATACTATAAGGTTTTTAAGAAAGAATATGAAAAATGTATGGAAGAGGATAGATGATAGCAGTACAGCAGTATTAACATGCTCTATTAGATAAAGTCATTTTATCAGTTGTGTACCCAACTGCACTTCATCTCAATGGTAGTATCGCGCGATTCGATACCTATGGTTTCGGGCTAGCTACAATGATAATGCAACATCCAACCAAATCTCTATGTCAGCGCCTACTATGCGTTCTCCATACTGGTAGTAGCAGGTAAAGTGCTGATTCGTATCAGAAAGCGGTGAAAAGCGAAATTCAGTGCTGCGTCATTCCCTTGAGTACCCCCGAAGCGGAATGGAACCAGGATAGGACGTTGGGTCCCCGCTCATGTACGGGAACAAATGATTAGGAAGGACGAGCTTTACCCATGTTTGTTGCAATGGCGACGGAGACACATTCGACCAGGAGCTGGAGGGCGGTAAGTACACTTTTGAAACAGTCATATTTTGGTATTTTATTGGGAATCATTTCGATTGGAATTCCATGAAATAGCATCCCTGCTAATGGATGATTTGTTGCCAACAAATTATGTTCTCCATAATCGAAACGGCTCGCCATCATGAACATTGAGCATACATATTTGCAAACTGTAATTATTTTGTTGTTTGATATGCTGTTAATATCAAATTGGTGCTCACTAAAATATTTATCATTCGGAAATGCAAATATAAACATTTTCAACATCGTTTATTGGCACGTTTGCTACTCTGTGATTATGATTCCAGTGGGCTATTATACATGAGCAACTATTTGAACTGGTTGAGCTTCGTTCAACAGATGGTTGATTTAGTTTTCACGATATAGTTAGGTACGGTCAACATATGTTTAGTATTCGTACTTGAAAGACTTCCTTTCACTCGAATGGTTTGTTTGTTAGAAGTCAATTATTTAAAGTTTTTGAAATTCTTGCAATTTATACTGAGTTTATAACTCACAAGATGGGTTGCAAAGCATGATCAATTGTTTTGAAGTGTGAAAATTATCGAAGTTCATTTAATTTAAAAATTCTCAAAGCATGCCATGAAAAAATGCTAAGCTAGGAATTCTCTCTCTCCCTCAAGAAACCCAACTAATCCCACACAAACAGAGGAGTAGCCAAGCGTCTGTAATAAAAGTCACCATTTGGTGTTTAATTGAGTTTCCTTGTTGTTCTTGGTCCCAGAAAACTTTTGCCTTTGGTTCATGTCGCCTGACACTTTGACATTTCCCTGAGGGGCGAGCGGTAGATGTTGCTATGTTACGCGCCCTGGAGTTTCAAACAATCTTTTTCGCAGGCGGCGAGAACGCCACGCCACGTGTTCATACATCATCGGGTTGCTGGGATGTGGGATATGGATGGGATGGGAACCCACGGGCGGTGTAGGGATGTCACATCGGAGAGGTGACCCTGACTGCACCGGTTTTAATTACACGCAGCTTTTTGGAACGGGACAAAAATATAATATCCGACGAGCCATTCAAAAATTTGATAATAAGCGCGTTTCCGATGGGGATTCACGCCGTACAAAATTCGTGGGAACTCAAAAATGTACGCGCGCATAAAGGGTGATACGGTCAAAATTTAGTCATACAATTTTTTTCATTACTTTAGACTGCGTACACCAAAACAGCTGATTTTTGGACCAGTAATGCTACATTATATGTAGCTTATACCATAAAATTTTCTTCAAAATCGATTGAGTGTTGGTTGATGTATAGATAAAACCATCGACCTACCTTTTTAAAATTTTGTACAATGGCACTCCATAGTAAATTTTCGGAAATTTATGGTCAGTAAAGCACAATTTTGATTATAGAACTATTAATTACTGCTCCGATTTTTATCAAAATTTTACAGTATAGTACTATTATGAAAATATGTTCTTAGTATAATTTTGAGCCATTTTGTATGAATACTTTCAAAGTTGTAGCAGTTTGAATATGAAAAAAACTGACCGGGTGCCACTTAAGCAAATATAACTTTGTAACGGCTGGATCAAATTGAATGAAATTTTTACACAACATTTTGATATGCATACTTCACATACAGAAAAATTTTCATTTAAATCGGTTAAGTATCTCTGGCTCTATAAATAAAACAGTAAAAATGTGTGAATCCTCTTTGTACAAAATTTTAAAATTGCAGATCTGAGGGTTCAACAATATCTCCGCAAATACTAGACCGATTTTGATGAAAATTTTATGGTACAAGCTACATATAATGTACCATTATTGATCCAAAAATCAGCTGTTTTGGTGTACGCAATCTAAAGTTATGAAAAAAATTGTGTGACCAAAATTTGACTTGACAAAATTTGACAAAATTTGGCCACCTAAACAAATATAACTTTGTAACGGCTAGATCAAATTGAATGAAATTTTTACACAACATTTTGATATGTATACTTTACATACAGAAAAATTTTCATTGAAATTGGTTTAGTATTTCTGGCTCTATAAATAGAAGAGTAAAAATGTTTTCTTATTTTTTAATCCTCTTTGTACAAAATTTTAAAATTGCAGTTTTCAGGATTCACAATATCTCAGCAAATACTAAACCGATTTTGATGAATATATCATGGTATAAGCTACATATAATGTACCATTACTGGTCCAAAAATCAGCTGTATTGGTGAACGCAGTCTCAAGTTATGAAACAAATTGTGTGACCAAATTTTGACCGTATCACCCTTTATGTATGGGAGCGCAGAAGCAACAATTGAATCGAATCGAAATTAATGGACATTGTTTGGGTCGGAATTGTAAATATGTTTCCACTGGTTGGATAAATTTTTGATTGGCTCGAACCAAGTTGCAATTGTATTCAAAGGTAATAAATTATTTTCAAACGGTCGCCGTGTGACGCGCGCGGGGAACCAACAAAATAAACATATATTAAATATTGGCACGTGGTGCCGCGGGATATAGATTATGACAATATTGCGGAACCGGACCGAAAGTACCTACCCCGCCTTTGTTTGTTCATAATGGTTGCTTCCAACGAAAATGATGAAAATCGGGGTATATTTTTTTATAAAGCTGAACGTTTCGTTCTTCGAGAGCCAGCGAGAACTTCGTTCACAATCGGTGGTCATTCAGCTTTACAAACCGTTCTTTAAAAATTAACGATTGACTAAGAACTTTCGGAAAATAAACGCCATAATTCCCATGACTTGTCAAAAGAAATGAAAAGTCGCCTGCCGCCAGCAACCCGACCGACATCCTGCAATCAAAACCAAGCAGGCGGAGAATTTTAATGAGCGTTCATGTTCATCAAAGGCGCGCATACCTACTATGTACTGGCCTCCGCCAGCCGGCGTTCGTTCTTCAGATTTTCGTTTGACGTTTGCAGTGATGGAAGCGTTTCTTGAGAATACTTTCCACTTTGACATTTCTGAAACTCGCTGTTGAAACCCGGAATGCTTACAGCTTTTTGGTGGATGAGGTAATGCTCAATTACAAATGGAAATTAAAACATTGATGCGGCTGAAAGGAGAGCCATTCAAATCGCTACTGATTGCAAATTGCGGAAACTTAACTGATTGTGGTCTGTAACGAAAATATCTCTACTCGACAACTTAACACCATAAAAAGATAATAATCAAGGCTGACTTTCATCTGAAAAAGGAAACAGTAATTCATGCATACATACATACATACATACATACATACATACACTGTAGTTCATAATTGATCAGACAAACGCCGATTTTCATACAAATTCAGCCTATATGCTGAATTCAACGCATACGAAGTACAAAATGTTTTCGATCACAGATCTGGGCGTGACAAGTCGTTCAAAATGGAATTCCTTCAGAAATTTCTCTAAGGGTTTCTTCAGAAATAATTCAAGGGATTTTATTGAGCATATCTCCCATGGGTTGTTACTCTTAGAACTTGTGACAGTCTTTGATTTTTTATTCTTAAAAAATAACAAAGACATGGACAGTTACTTCAGCCAGAGGCTGTGTAGACTGCACGAAACTTAAGACTAGACAACAAACACTACATACATTACGAGTACCAGTGGATACGAGGAGGAAACCTTTCTTGAGAAATGTTTCATTACTGGGAGCGAGAATCGAACCCACACCCCAAGGCATGGTATGGCTTTACTCTTCGTGATGCTAACTGCAAGGCCCCGAGGCTTGAAATAGTCTTAAGAAATTCTTCCAAAGATTTTTTCAAGAAATTCTGATTTTTTTTTAATTTTTTTAACTGTGTATCTTAACTTACGCTAGTTCTACACTAATTCTGAATGTTCATTTAGTACTTCTTCCAGAGGTTCCATCCGACTCCAGAAGTATCTTCATGAATTTCTTCTAGAATTCCATTCTGTCAATTCACTGTGGTCCTTGGATTGTTTCCGGAATTGGAGCATAGAGTATTTTAAAAAACCCAGATTAATCCACCTAGTGGTGATAGTGCCTTTCTCGTCGAATATGTACTCAAGAACAAATCTCATTTTCTTCTTTTGTCACAGTGCTCGTTGACTTATCAATGGGGGAGTAGAGTTGATAAATAATTAATGTATTTAATGAAAAAATACCCAAACAATTGAGCAAATCCCTTGGCAAATCCGCTTAACTCATCGGATTGGGTAAGAAATTTTCTGGAAGACTCTAATTTCACTTTAAAATTTAAAAATTTATTGGTCAAGTGGGATTAGGGGCATAATGGACACCCTCATCAAATAAGTACGTTAGGCCTGTATAACAGTGAATAACTTAACATATTATCAGTTGGCTTACAACTTTAGTTTGTTTCCTACGTATTTCAATCATTTACAGCAGGTATTTATTGTGAAGAAATAATGAATTGTAAATCGTGTTTTTTTAGGGCTGGCAGAGAAGGTACGGGGCGAAATGGACACCCCTGCATATTGTATGCTGATTCTTTGATTAGATCGATCAGTTAAGTAATTTGCCCACTGAGATCGATACCACATATAAAATACTCCATTTCAGACGAGTTTACATTACATCATTACATCAAAGTTAATTAAATAAACTTTAGGCAAAAGGAATCCAATTGTTTTTTTTCCAAACACTCTTCAACGCCTAAGAGTTTGCAATGCGCGTACATCCATTCGTAATGGATCACTAAAATAACAAAAAACGGCCGCTATGAAATGAACAGATAGCGCCACCGTAGCCTTGTGTGTTTGACGTAACTCGACTGCTGTCACTGTGTTATCGTCCATATACGGTGACGCTTTAGTTTTGATGCAATGAGTAGCGGAAATGATCCATTGCCAGAGTTCATTTCACCCCAAATCGACTACAACATTGTAATTTCTATTTTGAGTAAATTTCAATCACAAATAAAATACTTTATCCATTGCTAAATCTACGTAGTACGTATACATGCAGATAAGGTAGCAATTCACTTGTTTTTATGGTGGACACACTCAAACACTCGTAACACCTTATATGCTGCTGCGTTGAAGTTATAAGCATTTCACATATTCACAAACATATCTAAATTTCAATGATATCTAGGTTACATTGGAGGCGTATGAATGGTACTTTTGAAAAAATAGAACGATGACCTGTTCCTTTACACTTATGCATTAAAAGTTTAGCATAAAAGAAAACGGTTTCGACAAAAATAGGGGTGTGCATTATGCCCCGATCTCCCCTATTTATTTGTGCCCTTCCTCAAAATGATGAATTCCGAATAAAATTTTCAAGAGGGACCCCTCTTGACTTAAGAGAAAATCGAAATTTGTATCAGCCATATTCAGAAAAGCAACAATTAAATCAAAGCCATAATCGGATTTGGAAACTTATTGATGGCTCATATTCCGAAGTTATGTGTTATGTTAAACGTATAAGCAGAGCTGAAAAATATCAAATCTCTCAGTTGACTGCTTGACCACCTTTCACTAGCACTGGATGCCGATCATTATCAAGATATTTCGGCTTTTTTTTCTACACACTTTAGCCTTTATTTTATTATCATTAGTTATAAGATTTATATAAAATTTGGCAAAAAAAAGTGCAAGCTAGTAAAACTTCTCATAATAAAACCCATTAAAATTTCAACCGTGTTACGGGGCGCGAGGGCTCAACCAGTTGCATCAAAATTGTGTGTAGTTATTTCAACCGCAAAAGGGGATTGATGTTCTAAAATTAAAATTACCTCATACAACGTTGATTCATTCTACTGTATATTTACGTCTCAGGAATCTAGAATGGTGTGATTTGACAAGATCGCTTTAATTTTTATTAAGATTTTTGTTCTTTTACGCATATTTATCGCTTTCATTGATTTTGTTCACGTTCGTAATTTCAGCGATGTATCCAATTCTGATTCTGCAACACTGCTGGTAATCTTAGGTGTGATCACTGGTCAGAGACTATTTTCTTGCTACCCGTTTATCTGGTTATCCAACATTTTTGATGATTTGATGTTTCATATGCATGGGTTTGGTTCACTTTTTTAACTGGCCACTTCCGGCGGGACACCTGGAACCGGTATCGGAACACAACCGGTTCAGGTATGTTTTTTTGTGGATTGATTGATAATTATCAATGACAAATATCGGAAACAGCTTGTTAAGCGTTACGCGTTTCGACCTACTATTCTTCGGTCATCGTCAGACGCATTCGGTTGGATTCACCCCTTCAACTTCGTCAGTTTAATATATAAGCGGTTCCGATGTGGTCTGAAACTATTTTCCTGCTTATCGTTCATCTGGTTATCGATAAAGCCGCCATTTGGTGTGTCACATGCATAGGTTTGGTTCAGTTTTTTAATTGGTCACTTCCGACGGGATACCTGGAACCGGTTCCGGAACACAACCGGCTCAAATACGGTATGAAACTATTTTCCTGCTAACCGTTCATCTGGTTATCGAAAAAGCCGCTCTTTGATGTGTCGCATGCATGGGTTTGGTTCACTTTTTTAATTGGCCACTTCCGGCGGGACACCTGGAACCGGTTCCGGAACACAACCGGTTCAGATAAGGTATTTTCCTGCTTACCGTTCATCTGGTTATCGGAAAAGCCGCTCTTTGATGCGTCGCATGCATGGGTTTGGATCTTTTTATTAATTGGCCACTTCCGGCGAGACACCCGGAACCGGTTTCGGAACACAACCGGTTCAGATACGGTATGAAACTATTTTCCTGCTTACCATTCAACTGGTTATCGTAAAAGCCGCTCTTTGATGTATCACATGCATGGGTTATGTTCACTTTTATATTTGGCCACTTCCGGCAGGACACCCGGAACCGGTTCCGGAACACTACCGGTTCAGATATAGTCTTAGACTATTTACCTACTTCCCGTTCATCAGATTATCGAAAATGCCGTGGTTTGATGGGTCGCTTGCATGGGTTTGTTGCATTTTCATATCTGGCCCCTTCCTGGGGTACCGATCCGGAACACCTAAATGGCCATAACTCCGGAACGGCTGGACCGATCCGAACCATTTTCAATAGGAAACAATGGGACCAGATTCCGCGTCGAATGAACCGTCGGTCGTTAAAATCGGTTGATGTTTACTATCTAAAAGTTAGGTGACCTTTTTTGTACACACACACACACATACGCACACACATACATACACACACACACATACACACACACAGACATCATCTCAACTCGTCGAGCTGAGTCGATTGGTATATAACACTTGACCCCTCCGGAGGCTCTATCGAATTTTCGTTTTTGGAGTGAACATATAGCCTTTCGGTACACCTTGGTGTACGAGAAAGGCAAAAACCTTCTAGAAATAATATTCCAAAAATCATTGGCGGAATCCATCAAAAAAATTACCGATGGACTCTTGAAACCTTGCATAGATTGCTTCAGAAATAACTGGATGAACTTCTTCGAAAATTTCTCAGAAACATATTTTTCTCTTGAAAAACTTCAATGGAGATTTCAAAAAAATATTCCTGGATTGTGTATGTGTGTATGTGTGTATGTGTGTGGACAAAAAAACTCACATCACTTTTTGGCAGTAAACCTCAACCGATTTCAATGACCGACGGTTCATTCGACGCGGAATCTGGTCCCATTGTTTCCTATTGAAAATGGGTCGGATTGGTCCAGCCGTTCCGGAGATATGGCCATTTAGGTGTTCCGGAACGGTATCCCAGGAAGGGGCCAGATATGAAAATGCAACAAGCATATGCATGCG
The DNA here is from genome assembly GCF_035046485.1 of Aedes albopictus. NCBI lineage: Eukaryota > Metazoa > Arthropoda > Insecta > Diptera > Culicidae > Aedes > Aedes albopictus. The sequence goes on from NC_085136.1 coordinate 11,387,449, forward strand.
ACACATCAAACCACGGCAATTTTGATAATCTGATGAGCGACAAGCAGCAAAATAGTCTCAGACCATATCTGAACCGGTAGTGTTCTAGAACCGGTTCCGGGTGTTCCGCCGGAAGTGGCCAGATATCAAAGTGAACCAAACCCATGCATGCGACACATCAAACCACGGAATTTTAGATAACCTGATGAGCGGTAAGCAGGAAAATAGTCTCTGGCCTTATCTGAATCGGTAGTGTTCCGGAACCGGTTCTAGGCGTCCCGCTGGAAGTGGCCAAATATACAAGTGAACCAAACCCATGCTTGCGACACATCAAACCACGAAATTTTTGATAACCTGATGAGCGGTAAGCAGGAAAATAGTCTCAGACCATATCTGTACCGGTAGTGTTCCGGAACCGGTTCTAGGGGTCCCGCTGGATGTGGCCAAATATACAATTGAACCAACCCCATGCATGCGACACAGCAAACCATGGCATTTTCGATGACCTGATGGACAATGAGCAGGAAAATAATCTCAGACCATGTCTGAACCGGTAGTGTTCGGGAACCGGTTCCGGGTATCCCACCGAAGTGGTCAAATCTGAAAGAGACACAAACCCGTACATGCGTCACATCAAATAGCGGCTTTTTCTAATGAACGGTCGGCTAGTGTTTCGGAATCAGTTTTGAGTGGCCGGAAGAGGCCAAATGTAAAAGTGAACCAAATCCAGGCATGTGACACATCAAATCGTGGCTTTTTCGATAACCTGATGAACAGTTTGCAAGAAAATAGCCTTAGATCACACTAGAGACAACTGGTAGTGTTCCGAAATCGGTTCCGTGAGTCCCGTCGAAATTATCAAACCCTGCATGTGACACCTTCAATTTACAGCGTTTTTGGTTAACCGATGAACAGTTAACAAGAAAATAGTGTCAGACCATATTTGGTTCAGCCAGTAGTTACCCGGTATCAGATCCTGGTAGTAAAATGTAAAAGTTAACAAATATAAAAATGAATCTAACCCACACAGCAAACATTTCTGAAAATCATACCTGCCTTAAACAAATTTAACATATTCTATTAAATATCGCTAAATTTTACATTAAACAATTGCTTGTATGGAATGTTGCACGCAAGCTTCATACTGAGACAAAGCTGTAAATTTAAAAACTGATGGAAAAATGTGTGAGATATGACGGGGTCCTTTAGTTACAGGTGATATGATGTAACAATTTTAACTGTGCATACATACGACACATCAGATCGTAGATTTTTTGATAACCTAATGAACGGTTAGTAAGAAAACAGCCTTATATATAGAGCAAATTAGAGACTAGCTGTTGTTGACTTGTTGTTCAAGTGAAAATCAAATCGTGGCTTTGTTCAATGGCCTGATAAACGTTAGGTATGAACAACAGTAACGAATGGGTCTAAGTTCTCATATATGAAAGAGAACAAAATATGGACAAAACTAAAGCGACCTCATCAAATCGTACCATTTCCTCATTTTAGATTCCTGAGGTGTAAATTTATAGCAGGATGGGTCAACGTTGAATGGAAAAATGAGAATTTGATCTCGTCAACCCTGAACAGAAGATGGAGGCTGTTTTATGGAATTTTGAGCTCTAAAACTGTGTAAAATAAGTGTATTTGGTATGGGAAATATGTTCAGAGTCCACCAGAGTATCCAAGATAGCGGTCCAAAATCCAAGATAATGGCCCAGTATTCAAGTTAGCACCTATTTTATAGGATTTTCAATTCTTGCATTATGGGCATATTTAGAACGGAAACATGTCCAGAATTCAAAATTTGTAATCAGAAAACCCAAGCTGTGCGCTGTTTCACAAGGTCTGCAATAAAGCCTGCGCACTTTAGAATCGGTACACTTTCAACCGGCTGCAGATCATAGACGGTTTAACCTAGAAAAAAAAATGTTGTAAGAGGCAAATGAAGCTTATTTATTGTATTTTGTAGGAAAAATATGAAAAAATCAGTTTCTGTTTATTCATGATAAAATTTTGACCTGATTGTGAAATTCATGCCATTTTATTCTGCACAAACCAATGATCGTCAAGATTTGCAAATTTTACAGCTTACGGGCTGATATTTCCATAAGAAACAAAATTATATTCATCAAAGATATGCTATAAAATATTTCCTGGGATCGTTTTTTGGAACTACAATTCCCCAATTCAAGTGGCCCAACTTAATTCATATCGAAACATGGCTTATTTTTGAAATTATTAGCAGTTTTCCCTCACAGTAGTCATAAGACTAACTCCTCATAATAAGCCTAAAATAAGATAGTTTTCATGGATAAAACACTGAAAACCTTTTAGATTATGAAACTATAGATGTGACTCTATGATCACAAATAAAAAGCTTTTGAGTAGATTCAGTTTTATTAAAAAAAAAAATGTTGGAGATTTCACGCCATCAAATGAATTTCGTCAGCAAAAGTCCATACAGCTTTCGAGCCACGATTATTTATATTGTTCTGCATCAAATCATTGGTTTCTGGTATGCCAATACTATTCGTACGGGTCACTCTTTGGCGAGCGTTCGTGTGAGACAGTCGCAACTTTTCGTTCGTCCGGTTTGTCTCCAGATATTCCCAGTTCGGTAGCTAATTTCCAAAGCGCTAGTTTTCCGAGTGATCAAGTGTTTAAGTGGTTATCCCTAGTGGGACGAGTGCGGTTGGCTAGGCCACTATTTTTGCCGCAAAAGTTCAGTTAGTTTGAGAAAATTTCACGTTTTTATTGTATCACGTGGCGGATTGACCGATTATCGAGCACAGCAGTGCAGCACCCCCCGCATACCACGCCGCTCGCGCGGCCGTGATCGGGTTCTTCCAGTGAGTACCCAAGCTCATCGTCGTCGACAGCAGCAGCCCACCGAGAGAAGAGCAGAGAGCGTGACGGGCGCTCAGCAGCAGCTCGCCTCTTCCCAGTGCAGGCGATCCGATCGCTGTCGTCGTCGAGCCTGTGGCTATACAGAGTGCACAAAGATAAGTACATAAAGTTACCCTTCGTTGTTCCCCCTCTCCACTGACTCTTTGATTAGATTTAATTTGGTATATAAGCATTTTTTTCTCACTTTTCCTGTAGCGTTATTTTGGTCCCTTGTTTTTCGATTATTCCTCGTCCCCGTGATAGTGTTAATTTTTGAGTGCCCCGTGGTGGTAGTTAGCGATGATGAAGATGGCGGGGGTACGTCGTACCGCATTAACGAAGCTACATTATTGGCATCGGATTGCTCGAGCCAACATGGCGATGTAAATGCTAATCCCTTTGTCTCCCTTCACCCTGACGCTTCTGCAATGGACACCAACAGTAAATCTGTTTCGACGTCCCCCCGCCTCAAGGCCTACCCTCCCGACTTTGGCGGGCCATATGTTGTTTTCTTCCGACCCAAAGGCAAACGTTTGAACACCGTTCAGATTAGCAAGGACTTGACAAAGCGGTTTTCTTCTGTTATCGCCATTGACATGGTTGGTACAGGAAAGCTTCGGGTTTCGGTTGGTGACCGAAAGCAGGCTAATGAGATTGTGGCCTATGAGCTCTTCACACTTGAATATTTCGTTTACATTCCAAGCCATCAGGTCGAGATCTCGGGGAAGGTCGCCGAAGGATCTTTGACCTGCGAAACGATCATGCAAGGCTGTGGTCGCTTCAAGAACCCTTCTCTTCCTCCTGTCCAGATACTGGACTGCCGGCAACTGCATTCGGTCTGCCAGGAGGGCGAGAAAAAGGTTTACACACCATCGGATGAGTTTTGTGTGACCTTCTCCGGATCAGCATTACCAGACCTGCTGGTGATTGGCAAACTTCGGCTACCTGTGCGGCTGTATGTACCAAAGGTTATGAACTGCACCAATTGCAAGCAGCTGGGCCACACTGCCCAGTACTGCGGCAACAAACCTCGCTGTGCAACATGCGGGGAGAGACATGCGGACGGTGCGTGTAAAACGCCGCCCAAGTGTGTTTATTGTGGCAGTGACCGTCCACATGATCTCAATGTCTGCCCGAAGTACATACAGCAAAAACAACATCAAAAACGGTCGTTGCAGCAGCGTTCAAGGCGAAGCTACGCCGAGATGCTGAAGAAAGCTGCTCCGGTCGTTGAATCACGCAACATCTACTCGTCTTTGTCTCTCGATGATCAGGGCTCTGACTCTGAGGTTGGAGACGGGGTTCCCTTTGTTTTCAAAGGTGAAACGAGGAAACGGATGAGGCTCCAGAGACCAACCAAAAAACCTCGGAATCTGCCTAGCAGTGACCCCCAACCCACCGTGACAAATTCTAGGAGTGTTAAGAAAGGCACCAAACGTTCACCTCCTGGATTCAAAATCCAAGATGAACGGGACTTTCCTTCGCTCCCAGGAACATCAAAAATCCCAGATGTTCCAATTTTTTCGACTTCTCAGCCAGAGGGACAGCATTCAGAGAACCAGGAACAACCCCTTGGTGCTCCGATGTTTACGCTGTCTGGCATCGTAGACATCATTCTGAACTTCTTCAATGCTCCCGACTCAGTGAAGAACATTATTAAAGGACTTCTTCCTTGTGTGTCCCCTCTTTTGAAGCAGCTGGCTTCTAAAATGCCTCTTCTTGCGACAATCGTATCTTTCGATGGCTAATTTAACCCCCGAGGTCGAAGATATGATTTCTGTGCTACACTGGAACTGTCGTAGTATAGTACCGAAATTAGACGTTTTTAAATTTTTACTTAGCAATTTACAATGCGATGTTTTTGCACTCTCCGAAACATGGCTGACACCTGATGTGACCCTACCTTTTACCGATTTCAATATCATCCGCCTTGATCGATCCGACTCGTATGGAGGGGTGCTTTTAGGGATCAAAAAGCAGCACTCATTTTATAGAGTCGATTTACAGCCGATGACAGGCATTGAAGCCGTCGCATGTGCAGTGACTATCCGGGGGAGAAGCCTAAGTTTCGCCTCCATTTATCTTCCACCGAGAACTGCGCTATCTCGCAGAGATCTCGCTCACATCTGCTCGGTTATGCCTGAGCCACGGCTGCTGATGGGAGATTTTAACTCCCATGGTACAGGCTGGGGGGAACTGTACGATGATAGCCGTTCATCTTTGATATATGACCTCTGCGACGACTTCAACATGACAATTTTGAACACTGGAGAAGTTACGCGAGTGGCACCTCCAGCTAAAGATGGCAGTCCTAGAGACAGCCGATTAGACCTCTCAATCTGTTCGAGCTCACTATCGCTGGAGTGCACATGGAGGGTTATCCAGGATCCCCATGGTAGTGATCATCTGCCGATCGTTGTTTCTATTTCCAATGGCCCACAGCAGCCTCCATCTATTGACATCACCTATGACCTCACGAAACACATTGACTGGGGGAAGTACGCGGAAGCAATCATCGACGGTGTGCAATCTGTAGAAGTCCTTCCACCGCGGGAAGAGTATCAGTTTCTCTCAGAACTGATCATCGGTAGCGCGCTTCAGGCACAACGTCGGCCAGTACCAGGTCCGTCGGTTCGTAGGAAACCCCCCAATCCATGGTGGGACAGTGAGTGTACAGAAATCTATCGCGAGAAATCCGCGGCGTTTAAAGAGTTTCGTAAACGCGGTACGGTCGAAAACTTTGAGCGGTACGCTTCCCTTGAACGCAAGTTTAAGAACTTGATCAAGGCGAAGAAAAGCGGTTATTGGCGTCGCTTCGTCGAGGGCTTGTCGCGCGAGACTTCGATGAAAACTCTTTGGAACGTCGGGAGAAGAATGCGTAACGCGTCGTCGGTTAACGAGGATAGGGAAAGCTCTCCCCGGTGGATTCTCAAGTTCGCAAAAAAAGTTTGTCCAGATTCCGTACCCGTGGAGCGAATAATTCGTAACGTTTCCGAAGATAGGGATGACATGGATAGACCGTTTTCGATGGTGGAATTCTCACTTGCTCTCCTTTCATGTAACAATTCTGCTCCAGGGATGGATCGCATCAAGTTCAACTTGCTTAAAAACCTCCCCGACGTCGCTAAGAGGCGCTTGTTGAACTTGTTCAATCAGTTCCTGGATAACAACATCGTTCCGGATGATTGGAGGCAAGTGAGAGTGATAGCTATTCAAAAACCAGGGAAGCCCGCGTCGGATCATAACTCGTACCGTCCAATCGCGATGTTGTCTTGCCTACGGAAGTTGTTGGAGAAGATGATTCTCTTTCGACTGGACAAATGGGTTGAATCGAAGGGCATGTTGTCAGATACACAATTTGGTTTCCGCAGAGGCAAAGGAACGAACGACTGTCTTGCGTTACTTTCTACAGAAATTCAGCTTGCCTTTGCTCAAAAACAGCAAATGGGCTCAGTGTTTTTGGATATTAAGGGGGCTTTTGATTCAGTTTGTGTCGATGTTCTTTCCGACAAACTCCACGAAAGTGGCCTTTCACCAATTTTAAACAACTTTTTGTATAATTTGCTGTTTGAGAAGCAGATGAGATTTGCTCATGGTGACTTGACAGTTTCACGAATTAGTTACATGGGTCTCCCCCAGGGTTCATGTCTAAGCCCCCTTCTTTACAATTTTTATGTCAGAGACATAGATGATTGTCTCATGGAAAATTGCACGTTAAGACAGCTTGCGGATGACTGTGTTGTTTCTGTGACGGGATCAATAGCAGTTGATCTGCAAGGACCATTACAGGATACTTTGGACAATTTGTCCACTTGGGCTCTCAAGCTGGGTATCGAGCTCTCTCCGGAGAAAACTGAGATGGTTGTCTTTTCTAAAAAACACAAACCGGCTAAGTTTCCGCTCGTTCTGATGGGTAAGACAATCACTCATAGCATGTCTTCTCAATATCTTGGTCTCTGGTTTGACTCTAAATGCACCTGGGGGAAGCACATTGTGTATCTGATACAAAAATGCCAAAAGCGAATCAATTTTATGCGAACTATTACCGGAACATGGTGGGGAGCACACCCGGAAGATCTGATCAGGCTGTACCAAACAACCATTCTGTCGGTTTTAGAATACGGTAGCTTCTGTTTTCAATCCGCGGCGAAAACACACTTACTGAAGATTCAACGGGTTCAGTACCGTTGCCTTCGGATCGCGTTAGGTTGCATGAACTCAACTCACACTATGAGCTTAGAGGTACTTGCTGGTGTACAGCCTCTGACAGACCGCTTTGCGGAGTTATCGTTCCGGTTCCTCATCCGATGCGAGGTTGTGAATCCATTGGTCATTGAAAACTTCGAAAAGCTGCTTGCACAGAACCCTCAAACTCGTTTTATGAGTGTGTACTACTGGTACATGACGTTGGAGGTAAGCCCATCTCCGGTTAACACCAATCGTGATAACTTCTCAGACTTCGACAGTTCCTCTGTGGATTTTGATCTGTCCATGAAGGATGAGATCACCGGAATACCAGAATCTTTTCGTTCCGTGTGTATTCCACAAATTTTTGCAAGTAAGTTCGGGCATGTTAGCGGGGACAGACAGTTCTTCACAGATGGTTCGAAAACCGATGATTCGACTGGTTTCGGTGTCTACAACGAATTTCATAGCGCCACCTTCATGCTTCAAAAGCCATGCTCGGTATACATTGCTGAGCTAGCGGCTATATACTACACCTTAGAGTACATTCGCACTCTCCCACCTGAGCACTACTTCATTTTTACCGACAGTCTAAGTTCTCTGGAGGCTGTTCGGTCAATGAAACTGATGAAGCACTCAACGTACTTCCTGAATGGAATTCGCCAAGTCTTGAGTGCTTTGTCCAAACGCTCATACACCATCACCATAGCTTGGGTCCCTTCACATTGCTCAATTCCGGGTAATGAGAAAGCGGACTCTCTGGCTAAGGTGGGCGCTAGCGAAGGCGATATTTACGAGCGTCAAATTGCCTTCGACGAATTTTTTGCATTAGCCCGTCAGGAGACCTTGATCAGCTGGCAACACAAATGGAGAGATGGAGAGATGGGTAGATGGTTGCACTCCATCATTCCGCAGGTATCGAAGAAGCCATGGTTCAAAGGGTTGGATTTAGGCCGCGATTTCATTCGTGTAATGTGTCGGCTGATGTCCAACCACTATTTGTTAAACGCACATACCTTCCGTATTGGGCTCTCGGAAAGCAATCTCTGTGTCTGCGGCGTGGCTTACCAGGATATCGAACATGTCGTGTGGGGATGCGATGAGCATCGTGAAGTCAGATCTGAGCTGTATGAAACTCTCCGGGTCCGAGGAAAACAACAGAAACCCGTTAGAGAAGTGTTGGCAGGCCTTGATTTGGAGTACATGGATCTTATTTACCAGTTTTTGAAACGTGTTGATGTCAGAATTTGATCTCGTACGTTCCTTGTTTTCGTTGCCCGAAATTTGGTTTTGTTGTTCGCTCCCTGTCTTTCGTTGCCCCCCTTTCCGTTTGTCCTCTTCTTGTCGTTGTCTTCCGATAAAGCCCTTTCTGTTTAGTCCCGTTACAGATCAGGACAGTCGGTCCCATCAAGGTTTTTAGTATAAGATAGCAAGTAATTTAGTATAAGTCCCTTAATTCCCTCCTTTCCAACTTTATATATTTGTTATCCCTAACCTCGAAACAGCCGCGAGTACTTCGGCTCCCAAAACTAACCTAGTATTAAGTCAGTATAAATTTAAAAAACAACATGTAAAATCAACATAAAAAAAAATGTAAAGATGATTTCGGCTCTGTTATGCCCAAGTGGCGCCCGAGCCTTCCAAATAAACGAATAAGTAAAAAAAAAAATACTATTCGTATGGTATCCTTCCCGTATGCGTATTTGCCGAACTAAAGTTTAAGCGAAAACAACTTTTTTTACCTTAAATACCTATGCAAGCCTTTGATTTTCCATAAAACCCTTCAAAGGCTTACCATAGCTATATTGGAAATTTTAAAACACTCATGGTATATTTAACCTCCCTTAATCAACAATCATAATACCAACAACTATTCAATACTGCGTAATTGGTGGGTTTGGTAATTCTATATTCCTACTCAAATCTTGAATCTGACAATGATTGGTTTTTGCTCAATGTGTGCAGAAAAAACTGGCACTATTTACGAATTCAGATCAATAATTCATCTAAAAATATAAAAACAGCAAATTTTATATTTTTCCTACAAACTACAATAGATAAGCTTCAATTGCTTCTAACCACACTTTTTTCCAAGTGACATCTTTTTTGAGCGGCAGCCGGTTGAAAGTGTACCGATTCTAAAGTGCGCAGGCTTTATGACTATAATTTAAATGGGGAAGAATGCCGGTCTTGGTCCAAAACTGGTAATTAGAATATCCTAAACGACATGTGTCAAAATTCAATACGGTGACTATTTTAATTAATTTTAGGTGCAGAGTCCAAAAATGAGTACCAGATCATCCAAGATGGTGCTTAAATGCTCAAGATGTCGGTTAGTTTCGTTAGGGTATGTATCCGGATCCAAAAAAGGATGACCTGAAAATCTGAAATGACGGTTCAAAATTTTGCAGCTTCATGACACTTGTTTGGTTTGAATTTTAGATCGTTGTCTAATATTTTCTGAATATTGGATGTTATGCTACTGTAAAATTTATCCACGAGAAAGGCAACATCACCGCTAGGTGGATTAATTTGGGTTTTTCTCAAAAAATTCATACAATCAAATTTTTTTTGTAAAAGTTTTGTGTGAAATTTTGTTTAAAAATGGTTTCTGCAAAAACGAAAAACATTTTCCACCAGGAAAAAAACAGGAGATACCTTGATCCATACTCTACATGTGTACGAAAACCAGTTTTGAAAACATAGCTTCGTTATTTAATAAAAAATTAAAAACCAAAAAATGAAGAAATGCTTCCAGTTTCGCCATAAATTAATGCATGGACACTTGAACTCCTCGAGGGATTCTGTTAGAAAATCTTCCTTGAATTCCTTTGTGAATTACTCTGGGATTTTCTTCATTTCCAAAATTCAGAAATTTCTCTAGCGGTTTCTTCAAAATTTCTTCGAAGGATTCTTAAAGAAAATGATAAGATAATTCTTGAAAAACTTTCTCCTCCCGAAATTGCTATAAAGATTCCCAAAAAAAAAACTCTCCAGGGATTCCCTCAGAGATTCTTCCAAAGATTGTTTTGGGAATTGCACCATCATATTTTTTTCTGAAAATCAAGCAGTGATTTCTTCAGGTATTCCTCTGTGTATTTTCTCCAAAATTCTTCCAGGATTTCCCCTAATGACCCTCTAGAAATTTCTTCACGAATTCGTCTAATAATGCCTCAAGAGATTCTATTAGGCGTTCCACCAGGGCTTTCACAAGGAGTTTCTGTGTGTATTCTTTCTGGAATTTCTTCATAAAATCCTCCTTTGATTTCGTTTGGAATTTTTCTTGTATTTCTTCAGAGACTCCACCAAGAATTCTTTCAATCCTTTTTACAAAGATTTCATCGGGAATTTATTTAGAAAATCTAGATATCCTTTTATATTTGTTTATAATTATTTTATTAATTGATAGAAATTTCACCGTTGTGATTCCTACTGAAATTGATCAAAAGATTCTTTCGGAAATATCTTTATAGATTCTTTCAGTATACCTACACAGATCAAAAAAAGAGTGTAAAATTCTTTGACATATGATGCACATAATTGGAGCGTGGGATATCACAGAAGTTTACATGACATATCATGTAAAGTTCATGAAATATCATGTAAACTTCCATTATATGTCATGTAATTCAGCATGACTCTGAGAGTATACATGACATATAACACAAATTTACATGATATATCATGTAAACTATCATAACATTAAGTTTACATGACGTGTAAATCTCATTATTTTTATCTGTTTAGAACTAACACATTATTGTGCAGAAAAGAAAAAAAAACATCCAAATAATTTTCTAAGGGGCAATATTTTACTTATTTTCATGGAGAAGTACCATCATAAAGGCGCTTGAATTTGGGAACCTTTAGTAACCAACCCTGATTTAACCATAACAACATTGCGCAGTACTGATCTGTAGATAGTACAATGAATTTGGGCATGGAAAATTTGAATGTTCGTCTACGCTGGGGGAGTGAGCTTTTTAATGATATGTGCTTTACTAAAAAAAAATGACGATTAATAACTAACATCTGTAACGCCAATCGCCAACTCACACCAAACAGTTGCACGTGTCGCTAGTTTGACCTTGACTTCTCCTAGTAGCGAACTTTTCACATTCACTGCCAAAGGACTGCCCTTTCAACCAAGTAGGCGCCACATTTGTAGTATCAAACAGTTTGTAGCGTCCATGACCCAAATTACAGATGTTGCTATTCAGTGCAGTACTAGAGGTGCAGCCTGTGTAAAAAAGACGTGAAATGATAGTACCTACAACAGCAACAAGCTTCTCTGGCTGCGTCGTCCTGCCTGAAGTGAATTCCACGGGTTGTGAAATATGTATGCAGTTTATGATTCTTTTGCCTGTGCGCCAGAGATATGTATGATGCAAAGAGGTGCTCGCATATGGGGTCATCACTTATGGCGATATGGTTGGAAGAGGATTTTTTCCCCACTTGAAACTCGTCATCATCAACAACATACAAAGTCGTCAGCTGTGCTGTTTGGGGAATTGGTGTTTGATAAGCTTCCGAACTAAAGCAATCTGGCATAATTTATGTATGAATTTAATAAACCCCTAACCTTTCAATAGACGCGCAGTGGTGTTTTGTACAACACGTTGAAAAATTGTAATTCAAAATGCCAATTGTGAGAATAAACAATAATTGACTTGAAAATGAGATACAGTCGATCCTCCATGAGTCGATGTTCCTTGACTCGATATCGACTCAAGGAGGTAAATTTTTCCATACTGAAAAAAAATTTCTGAATTACTACACAGATCGAAAAAAGAGTGTAAAATTCTGTGACATATGATGCACATAATTAGAGCGTGGGATATCATAGAAGTTTACATGACATATCATGTAAAGTTCATGAAATATCATGTAAACTTCCATTATATGTCATGTAATTCAGCATGACTCTGAGAGGTTGCATGACATATAACACAAATTTACATTATATATCATGTAAACCATCATAACATTAAGTTTACATGAGTAAAATGAAGTTTACATGACGTGTAAATCTCATTATTTTTATCTGTGTATGATGGTCCCTCCGAAATGCCTCCAAAAGGATTTCTGTTCTACTACTCGATATTTCTATGAGTCGATGGTCCCTTCAATATCGACTCATGGAGGTTTTACCGTACCACATTAAGAAATCAAGCATTTGCTTATGAACCTATTTAACCCCAATCTTCCCTAACCTCTGTTCCACTATCAGAAGGATGATGAATCTCTGTTGGTATTTATGCTCCGCCGGAGAGTGTGTCGCATACGACTGCATCTGGGAGTGCATTTGCGCCCATCTTAACGAACCGTATACATCAGTACTACTAGGTACCAACCCACATTCTTCGTCAACTGTGTGTAGTTAGTGTGTAGATACTGGCAGCTCTATCGTTCGTGCTTGATGACATTTTTATGACTGGCTGGCTACACTACTGAAGGACTCGCTGCTGCTGCTGCTTTTTCTAGTGGGTTTATCAGATGGACCACTTAAGGTTCTCTCATTTGGAAAATAGAATATCATTTGAACGAAGTGCCTTGGTAGATTGACACACGCAGAAAAATGTGTGTTAATTCTAAATACAGGGTGTAAGGTTCCTGAGTGCAAACTTTTTAAAGGGTGATAGAGGACCGTAAATGTTGAAAAAATTGTTCTACACATATGGTCAAATCTCAACCGTTACGTAGTTATTGAACTTCCCATCTTTTGGACTCTTATTGCCTTAACTGGCTATAACTTAAAATGGTCAAACTTATCGCAATTTTTTGACCCTTATTCGAAAGATTATTGAATTTCCTATCAAATGGCATCTTTGAATCGATTGGTTAAGTTGAACAACTAAGTTTTCTAGAGCAAATAGCTCAAAAGTAGTGTGTTTTTATTGGTTTTTGTCTATTATCTTTGAAACATGCGTAACAAATTAAAATTCTTTCTTTGGAAAAATTGTGGCCCCTATTACACTCTACAATTCGTTCTTTGACACCAAACTTCTAGTTCTTATCGTTTTCTTGCAATTCTTCCGAAGTTGACGAAAAATTAAAAAGGCATTCTAGGACATACTTCGAAGACATGAGGAGTGTTCGCACAACAATTCAACAGTAGGTATTCCAGAACTTTCTCCAAGCAATGAAATGTCACGAAGAAAAGAAGATTTTAGAATATTCGAATTATAGGAAATTTTAGAAACATTCCTTTGAGAATTAGAAAAAGAAAAATGAAGATTTTTAATATTAAAAATATTTAAAAAAAATGTATTGCCGTGAATCGCAAGTCAGTCCCATCTACATTTTGAGTAAAATTGAGTTAACCTTCCGGCAGTCGCAATTAAAGTTGTCTAGAGAAATTCATGGTCAAGTTTGTTTAGGAATCTCCAGAAGAATTTCAGAAGGGACCTCAGAAATTGTTGAAGAAATTCATTCAGGAATTTATGGAGTAATCTATGCAAAGTTTACTTGAACAATCCATGGAGACATGTTTTAAAGGACCACGTGGAAGATTTTTTGTTTTTTTTTTCGGTGGATTTTTTTGAAAGTTTCTATGATTGAATTCCAGTAGCAACCTATGGAAGACAGCAAGTTGACAAAACGGAGCTCTAGTAGAAATTTATGGCGGACATTCTAAAGTTGCAAGGATTCCCTGGAAGAAATTCCAAACGAACTTTTAAAAGATTTTTTGAAAGAATTTCTTAAGAATGTCAAAAATTATATGAGTAGCTACCCATGGAAGTTTTCTAAAAGAAACATTCAAAAAACTTCTGAAGAAACCCCTGAATCTTTGGATAGAAATGTCCGAATCAATCTCAAAAAAAAAAATAAGAACGATCTGGATTTTTTTTTTCAAGAAACCTTGTAAGATTTTCTGATGAAAACCTTTAGAAAAATATTGAAAAATCACTAGATGAATTCTGAAGCAATCCATTGAGGAATTTTCACAAAAATACGAAGAACGTTTTCATTTTCCATCCAAATTTCTAAACGATTTTGTTTTGTAAATTTCTGGAAACACATCTTGTATAATTTCTGAAGGAAACACTTGAGGAATTTCTAAAAGTATTCATGGAAATAGAAATCTCAATATCCCTGCAACATATATTAAAAGAACTCGTGGAGGGTTTTCTGGAAATAAATCTGGAAAATCCTTGTTTAAAATTTTATAGAATAATTTGGAAGATAAGAAAACACCGCAACAATTTCCGAAGCATTTTCTTAAAGAATTCCTAGCTAAATTTCTAAATAAACATTTAGAGAAATTTCTAAAATAATTCACGCATAAAATTCTCAAAAATTCATTTAAACAATTCGTGAAAAAATGCTGAAGTAATGCATGCATTATTGCAAAAAATATCTTGATGAAACTTCTGGAGAATCCCATATGAAACATAAAAAAATTCCACGTTTTTTTTTGAAGAAATCTTTGCATTGAAAAAGACTTTAGACAGAATCTCCAGTGGTATGTTTCCTGGATCTTGTAGTCTAGCGGGAAAACTCCAGAAGAAACTCCTGGATGAATGTCTAAAGCAAAGCCATCCTATTAAACCTAGGATTGTCTAAACAATTCGGAACAAAAGGAATTTCGAAAAACCTCCGAAAGAACTTCTGAAATAATGTCTATTGGATAACCAAAAAAAATTTCTAAGTCGAATTTCTGAAGCAATCAATGCATGATTACGCATAATCACATAGGCAACTTACGCTGTTTTAGGAATCAATTGTGAAAAAAATAAGGAGGGGAAAAACCGATTTTCTTAAAATGAAGTAAATGAATATGTCCATAATTTGAAACAGACATTTTTTCTTGCACGGTCCAATTGAAAGCTCCTAAAGTAGGGGATTTAAGATCGTGCACCACGATCTAGGGGGATTTAAAGGGCCTCAGGAACACTTTCAAATTCAAAGGGTTCCTGGGACTTCAGGGGCCTCGAGGAGCGCTTCATGGGGTTTCAAGGGGGCCTGGGAAGTTTCAGGGTCTCTCTCTCTCTCTCTCTTCTTGGCGTAACGTCCTCATTGGGACAAAGCCTGCTTCTCAGCTTAGTGTTCTATGAGCACTTCCACAGTTATTAACTGAGAGCTTCCTCTGCCAATGACCATTTTGCATGCGTATATCGTGTGGCAGGCACGAAGATACTCTATGCCCAAGGAAGTCAAGGAAATTTCCTTTACGAAAATATCCTGGACCGACCGGGAATCGAACCCGTCACCCTCAGCATGGTCATGCTGAATACCCGTGCGTTTACCGCCTCGGCTATATGGGCCCTTGTTTCAGGGTATACTAAGAGATTTCAGAGGCGTTCCAGACAGAAACAGGGGTGTTCAGGGAGGTTCAGGGGCATTCAAGAGGGTCTCAGGGTCTTCTCATGTGTGTTTCAGAGAATCTTAGGGATGTTTCAGGGAGTTTCCGGAGATACCAGGTAGTCTTACGGGCGTTACAGGGGACCCAAGGGGTATAAGGGCCATGCCAGAAGATGTAAGAGGCGGGAGGATCTACTCGCCTCTGAGAACCTCTGGAACTTCCATGGAACCCCCTGAGACTCTTTGAAACGCAACTCCCTGATATCCCCTGTCTGTGAGGACCACCCTAAACTACTCATCGTATCATTTGGTCAGCAGCAGTACTGCTATCTGCGTATCCCATTGTTCTGCCGATCGCTCTACTGCTGGCTACAGGCCAGGTCAAGTGGATATCACTTTCGCTTTCGACCACGCTAGCGGTGACGTCATCGATGTTGATAAGAGAGGCGATTTGGAGAAACTGAGCGGGAGAACTGGATCACCCGAACTGCAGATAGCTGATTAATTTCACCACAGGGCTATTGGGATCAGAATACGGTTGTTTGTTGAGAGTAGGAATAATTTTAGTTAGTTAAGTATAGAAGTCGGTCGAAGACGGTCCTGCGTGACCAATTTGCTAGTTTAAGATGTTTTGTTAGTGTTAAGTGTCAATAAATGTAGAGTGTTAGAATCGTGTTTCCAATTAAATTGCGTGTTTAAATGAAATGCCGCGCGTTTTCAATTACCGTCGAAGAGCCCCAGTGTTGATCCAGCCCATCGAGTTCCACCAAGCTGTCCTTCGATTCAGGTATCCTAGACCACATGAGATCCCCTCAAGCCCCTGAAACCCCCTAGAGCTCCCTGGGACCCCCTAAAACCCCATGAGACGACCCTGGAGCCCCTTTAGACTCATTCGAGACCACATGGTACTCACTGAAACCCCATATGGGACCCCTCGAAACGCTCTTGACATCACCTGATATACCCTGAAATACACCTGAGACTCCCTAAAGCAACCGGAGATCCCATCGAAGAATGAAGAAGGAGTTCACTGCACTCTTCGTATCCGGAAGGTCGCGAAAGCTGGTAGAATGCGATGGGCAGTTCATGTCGTGATTATTCCAGACAACAACCCTACAAAGCTGGTGTTAGCAAGAGATCAGAATGGTACAAGAAGTCCTGGAGGGCAGCGTGCAAGATGAGCGGGCCAGGTGCAAAACGATCTGGCAAATGTGGGACGCGGCCGTGGATGGAGGACTGTAGCCACGAACCAAGTGTTGTGGCGAGGATTTATTGATTCAGTTTAATTTTAATAACGATTTACTACTGGACAAAGAATGCATGAATCACCATGAATATCCCTTGAAACCTCCTGGGAACCCTGAACCCTTTGAAATGCCCTTGAGACCTCCTGGTAGCCCCGGAAATCCCCAGAACGCCCCTGAGATCTTCTGTAACTTGCATGGAACCCTCTGAAACTGAAAGGTCCCTGAGCACTCATAGCAACTTTCTGAGATTCCTTGAGAGACCCTGAGGCCCCATGAAGCACCTGAGACCACCTGAAGCATTCTGGAACTGACTCAAACCCCATAAGTCGACCCTGAGACCTCTTTAAACGCCTCAGGAATCATAGCATCACCTGAGACCCCCTGAAATGCCCCTGAAACCTCTGGAACATCTACGGAAACACCTGAGGCCCATTGAAGCGTCCCTGATGCCCCTTGGTACCCCCTGAGACATGGAAAATCGCCCTTGAAACTCCTTAAGATATCTTAAGAGGCCTCTGAAAACCCCTTAAACCCGCTGAGATTACCTTGAGGCTTCCTGGTACCTCCTAAAACCCCCGGAAACGCCCCTGATATCCTCTGGAACTTCATTGAAACACTACTGAGATCTCCCGGGACACCCCCTGAAACCCTTTGCTCTCCCCTGTAAACGTCCCCTATGGTTACCGTTAATACCCCGTAATCAATTTGAAGACGTAGTCCTGCGTCAAAACTTACATATGAATGTTAGAAAGATCTACATTTATGTATTCCTCAAAACATTTTAAGGAAATGCCAACGTTCTTTGGTATTTTTTTTATTTACTAAGTTGATAGTTGTTTCAGAAGTTCTTATTTATATGTTCCAATTCTTTTAAATGGAGAGGTACACCATAACTGATTTGAAAAAAAAAATGCTTTAGTATTTCTTTTGAGTTGAGCTCGGTTTAGTTTTTTTCGCAATAAACTTTTTAGGTTTTTGCCTTTCTCGTACACCAAACAGTACTGAAAGGCTATATATTCACTCAAAAACCGAATTTTCGATAGAAGGCTCGGAGGGTCAAGTCACATATACAAATCAACTCAGTTCGACTAATTGACGTGATGTCTGTATGTGTGTATGTATGTGTGTGTATGTATGTCTGTGTACAAAAAGGCCACTCACTTTTAAGGCACTTCCCATTGGCTGATTTTTTCGGATTATCGAATCGAATTGGAATTATACCGCATTGTTTGCTATTAAAGAACTGGCCACATATAAAACTGAACCAAGCCCCATCATGCGACACACCAAACTGCGGTGATTTTTGTAACCTTCATCATGATTGACAAATTTTGTGCGGATATCAACACAGGAGACTGAAATTTCTACGATGTCGGTCCAAAATTTAAGATGGCGGTCTAAAATACAAAATGGCGGCTCCAAATTCAAGATGGCGGCTGTTTAATGGAGTTTTATGCCCTAAAACCATGCAATATGGGTATATTTAGTATGGGGAAGATGCCTGGAGTCCATAAATGGCGATCAAAATATCCAAGATGGTGGTATGAAATTCAAAATAGTGGCTACAAATTCAAGATGGCGCCTCCAATTTCAAGATGTCGGCTGTTTAATGGAGTTTTAGACACAAAAACCATGTAATATGGGTATATTTTGTATGGGAAAGATGTCCGGAGTCCAAAAATGGCGACCTGAATATCCAATATGGCGGTCTAAAATCCGAGATGGCGATTCCAAATTCAAAATGGCGGATGTGTAACGAAGTTTTAGGCCCTAAAACTATGCAATAAGGGTATATTTTGTATATGGAAGATGTCTGGAGTCCAAAAATGGCGATCTGAATATCCAAGATGGCGGTCTAAAATCCAAAATGGCGGCTCCAAGTTTAATATGGCGGCTGTATAACGGAGTTTTAGGCCCTAAACCATGCAAGGGTATATTTGTATGGGGAAGATGACCGGAGTCCAAAAATGGCGACCTGAACATTCAAGATGGTGTTCTAAAATTCAAGATGGATGCTCCAAATTCAAGATGGAGGCTGTTTAAAGGAGTTTTAGGCTCGAAAACCATACAATATGGGAACATTTGGTATGAGGAAGATGTCTGGAGTCCAAAAATGGAGACCAGAATATCCAAGATGGCGGTCTAAGATCCAAAATTATAGCTCCAAAATCAAGATGACGGTTGTTTAGTGGAGTTTATGGCCCTAAAACAATGCAATAAGGGTATAGTTTGTATGGGGAACATGTCTGTAGTCCAAAAATGACGATCTGAATATCCAATATGGCGGTCTAAAATTCAATATGGCAGCTGTGAATTCAAGATAGAGGTTGTTCGAATCAGTTTTAGATCCTAAATGCATGTAATATGGGTATATTTGGTATAGGGAAGATGTCTGGAGTCCAAAAATGGCGACCGCAATATGCAAAATGGTGGCCCAAATACCAAGGTGGCGGTTCCAAATTCAAGATGGTGGCTGTTTAATGGCGTTTTAAGCTATAAATCTATGTCATATGGGTTTATTTGATAAAGGGTCGAATTCTGGGCTCCAAAATATGGTGACCGGAATATCCAAGGGAGCGATTAAAAATCCAAGATGGCGGCTCCAAATTCAAGATGGTAGCTGTTCAATGGAGTTCTGGGCTTTGAAACCATGCAATATGGGTATATCTGGTATGAGAAAGAAGTGTGGAGTCCAAACATGAAGACCAGATTGTTCAAGATGGCGGACTTAAATCAAAAATTGCGGCTCAAAATTCAAGATAGTGGCTTTTTCTTAAGAGTTTCAGGCTCAAACATCAATGCTAAATAATATGATTTCTGGTGCCATGTAATGAATTTTTGTTTAAAGTATGAAAGTGCGATTTTCATCAACATGTCACTTGAGTTTTGTTGAAATGTGTTTTCGAAGGCACGAGAAAGGTGCCATCACCGCTAGGTGGATTAATTAGGGTTTTTTTCTTTAGAACACCATATTCCCCTCAGAGCAACTACCAAACTACCACTACTACCACCCTCCGAACTTTTATTTCTCTTCCCTTCTAAAACTATGCGGTCAGCTTGGTTTCAAAGATTCATTCCAATCCCTTGCCTGGTGCTAGCATTTGATTCCCAACCCCACCCAGCATTTGCTGAATGCATAATAGAACTCGCGCATATTTGCCTTAAAGTTTTTTCTCCTTCTCTTCTCAGAACTTTAGGATTAACTTTTAAGCGATTCGTCCGTCCATCGCCTCTAGTGAATGGCTTCTGGGCATCTAGGACACAAGTTTTATTCCACCCGCTTCTCAAACTATCTGCCGTGTTCGTTCGTGGCGCCGTTTCACAAGAACTATGGAAAAGTTTCCCCTAGGATCGTTACCGAATCCTCCAGGCCTTCAGGCAACCGATTTTTTCTTCCCTCAGAAAAGTTCACATTTTCCTCGGTTGGACCGACCGGTAAGAA
Source organism: Aedes albopictus (assembly GCF_035046485.1). Taxonomy (NCBI): domain Eukaryota; kingdom Metazoa; phylum Arthropoda; class Insecta; order Diptera; family Culicidae; genus Aedes; species Aedes albopictus. The sequence continues at coordinate 11,407,498 of NC_085136.1, forward strand.
TTTGTAACACTCGTTAAACTCGGTGTCGCCTAGCTCCAAGCCGGCCACTTCAGGTGAAAGAAATAGTTGCGATAGCAGAGCTTGTCTAAATTATTGCCATTCATTTGACGGTTGCTCCTACTCCAAACTCCAACTCCAGCAGTTGCAACTGAGCTTAACGACGCGGACGTTCCATGGCCTAGGACCTGGGTACTTTGTAAGTCATCAAATAAAAATCAGTCGCCGTCATGATTTCTTCGTTGCGATTCTATGGACGGTGAAAGACGTTTCTTGAGGATAACAGGTCCGGATTTGGGAGCAATTTGGCTGATTACGATGATTTTCTTGCCTGTTTTTGATGGAATTGATTATGATAGAAGGGAATGCTCAATCTAGACTCTGGAAGCTCAGAACTTCTTGCAGCACACAAAAAACTCAAATTCGGCTCTGGTCTCCCAAGCACCCGTAAGAGCCCGGTCAGGTTTTTGTTTTCATTCACTCGCTGACAGGCACTGCTACTCATTCATCAGTTTTGAAAGAGGACTTTTTTTTCGTTCGCCTCCGCCACGGCTCGAGAGCTCAACTTTTTAATTACATTTCGGAGGATTATGTTGCTACTTCCGACTGCTGCTGCTGCGACTGCTATTGGAGTGGAGGGTCGCTTTCTTCTCACGAGGAGCTCCTTCTTTCAGTTGCTAGAGAACGAACGGAGTTTTTTTTTGGATGTGGTGTGAACGGAGAACTTTTTTCCCCTTCCATGCTTTTCAATTGAACACAGACCGACAACACGGGCTTCTTTCATTTATTTCGCATAATTAAAATCTTTTCGACCTTCTCGACGCTTTTTTGGTACACTCGATTTTCTTTCCACACAGGGAAAGTGTAACGCGAAAAAAACATGATACTTATACCAATAAATTGAATAGAAAGCTCAGCGGATTTCGAATCTTTTTTTAAAGAATAATCATGGATCGTAACGATATGCAGAGGTTTTATGCACCTTAGACCGGGACTACCAGTGAATCCGAAAACTGCGAAAGAGACAACGGATAACATTGATTTTTGGAGCAGGTTTCAAGGGCGTTTTTGGGGGTTTCATAGAGTTTCAGGGACGTAACATGGAGTCTAAGGAGACATTCGTAAAATTTCAGAGGAATTTCGGCGGGTCTCAGAGGTATTATAGAAGCGTTAAATGAGTGTTTTCGGGGGTTCCGAAGGAATTCAGGTGTGTTGCATGGGGTCCGGGGAGTTTTAGGGGGATTTCTGAGGCATTTCAGAAAATTTCAGAGGATTTTTGATGGGTTTCACAGACGTTAATGAGGCGTTCCTGGGATTTTTTTAGGGTTTCAGGTGCGTCTTCGAGTGGGACTAGGGAAAGTTCGGAGGCATTTCAAAGTTTCAGATGATTTCTGGCGTGTTCCAAAAGTGTTACAGAGACGTTTCAGGGGTTCCGGAGGGTCTCACGTATGGGGTCCGACGAGATGTCAGGGAGTTCGGGACGATTTTCAGAAGATTTCGCCTTGAAACGCCCCCAAAAACCCATCTGAAATTACCGGGCATCCATGAAACCTTCTGAAATCTCTCTGAACCACCCTTAAACGTTCAGTAACTTTAAAGCTCTCCTGAAACATACTTAAACTCCCAGAAGCGCCCTAAAACCTCCTGAAACGCATCTGAAACCACCTGTAACTCATTGAGCCTTCTTATGCTTATCTTAAACATCATGGAATCATCTTGAACCGACTTTTCGAACCCTCTCAGCAGAATCCCTTCTTCGGATGAATGTAATCGGTTATTGTACCATTTAAATCCACCCTCTTTGGCTTATCCTTTGACAGATATGCGTATTTCGACTACCACTTGTAATCATCCTCAGTGTCAGTTATCCACTCATAACTAGGCCCCCTTGAAACACCCCGAAGTGACCCCTTGAGGCCCTTTAAGTCCCAAGGTACCCCTGTGAAACGCTCTGAAGTGCTCCCCTGGAACTTCCTGAAACCCTCTAACATGACTCATAGACCACTTTAAATGCCCCTGAGACCTCTCTGTGCCACTAAAAACTCCTGGGACCCCCTTGAAACACCCCTGCCATCTCCAACTACCTCCAGAAATGCCCCACAAAATCCCCTGAGATCCTATGGAACTCCACTGGAAACCCCTGGTACTCCTTGAAGCACAATTTACTTCTTACAGTTGCACTAACGTAAGAACTACAAGACAAACACAACACGCGACGCGAGACCAGACATAACACTAATCGTTCCAAGAAAAGATTAAAAATTACCTTTACGTCGACCGGCTTCGGGCATGATCTAGCCCATCTACGGGACAATGTCCAACCTAGCAGACCTGGCGATAGAGTAACCCTCTCTTAACATCGCAGTCACTCGGACAATGTCCTATAGAAGGGCTAGATCACGCCCGGAACAGGTCGACGTAAAGTTATTTTTCAATTTTATATTGACGGTTTTATGAACAATGCGTATTATGTCTTCTCTCGTGTAGCCCTTGATGCACCTCAGAGGCCACGTGGAATCCCCTGGAACCCCCAGATATGCCCTTGAAACCCCGTCGGACGGTGTCCCGCCATTTGGCCGCATGCCGTCTGGCCGAAGAGATCGTTTGGCTGAATGCCGTTTGACCGAATTATGATCAAATGAATGGAGTGCAACTCCGGATAACATTCTAGCTGCCAATATGGCCAAGTAACATTTAAAGTTTTATTATGCTCTATAAGAGATTCTCGTAAACTAACTTTAAAAAAAAATGAATCATACATCAAAACCTCTTGATCACCTCTTTGAGAACATCTCTAGGCTTAATGGACCGCTCTCGAAAAGTTTTTTCAGACCGTATTAAGAGTACCAATAAAACTGTTTTAAAACTATGTCGAAAAATTTTCCACCCTCGATGATGCCCATTTGTTTTTATTATTTTTTCAATCCTTATCGAATCCAATGGCACAGGGAAGTTTCCTGAATGGTATGAAATGTTATACGCAAGAAGGAAGCGATAATTACAAAGTAATATTTTAGGAATGATTCTATGTTCTGTGGTTTATGTGCATTCAATTTCATCAATATTGGGATTGCAGCAGAGTTGCAAGAGAGTTCGTGGGGCAATATCAGGCTGGATTCATGGGTGAACGCGCTACATCGGACCAGATGCTCGCCATCCGCCAGGTGTTGCAGAAATGCCGTGAATACAACGTGCCCACACATCACTTGTTCATCGATTTCAAATCGGCGTACGATACAATCGATCGAGAACAGCCATGGCAGATTATGCACGAATACGGATTCCCGGATAAACTGATACGATTGATCAAGGCGACGATGGATCGAGTGATGTGCGTAGTTCGAGTATCAGGGACACTCTCGAGTCCCTTCGAATCTCGCAGAGGGTTACGGCAAGGTGATGGTCTTTTGTGCTTGCTGTTCAACATTGCGTTAGAGGGTGTAAGGGGCTGTCCATAAACCACGTGGTCATGAGGGGGGGGATTCGGCCAATGACCATTTTGTATGGACAAATAAAAATTTTTGTATGGACTAATGACCACGCGGGGGGGGGGGGGGGGGATTTGGAAAGTCCCAAAAAAATGACCACGTGGTTTATGGACAGCCCCTAATAAGGAGAGCGGGGATTAACACGAGTGGTACGATTTTCACGAAGTCCGTTCAGCTGCTTGGTTTCGCTGATGATATTGATATTATTGCTCGTAAATTTGAGACGATGGCGGAAACGTACATCCGACTAAAGAGTGAAGCCAAGCGAATCGGATTAGTCATTAATGTGTCGAAGACAAAGTACATGATGGAAAAGGGCTCCAGAGAGGAATCACCGCGCCCGCCACCCTGAATTTATATCGACGGTGATGAAATCGAGGCGGTTGAAGAATTCGTGTACTTGGGCTCACTGGTGACCGCCGACAACGACACCAGCAGAGAAATTCAGAGGCGCATTGTGGTAGGAAATCGTTCTTACTTTGGACTCCGCAGAACTCTACGATCGAATAAAGTTCGCCGTAACACGTAGTTAACTATCTACAAAACGCTGATTAGACCGGTCGTCCTCTATGGGCACGAAACATGGACCCTACGTGCAGAGGACCAACGCGCCCTTGGAGTTTTCGAACGGAAGGTGTTGCGTACCATCTACGGCGGAGTGCAGATGGAAGACGGGACTTGGAGAAGGCGAATGAACCACGAGCTGCATCAGCTGCTGGGAGAACCAACCATCGTCCATACCGCGAAAATCGGAAGGCTACGGTGGGCGGGTCACGTCATCAGGATGTCGGATAGCAACCCGACTAAAATGGTTCTCGAGAGTCATCCGACCGGTACAAGAAGACGTGGAGCGCAGCGAGCTAGGTGGGTCGACCAAGTGGAGGACGATCTGCGGACCCTACGCAGAGTGCGGAACGGGAGGCAAACAGCCATGGACCGAGTGGAATGGAGGCGGCTACTATGTACAGCAGAGGCCACCCAGGCCTTAGCCTGACCGGTAAGGTAAGGTAAGCACTTGAACCAAATTCGAACTTGTAGGCAGTGCTCCAGGCCGGTTCATCCCAAGCAGAGGTGCTTGGAAGAGACCGTACCCGAAACAAGAACAACAGCAGCAGCAACAACAGCGGCAGCTTCCCCTCAATCAAACGAACAAATTTTCTCCGATGCCGATGCAGCAGTCAATCGACCCCATCCTCCCCTGAAACAGTCATAGAGTGACTGTGATTCTGTTAGTTTATCCAATTCAAAATAAAAAAAGGTTCTATTGGCCCCGTAAAGCCTTCGGGCGTCTGGGCCTGTCAAATAAAGAAATAGTAAAAAATGACATTGTATCTCACCTCAGTGTTTATGCACTTCGTTCACCTGCGCTGAGCGTGTTTAGCAGACTATCTGAAGTTAAAACCGACGAAGCGTGATGTCGCGCACAATTTTCACCTTCCTTTTTCTGGCTGGTACCGCCCATTGTTGATTATCAGGGCCACAGAACAAAAAAGATGACTTTTTTATCGTAATGAAGGCTGATCACTTTCTTGTAGCTTTTCCGCAGTCCAACAATACCTTTTTCATTGTTATCACATGTCTGATTGCATTATGGCAATCAGTCTTGTTAGAGATCACGGTCAATGACACCTTTTTGTCGATATTCGCAATCAAATTACTGTACGGAACAAAATTGTCAAACGAATGCGCTTTACCACAACATCGTCCTAAGTAGACGGTTTGACTTTTGTTTTTCCTATCGTCTGCCACCAGGGTAGTAAAATGTCACGGAAATGTCATGAAAAAAAAATGTCATGACATTCACTAGTTCCACCATATCCAGTGCAAATTTCCGTCCGTGAACGTAAACCTTTAACCTTCACATACCCGCCCCTCGACAACTCATTATGAAAATGCTGGCATTTCGGCAATTTATATCCGATTTTTTTGAAGTTGCCCTTAATCGATCATAAATGGGTGCAAGTTTATTACACTCAAGTGGTCATGTATTATCCGGAACCATTCCGGAGATATTACGGATTGTACTGGGGTCAGGGAGTGGGGCAGGGGTTTTGTTTTGCCAAATGGCTGAAGGTGATTATTTCGTGTGTTATTGTGTTTGAAAGGCTCCCGCGAAACCAGTTTCAGGTGTTCCGGAGCGGTTGCTACATACTTCAGTAATTTTTTTTCTGCCCGAATCTCTTGAAATCATGAAGTTTGATACGTCGCATGGCATGTTTTGGTTCCAAACCAGAAATGTCCCCAATGTCACCTCCGTGGAACCTATGCTAGATGTTCCGGAGTGGCCATATTAGTTGATACAGACTTCAGGGTATCGTTTTTGACTCAGTCATTCGAAATCATGAAGTTTGATATGTCGCACGACATGTTTTGGATGTAAACCAGATGTGTCTCCAATGAGGCCCCCGCAAACCTGTCACGGTGATCCGGATGGGTCATCTTATTCAAAACTGATTATCGAAGTTGTGTTTTATTGTTCGCAATGAAAATTCGACTGAAAATCGATGTTTCAAACACAATAACACACGAAATAATCATTTTTAGCCACTTCGGCAGCCTCCCTGACCCCAGTACAATTCGGAATATCTCCGAAATGGTTCCGGATATTGCATTGCCACTTGGATGTAATAAACTTGCACCAATTTATGATCGATTGAGGACATCTTCAAAAAAATTGGATGAAAATTGACGAAATGCCAGCATTTTGAAAATGAGATGTTGGGGGTCGGGTATGTGAAGGTTAATATCGCTGGTAAGTTATGGTAAAATAACGATATTGTTGATTAACATTTGATCGACCAAGTGACATGTTTATGATATTTTACAGCATTGTCTGCCATTTGGCCATATGTGTATTGGATTCAATCTAGCAAACAAGAATAAACTAATATTAACTTTCATAATCGGAATTGGTTGAAATCTATGCGATAAGCCAGAATTAGACAAATGTAATCGTGTCAGACGACATCGATTTGACCCTTGTTTTTGTTTATTTATCTCCGTTCTACCGCTCGTGTTGTATGTAAGAGGTAACGGTAGCGCACGAGTGTAACACAACAAGCTGACACCCGACCGCGGCAGCGAAATGAAGGTTGTGAAAAGTGTCGAATGTTTACAAGCCTGATGACAACATAAACGAGTGTAGCTTGTGCGAGTTAGTATCAGGTAGCAGTAGGTCGGCTCCAGACACACGTTTTCCTCCATTTGGAAAATTCGTGCCATAAAAAGTACCGAATAAAGTCGTAATAATCATTGTAATACGCAACTATGCGTATTCATATGACACTTGACGAGGTCGGTCGCATGCTTATGGTAAGTTCATCGCTTTAAAACATAAGAATATTGTTTATTACGATGTAGTCATAAGAGACGCCAACTTGGTTTAATTTTTGGCGACGGGGGGGGGGGGGTGTCAAAACCCGCTTTATCTGAATTTAAGTATGGGAAAATTAAAAATTTGTTAAATTTTGGGGGGAGGCAAAACCATGCTTGACCCACTCCTCCCACCTAAGTTGGCGCCTATGTAGTCATACCTTATAAAAGTTTGTTTGTATTCTTATACGGGATTACCAGATAAACAATCGAAGTAGGCTTCACCGCGATCGGACGTTTTTTCTCTGCTTGTCACGTTTTTTACGTTCCGATACTTCCGTTTACAAATTTTCAACTTCGAGTGAATGTTTTAAAGTGAAAAGTGGCAATTAAAGATACATATTTATTGAAAAAAGATGTTGCACCATTTTCCAGTGTACTGTGGAGGATTCTGCAAAATTGTGTGCATTTTGTGATTCCGCTCGTACTACGCCATCCAGAAAGTGCGACAGTTTCGCGTCGTAAAATTAGTTGGAGCCGAAAGAATACGCTTTTTGAAAAGTATCCGGAAAATGGTTCGCGTTAGATTACTGAAAGTTGGTAGTACCGGAGCTCGTCGTTGTCTCGCGTTCAAGAAAAACGCTGACTGAACGAGCATACTTTGACGAAAATTAGTGTCCTGGCTCCCGGTCTCGCCTGGAGCTTGGTTTCAAGATTGGATTATTACTTTCGGACCGCACAAACCAGATGGGTGAGAGCTTTCCAATATTCATCATATCAACATATCTGTTACATTATTTACACATTTATATATTCATTTAACCATATTCACCCCAGTGGAGCGTTTGGTACGGTATGTCCACGCATCCTTCCTCCCCTGTAGATTCTGGAATTGTTTCGACGGAAAACTATCGTTTTAAACTCGAGACAATTCCAAGAATCATCTTTGCGTCAAATACAACGCAGTAGGCCTGGCCGCTTTGACGCTTGCATCATATCCCTGACATGCTACAAGCCTCAATATAGACAAAAAAAGTAATTGGGCCTAATCTAACCTGATTACTTTCCAGGATGCTTTCTAGTACTGGCTGCGTTTGTATTAGATTAGATTAGATTAGATTATACGGGATTACCAGATAAACCGCAAAAGTTTTAAATATTGTTTTTCATATGCGATGAAAAGTGTCCTTCCGCCGTTCATATATGCGATAGTAATATAAAACAGCATTTCATACCATGTTATGCGTACATTCTTATGCGGTTCCTAATTGTCTGGGTGATATTCCTATATCCTACGTAATATTCTTCTGCTCAGTTGATTGGAGTATCGAGTTTTTAATAAATTTTTATTCCTATAAGCTTTATTGTGGTCATTTCATCAAACTGTACAATATCTAATCTTTCTTAAACAGTGTTGCCATCTAACAACTGAATTCAAATTATCTGAACTATCGCTCGTTGACTCTCTTATTCAATAGAAAATTACATGTGTCACTTTTCAATATTCTTCAAAATATACATTTTTTCAATGCGCGGTAGTCTGACTTCAGAGTTTTGTTTTCTCCTTCCGAAATAAATTGAACAGATGAAAAAAAGACATGAAAGAAAGTTTAGGAAAAAAGGTGGACTCATTTTCTTCACACAGCTTCGTGGATTTGACGTGGTATGTCCCGCAGCTAAAAACTCCACTGCCAAAAACAAAAGCGCTCCCGATTTCAAGAACCCAAAACTGTAACATAAACCCCACAGATTGGCACAAGTGGTGCACGATGCACGAAGCACAATGGAGAAGCATACATCCGGATAATTAGCACAAAGAGATGATTTTGCTTCCTCTCCCCGGAGGGGAGTTGAAGAATTTCCCATTGATGGCGTTCGCTTCTTATGATTCATGACCGTGTGGCAGTTGCACGATCCTTGCCTCCCCCACATTCAATTGCTGCCACCCAAGATTCTCGCTTTTGCGATTGAGCAAACAAAGCCAATTGATGATGGATATCGACTCATCGAATGGTGCGGAATGGAATGGAGCAGCGGCACCACCACCAGCAGCGCTTTGTTCTGCACCAGTATGAAAGCACCGGCGATGATGGTTGCATAACAGATGAATGATTCTAGATTGAGACGATAATGGGGAACAAAAACTTCCCAGCAGGATATCATTGTGAAGAACATGGAATGAAAGCATCCATCGAGAACAATGTTAAAATTTGATTAGTCTTGAAGCTTTGAGTTGAGAAGTTAACGTTGTACGGATGTGCCGGCTTTTGAATCATAGTATAACAAAACGGAAAACAATGTGTACCGCTCATTTTGTACCATCCTCTTCAAGTAGGGAAAATGCGGGCTTCTTGCTTTGAAGGAGCGGACCAGAAGATCTATCTTAGATATCATCAATCAGCTTATAGCACTTTTAATTACCGGGTCGCTTTTCTTCGGTTGAAGGAACATCGCAATAGTAAGTGAATTTTTATTGAACAGATGGTGTTCATTGAGCTGGAATTGAAATGTTTCACTTTTAAATCTCTCTTGTTCCTTTTAATGAGCAACGACGGAACGTGCAATAGTATCCGGTAGAACAAAATGTGCTGAGTATAGGAACTTGGAGAAATCTCTTGGAACAGTAGTTGCAGCGTCAAATACTCGCCAATTGTCACTTGTCACTTTTCCTTATTTTACTCCTTCATTTCCTTCCTCTGGCAGCAGTTGTTCCGTCTATCCGATACTGATATTTCAAGACCAACAATTGAAAAGGCCGCATCAATAATTTGTAAACAAACATGTTTCTGTCGACTTGAGGTCTTTTGAACTCCACGCACACACCTAAAACTTCATGAAACAGCCACCGTCTTCAATTTTGAGTAGCCATATTGAATTTAAGACCATATTGGATTTTCTGCTCGCCGTTTTTGAACTCCAGACATCTTTCTCATGCCAAATATACCCATATTACATGATTTTAGGGCCAAACACACCAATAAACAGCTGCCATCTTGAAGTTGGAGCAGTCATCTTGGATTTTAGATTGCCATCTTGGATATTCTGGTCGCCGTTTTTGGACTCCGGACATCTATATCTATACCAAATATACACATATTGCATGGTTTTGGAGCCTTTAACACCGTTAAACAGCCGCCATTTTAAATTTGAGTATTAGGCTGCCATCTTGAATTTTGGGCCGACATCGAGGCATTTTAGTTCTCCAGTGTTGATTTCCAAACAAAATTTGTCAACCATGCTCAAGAATACAAAAATCTCCGCAGTTTGATGTGTGCCATGATGGGGCTTGGTTCAGTTTTATATACGGCCAATTCTACCGGTGCTGGTCCGGATCACTGAAATGACCATTACTCCGGAACGCCTTATTCGATCCGGACCATTTTTAATAGCAAACAATGCGGTAAAATTCCGGTTCGAATCGAAATTGAGTGAACTTATTTTGCGCACAGACATACATACATACACACATACATACACACATACAGACCTCATCTCAATGCGTTGAACGGAGTTTATTAGTATATGTGACTCGATCCTCCGAGCTATCTGTCGAAAATTGGTTTTTTGAGTGAACAAATAGGCTTTCAGTGCACTTTGGTGTTCTAGAAAGGCAAAAAGTGATCAATAATCTCACTAGGCATTAAACAACAATCCCGCAACATGATCAATTCATAAAAAACAAGCCAAACAACTTCCAACAAAGCTATTCAAAAATAAACCAGTTAATTTACTAACACCCATCATCCAACGAGAAACTCGCGAGCATACAATCAAAACTCCGCCACAAAGTTAATTTTCCATCGTCACGATTTATTGAATATTTCCACCGACGGCAAAATGTATCACTAATTTAGCGCCGAACAACTTTTCCAATATAAGGGAACGTGTTGATGATGGTGGTTTTTTCTTCCTTTCGGCCACCTCCATATTCTCTTGGCACCAAGGGATCAATTCGGCGAACGTCAATTATTTAAACATGAACCACGGGCGAATCGTGACGATGGCGACGGTGTTGGTTGATTGAGTTGGCGTGTTGGTTCCTTTTAGGACTTTAGTTTTGTTTTGGTGGAACAACTGACTGCCAACTTAGGATATTGTCATTTGAATAAAACATGATTCATCTCGTCATCCAGGAACGAACCTCATGCTGGTCTGAAAAATAAAGCATATTCATGTACGTCATTGAAAGCTTTTAGATGATGTTGTTAAGGGCAAACGGGACAGTTGAGGAAATATCCACCATTGCTCTGTTGCTACCAAGATGGTAAGCTCATATTCTTCATATTATGGAACAAAAACTTATCATTGCGTATGCTCACTTGCAATGCATATGTCGATTGATTTTCAGACTCTTCTGTGCGACAGAAATCGAGATAATCATCTTCAAAATTGTGAGGTAAATTGTTGGAAAGAGAGGGAAGATAGGAAAATTAACACGGCGTCCCGTATCACCTTAATAGAATTGTTAAATTGAGTGATTTCGATTGTTTTTTTTTATACAGATTTCCCTGATTTTCTTCTACAAAACAGCATTTTTTTTTGTTCCGGGTCATTTCGTCCAATGCTTCCTCTCATCTCTCTCTCTTACTCTTCTTTTTGGAGTAACGCCCTAACTGGGATAAACCTTCTCCTCAGTTTTTAATGTTCTACATAAGTGACCCGATTTTGTCAGCCCCTTTTCGGAACACATTTTTGGTTCTCTTAAGAAACTCAAACAGTTTTTCAAACATTTTATCCGTCTATGCTCTGCATCTTCAGCTGCAGTTTGATGATAAATCATAATAAATTGGTTAAAATTTGACCGTAAGATGGGAGCAGAAAGTTTGTCGAAAAAAGGGGCTGACAAAATCGGGACCTTACTGTATTAGCAATATCGGCCTTAAATATATAGCGCTCTAATGTGCGAAATAGAGTTCCAATGGGGAGACTTTCAGGATCGTTCCAGATGGTCTCGAGAATGGTCTCCAGAGGCGCCTCCGGAGGTTTCAGGAGGTTCAAAGCGGCTCCAGAGGATCTTAAGAGGCGCTTAAGAGGCGCTTAAAGAGGCCTCAGGGAGTCTCAGGGGAAATCCAGGAGTCCCAGGAGCATTTCAAGGGGGCTTGTGGGCGGTTTAGAGGGTTTCTGGGAGTTCCCGGGGATCTCAGGGGCACTTCAGGGGGTTTCCAAGACGTAGCAGGGGGCCTCAGAGGTGTTTCGCTACCTGCAGGTCTCTGCACAGTTTCAGGGGCGTTCCAAGGGGTCTCAGGGGCATCTCCGGAATATTTCAGGAGTTACCAGAGGTTTCAGTGGGATACCTGGAGGCCAAGAGTAATAGGTGGTACAAGAGGGTTCCAGCGGGTTTCAGCTAAATATTTTTTTAGTCAAATAGACTAGAAAAGGTTCTTAGAACCATTACACAGAACAACATTTTTTTGTCTCAAGAGCAAACTTATGTGTCTCTGACACATTTTGGCCCGCGGAATACGAATCCGGGCTCAGATTTGTTCCACCACGCCACAATTTTGTGCTATACCTCAATTTATAGGGCAAAATATTCGATTTTGGGATTTTTGACTGCAAGCCATTAAGCATGGAAGTATTTTTTTAAGCAATCAAAAGATTAATTGGTCAATTAACATCCAAATTATCGACTCATGTAAAATATTTCGTTTTACCAAATCGTATTTGATAGTTTTAAGCGATTTATGTTAGGTACGATATTTCCCATACAAGTGACCCTCCGAAAGTTGCATGCAAGTTTAAATAATGACATAAAATGTTGTTGATTTTGATGTAATTGCCCAATTTACATTTTGATTGCTTAAAACATACTTCCATGCTTAATGGCTTGCAGTCAAAAAAGCCCAAAATCGAACATGTTGCCCTATAAATTGAGATATAGCTCAAAATTGTGACGTGCTGGAGCAAATCTGAGCCCGGATTCGGATTCAGCGACCCAAAATCTGTCAGAGACACATAAGCTTGCTCTTGAGACAGACCAAGTTAATTTTTGTTACGCTGTGTTACTAAACCAATTTGAAAGAACCAACTACAAGACTTAAAAGCCATACTTGGGAGAGGAGCATCTGGGATTTCAGGGGCATTTTAGGGGATCCCAGAGGATCTCTAGAAAGTCCCCGGGGGCGCTTCAGAAGGTTTAAGAGGCATTACAGGAAGGTCCCAAAAGATTTTTGGGGGATTCCATGGGGTCTCAGGAGCTCTAACGGGTGTCCTAGGAGATTTCAGGGGACACCTGGAAGTCTCATGAATGCTTCAGTGGGTCTGAAGGGGTATCTGGAGGTCTAAGAAGCGTTTCAGGGATTGCTGAGGGTCCCAGGGATCTCTGGGGGATCCCAGCAGTTCGAAGGGATGTTCCAGGTGGTCTAAGAGGCGTTTCCAAGGGCCCAAGGGGTTTCAGGAGGTATCCAGAAGACTTAGGAACGATTCAGAGGGTCTATAGGGATACCTGGAGGCCTTAGGTGTGTTTCAGGAGGTATCAGGTAATTTCAAGGAGTCTCACAAGGTTTCAAAGGGGTTTCAATGGGTCTCTGGGACTCTTCCTACTATAAAAAGCTCCTGTACGAGTACTTCGGGAGCTTTGAAAACCCCCTGATAGTTCTTAAACTCCTGAGATGCTTCAGAAAACAAAGAAAACTCTTGAAGCGTATCTGAAATGCCTAAAAACGTCCCTGAAACCTTCAGGATCCCATTGAAACGCCCCTGAAATCCCCGTAATAAATTTAAAATGCTCCTGAAATCCCTTGGAACGCCTTTAAAGGTTCTGAACCCCTGAAACAACCTGAAAACCCCTTGAAACGACCCTGAAATGCTTCTAAACGCCACTAAAATCTCTCGAAACGCCTTTTAAAGAGGTTTTTGAAAGGCAGTCTAATTTAAATTCAATTTGCTATGGTTGCAATAACTTTTTACCGTTTTTTGAAACCTCCTGAAACTCCGTGAATTGCCCTTGTAATGCCTTGAAACGCCCCTGAAACCCATTGTTAGGCTGTATTCATGGAACATCCGGGCGATACCCGAAACCTTCCTGGAAAACCCCTGAATCCTTTTGAAACGCCATGAGACGTTCCTGAGTCCCCCTAGAGCACCATTGAAACCCCCTAATCTCCACAAAACACTTCTGAGACCCTGTGGAACTCACCTGGAACCCTCCGAATCTTCCTGAAGTCTAGTTTTAGTGGGTTGGCTTTTTCCGGGTACATGAATAAACAAAACGTGTTACGCGTTTCGGTATACTATTCTTGCGCCCTCATCAGACGTAACGTTCTGAACGTGACCATTAACTTGCTTGGTCACAAATATATTAAAGCCTCCTAGACTTCCTGGAAACACCTAGAGCTCCCACTCTAAGGCCCTCTGAAGCGCCCCTGAGAAACCCTGAAACGCCAATGAGATTACCTTGAAACGTCCCTGAAATCTTCTGGTGCCCCTTGAAACTCCTTGAATTACAACTGAGGCCCTCTGAAAATCTTCGAGGCCACATTCAACGCCACTGTGACTTACTGAGTATTGGTACCCCTTGAAACTCAGTGACACCACCTGAAAAGCTTTTGCAACTTCCCTTTGATCTTCCCTATCAACCCATACTGACCCACGTTGCCAAAGTTACCGTCATTTTCACATTTTGTGTCATTGTGTCACAAATCGTGCGATATGAGTATAAGTAGTATGGAGAATATGTCCGGAGCAGTGCTGGAAATGTCATTTCAATATATCTAAATTCAACAACATCCAGCTAATTTGGCATCGTACACAAATTACGTAACGCTATAGGGGGAGGGGGGGAGTCTAGCTTAGCGTTACGAGCCATACAAAATATTTTTGGTTTTCATACAAAAAGCGTTACAAGGGGGAGGGAGGGGTTGGAGTCTGAAATCGCTGATTTTAGCGTTACGTAATTTGTGTACCATGCCTTTTAGTAGCTCCACCTGAGAATATGGTATAAAAAAACTTGTCCGGCTAGACCAGTTCTGCAAGAAAGTCACGGAAAACCCGATCTTTATCGAATCTACATTTATTACAATGAATTTCTGTCTGTCTGTCTGTCTGTCTGTCTGTCTGTCTGTCTGTCTGTCTGTCTGTCTGTCTGTCTGTCTGTCTGTCTGTCTGTCTGTCTGTCTGTCTGTCTGTCTGTCTGTCTGTCTGTCTGTCTGTCTGTCTGTCTGTCTGTCTGTCTGTCTGTCTGTCTGTCTGTCTGTCTGTCTGTCTGTCTGTCTGTCTGTCTGTCTGTCTGTCTGTCTGTCTGTCTGTCTGTCTGTCTGTCTGTCTGTCTGTCTGTCTGTCTGTCTGTCTGTCTGTCTGTCTGTCTGTCTGTCTGTCTGTCTGTCTGTCTGTCTGTCTGTCTGTCTGTCTGTCTGTCTGTCTGTCTGTCTGTCTGTCTGTCTGTCTGTCTGTCTGTCTGTCTGTCTGTCTGTCTGTCTGTCTGTCTGTCTGTCTGTCTGTCTGTCTGTCTGTCTGTCTGTCTGTCTGTCTGTCTGTCTGTCTGTCTGTCTGTCTGTCTGTCTGTCTGTCTGTCTGTCTGTCTGTCTGTCTGTCTGTCTGTCTGTCTGTCTGTCTGTCTGTCTGTCTGTCTGTCTGTCTGTCTGTCTGTCTGTCTGTCTGTCTGTCTGTCTGTCTGTCTGTCTGTCTGTCTGTCTGTCTGTCTGTCTGTCTGTCTGTCTGTCTGTCTGTCTGTCTGTCTGTCTGTCTGTCTGTCTGTCTGTCTGTCTGTCTGTCTGTCTGTCTGTCTGTCTGTCTGTCTGTCTGTCTGTCTGTCTGTCTGTCTGTCTGTCTGTCTGTCTGTCTGTCTGTCTGTCTGTCTGTCTGTCTGTCTGTCTGTCTGTCTGTCTGTCTGTCTGTCTGTCTGTCTGTCTGTCTGTCTGTCTGTCTGTCTGTCTGTCTGTCTGTCTGTCTGTCTGTCTGTCTGTCTGTCTGTCTGTCTGTCTGTCTGTCTGTCTGTCTGTCTGTCTGTCTGTCTGTCTGTCTGTCTGTCTGTCTGTCTGTCTGTCTGTCTGTCTGTCTGTCTGTCTGTCTGTCTGTCTGTCTGTCTGTCTGTCTGTCTGTCTGTCTGTCTGTCTGTCTGTCTGTCTGTCTGTCTGTCTGTCTGTCTGTCTGTCTGTCTGTCTGTCTGTCTGTCTGTCTGTCTGTCTGTCTGTCTGTCTGTCTGTCTGTCTGTCTGTCTGTCTGTCTGTCTGTCTGTCTGTCTGTCTGTCTGTCTGTCTGTCTGTCTGTCTGTCTGTCTGTCTGTCTGTCTGTCTGTCTGTCTGTCTGTCTGTCTGTCTGTCTGTCTGTCTGTCTGTCTGTCTGTCTGTCTGTCTGTCTGTCTGTCTGTCTGTCTGTCTGTCTGTCTGTCTGTCTGTCTGTCTGTCGCCGAAGAAGTGCAATACGTATCCAAGCAAGTTTATCTAACGGTTTTGTATGGAACAACCCTTCAACTACCGATAGTGATTGCTGCGTGTCCATGGCTCGAACTTATCGAAGTTCGACCCAACCTCCCTCCAATCCTTCAAAACTTTATTCAATCAATTTGATCCACCAACCCCTCAAGGGATCTCCACAAAGTCCCGAAAGTTAATTATGTCGAAACCATTATGCGGATGAAATTTAAATTAGTTACCCATAATGTGCTGGTAATGATCATATCGCTTCTACTTAGGTAAATCGCTCCCCGCAAATCCACCCCGAAAATCCGTTCTTCCACGTCGGTGGTGATTGATGGAGGTGGAACAGCCAAACGCACCGATTCTCTTCCACACCCGGAGGCCCGGAGGGAATTGTCTGAAAACCTGAGCCCATGCAGGGGGAGTGAAAGCTTGACAAGCTGATATTAATCAAGGCTCTCTGCCGGTTGGTCCACACGTAATCCAGCAACGCAGCCTAGGAAGAAAAGCACAAACCCAGCGTCACAATTTGTCTCGACGAGTTCTGAACGCATGGTTCGGTTCTCTTTTCGACACGCTTTCACCGGTGGCGGTGGCGGCGGCGTCATCGTCACTCCACAAGTGGATTCCGATCTAGGCAGGCTGTGGCTTTGCCGGCGAGGAGATTACCCCGGGTTGCTGCGATAAAATTATTACGCTTATGATTCGATCCTCCCTCCACCACATACCATGCGCCCTCTGTGGTGTACCAACTTGCGGGGATCATGGTTGGGAAAAGTTGATTATTCTAGCGAGAAAAAAGGCATCACGGTGGGAAAAAATAAACACGTAGCCCAGCCCCCCTTCCGCCTCATAATGGATGGGTGGGACAAAAAGTAAATCTGTACGTACCTACGAGGTGTAGCTGCAGCAATGGTTGGGGACCAGCAGGGGCGTGGCACGTGTACACCGTTTCGAATTAAGCCATAAATCAAAAGTTTGGCTGCTTGGTGTCCAACAGATTGCCAGGCGGATTATTTTTATGAAGCTTGGCTTTTTTTGTTGTTGTTTTCTGGTCGGTGGTCGGTGAACCGCAATAAAACCAAGAAAAATATACAAACAGGCGTGCGGCAAAGGATTTCATGGGAAAAGCACAACACAACGCTTTAACTCGTTATTTTTTTAAACTTGGCGATTAAAAAATTATTGAAGATGGTAGATTCTAAGAAAAATATAAAAAATAATGAAGATATAATAAACAAATGAGATAAAAGACATAAAGGAGATCAAAAACAGATAAGAGGATGAAGAGATAGAAGATATTTTCAAAATAATTTTAAACAGACAACAAAATGAGATGAGATAGAAAATATTAACACTTAGAATACCATGGTAGGGATATAGTGGGAAATAAAAGTTAGAGCAGCTCGTTCTCAGCCGCCTGTGAACCAATTTTCAGTTTTCATTCAGGGATCTTTTATCCAACTTTTCGACTTCTTTTTTTTACACAATTCATGCTTTTAGGGATGCTCATTTTTTCATTTTATCAATAAATCCAAGACACGCCATCAAAAACTCCAACCCTTCACGATGCACATCTAGAACACTAAATTTTCATATCAAAAGATGCAACTGATCTAGATCAGTTTAAGTAGATCTAGAGTAAAACCGAAGACGTAAGCATGTAGTCCCAATCAATCCAAAAACACTTTACTGAAGACTCCAACCCTCTAAGATGCATATCGAGAACATTAGAGCATCGTATTAAAAGACGAAATTTATCTAGATCAGTTTTAGAAAATCTAGATCAAAACCGACGGCGTGAAAATGTAGTTTCAATCAATTCGAAACACTATGCCGAAGACTTCAACTGTCTAGGATGCATATCGAGAACATATCGTAAGATGAAGCGTTATATTGCAAGACAAAACTTATCTAGATCAGTTTCAGCAGATCTAGATCAAAACCGAGTTCGTCAGAATGTAGTGCTATGCAATCTAATACTCTTTGATGCATATCGAGAACGCTAGAGCATCGTATTAAAAGAAAAAAAACTTACCTAGACTAGTTCTAGCAGATCTAGATCAAAACCAAATACATTAAAATGTAGTACCAATCAATTCCAAATACTTTGTCGAAAACTTCAACCCTCTAGGGTACATACCAAGAACACTAGAGCGTCGTACTGAGAGATAAAACTTATCTAAATCAGTTTTAGCAAATCTAGATCAAAAGCGAGGACGTAAGAATGTAGTACCAACCGATCCAAAGCACTTTTCTGAAGACTCCAACCCTCTAGGGTGCACACCAAGAACACTAAAGCGTCGTATCAAAAGATAAAATTTATCTAGATCAGTTTTACCAAATCTAGATCAAAACCGAAGACGTAAAAATGTAGTACCAGTCAATTCGTAACGCTTTGCCGAAGACTCCAACCCTCTAGGATACATATCGAGAAAACTAGAGCATAGTATTGGAAGACAAAACTTAACTAGATCAGTTTAAGCAACTCTAGATCAAAACCGAAGACGTTAAAATGTAGTGCCAGTCAATTCGAAACATTTTACCGAAGACTTCAACCCTCTAGGATGCATATCGAGAACAAATTGTAAGATAAAGCGTTATAATGAAAGATAAAACTTATTTAGATCAGTTTCAGCAGATCTAGATCAAAATCGAAGATACAAAAGTGTAGCACCAATCATTCTTGACAACTTTTCCGAAGATCCTAACCCTTTTTATGCTTGGCAAGAGCATTGGAGCGCTTGTTCATCGAGAGCTGCAATTTATCGTACTTAGGGATGTTCAAGATAGTTGCGAACATTTTGAATTACCTCTGCTCTATGCCTTTTTAGCAGAAAACACGTTTTGAAGTTATTTTAAGTTGTCACGACTTAAATTTGGCATGGAAACAAAAATATGTCATATTTTAAAAAAAAACGTTCCTTACGCTATTCTGGAGGAAAAATGAGCATCCCTATACACATGAATTTTTGTATAAAATAAAAGTAGAAAAGTTGGGTAGAAGATCCCTGAAAGAATATTGAAAATCAGTTCACAGGCGGTTGAGAAAGAACTCCTCAAAGTAAATGTTCAAACTTTTTTCTGATCACGGTATTCCGCGTAAAGTTTTTTTTTATCCCGGTATTCGGAGTGTTAAAAAGATATACCAAACATAAGACATTAAAACGGTATAGAAGAGATAGATGATATGGCAATGTCCCGAACTAATTATTTAGTGGATTATAGAAGTGATGCAAGAGATAGGAGGTAACAAATATAAGAGCAAGAATATATTATACATAAAAGACGTTGAAGACATTGAAGCTCTAGAAGAGAAAAAAGAACACTCAAGTCATTTAGGATTTTCAGGTCATCATTTTTGGATATTTTCCCCAACTACTAAAGAGTTCCATATTGCATGGTTTCAGAGCAAAAGCTCTAGAAAACAATCGCCATCTTGAACGTTGAGACATCTTGTATCTTAAAACAGTCGCTGTATTGAATTTAGCATACCGTCTAGGATTTTCTAGTTTCCGGTTTTGGACGAAGTACGGCACTTTTCCTCATACAAATGTAACAAAAAAAAGTTTTGCAGAGCGCTACAAATGCATCGTATCGCACGTTGGGCGACACATACGGGGAACTATTAGCAGAACCTTACAAATGTTCATTTTTAGTTTCCGTATCGGGCTCCAAGTTTGGCCACTTGGATACAAAAACTAAAATGGAACATTACAAATGCACAAAACACAACATGCAACATTTAACATTGATTGTGCCCTGTTATCCACCTGGATAACGAAGTCCAATGCCAGGATGACGAGGTCCATCAGTCGATCCTGTACACTCGGACCTCCATTTAGGTAACGAGTCAGGACTGCCTAAATAGATTTTTTACCTAAATGGTTTTCAAGGTTGCAAAGAAGTTTGAGATGGGCAAGTGGCAACCAGATGCAAAGAGGAGGAGATCAAGGCTTTCAGATGTAAATGGTCAGAGAAGTTTTAAGGAAGGTTCATGGAGGGGGGAGTCAGAGGCGTTTCCAGCCGTTTTAGGGCGTTTCAGGAGGATTCAGAAGGCTTTTAGGGGGCTTCATATGTTCTCAGGTGAACTTCACGGGCGTTTCAGAGGCGTTCCAAAGCGTTTCAAGGCGTTTCAGGGCGTTTCAGGAGGTTTCAGATTTTAGGGGGCTTCAGAAGCTTTCAGGTGCGTTTCATATGTGTTTCAGAGGTGTTCCAAGGCGTTTCAGGAGGTTTCAGAGAGGTTTTATGTGGTTTCAGAAACTCTCAGATGAGTTTCATGGATGTTTCATGGGGGTTTTAGAGGCGTTGCAAAGCGTTTCAAGGTGTTTCAATGTGTTTCAGGGCATTTCATGACCTTTCAGGAGGTTTCAGGAGGTTGAAGGGGCACCCAGAGGGTCGCCGGTGAATGTGACGAAGGTTCCAAAACGTTTCAAGGCATTTCAGGGCGTTTTAATGCGTTTCAGGGCGCTTCAGGGAGGCTTATGAGGGCTTCATAGGACCGCAGGTGAATTTCATGAAGATTTCATGGGGGTTCTAGGGGGTTTCAAAGCGTTTTAAGGCATCTCAATGATCTTCAGAGCGGTTTCAGGGGAATATAAGATCCCATTTGACTTTTTCTCTATTGTGTAAATCTCTTAGAGACAACCAAATACGTTAGTAGATCCGATGACCTATACTTAAGGAAGTTCTTGGAGATCCTCAAACTGACAACGAACTGACCACTTGACAGCACATAGTTGCATGAGGCTATGTAAGCATAAGTTTCATTCATAATACTCCAATTGATCACTGATTACGCTTGTAGATCAGCTGATGGCCTTAACTCTCTAGGGAATTCTCGGATATGCTATACAATCATAGACCCCACCACTTGATAGAACATAGATGCCTGGAGCTGGGTGAGTATGAAACTCATTCTTAGTGCTCTTAGATACAACTAATAGCCCTCGAAGATTCGATGACCTATACTCAAGGGAATTCTTGTAGAATTTTAAAGAATCTATTTTAGATTCGATGACCTAGACGCAAGGAAGTTTTTGGAGATCCTCGAACTGACAACGAACTCACCACTTGACAACACATAGCAACATGAAGCTGTTTAAGCTTAAATTTCATTTATAATGCTCCAATAGATCACTGATTACGCTTGTAGATCAGATGGCCGTAACTCCAGGTATTTCTCGGTTACTTTTAAACTTTTAACGGTGGTCGGCGAACCACAATAAAAAAACCAAAGCAAAGGATTTCATGGGAAAAGCACCCTCTAATACCCAACCCCGCCTTTAGACGGGGTATAGTTTGAGCATTTTTGTAATTTTTGTTTCGTGGAAATCCAAAATTTTTATATTTTTGGCTGATATTTAGGACTGTTTTGTATATCTCAAAATAGTTTTTGGTGTATTTTAAAGCGTATTTACAATTTTTTGAAAATCATTGAAAAATTGATGTTTTAGTCACCTTCTAGAAGTCATTGTTTATTTTGTATTGAATCGCTACAAATAACAAATTTTTGATTTTTCCCAAATCATTCTATCTTAGTTTTATAGTTTAAGGGAATCGAATACACTCTAAAATTATTTTCCTTAAAATTACAAGGAAAATAAAATTTTCTAAGAAAAAAAATAAAAATAAAAATTTTTTACCCCAAATAGGCTTCCAGGAAAAATATAAAACTGTGGGGATGTTCAAAAATAAAAATTAGAAAAATCGAAAACTGAAATTCACGAAAGCGAGAATTAAGAAGAATCATCTTCCAAAACATGTTTAAATAGATTTTAGATGACGGAAAATGATATTTAGATCAAAATCAAAAATTTGGGTATTAGAGGGTTAACTAATTATTTCTTTCTATTGAGAAGACGGCAAGATATGAGAAAGAAGAAGAAAAAATTATATGAGTTATAAAATGGATGGAAAAAGGTTTAAAAGAAAAAAAAAATATTGAAGAATATAAAACGATAGATGGAATTGAAACATGATTAAAGAGAGAGATAAAGAAAATAAAGAACAGGTGGAAGAAATTATAAAGGTAATGAGGAAGTACAGAAAGACGAAAAGGTAAAAAGGTAGAAAGTATGTATATAAGACATAACAGAGATACTAAGACAAATGAAATGAAAGATAATTAAAGATTGATGTACAAGATGACAGAGATGAGATAAAAGAGATAGCTAAAAGAGAATTGAGAAAATCTAAAGAAAGGGCAATTGAAAATCAATACATGGAAAATTTAACCCACAGCTAACACCACTTCGATCAACTGCATCAATCAGCTTTAATTGCACATTATCCCAAGCTTCAATCCACTTTTTATTTCAGTTTTGAAACCATATATGAAATCTTCCATACGTAGCAAAAAAATCAGACAAACATTTCAGCTTAATATTTACTCGTCCGTATGATAGCTCGCACACACACGGCGGCCCAACCCAACTCGACCCGAAACAATTTATGGCCATTGGCAAATGGTCCGACATATTTACGCCCCAGCTTCCGCATTTTTTTCCATGTTGTTCCTCACACTCACCCCGCCGCCCGTAATCAGCCCGAGACCCAACAGCAACAACAACAGTAGCAGCACACTCACGCACGCACGCCGGAAGATTTATTTGCCTGACCCAACACAACGCGAAATGTATGTCTGCACAACCAGCCAGCCAGCCAGCCAACGGCACTCCCCGTTCAGATCAACACTGTTCAGCTCAGCTCTGTTGTATCTTTCTCTCGCGCACAGAGGGTTGATTTCCGGTTTATTGAAATCGGTGCCACTTTTTACCGATTGCGATTGATTTTAACGGTTCCCTTCGGGTTGAAGTGGTGGAAATTCTCACAATTGGGTGATAATCCCGTTTCCGGATTTTTCGTCTGCTTGGCAATTGGAATAGTTTCGATTTGGTTGAACTGCTTCAAGACCTCTGCCACAGAACATAAATTTCATGGTTACTTTTCAAACAACATCACTTAAAATATTTTAAAAAGCATTGAATAGATTATGAAGCAAAGAAGAAAAGTTGATATGGCTTGCATAAGATTACACCCAATCCATACTGATGAGAGGAGAAAAGCTAAGATCATATCATTAAAATATTAGGAGTACTCACTTAACAGATTTAAGGTTGAAGATGTCGTCATTGATATAATCGTCATCATTGAAAATTCAAAAGCAGTTGTCTCATTCAAAACTGAAAATTTCGCTTTGAAAATGTATTCACTGTATTTTCGGTGGAGTATGGAGTACAGTGAATACATTTTCAAAGCGAAACTATCAGTTTTGAACGAGAAAACTGCTTTTTAATTTTCAATGATGACGATTGTATCAATGACGAATCCTTCAACCTTAATTGCTGCGTAAGCCATGATTTTCTGCTTATTTGAAATGTTTCTTGATTTTGCGAATGAAATAATCAAAGATTGCTTTGGTAATCGCGACGTTTAATCCTCCTCGTCGATGATCAGTGATACTGTGGAGAGTTGGTTCATCTCTCTCTCTCTCTCTCTCTCTCTCTCTCTCTCTCTCTCTCTCTCTCTCTCTCTCTCTCTCTCTCTCTCTCTCTCTCTCTCTCTCTCTCTCTCTAATGTTTTTTTTTACCGCAATCCTGTAAAAATTACTAAATTTCGGTAAAATGTTTTCGTTTTTTGTCGTCTCCGGTAAAAAAAACTTAACGGTTGAGATTTCGGTGAAATATTACCGAAGTCGGTGTTTTTTCCTAAGTTTGAGAGGACTGTACGCGACCACGGTATGAAGTTGAACCCACTTTATTCCATTTTTATTCTTACAGCTAGCCTCGCATTCGGTGTGAGCCATTCACTAGAACGCTAAGTCAGTAAACAGTTCAAGTCCATCGATGGTACAGTTTGCCAATGCTTGCATAGCATAAACAGTAACTGCACCATCGGGTGACATGTCGTGTTTTGACCCTGACGTATTCAGTGAAGGGCATGCACCACAGACGTTTCAGGGGTTCCCAAGGGGTTTCAAGGGAACTGGAAGCCTCTATTTAAATTTCAAAACCCCCAAGCCTATAAACTACCACCAAAACCCAGAGAGAGAGCTAGTGGTACACAGCGTGAGCATTAGCGTGGTTCAAAAAATCGTTTTTGCTCCACACCGCTTTTTCGATTCGTAACCAGAATCTAAGCCTTCTCCCAAAAATTGAGCTAATTTGGTTGAAAATCAGGAGTGCACAAGCCTTTCAAAGTTTGTATGGGAATTACTATGGGAAAAGGATGTTTTTCATTTAATTGACTGTAGCATTTCCCCAGGTGCCTTAGAGTGTTAGTTGACCCTTGGGACTCCTAGGCTACTCTATCACCTACAACTTTGCCGAAGACCACATTCAAATCGGACGTCTCATTAATTAATTATCGATTTTCATCCAACTGGCGAAACATTAACAGTGATCGTTCAACTTCCCAGCAGGCAACATTGCTGCACATGGCGCCAAAGATAGCACGCATAAATCATGGCTACTATGTTTCAAGGCAAATTGCAGTGATGAATATGTAGTGTAAATCATCATGATTAAAGATTTTCATTCTGGATAAAAATCGATAAAAAATTAATGAGGCGTCCGATTTGAATGTAAGCATCGGCAAAGTTGTAGCTGATAAAGTAGCCTAGGAGTACCAAGGGTCAACTAACACTCTATGGCACTTGGAGAAATGCTACGGTCAATTGATTGAAAAACGTCCTTTTCCCATAGTAATTCCCATACAAACTTTAAAGGGCTTGTGCACTCTCAATTTTCGACCAAATCAGCTTAATTTTTGGGAGAATGCTTAGAATCTGGTTACGAATCGAAAAAGCGGTGTGGAGCAAAAACGATTTTTTGAACCACGCTAGTGAGCATGGTGTCACTGAAGGTGGCCGAAGATGCGACTGCGAGAGGGTTAACCATTCCCACTGAAAGTCTCTAAAATGCTTCTGGAATGTCTTGAAATGGCCTTTAAATACTCTTGAGTTCCCTCCTCCTCCCCTGCATCGCACCATGAAACGTTTTTGAAACCCGTATCCCATGTAACGCACCTGAGACCTTCGGAAATCAACCACCCGTCGCACCTGTGACCCCTTGAGATCTCCTTAAGCGCCCGCAAAACCCCCTGAAACGCCCCAGAGATCCCCTGGAATGCCCTTGAGACCTATAGCGTCAAAGAGAATCCCTGGAACTCCCCCCATAATGCTTCTGAGACCTCAAGGTACCCCCCTGAAACCCCTTTGGATTTTCTGAAACGCCCCTGAGATCCCTCGAGACCACTTGAAGCGTCACTAAGACCAGCTGAAGCCCCTGGAGACTTCCGGACACACCATTGAGGTCCCCTTAAACGCCCCTGGGACCTCCTGCTCCTCTGAAACCGCCACTGAGTATACCTTAAAACTGCCTTGAAATGTCCCCTAAATCTCCTGTACCCCGTTGAAATTCCTAGGAACCCCCTGAAACGCCCATGCTACCTACTTTTTCTCTCCCCTCCAAATGCCCTCTGGCCGTCGTTGCCGTAGTTACCGTTATTATTTCATTTTCTTATACACAAATGCATAAAAATCCTTTATGCCATTCAGTATCATAATTTATATTTTATCTAACTCATTTTAGTATCATAATGGCCAATTTTTCCGAATTGGTTCATTATGCAACTGAAATGAGTTGCATAATAAAAAATAGTTGAATAATGTTCATAATGCAACTCATTTGAGTTGCATTATGAACATTATGCACCTCAAATGAGTTGCATTATGAAAAAATCATTGCATAAAATTTTGTATGGAACTCGTTGCAAAACTCAATTTTTTCAACACTCTTCGTATTTATCCAACTCGGCAAGCTTCGTTGGATAAATGTACGACTCGTGCTGAAAAAATCAACTTGCAACTCGTTACATAAATAACAATTGTATATGCATAAAAACAATTTGCGTAAAAAGTGATTTTTTGTCTGAAGAACCATACCTGATTCTATAATTCACGATTCACAAACTAACTTTCGTTTCTAACTTTAACTTCTTCGATAACGCACTAGTTGCCTCGAGAGGTCAGAATCGAAAGACTTTGCTCTTGACTATCTTCGACCCAGTAGCCTGTCCCCTTTGCCTTTTCCCAATTTCCCTTTTTCTTTCCCTTTCTGACGTGGGTGTGTCATGGCATCCACTTCTCCCCTTTTTGGCTCATTTTGTGTATATGTTGTCTTAGATCTGTTCAGTGTTAGATGCATGTGTGTTAACAAATTTTGTTCTGATTTTTTTTTAATTATCTCTAACAATTTACTAACTTATAACAAATAACAAAATACCATTAACAATTAAACAATTTTCTAACATTTTTATCTAAATTCTACTAACAAATATATTCTTAAGAACTAATAAACAAAGTTTGCATTTCTCAACGGTAACAGTGGTTTTTGTGTACATACTTTCATTAGTAAAAAAAAAACCTAATTTATCCACTTAGCAGTGATGGCGCCTTTCTCGTGCCTTCGAAACCCAATTACAATAAAATTTATGTGAAATGTTGATGAACATCGCACTTGCATACTATTAACAGAAATCCATTTCATGATAAGTACCAGAAATCATATCGTTTATCTGGATTTTAATGTTTGAAAAAAAAAGACGCCTTCAGGCTGCACAGACTGAATATGAAACTTAACACTAGACAAAGGATACACGGAGCACACACCAGTGGATACGGAGAAGAAACTATTCTCACGAAAAGTTTCATCGCCCGGAGCGGGAATCGAACCCTCACCCCACAGCATGGTGCGATTAGAAGCTTGGTGACACTAACCGCACGGCTACGAGGCTCCACTTTTAATGTTTGAGCCTCAAGCTCTTAAGAAAAAGCCGCTATCTTGAATTTGAAGCCGCCATTTAGGATTTAAGATTGCGATCTTGGATGTTCTGGTCGCCATTTTTGGAGTCCATGCATTTTCCCTACGAAAAATATACTCATACTAAATGGTTTTAGAGCCTCAAACTTCATTAAACAGCCACCATTTTGAATTTAGAGCCGCCATCTTGAATATTATAGTCGCCATTTTTGGATTTCAGACATCTTCCTCATACCAAATATATCAACAATACATTGTTTAAGGCCCTAAAACTCCATTTAACAGCCGCGATCTTGAATTTTGAGCCGCCATATTAAATTTTAGATCACCATCTTGGATATCCTGATCACCATTTTGAACTCTGGACATCTTCCCCATACCAAATATATCAATATTGCATGGTTTTAGAGCCTAAAACTCAATTAAAAAGTTGCCATCTAGAAATTGGAGCCGCCATTCTAAATTTTAGATGTATCGCATGATGGGGCTAGATTCAGTTTTATATACGGTTAGTTCTACCGGTGCTGGTCCGGATCACTGAAATGGTCATAACTCCGGAACGCTTTGGCCGATCCGGACCATTTTAAATAGCAAACAATTCTGGTTCGATTCAAGCTATAATCCGAAACATCGACCAATGGGAAGCGCCTTAAAAGTGAGTGAACTTACTTTGCGCACAGACATACATACGTACACACATACATACAGGCTTCATCTCAATTTGTCGATTGGTATATGCGACTTGATCCTCCGAGCCTTTTTTATCGAAAAATCGTTTTTTGAGTGAAATTATAGCTTTTTTGATCATGAACCGTCGGTCATTAAAATTGGTTGAGGTTAATTGCCAAAAAGTGATGTGAGTTGGAAAACTAAGCTATCTAACTAAACCAATAGATCCCAAGATCTTTTTTGCTAGAAAATATAATAATCTTTCCAATGAGGGCTGCGATAAGGTTTCTGATACAGTTTTCTTGCTAACCCTTCATCAGGTTATCGAAAATGCCGCTGTTTGATATGTCGCATGCATGGGTTTGGTACTCTTTTATATTTGGCCACTTCCGGCGGAACATCCGGAACCGGTTCCGGAACACTATCGGTTCAGAAATGGTCTGAGACTATTTTCTTGCTTTCGTTCATCAGATAATCGTAAATGCCGTGGTTTGATGGGTCGCATGCATGGGTTTGTTGCATTTTCATGTCTGGCCCCTTCCAGGGGCACCGGTCCGGAACACCTAAATGGCCATAACTCCGGAACGGCTGGACCGATCCGATCCATTTTCAATAGGAAACAATGGGACCAGATTACCCGTCGAATGAACCGTCGGTCATTAAAATCGGTTGAGGTTTACTGCCAAAAAGTGATGTGAGTTTTTTTGTACACACTCACACATACACACACAGACATCACCTTGATTCGTCGAGCTGAGTCGATTAGTATATGTGACTCGACCCTTCGGGCCTTCTATCAAAAAGTCATTTTTGGAGTGAACATATAGCCTTTCCAGTACACTTAGTGTACGAGAAAGGCAAAACATTGCAAAAGGTGCTGATATCTCTAAAACATTCTCAAAACTTTTAATTAGAAGGCATTGAACATGGTGCAGAATGTTTTCAATTGGGTTGTTTAGTTAATAAAATATTGCTATTTTCTGTAGCCTGATCGAAAGCGCTAATTTTTCTGAGTATAACGTGGTTGTATTGGATTCAAATACTTTTGTGTTGATGGTTAAATTAACAAAACAGTTTTAATTTCCGTGGATAGAATGACAGTTCAATTGATAAAATGACAGTTCGACCCGAACAAAAAATTTTCCCCATACAAACTTTAAATTTATTTTAAAAATAGCTCCCGGACTCAAAAAATTATGAAATTTTGAATTTCGACTAATTTTTGGGCGGAGAATCCGAATCTGAAATAATCCGGATACCCCTAAAGAACCCAATTGACAAATTGGGAAACTAATTTGTGGAAAATATCGCATGCTGGTGGGGTTCAAACCCACGATTCGCTTGACCGGCGCATAACCGAACAAGTTAAAATTTTGCGGAAAAGAAAGCCACTCCATAAACGCCTCCTTTTCACAATTTCGTTTCTTTTTCCTTTGTAACCCTCTAAAACGCTCATAAGACCTTCAGGCAGGGATGCCAGATGATTTTTTGAAAAATCTGTTTCATTCTTTTCAAAAATCTGAATCCCATATAAAATTTGGGTGAAAATTTTGTGTCCCATACAAAAAAAAATCCTCATAGTTCAAAAATCTGTTTTTCATATAAAACGAAATCTGTACGGATGCTTAAAAATCTGTAGACCACAGATTAATCTGTATGTATGGCTTCCTCGTCTCCAGGTACCTTCCTGAAGCACCCTGAAGCGATCCTGAGACCCACTTGATCGCCGGTAATCACTAAGACCATGCTGATATAATAATGGATTTTATTCACGATCACGCTTTATTTTGTTATAGAAATATATTTCAATTTCTTGGGCATCTAAGGAGCATACGTTTTCATAGTAAGGATTTTGCATTAAGAAGAAGAAGAAGGAGAAGCACCGAGAGTTATTTAAATGTACATTACGCCAGTGGATCCTGGTCTTCACAGAAATTTTCAAAAATTTATTTATGATGATGTTCAAGGTTTGAAAAAAAAACTTGAACGTATCTTGATCCATACAAAATTGAAATCAATCAATAAAATTTCCATATTAATCATGTCTGGTAGCAAAATTTTCAAATAAAATTAATTTTGTAAAGTGAAGCACCGCACAGTGGGAAAAATTTAACCCGAAACACGACTAAATTCATTTTCTCAGCTGGGTAACGGGTTCTGCCAATGGCAGAGACCATTTTCGCTTGGAAAAAGTGTGCTGAATCGATTGGTGGGGGTCTCATTGGCCGGAGGCCTCACCCTGGCCAGCTAGAGGGCCGGAATCAACCCAAGTTCCCTAGGGAAAGCAAAATCATTGTCATCCAAGAATACTTTCGCACCCGATATTAATTCTGAAGCCGCAAATCAGAAGTCAACCGCACTCCGGATAATATCAGTTGCATATTATGGTCCAATTGTGGTTCCGGAACAATCCGGGACAACCCGGAACATTAGGGTGGGGCTAATTTTTAAAAAATCTCTCTGGGATATGATTTCCCAAGTGGAAATTGATCTACTAGTGACTAGTCGAAGCAGTACAAAAATGAGCGATTTTGGTTGATCTTTAGGGGTGGCACAAAGGGTTTGTAATTTTTTTTTTCTAGAGCAAACCTTTAAAAAACATTTCAAATTAAATTTTCAAACATATTTTTTCTAGATTAAATCGGTGATTTTAGAACCCAATTGGGCCAAATTTGTGCTCATAATTTCGATATCTCTACTGGTTTCAGAGATATTTGAAAAAAATGTCGTAACCCAAAAATTTGATACCAAAATATTACAATTTTTTTTAATATCTCGGAAACCATGAATGAATGAAAATAAAGAGGCATTCAGCTGACAATGAATGTGGCGAAGTACGAATGAAAAAACAAGAACGTCAATTTTCATTTTGAATCTTCGAATTTTTTACTCTCTGGATAATGCTAGCCAGTTAGAAGGTAAGATGTGGCCACTGATAATTCTGAGTTCCTCTGAATACCTATACTATGTATATATAAATAATACTGCAGCTTAATAAATAATACAGAATTCACAATTAATTCAGGTTGAACAAAACTATATTGGTGGCCACTGAACGGCAATCCGGAATCCCTCAGGCATGCTTCCAGAATTCTTCTAGGTTTGATCAAGAATCCTTCTGGGTTACTTCCAAGATTCCAGATTCCTTTTGAAACATTTCCTAGATTTTCGGGAATATTACAAGAATCCTTCTGAGATGCTTCCAGAATCCATCAGGGATACTTCCAGAATTGTTCCATGACACTTTCAGATTTTATCTGGGATGCTTCTAGAATTCTTCTGAGTTGCTTTCAGAATTCTTCTAGGTTGCTCCCAGAATCGCTATGGGATGCTTCAAGATTTCTTTTGAGACACTTCTCGAGTTTTTCTTGGATGTTACCAGCTTCCTTCAGGGATGCTTGCAGATTTCTTCAGATATGGTTCTAGAATCTACCAGGGATACTTACATAATCCTTCAGGGATATTTCCTGAAACAATCTGGAATGCTTCCAGATTCCTTCTGGGTTGCTTTCTTATTCTTCGAGGTTGCTCGCAGAATCTTTCAGGGATGCTTTCAGATTTCTTTCGAGATGGTTCTCGAATTCTTCTAAAATGTTACCAGAGTCTTTCTGGGATGCTTCCAAAATTCTTCTAGGACGCTAGATTTCTTCTGGCATGCTTTAATAATCCATCAAGGATGTTTCTAACATCCTTCTGGGATACTTCCAGAAAACTTCTACGATGCTTCCAGATTTTTTTTTAAAGATGCTTCCCAAGTTCTTCAGAGATACTCTCAGATTCTGTCTGGGTTGTTTCCAAAATTTTTCTGGAATTATTTCATATTTCTTCTGGGATGCTTCCAGATTCCAGAATCCTTCTGGGATACTTCCAGAATCTTCTAGAATCTTTCTGGGATGCTTCCAGTTTTTTTAAGAATGCTTCCTGAGTTTTTCTGCGATTTTTACAGATTCCTTCTAGGATGCTTTCCAAATTCTTCTGGGATGCTTCCAGATTTCTTTTGGAATACTTCTAGATTCCTTATAGGATGTATGCAGATTCGTCCTAAGATGCTTCCAAAATCTTTCTGGAATGCTTCCAGAATACATTAGGTATTCTTCCAGAATCCTTCTGGGGTACTTTCAGAATGCTTATACGGGATTCTTGCAGATTCTTCCTTTGATTCCACCAGATTTCTAATGAGGTGCTTTCAGAATTGTTCTTGGCTGCTTCCAAAATTTTTCTGGGTTGCTTTCAAACTCCTTATTGGAAGCTTCCAAAATCTTTCTCGGATGCTTCTAAAGTCATTCAGGTGCCAGAATCCTACTATTACATAATATCAGGGATACTTCCAGAATCATGCTTCCAGGATTCTTCTGACTCTTTTATGAATGCTTCAAGAGGTCCTCTGGATTGCTTTCGGAATCTTTCTGGGATGTTTTCGAATTCCTAATGGAAAGCTTCCAGAACTATTCTGGGATGCCTTCAGAATTGCTTACAGATTTTTTTGTGATACTTTCATATTCTGGGATGCTTCCAGAGTTCTTCTGGGATGCACCCGAACTTTTCCTAGTATACTTCTAGATTCCTTCTGGGATGCTTCTAAAATTCGACAGGGATTTTTCAAAATCCATTAAAATGCCTTCTTCAAATTTCGTTTTCAATGCTTCAAAAATCATTCAAGTATTCTTCCAGAAATCTTCTAGGATGCTTTCAAGTTGCTTCAAGGATGCCTACAAATTCCTTATGAGATGTTTCCAGAAACGGTCTGGGTTGCTTCGAGATTCCATCCAGTATGCTTCCAAAATCTTTCTGGAATTCTAGAAACATTCTTGCCATTCGTCTTGAATCATCCCAAAAGAATTCTGGAAGCATCCTAAAAGGAATCTGAAAGGGCCCCTTCAAGATTTCAAGGATACTGGAAGCATTCATTTAGAAATCTGAAAGCATCACAGGAAGAAACAGGAAGCATCCCAAAACGAATCTGGAAGAAATCCATAAGGAATTTGAAAGCATCGCAGAAAGATTATGGAAGTAACCCAGGAGAATTGGGAAACCATCTCCAGGGTATCTACTCATACTCATAAGACAAAATGAAATTCTGTAAGTTTTCCAGGTTTTAACAGGGTTACTTAAACTTAAGTTTTGTAATATTTCCAATTTGTAAATCAGTTTATATTTTATGAAATGTAAACACTTGGAAGCAATGAATGTAAGAAATTCGTCTTTTTTTGAAATATTCAAACAAATTTTCATTAATTAGGATAAAATTAAACGGGAGATTTGTATGAAAGCTCGTAAACAAACATAAAGAAGTTGATAAGGGAATATGATTTTCAGAATCCTTTAAAAATAATGGCTAGACATTTGAAATGTAGCATTTGGCATTTTTTTTTTTCATAAAAAGAGGAAAAATATTTAAATCCTCGAAGAAATCAGATAAAAGTTATTCAGAAATTCAATAAGTAATTTTTATAAACAAAATTACTATATTATGACTGGTATATTCGTTAAATATTCTATTACGAACTCCATCAGAATGGCTCCTAGATTTTTTCTGATACATGAATTGCAACAGGAACTTTAACTGAAAAGTTTTTAAAAATGTGTAATGTGTAAGAACTTCTAACACAAGGCTACTATATTCTTAAATCAATTTAAAAAAAATAATTTTTATTTGTATCAGGAACATATTGAGGAATTGTCAATAAATTCTAATGCCGAATCTGCAGCAAATCATTCCAGATTTAGATCAGATTTTTTTACAAAACGATCTCAAATTCCATCTGTTACACCTTTAAGATGCGTACCACAATTCAGTCGAATTGTTTTAACCTTCCAGGACGCGCGCCATCAAGCAACCGAAACTGCACCGCGCTCGCGCTGTATACGAAGAGCGAGGTTTTTTGGTAGTGTTGTACTTTTTACGCGCGCTGAAGGGTTAAAAAAAAACAATTATTTTTCTCCAAGATTGGCCAGAAATATTTTTGGTAATGGTATAATATTTTTTTCCAGTATTACTTTGAGAAGCGCTTGAAAATGCGATTGAAACGCTTTATGTACTCAGTATTTTCCTGATCAATGCAACTTAATAATCCAAATCATCCTGCGATCCATTTTTTTTCCCGATTTCTCTAAGGATTTGTTAAGAAATTTATTCAGAATGGTTCCCTATAATTTCATCCCCGAAAAGTGTATTTCAGAGATAGATTCAGGTTATTTTCAAAAACTGAAAATGTTTGATTAAATTATAAAAATTGATTTCAAAATTCAAAACGGATTTCTAGTATTTGTTTTATTCGCTACGAAATGTACCCAGAAGTTCTCCAAGTATTCCAGGTTTTCCCTGTTAAATATAATTACCTGAAGATTCCCGGTTTTCAGGTGTTTTCCAAGTAGTAGACAACCTGATTTCATAGGGACTCTGGAGCATCCCACAATTATTCTGGAAGCATCCCAGAAGAATTAGGAAAGCATTCAAAAATGAATCTTGAAGCATTTCCACAGAATTCTGAAAGCATCCCTGATGGATTCTGGAAGCAGCTTATTTATAAAGGAATCTAAAAGCATCCATGTTGGATTTTGAAAGCACACCCGAAGGATTCTGGAAGCATTCTATAAAAAATCAAGAAGCATTCCAAAAGAATTCTGCAAGCATCCCAGAAGGGATTCTGGAATCATCTCAGAAGGTAAAGTAAATTTTTGCTAGAGCAAACCTACAAAAAACGTTTCAAATTTAATATTCAATCATAATTTTTCTAGAGTAAATCGGTGATTCTAGAACCCAGTTCAGCCAAAATTGCGTTATATTATTTTCCCAGATGTTTGAAAAAAAATGTCATATTTTGGTATCTAACCCAAAAAATACCAAAATACTACATTTTTTTTCAAATATCTCTGAAACCAGTAGAGATATCGCAATTTTGAGGACAAATTTGGCCCAATTGGGTTCTAAAATCACCGATTTAGCCTAGAAAAATTATGTTTGAAAATTTAATTTCAAATGTTTTTTAAAGGTTTGCTCTTAAAAAAAAAATCACAAACCCTTTGTGCCACCCCTAAAGATCAACCAAAATCGCTCATTTTTGTACTGCTTCGACTAGTCACTAGTAGATCAATTTCCACTTGGGAAATCATATCCCAGAGAGATTTTTTAAAAATTAGCCCCACCCTAATGTTCCGGGTTGTCCCGGATTGTTCCGGAACCACAATTGGACCATAATATGCAACTGATATTATCCGGAGTGCGGTTGACTTCTGATTTGCGGCTTCAGAATTAATAGCGGGTGCGAAAGTATTCTTGGATGACAATGATTTTGCTTTCCGTAGGGAACTTGGGTTGATTCCGGCTCTCTAGCTGGCCAGGGTGAGGCCTCCGGACAATGAGACCCCCACCAATCGATTCAGCACACTTTTTCCAAGCGAAAATGGTCTCTGCCGTTGGCAGAACCCGTTACCCAGCTGAGAAAATGAATTTAGTCGTGTTTCGGGTTCAATTTTTCCCACTGTGCACCGGAAAAGTATGTACGAATTCAAGCCAATGAGCGACTCGCTTCATGCTAACCAAACAATATAAAAAATGTTTACAATTCAGCAAATTATCATCCCCGCAGGCATCAACCATCCAAGTAACCCTTAACGATATGAGCAGCAGTATCACGGCAACAAGGCCGCATCGGTGCCTGCTTGGATGAATCCAATTCCCCAATGTCAAAAGACTTTGGAACACCAACGATCCCTGATGCGCTATTGCTCTTTGATGAGTGGAAACTTTTACCCCCACTCACGATTCCATGCTACCAAAAAAAACGGAGCTTGGGATGCACGGCAAGACGGTTGGTTGCCCGGATTTACGATATGAAGAATGCATAAATAATTCATAAGCACTTTTCTCCTCCGCGCAGTCCGTGCGGGTGCGGATGCGATGTCTCCTCTGGAACCGATCTGCTATGCTGATCCATCCATCCGACGGCGCGGCAGCGCGGCGATGCAAATTGTGGAAAAGGGTTTGTACCTTCCCACCCACGCCACGTCCAACCTACACATGCATGTTTCTGGCGCGGGACCAGAAAATCCCCAATCCATCAACACCAGAGTTTCGCGCAGAAAGTTTTCGCTCTGCGTGGCGTGGTGTGGGGTTCAATCAGACACAGACGAAATTTAACACCGAAGACCCCAGAAGCACAATACCCCCGACCCGGGAACATTTCCAGCGTTGTCAGTCTCCAGTGTAACCTGCAGCAGAAGAATCCCAAACGGCGGCGTGGCGCGGCGAACCCGTTCGTTGTGGAAAAGTTTTTCGCTGAAGATGAATAAACCAACTTGTTTTTTTCTTCTTCTTTATGTATGTGTGTGCCTGTTGTATTGGCATACGGTTGGTTGTCTGGTGTGAATTAATTCACTTTTCAAAGTTTCCAAGACACCAGGCAGGCAGTGATGGTATGTATAGAATTTTTCTTTGCAAGCGATAAAATAGGAATTATCTTTTCAAGCAAAAGTTGGCTGGGGATTGTCACTTTGAGTGCGAAATTGAGAAGTTTTATCATGGCTTTGCGCATGGGTTGGTCGCCTTTGAAAATAAAGTTGAAACGGAGTTTTGGGAATTGCCCCACGGTGGGAAAGACATGGTAGCAATATTTGAACGGTTAATTCGATACTTTTGCGACGATTAGGAAAAATTCGCCTAGTTATTCAGATGATAAATTCAGGTAAACCATTGCAATGGTTGACTTGTTTCACAACTAAACTAATTATAAATACTCAATCGCAGACTGGAAATCAAACGTGTTATTATTAAGCAAAAAAAATATTTTATACGTTTCATCTACAGAATAAATGAAGAATGGTACAAGATCGCGAATGCAGAAAAGAATCGAATGCATCACAGCAAGAACCGGCAGTACGAAAAGAGAGTATTGTTGCAGAAGTAAAAGAAAGCATGAATCTAAACGATATGTGGAGGGTTTATGAATCTTTCAAAGGTAGGCGATACTAGGCAACAGTAAGTCGACTCCAGAGCACATTCTCCTCCATTTGTGTAATTTGTGTCTTCGCTATGAACACGGGCCTATTCATCATTTACCTGAAGGAGGGGGAAACGTATAAGCGCACCACTTTTGGTTCAAACAGTGCGCGCCCTGAAAAGAGTACTGTAATTACGCATGAAGCGTTAAGAGAGCCTGTAGCTCTTCACTACAGCGGGTCAAGAATAAAAGTACGTCCTGATTATTCAGGTTTCTGAAGTCATATTAATTTAACAAGTGTTTATCAAGCACTCGGAAGCGCAAAAACTGGACAGTTACATATCAAATGATACGAAGTTTTATAATCGGATTCACAGCTGTCACATACAAATAAATCAGCTTGCTTAATATTCGTCATGTGATAGCTGAGTCGCCAGTGACCAGTCAATGCTTTGACCAGAATGCTGCAATTCTGCTTTGGCAGATTTGTTAGATACTTCGCCACCCTTGGAGATGGCTCAGTACAATACAATTTGGTTTGACGACATAACTCCAAACTATTCCAGTATTGTTTGTGTTGAGTGGCAGCCCAGGTGTGAATCTGAAGCTTTACCCAACACTTCGATATCGGAATAGCTGGCTCAGAGCCAATGAAGTCATGTGATGATCCAGTGCGCGTTAACTCATCAGCCAATTCATTTCCAGCGATGGAAGTATGGCCAGGTACCCATACAAGATGAACATCATTTGCAAAATTAGCTCCTTCATTTGAGCTCGACAAGCGATAACAATCTTTGACCCAGAGTTGGCCGAAGCAAGTGCTTTAATAGCAGCCTGGCTATCGAAACAGAAGTATATGACATTGATCATAACGTGTTGCTGAAGTGCACAAAAGAGCAAAGATTTCGCACTATAAAACGGTACAGTGTCTACCAAATGAGTAAGACTGAGTGTAACATACGATGCCGTCTGAAATACTCCTCTCCAGATAGCCAGACGCCAACTCTTCCAGAGATGGGAATTTCGTAGTTTCTTCTAGTAAACCGAGTACCCGTAGACGGTAAATGTAAGAAAGTGCTTCTTGTTTAAGATGAATGTGTAGGTAGTGGGGCAAAGTCGAAGAGAATTTTAAGCGCTGCCGTGGGTGTTGAAGAGAGATATCGTAAAAAACTTTGTGTAAAAGAGTCACAGTGGGCTTTCCAGATTGGTATTCATGTTGGTTCACATGAAGAGGCACATTGACCAGATGAACAACACGGATGTGATGATCCACAATGCGTTGATAGGTCTGAAACTCTTTACTTCTTCATACGACGCACGACCCACTTCCGGAATAAGTATCACAGTAATATCCCGTCAAGATTTGGGAAAATACTCTGTAGCAAAACCACAAACAAGTTTTTTTTTTCAAAACATGTTTGAAATAATGAAATCCATTCTGAAGCTAAATATGATGTATCCCAGCCAGAGAGTCATAGCTATAATAATAGACATTAGATTCATCCAAAGATGTAATAAAACTATGTTCACTTAGAATCCGGAATCATGTCACATTTCCTAGTGGCGCTCTCAATGAACATAATCATCATTCTTTTGCAGCACTCTGATAATACACTAATCCTCTTTAAATGGTGAAGATTTGGAAGTGTCCGCGGAAGAAAAAAGCTTGGGTTCATTGATAAATCTGCTTTGAATTTGAAGATTTGGCAAGAAGTTCGAAATCTGGGCATGGTTTTTTCGCAACAAGATGATGAGACCCAATTCATGCAAGGATGACAGCCTCAAGAATCGCGTTCTGCTTTTCAAAAACGCACACAAGGGATATGTAGAGGTTTTACCTATTTTGATGAGCTGCCATGACAGCCGGAGACGTTCAGTGGTATCGTCACAGATGGATAGTGTTTATCAACGAAAAAAACACTCAAATTTCGCGTTTTCTCAATTCACTGAATTGCTCCTCATTTCGCAATAAAAAAAAAGTTTGGCAATTTTTCTCCGGAATCCTAGTCAGACTAGTCAAGGCACTCAGGACACTGCATAGATGACCTGATTGTTGAACAAACGTGCGGAAGGGGTTGTTGCTAAAATTTACCACCGTTGTGCAGATTTTTAGAGAGGTCAACACTGAAAAAGTGAGAAAATGTGTGAAAAATAAAAATAAATATTTTCATTTCAATGATATTTTTCTATGAAAGTACAATAAATAACCTTTGTTTTGAGGGCTTCATCTTTTATGTTTGTTATTCCATCCCTAAGATATACGTGATTTTGTCATTCCGGATTCTAAATGAACATAGCTTTATCCACACATCCACAGAAGTGCGTACTAAATAGACATTCCAAACCTTCCTCATCAGAGAAAGTGAAATACCCATTTGGCAAACGAAGTAACGAATGAACTACTCGGATATCCTTAAATTTCGCAGAGCAGACCGAAGAGCTTTCTGGTTGGCCTTCCGAACCGACCTGAAAGCCTCTGATCCAGCCGAACGTCGTACATATGTTACAACCCTTTCTTCATTGTTTCCTGAGATTCGTTACATCAGAGTACAACCAGGGGGTTCTCCTTGTGGTCTTCACAGACCGCTTCGAAAGCTTCATGATGTTTGTAGTAGTATCAACAGCACTTGGAGTGGCAATGGATGGTAAGTATCGTTGAAATTGTGATAGCAGGGGATTTTTTTTATTATCGTACGGGTTTCGGCCGAAGGGTCTCAGATTTTCATGAAACATTTTCCACAGGCAGGGCTCATGGATATATGAACAAAAACAAATTGAGAAAAGTTCGGAGTCGCCTATTTTCCCGGAAAACTCAGGTGGAAATTTTTTGTTTCCCCCTGATACTACTTACTTTAAAAAATCATAACTTAAGAACGAAGCATCGTAGAGACAAAGTTTTTTTTTGAGAAATAAAAACAAACTTTCTCAGAAATCTAAAAAAATACAAACTAGACAAAGTTTTCCACAAAATTTTCCACAGTAGAGAAAAATCATAAAAAAAACAGATTTATCCACCTATTGGTGATAGTGCCTTTCTCGTCAAATATGTACTCATGATTTTTCCGTCGACGCAATCAATCTTGCCTTAGAGTCAGTGATCAGCCCCAAATCTCTGTGCTTTGGTAATGGACGAGAAGGGGGAAATGCTCATAACAGCGATCTGGGACTGTACCACCTACGAATTTCTGAATTTCTGAAAATCAAGAATTTTATCAAGGTCATCATCGAATTGGGGCACTTATTCCGACGTTATATTCAACGTATGGGCAGAGCTGTAAGTATCAGTCCTTTCAGTTGACTGCTTGACCACCTTCACAGGAGGCTGATTCATACCAAGATGATAATTACTAGCCAGGATTAAACTTTTTCCACAGAACACTGTGACAAAGTTTTATCTGCACATTTTATGCTATATTTTATTA
Organism: Aedes albopictus; assembly: GCF_035046485.1. NCBI lineage: Eukaryota > Metazoa > Arthropoda > Insecta > Diptera > Culicidae > Aedes > Aedes albopictus. Next base: position 11,447,504 of record NC_085136.1, read on the forward strand.
AATGTATCTTACGATATAAATAATATTTTAAAAATATGTAACTGTGGCGAACGTATCACTAATATGTAGCTTATTTGACGTGCGATGTTAATATTATTTTATATTTCAGATTATCAACCGAAGAATCTAGTAATTCAACCAAATGCCAACAAGATGACCAGGAAACCACAGGATGAATTGGGCAGACAACTGATTCGAAGCAGTCTAACAATTGTGTGCCTGAACGTTAACCAAGCGTCTCCTTTGGAGTTTACCCTTCCACTAACAACACCCAAATTCCCGTGACACCTAGGCCTGAGAGATCGTAGAGTTGTCTACATTTTTCATAGGTGTCCAAAACTAACCATCCTTTCCCATTCCACAGCAGTCGCAAGGACGTGGCCAGGACAGTGCTCGACCATTGGAGGATTGCGTCAGTCTTGTCTAAGAGTCAGAGATTAGTTCCAAATCTTTGTGCTTTGGTCCGGACGGGAAGGAGGCAACCCTCATAACAGCGGTCTAGGACTGTACCACCTACGAATTTGTGCGACTCGCTTAATGCTAATGCTAATGCTAATGCTAATGCTTAATTTTATGCTATATTTTATTATCATTGGTTGCAAAATTCATGTAGAATTTGTAATGTAGTAATTTGAATTGCCAATGCTATATCATATTCAAATATCATCCGCATTACAGAGCAAATTTCGCGTAGTAATTTTAGATGCAAATAAAGATTTAAAACAATGTTCCGGGCTGATGCGCTTAGGTTTTATTTTTTCCATACAACGTTGATCCATCCTACTGTAAATTTACGTCTCAGGATGGTGTGATTTGATGAGATCGCTTTAGTTTTTTTAGGTTTTTGGTTCTCTTACACATATCTATCGCTTGCATTTATTTAGTTCACTTTCGTAATTTCGCTAAAGCACCCAACGCTGCTTCTGCAATACCACCGGTAGCCTCTTATGTAATCTGAGTATATTTTGTATTGCTTACGAGACCCCCGGAAAAGATTCCGTAACACTACCGGTATATTCAAATGTGATCTGAGTTTATGAAAACTGTTAGGTTACCCGGAACTAAAAACACTATCGGTAGTAACTTATGTGGACTGTGCCTATTTTCTTATCATCCATGCATCAGGTTACTGACAAAAAAGCGATTTGATGTACCGCAAGCATGGGTTTGATTCACTTTTATGTATGTCCACTTCCAGTGGGACACCCTTAACCGGTTCCGGAAAATTTACATGATTCATTTTTACATTTGACCAATTCCGGCGGAACACCTGAAACCGGTTTTGGAATACTATCAATGGTCTCCAACGTAATCTGAGCTGGTTTTCTTGAAAACCTTTAACCAGCTCATCGAAAAAAACCGCGGTTTGATGAAGCGCATGCATGGAGTTGGGTTCCCTTCTACATTTGACCACATCCAGAGGGACACCGGGAACCGATTCCGGGACACTACTAGTTTTCTTAAGCATGATCTGAGATAGTTTTTCTTGGTAACCGTTCATCAGGATACCTTAAAAGCCATTTGATGTGTCGCGAATATTTTTTTGGTTCTCTTTTACATTCGGCTACTTTCAGCGAGATACCTCAAATCGATTCCGGAACACTATCAGTTGTTTCAAATGTGGGCATGGCTTATTTTCTTGGTGATCGTACAAGTTATCGAAAAGGCCATGATTTGATGTGTCGCATGTATGAATTAGGCCACTTCCGGCGGGACACCAGGAACCGGTTCCGGGATGTTACCAGTTCAGATATGATCTGAGACTATTTTCCTGCTTACCGTTCCTCAGGTTATAGAAAAAGCGGCGATTTGATGTGTCGCATGCATGGGTTTGGTTCACTTTTATATTTGGCCACTTCCGGCGGGATACCCGGAACCGGTTCCGGAACACTACCGGATCAGATATGGTCTGCGACTATTTTCCTGTTTACCATTCATCAGGTTACAGAAAAAGCGGTGTTTTGATGTGTCGCATGCATGGGTTTGTTTCACTTTTATATTTGGCCACTTACAGTGGGACACCTGGAACCGGTTCCGGTATTCTACCGGTTTAGATATGGTCCGAGACTATTTTCCTATTTATCGTTCATCAGGTTATAGAAAAAGCTGCGATTTTATGTGTCGCATGCATGGGTTTGGTTCACTTTTATATTTGGTCACTTCCGGCGGGATACCCGGAACCGGTTCCGGAACACTACCGGATCAGATATGGTCTGAGATTATTTTCCTGTTAACCATTCATCAGGTTACATAAAAATTGGTGATTTGATGTGTCGTATGCATGGGTTTGTTTCACTTTTATATTTGGCCACTTACAGTGGGACACCTGGAACCGGTTCCGGTATTCTACCGGTTTAGATATGGTCCGAGACTATTTTCCTGTCTACCGTTCATCAGGTTATACAAAAAGCTGCAATTTGATGTGTCGCATGCATGGATTTGGTTTACTTTTATATTTGGCCACTTCCGGCAGGACACCCAGAACCGGTTCCGGAACACTACCGGTTCAGATATAATCTGCGACTATTTTCCGAACGGTAACGTCAGATAATCGAAAATGCCGTGGTTAGATGGGTCGCATGCATGGGTTTGTTGCAATTTCATATCTGGCCCCTTCCTGGGGTACCGGTCCGGAACACCTAAATGGCCATAACTCCGGAACGGCTGGACCGATTCAAACCATATTCAATAGGAAACAATGGGACAATATTCCGCGTCGATTGAAAACAAAAGCGTTGAAATCGGATGATATTTACTATCCAAAAGTGAGGTGACATTTTTGTACACATACACACATACACACGCACACACATACATACACACACATACATACACACAGACATCATCTCAACTCGTCGAGCTGAGTCGATTGGTATATAAGACTTGGCCCTCCGGGGGTTCTATCAAAAAGTCATTTTTGGAGTGAACATATAGCCTTTCGGTACACCTTGGTTGTACGAGAAAGGCAAAAACGGAAAAACTATGCCCGAACTCGTGGAAAATTTTCAAAATAATATATTTGTGAGAAGGTTATTTCATAAGCTTTATTCGCTGACATTTTTGGAATGCACTTTTTTTTCGTTTTTGAGTTCTGGCCAATTTTGTTTAAAAAATGTCCAAACGTGCCATATAAGCCTTTTTGCCTTTCTCGTACACCAAGTGTACTGGAAAGGCTATATGTTCACTCCAAAAATGACTTTTTGATAGGAGGCCCGGAGGTTCGAGTCACATATACCAATCAACTCAGTTCGACGAATCGAGGTGATGTCTGTGTGTGTGTATGTGTGAGTGTATGTGTGTATGTATGTGTGTATGTGTACAAAAAAACTCACATCACTTTTTGGCAGTAAACCTCAACCGATTTTAATTACCGACGGTTCATTCGACGTGGAATCTGGTCCCATTGTTTCCTATTGAAAATGGTTCGGATCGGTCCAGCCGTTCCGGAGTTATGGCCATTTAGGTGATCTGGACTGGTACCCCAGGAAGGGGCCAGATATGAAAACGCTCCAAACCCATGCATGCGACACATCAAACTACGGCATTTTCGATAACTTGATGAATGGTAAGCAGGAAAATGGTCTCAGACCATATCTGAACCGGTAGTGTCCCGGAGCCGGTTCCGGGTGTCCCGCTGGAAGTGGCCAAACATAAAAGCGAACTATACCCATGCATGTGACATATCGAACCGCGGCTTTATTGAAAACCAGATGAACGGTAAGCAAGACAATAGTCTCAGACAATATCTGAACCGGTTCTGTTTCGGAACCGGTTCCAGTGTCCCGTCGGATGTGGCCAAGTATAAAAGTTAACCAAACCTATGCATGCGACATATCAAATAGTGTCTTTTTTTGATATCTAGATGAACAGTGAGCAGGAAAATATTCTCAAAACATATCGGGACCAGTAGTGATCCGGAACCGGTTCCAGGTGTTCCGCCGGAAGTGGCCAAATATAAAAATGAACTAAATCCATGCATGCGACATATCAAACCGCGTCTTTTTCGATATCCTTGTGAACAGTAAGCAGGAAAATATTCTCAGAACATATCTGAACCAGAAGGAATCCAAAACCAGTTCCGGGTGTCCCGCCGGAAATGGCCAAATAAGAAACTGAACCAAACCCGTGCATGCAACACATCAAATCGCGGCTTTTTTGATAACATGATGAACGGTTAGCAAGAAAATTTGCTCAGGCAACATCAGAAACTACTGGTACTGTACCGGAATCGATTCCGGGTGCCCCGCCAAAAGTAACCAAATATTAAAGTGAACCAAACCCATGCATGCGACACATCAAATCCTGGCTTTTTAGGTGTCTTGATTTAGCAAAAAAAGTTACCGACAATATTTGGGACAACCGATACTGTTCCGCAACTGATTACGGGTGTTCCGCCGGAAGTGGTTAAATGTAAAGGAGAACCAAACCCATAAATGCGAGACATAAAATTACTTTTAATACCATTAGTGTGCCGAAACCGGTTCCAGGTGGCCCGCCAGAAGTGGTCAAATGTAGAACGAAACCAAACGCATGCACGCATCACATTAAATAACGGCTTCTTCAATAACGCGAAGAACGGTCAGCAAGAAAATAGGTCACATTTAAGACTACCAGTAGTGTTCCGGTATTTGTTTTGAGTGTCTCGCCGGAACCGACGAAATGAAAAAATGAACCACACTCATGCATACGGTTCAACAATTCGCGACTTTTTAGGAAAACTGATTCACAACTGGGGTCTCCGGTTAGCCTAGTGGTTAAAGTTATGGATCGCTAATCCGGAGACGGTGGGTATCAGTATCAGCTACACGAGGAGCCGCTTCGGGTATGAGTAACAGCACAGTATCGGATCATTCGTGCATGGGACACGCTTGTATGGAAAAAATAAATCCTCGCTCCAGTCGACTTTTTGGATTCTATTTTGGTCCCATATGAACTGTACAAAATTTCAGAGCAATCGGTGAAACTATAATTTAGCGCAAGCGATTCGAAGTTTGCATAGGATTTACAATAGGAAAAATTACACTTCCGGACAAAAAAATCCCAGAGCTCTTAATTCTAATCGATCAACGCTTCTTGTATAAACATAATTTGTGAACTATTTCTTCGAAGACCGCTGTATATCACTGTGACATTTGATTATTTTTTAATTCGACAAATGTCGAATGAGCGAGGTACGAATTAAAAAGAGTCGTATTAAAAAGTGATTAATACGGGGGGTTTGACAGTACATCAAATAGCAGCTTTTTCGATAACACGATGATCGATTTATAAGACCATATTTAAGACAACCGGTAGTGTCCCGAAACCGGTTCTGGGTGTCCCACTGGAAGTGGTCAAACGTAACAGTGATCCATTCCATGCACGCGATACATGAAATCGGGATTTCCTAAGAAATCTAATGAACATTACCAATGAAATGGTCTTATACTATACCGTAAACCGGGGTTAAATTGATCAGTGGGGTGAAATTGATCATTCGGGTACTACATTGTAATTCCATAGTAGGAACTCTTAAGCGTTGTAATGATTTTAAACTTTTTACAACATCTGTTTTGTATATGTCTAGGCCTTTATTTTTTTAGAAAAAAGTTAGTTTTGCCTTATTTTTTTAGGAATTTGCAATGTATTTCTCATTTAGCTGACATCATTGCTACTAAACAATCGATTGCTAATAGGACTTCCCATAAATTCTCTGTTTTAACATTTTTGTGGAGCCTAGGTTGGGAAGTTATGTAGCTAATCAGAACATGAAATAGTTAGGAAAAAGTTCATTTTATGGTGAAATAGTCATTTATTGTGATAGGCATCACTAATTACAAATGAAATTGCCTACCTTTAGGCGTTTAAGGGCAAATTTCAAAATTTAATTTTGCATTTAAAGTATTAAATTCGCTAGTTGTGAGATTTTGAACGCGTTATTCGGTTTTAGAAGAGCAAAATTAAGCGGATAAGGAAATTTTCCTTTCCAACCGATGCTTAATTGTATACAGATCAACTTCGCCCCAAAGAAGCATTTCCAATAGGCCTGTCCAGCTTTTCAAAAATGTTCTCTGATTCTCAAGTCCACCCCCATATTTTGATTGGCATCCTAAAAGAAGTAACTGGTCAAAATTTCAGCCAAATCCATTGAAATTAAGAGGTGCATCAATCAATTTTGTGTTTTTCGACTATTTTTTGACTTCAAAAAAATCATAACTACGCTAAAACTTGTCAAAACCTTATTCTTTTGGCAGAAATTGAAAGCTATACTTGTTTGCTACAACTTCTCCAAACAACGTGTGCCAATAAAATTGAAGGAAACATGTGTAATTATTACATTTGTAATCAGAAAAACCTTAAAAAGTTGATTTTTTCATAGATTTTGTTTTGGAACACCCTAATATACGTAATAAGTTGGATTTTTGAAAACGGCATCAAATTCTCCAATGTTTTTTGGTTATTTGCTTCTTTAACACCAAAGCAGTAGGAGTTGAGAAAAAATTACTAAAATTCGTGAAAGCCAAATGTGGCCTAAAAACTAGCTTTTCGGGTGCAATCACGCTTTGGCGCGCAAAAAGTGGCATCGCGTCAGCACTGATATGATAGCCAACACCTGTCATCACGCTTGTTTGTTACCACCCGTGGTAGGGGGTAGCCAAGGCAAACTACAAGGAAGCAAAGCTACTACGTTCAGTACAATTTCGCGCCACAGCGTGATTGCCCCCAAAAAGCTAGTTTTTAGGCCACATTTGGCTTTCCCGAATTTTAATATTTTTTGCTCAACTCCTACAGCATTGGTGTCAAAGAAGCAAATAACCAAAAAACATGAGAGAATATGATCCCGTTTTAAAATAAGAAACTTATTACGTATATTAGGGTGTTCCAAAACAAAATCTATCAAAAAATCAACTTTTTAAGGTTTTTCTGATCAGAAATGTGATAATTACACATGTTTCCTTCAATTTTATTGGCACACGTTGTTCGGAAAAGTTGTAGCAAACAAGTATAGCTTTCAATTTCTGTCGAAAGAATTAAGTTTTGACATGTTTTAGCGTAGTTATGATTTTTTGAAGTTCAAAAATAGTCGAAAAACACTAAATTGATTTGATGCACCTCTTAATTTCAATGGATTTGGCTGAAATTTTGACCAGTCACTTCTTTTAGGATGCCAATCAAAATATGGGGGTGGACTTGAGAATCAGAGAACATTTTTGAAAAGCTGGACAGGCCTAATTTCCAACTATTTGATTTTTGGAGTTGTTTAACCTAAAGTTTAAATTTGTTGAACAAAACTCTGTAACATGGTTTCATGGAGATCCACTAGGTACTGGTTTTACAGAAATTCTTTTGGCAATATTTGAATTGCCACTGATGTTATCTGCAAAAGTTGTTTTAAATTGATCAATTTGACCCCGGATTACGGTACTTGGGAGACTCGGTAGTGCCCCGGAACCAGTTCCGGGTTTCCCACCGAAATTGACCAAATGTACCGTGCGACACATCAAACCACGGCTTTTTTAATAACCTGAGGATCGATTAGCTATAAAATAGGCTCACACCACATTAGAGACTACCGGTGAGCAAAATCAATACAAACGATAAATATGTGTAAGAGAAACAAAATTTGACAAATTAAACACGCATACAAACAGATTATACTCACTACAAATCGTTGTTGTTTTCAACGGTTGATTCAAATATTTATCAGTTCGCTAATTGAACGCTTACAGCGCACGCATCGTTTGTGCTCCTGTTTGACGTTTATTCACTACCGCCGTCTAGCTAGCGGATCGCAATTTGTTGCAAGTGATATGTCTGTTTATCTGTGCTGTGCTCATCAAATCACACAATTTCAGATTTCTGAGGTGTAAACATTATGCTTTTTGTTGAAATTCGCGAAATTGAGTTTTTACTTACTTTTAAGTGTCGCAACTCGATTCGAATGAGTGCATATTGTAGCTCTTAATTAGCTCAATGATGCGCAATGCCAATAATCGGTTCAAATTAATTTCGCATCTGCAACTTCGCATGTCACGCGAGTCGCGACTTCGGTTTGGTGATGCGACGGTAATATACAGTAGGATGAGTCAACGTCGTATGGGAAAATTTGAATTTAATCGTATCAACCCCGAACAAAGGTTTTTTAATCCCCTTTTGCGTATAAAATTACTGGGTAAAATTTTAATGGACTGGTTGCGCCCTCGCGCTCTGTAAGTGGTTGAAATTTACATGAAAAATTTCACATAATTGCATTTTTTGTCAAATTTTACATGAATTTTGTAACCTATGATATGATAATAAAATATAGCCTAAAGTGTGCAGAAAAACATTGGCGACGATCGCAAAGTGATCTGTGATTGTGTAAAAAGCTATATCTTGGCTTGTAAAAATCGTCTTGATATTGATCGGCCTCCAGTGTTAGTGAAGATGCTCAAACAGTCAAGTGAGAAGTCTGATATTTTTCAGCTCTGCTTATACGTTGAACATAACGTTGGACTATGTGCCATCAATAAGTTTTAAGTCAATTCATGGATGGCTTTGATAAAATGCTTGCTTTTCTTATAAAATATTTAGCAGGATTCAGAACACTTTGGCTTACATCGACGGAAAGATCATGAGAGCATGACGAGAAAGGCACTATCACCGCTAGGTGGATTAATTTGGGTTTTTTTTTTAAAAATCATAACTCAAGAACGAATTTTTGTAGAAACAAAGTTGTTAAATGAAAATGAAAGCAAATTTTCTCAGGAATACAAAAAAAAATATGAAGTGGAAAAAGTTTTCCACAAAATGCTACACCGTTGAGAAAATTTTTAAAAAGAAATCCGGAAAAACTTTCTAAAAAATAGTTTTGAGAAGAAGCTTTGATTGCTGAAATTTTTGGAATGCACTTTTTTTAGTTCCTGTGATATGGCCAATTTTGTGAAAAATTACCATATAATATAGGCGTAAATGGTCATTTTTCACAAATTTGGTCATAATTCAGGAAATAAACAGAAGGGTATTCCAAAAAAATCTGCGATCAAAGCTTATGAAATCACCTTCTCAAAAAGTTTCAAAATCTGAGACCCTTCAGCCCAATTTGTACGATAATAAAAAAAAATACCCAGCACATACATCTGATTAGTGATTAGTTCAGATATGAGTGTACTACCGACGGCATTATTGGCTAGCACATATGCTCGAGGCATGACACGCGAGTTTGCAATTTCATTTTTGCTGAAAATAGCAAGCACCGGGTTCCCAAGGTTTCTAAGACTGTGTAAGTCGGCTAATGCGGAAACATATAGGTGAAAATTTCAATGACATCTGTATAATCCCGCCCTTATTCAGCCTCAAGATTGAGACTAAAGCAGAGCAGCTGATGGCCTCGGAAAAAACACAAGGTACACTGCGCTATTGCTCCGGTTAGCACAGTAAGGGGAAATTGCTCTGGAGGTTGCTCTTACCATTAATTCCTAAGCACGGTAAGCATGGCAGTAATTGTTCTAATAGAGATAATTTGTGAACTTGACTGCCAAAAAATTCGCTACTATGACGCCACTGGCACTGTTGGCAGACCTAGCAGAAGTAGTAGTTGTGTTTGAAGTTGTTGAAGAGTATGTGTATTTTGAAATATTTGGGGCTTGTGACAATGACATTCCCCGTGAAAAAGCGTACTGTAGCTGTGTATAGACTTTATACGTTTCCTAGCCTCTCTCATAATATTGTAAGATTTTCATGCATAAGACTCAAACATCTTGAGGCTAAAAGGGGCCGAAAGACAACATAAGAGTGGATTCATATTTTAACACATTATCACATAATCGGATGAGTAGAAACGACATGAGTGAATTGGTGAGTAGGTGAGTGTGAGCTATCCCAAGCAAGGATGGGAAAAAATCATTGATTTATTGCGTATCCCTCACTCACATCCACGCACAATCTGATGCGAGTGTGCTTCTCCCCCAGCCAAGCAAAATCTTTCCACTTTCATTGCCCATTCTTTCTAATCGCCGAGCACTGGGCGACGCAAGCAACGACGGCCGAATGAATCACTACCGAATCTGAGTGCCGAAGGCGAACGAACCAAGATTAAACGAATGTTTGCGTTCTGAGTCGGGTGCGACAGCATTCATGTTGGAACGTTCATTTAGCGTTCAGTGGAAGCATTCAGTACTGGAAATTGAATCAGTGAGCGCGTTTTGATTCAATCAGCTGAATGCCACTCGGTAGTTGAGAGAGCGAACGTTCTTTCCGTTGTACACCGATGCAAGCTGATTCGTTTCGCACTCTATTTTTTTTCTCTCCGGATTCGCTTCGGTGGCGTCGGTTGCGAGCTGTTCGTGTTGCGTTCGTTCTTAGTGCGCCGTGCTCTCACTCAGTATTGGGTTGTGGGCGTTCTTTTTGCTATTTTACATCGCCGGCATTCGGGTGAGCGAATGAGTTTTCCCATGCTTGATCCCAAGATTGAGTGAGTTCGTGAGTCAGTTTAGAGTTTAGAGCAGATAACTCAATCAAAATTGAAGCTTAGGGCAGAGAGCTTCCCGTGAATTTTAGTGTATTAGTAACAGAATTAGTGAAGTGGTGAGTAGGTGTTTAAGAATTAGTGAGTAAATGGGATAGTGAGTCAGTGTGTGGGGCAGTGAGTAAGTGACTTGGGGTGTTATATATCTGTTCCGTAAGTATAAGTGTACTAGTGAGTGAATTAGTGAGTTAGTAAGTAAGTTATTGGGGAAGTAAATGAGAGAGTTTGTGAATAAGTCAGTAAATTTATAAATGAGAGTAAGTGAACCTGTTAGTGAGTAAATAAGTGTTAGAGAGTAAGTGAGGAATAGAGTGAGTTAGTGAGTAGTATAGTTAGTTGTGAATGCACGGTGTGTTGTGTAGAACGACATCATAATAAAAAAATAAGTAAGTCTGAAATTTTGCCCAATGATGCTTTGGGCCATTCCCTTCGATTTGCTGGGTCGGTGGAAATCATCCATCGGGGGGTCTAGAACAACAATTTTTTTTGAAGGTTTTTTATGCAAAAACTGTTAAAAGCGCATATTGTAAATTTTTGCATTTCCTACAAATAGTCACAACTTTTTTGTCTTTGAAGATAGAACCATAAAAATTTCAGGCGTTTCAAAGTAGTATGCGTAGATGACTGTGTGAAAATTTCATTGAAATATGTTGAATGGTTTTCAAATAATACCAAAACTATCAAACGCATTCTAAAATACTAAGCTTAGTAGCAAAAGTCCAACGAAATATCTATATATTTTTTATATAACAATACAAGAAAAATATTTAATTCTAAGCACCTTGAGTCATTATGATGGCAGTACTGTGAAAACTTGTTTTTCAAATGATGAACAGATACATAGTCAAATACATGAAAGGAAAACACACACACTGCCATTATGAAGCTTTTCAATAAGTATTAATTATTTATTTCAAGAACGTGGTTTTGCGTATACATGTTCACAAGTACAAGTATGCCTGTATTACGAATCCTATAATAAACTCAATTATTATGATTGCTGAGCATGTCGGCCTTCCCCGAAAAAATATTTAAATGTTTATTGGTAAGCCAAGAAAAGCGCTCGAGGATTGGGAAACATATCTGTTTTGAGGAAAAAGTACAGAAACTAAATTATTTTGAAACTAATGTTTACAAGCTTAAAATTAAATAGTATTTCACCTTAATCAAACAATAAAAACAAGTTAACTCTGTTAAATACCTCATAATAACATTGAAGTTGTGGGTATGAGTCTATATTAAAACACTCTCTTGATTGAAGAAAACAATAAAGAGAACTGAATTCAAAACAAAATTCAGTTGGGTAATAAGGGCAACTTTACGATACTAAACATAGTTTCCGGATTATTCCACGATATTTGACATAGCTGTTAGACCTAAACTTAAGTTTGTCTTTGAATTTAATAGCAATATGTTGTTTATTGCTTATACCACCATTTATTAACAAATAACTGATAATAAGCACGGAAAGAATAGTTGAAAGAACGGAGTACTTATTGAAAATGTTTCTACATTAAGCATGAAAATTGGCTGTTCAGCATAAAGCCTAGGAAAAACAATTTGATAACAATGACTTAAATATTCTTATCGATTTGTATATGATGTTTAAAAAATATTTTCTGTGTAATTCAAAACCTCCAAGCATGAGGAAGAGTGATTGATCATTGTTATGGCGTTGTTTACTAGTAGGATATTTTCTACATAAAACTATATGTTTCGAAAAAATAACAAACATTTGTTTTTTCAAATCCAAATTATTGGGCCACTCTCCTCTAAAGCCTTTCGCTTGCAATTTGATATTTAGATAAGACCTGATTCATTAAAAATTGGAAAAAATAAACATGTATACGCAAAACCACGTTCTTGAAATAAATAATTGATACTTTAGTGGAAAGCTACATAATGGCAGTGTGTGTGTTTTCCTTTCATGTATTTGACTATGTATCTGTTCATCATTCGAAAAACAAGTTTTCACAATACTGCCATCATAATGACTCAAGGTGCTTAGAATTAAATATTTTTCTTGTATCTATATATATAAAAATGAGTTTCTAGCTTCTTTGAGGCAACAAAACACACAAACGGCTGAACCGATCAGGATGGCTCTTGCACGGTTCGATTCGTATTCATGGTGGCTGTGTTTATATGTATAAAAAGTTACGAAAATCAACTCAAAAAGTTGGAAAATTGATAAAGTACTGATTTTCGTGAGCTGGGAAGGAAATCAACAAGATTGAAATGAAACCAATCTAGAGTGCGGTGACGTTATGACCTCAACAGTTGTCAAACCACCACAGCTTGGCAAGACAAAGTTTGCCGGGACAGCTAGTTATTATATAAAAAATATATAGATATTTTGTTGGACTTTTGCTAATAAGCTTAGTATTTTAGAATGCGTTTAATAGTTTTGGTATTATTTGAAAACCATTCAACATATTTCAATGAAATTTTCACACAGTCATCTACGCATACTACTTCGAAACGCCTGAAATTTTTATGGTTCTATCTTCAAAGACAAAAAAGTTGTGACTATTTGTAGGAGATGCAAAAATTTACAATATGCGCTATTAACAGTTTTTGCATAAAAAACCTTCAAAAAAAATTTTTGTTCTAGACCCCCCGATGGATGATTTCCACCGAACCCGCAAATTGAAGGGAATGGCCCAAAGTATCATTGGGCAAAATTTCAGACTTTCTTATTTTTTTTGTTTTAAAGTTCCTCTATAAACACACCGTGAATGATTTAGTGAATTGATGAGTGACGTAGTGATCTCATATCAGGTATGAGGTATCATTAGGTCGGCTCCAGAGGCACGTTTTCCTCCATTATGGAAACGTTTGCCATAACTATGAGCACAATTATTATTATTATTTTTTTTATTAATCCTTAACCTCAAAACAGCCGCGAGTACGTCGGCTTCCCAAACGAACATAGTATTAAGACAGTAATAAATTAAAAAATGTAAAATCAATATAAAAACAAATGATTTCGGCTTAGTTATGCCCATGTGGCACCCGAGCCTTCCAAATAAACGAATAATAAAAAAAAAACTATGAACACGAGCCTATTCATCATCTAATTGGGGGGGGGGGGGGGGGGGTTGGTGGGGGTGTGGTTAAATTAACAGGTGCTCGGCAATGAACACAAGTAATTTAAGCGAAGCACTGTACTGTACTTTGCACGCAGCAGAGAAACGGGGCTTCGTATTGAAAGGAATAACACTGAATTACATATAATTTGAACTTCACCAGATCAAAGATTCATTCAAGAATACCTCTTGCGGTCCTCACATGCCACAAAGAACAAGATTCTTTTAAAGCCATAGTCATGATATACCACAATGAAGAACCACAACGAAACCCTCTTGAAGTACTAATGGAAGTGTGTTATACATGAAAACTAGGCTCAACCAAATAAGTGCAGATTTCCTAGTCTGTTTGAGCGGAGATTCCGGAATACGCATAGTTTGCGAAGGAACACTCAAATATGCCAAGAAGATCAAATGGAGACTTCCCTTCGTATGAACTGTAATATCTAAGTATTTCATAAAAATGAAGCGTCTCAAACTAATTCTGGCAACACTGCCAGAAATCAGCAGAAAGATACTGAAAACAACATGCAACAACTTGCTTGAAAGCATTTATAAGGAAAAGTTAACCATTTCATGTATGTATAATGAGAGAAGCGAAAGTGGGTTCACAAGGTATCATTTACAAAAGTTACCATGTGATGAAGCGAGTAAATGATTTAATGAGTGAGTAATGTGGTCACTGCGTTAGTAAGAGAGTGATTGAGCTGGTTAGTAAGTAATGTGGTGAGTTAATGAGTGAGTGATGTAGTAGGTTGATATTTTGAATGGTGAGTGAGTTTATAAGCAAGTGAGTAAGTGAGCGAGTGAACGAATGATAGAGTGAATTAGTGAGTAAGTGACCATGTTAGTCAATGAATGTGTGAGTAAATGAGTGAGTAATTGAATGACTTAATGGGTGATAAAGTAAGTTATTAAGTTCTTGAGTTAGTTAGTGATTGATGCAGTGAGTAAACAAGCTAAAGAGTGAGTGAGCTGGTAAGTGAACGAGCCCATAAGTGAAAAAGTGAGTGAATGTATGAGTAAATGAGGGAGTCAATGAGTGAATTAGTGAATAAGCTTATGTGTGCATGATTCATAATGATGAGCACCAATGATAAGTAATGAGTATGCCATCTGTAATTAAACAATTTTACGAATAAGATTGATGGATAGGCGATGTAGTAACAGGGCAAAACTCCCCATGGTAACCAATGCAATATTTCAATAGCTAGCATAACTTGGATAAAAGTGTTAAAACCTAACGAGTAAATGTACATTTCGTAAACGACAGTGAAATGGTGCAGCATAAAAACAGTGTCTGTTGCTATCGGATGACAGTGTTCATCCGTACAAACGCGACTTCAGTGGCTGACAATGACAACATTGTGTTGGTTGGCATGGAGACATCATTTCTGTGGCTTAAACACATGGGTTCTAAATTGTCTACCATTCTCAGCACTTTGGATTCCTGATTTTTGCTACATCGCTTCATTACTGGCTACATCAAAGGCTACGTAAAGAACGTTGCCCGTATGATCCCTGGCTGTTGCAGCCATTGCGAATAACGCTTGAATGTTCGAGATGAAAGTCTTAAATTATCTTTTTATGTACTGATACGTAAGCCACAACTGCATTGTTTGGAATAAGACCAAATCACATAAAGCAAATGCCTCTATGTTATTCATAATTTTGCACTATTAGTGGTCCCTCACTGGCGGTGCACACAGAACGAGCCATCGTTCTGTGCAAATGCAAGAGAAAAGCACGTTCTCCATGGTAAAGTTCATTAATTTTGAAATACACGGTCATTTCTGGTAGCTTGCGTGCATCTAGCTGCACACCATAGGCAAAACCGTGCAGCAATTTCCAAACTGCATGACCTCACTGCTCACTCACTCACTCACTCGTTCACTCCCACATGAATATGAAATTTAATTTTGAATTTTACCCATGATGCGACCGCATTTCCGCATTCCTTCCGAGTTAGCATTTGGCAGCGTGACTCTGACATGTGTGTGTCGGTCGGTTCGTAATTGTACCCCACTGGATCGTGAAGCAAATTACTGCTATGCGTACGTAGCATTTTGGCCTGCATGATGTTTAATAATTGCAATCGTAGACAACTTCCTCCAAATAGGAGTGCACGACCGGCGGCGACGGAACGGGGATTCTGGGTTATCCCAGAGAACAGTTGGAAGCTATAATCCTCTTATAATATCCTCGATACAAACTACTGCCATAAATTAACCGAAAACTTAAGCAGTAAATGAGAGTGGTCTCTATCTGGAAATTTATTCTCGAGTAATTAATCTTTCGATAAAATCTGTGCCCCGCATCCCATCCCCATGGGGATTCCTCGCTCATCGAAGCAGGCCATTTGGGAAAAGTTGCCTCCGATACGCTAGATCTCTGCACCGCACCGCACCGCACCGCACGACACGACACATGGCAACGTATAAATTTTCTTGGCTGGCTCTGCGAGCTGGTTGGGTTGCTTTGGTACCTAGTGGAAGAAAGCACTGACGCTGCCATAAGCTTCTAATTTGAAGAACTGTTTCCTCGTCTAATTGCTCTAATAGATTTATCGATGGAAAAGCCGATTCGAGGAAGCCGAACAGCTGTTAGCTTAAACGGTCTTTTAGTGTGAGTATACTTATATACAAATTTGACATCTTTCACCTCAAACATCTAATGTTTATGCTTTTTTGTTATTTTTATCAATCTCATTGGTTTACGGTGTAACCTACTGCTAAAAATATAAACATTATAAATATTTTTTGTTAAACTCTTCATAACAACAAATCGAACAATAATGTCGTCTATTTCTATATTTCTCTTTCGACACTAAGCCACATTTCCGTTCCAAGTTTTAAACCATATACGAATATCTTCTACCCGACTAGATGGGGAAAAACAAAATAATTACAGGTTGTGTTATTTTGTTACAATGATTTTTGTAACAACGGCTGTTAAAAAACATGTACCGTTAGTAGTAAAATAACAAATATTCTAACAAAACTCGTTCCAATTTAAACAAAAACATATCAAGTTGAGATATAATCATAATAAGATTATATCAAATTTTGGTAGACTAAACATGCGAAATCATAACAAAATTTTAACAAGTTCTGCTATATATTTCAGATCAAAATTTATTACAAGTTTTGTTATAAATCTCTTGGCTCGACTGACCAAAAAAACGAAAATAATCAATCTTTTTTCGCGACAACACAAAAAATCTTGGAAATACTGACAGTTTTGTTACAAAAAATATAACAAAGATGGCAATAAACGCGTTACGAGAAAAATGTAAGATGCATTTATATGATAATGCATAATATAACAAATGTTGTTGTACATCTGTTTGAATACATAAAACAAGCTTTGTTATAATTTTATTACTTAAATAATATAATTTTGTTATGATTATTGACATGAAAAAAATTCCGCGAGATGTTACTGCTGTTGAAATTAAATAAACAATGTTATTATACGTCCTTATTTTACGTCCACTATCGAGGGAGGGGCGTAAACCAAATTGGACGTAAAAAAATCAGAGCACTTACCAATTTCCATTGAAATGCACATACTAGATACTAGTTTATTTTCACCATGTGTTTGGCAAAGTTTGAGTACTTACCAAGGGCTATCACGTGCGGCCATTCACTATTTAGAATTATGACCGCAGATGGCAACACCGATCGATCTACATAAGACCGTCCATTAACTGGGGGTGTTGCCAGTTCACAAGTAAAGTTTCAGCTTCTCTATCACGGGATCGAAAGCAGATAGAAATGTGTCGTCTTCGACAAATTTGTTCAGATAGACAAGACTATTCTGGTGATTCGCCAATTATTTGGTGTTTTTGCCACTAGGTGGCGCTTGTTATAAAGTAAAGTTCTAGACTTCTCTATCTTGAGATCCAAAGCAGGTAGAAATGTGTAGTCTTCGACAATTTGTTCAGAAAGACAAGAATATTCTGGTCTATATTTGAACTACTAGTACCTAGCCGTTCAAACCCAGGACGTTAGGCAAAGGGGTCGTCGTTGTGATTGTGTTGTTCAATAATGGCCCTCTGTTAATTTTCAACTTCTATTCAATTTCTCTCGTCGCACACTTGCGATTCTATCCACCTTTTCTTTCATTACTTTCGTTACTCCCTCCTTCTTTGAGTAGTATTACGTTCACCGAGAAAAGCCAATAAAATTCAATTATCATAAAGTCATGCGGTGATTAAACCTAGAAAGTAATGTGTAACAATGTACTGTTCATGGGGTGCATTGTCGAACATTCGGATCACCTTTCTTACACCATATCAGAGATATTGAGCTAAATTTGAATTGGTATGGCCAGTGTTGCCATCAATAATATATTTTTTATGTCGCAATGTGTAATATTGAACTGCACTTGAGGTGCACTATAACATTGTCGAGCATTCGAATCACCTTCCTCACACCATATCAGAGATATTGAGCTAAATTTTAATTTATATGACCAGTGTTGCCAGCAACAATATATTTTTTTGTGTCCCAACGTGGAACAATGTACTGCACTTGAGGTGCACTATAACATTTTTTTTGCCATAGTAGCTGACAACACTCGTCAGAGTGAGTTTTTGGAGGCAAAGTGTACAGGCCGCGTTTTCATTCGGTCGTCGTCGTCTATTTGACTGCTCATCTTCGTACGGGGTGATTTAGTGAGTTTTTGGTGGCAAAGTGTACAGGCCGCGTTTTCATTCGGTCGTCGTCGTCTATTTGACTGCTCATCTTCGTACGGGGTGATTTAGTGAGTTTTTGGTGGCAAAGTGTACAGGCCGCGTTTTCATTCGGTCGTCGTCGTCTATTTGACTGCTCATCTTCGTACGGGGTGATTTAGTGAGTTTTTGGTGGCAAAGTGTACAGGCCGCGTTTTCATTCGGTCGTCGTCGTCGTCTATTTGACTGCTCATCGTACGGGGCGATTTATGATACGATAAATGCAACAAACAACATTTTTTGCGATTTTAGTCAACAAACATTGAAATGTTCGTCACGTCAAGTGTCGGCCCAAGTGCCAAAGCCACGTTGGTTCAAATCACTTTATTTTCTCTTTCGTTAATTTTCGCACTTCGAAAACTATCTGAATGGTTCGTCATCTTCGATGTCGGCATGTGTTTTGTTTTAGTCCAAATGAAAATAAGTGGTTTGATATTAATAGGGTTGCATGAATCACTCCACTTACCAAAGTGAACTCATATCATGCGCCCTTTCCCCTCCCCACTAACAAAAAGTCCTTCCCATGACAGACGTGGAGACGCAGAGGTGATCTCGGTCTTTAGTAAGCAACGCACGTCATAATAACATTCCTTTCCTTCCTCGATGACCGTAAGGACGTGGCCGGCGCCGTTATTGACCTAATAAAGTTTGGAATTCTCGAAGATGCACATTGAGGACGGTAAGCTACTCCCAAGCTCCGTCTGTTGGTTCCTTGTGCAACTTCGATTGTTCTGGTCAATCACGGAGTAGCAACTACGAATAGTACGGTCATCTATGCTCATGCTCATGCTCATGCTCATAGTAGCTGACAACACTCGTCATGTGGATTTACATATAGCTCAATAGCATACACTGAAATAAATGTTGTTGTAGTTCCTACCGAAAACATGGCAAAGTTAAGAACTGCACCAGCAATTTCCAACCGAATGCAAAATTCTGTTAATTGTACTGAAACATTGTCAATATTTCCATGCGTGCGGTACCGTTGACTGATCATATTCTTGAAGCTACTTTTTGGCATTGAAATTTCGACCAAGTCGACTTGAATGCTGTGCGTCTTGGATAAACATGGTCAAAAAAACAACGTCAAAATAGTATCATCAACAATGTTTTCAGTCAACGGTACCGCACGCATGGCAATATTGACAATAGAGCTTGCTGAAGGTTAATCTAGATGACTACCTGATATTGTTTTACGTTACTTCAAACTACAATGAACATGAACACCATCCCAATTGTAGTGAATTATATTGTAATCACATTTTTATTTACAGTTCAGCAGCGTTGCCAGCTTAAAAAAACTTCGTTTTTTTTTTCTACGCAATATGAACAGCTTTTGACGTCTACTTAAGTTATGCAGAAGAGTCTTCCATATTGAATACATTCATATGTATATATGTATTCAGCAATATATGATTCAAATTGAACAGTGTTGCCATCTATCATAAGAAATAATGACATCAGAAGCTATTACTGGTTGGCCTTCGTTGTCCTTTCGAACATTACATGTGTATATTAAGAAAACTTTTAAAGGTTTACAGCAATGATTGAAATGGACGTTTATATAAGTTTTGGATGTAAAAAAGTGGACGTAAATCAATTCAGCATCTTTATGGCGAGTAGGATTTATAAGCGCAATTTTATCAGCCAACAAGCAAAAGACGTAAGCTTACAATGAATTACAAACAATAATCTATTCTCTTCATGGGTGTAGCCAGAAGGGGGAAGTGGAACCGTCTCCCTCCTGGCTGTCATATTATTTCTTTAAAATCGAACCAACTCAAACTTATCAATATTGCAGAATTCCAGAAAAAAATATCTGGAATACTTTGATTTTTAATAATTAAGGACTATATTCATTATTATCATGTTTTTGCCTTTCTCGTACAATAAGTGTACTGGAAAGGCTATATGTTCACTCCAAAAATGACTTTTTGATAGAAGGCCCGGAGGGTCGAGTCACATATACCTATCGACTCAGCTCGACGAATTGAGGTGATGTCTGTGTGTGTGTATGTGTGTGTGTGTGTGTATGTGTGTGCGTGTGTGTGTATGTGTGTATGTGTGTGTACAAAAAACTCACATCACTTTTTGGCAGTAAACCTCAACCGATTTTAATGACCGACGGTTCATTCGACGCGGCATATAGTCCCATTGTTTCCTATTGAAAATGGTTCGGATCGGTCCAGCCGTTCCGGAGTTACGACCATTTAGGTGTTCCGGATCGGTACCCCTGGAAGGGGCAAGACATGGAAATGCAACAAACCCATGCATGCGGCATATCAAACCACGGCATTTTCGATAATCTGATGAACGGTAAGCAGGAAAATAGTCTCAGACCATATCAGAACCGGTAGTGTTCCGGAACCGGTTCCGGATGTCCCGCCGGAAGTTTCCAAATATAAAAGAGAATTAAAACCATGCATGCGACACATCAAACAGCGGCATTTTCGGTAACCTGATGAACGGTTAGCAGGAAAATGATATCAGATCATATCTGAACCAGTAGTGTTCCGGAACCGGTTCCGGATGTCCCGTCGGAAGTGGCCAATTATAAAAGAGAACCAAACCCATGCATGCGACACATCAAACAGCGGCATTTCCGATAACCTGATGAACGGTAAGCAGGAAAATAGTCTCAGACCATATCAGAACCGGTAGTGTTCCGCAACCGGTTCCGGATGTCCCGCAAACGCAAACGGATGAATGCAAACTTTTAAAGGAGAGTTGGAGGATCATAAATGGTGAAAAAAAATGTGTAGGCATATGATCCAATCTCAACCGTTACGTAGTAATTGCACTTTGCATATTTTTGACTTTGCTTGCCTCAAACTGGCTATAACTTGAAAATAGTCAAACTTATCGCAGCTGCAAACCTGTTACCGCTCAACAGCACAATTGTGCTGTCACGAAAGGGATATAAAACTGAACCAACGCATCATGCGACACATAAAACTGCGGCGATTTTTGTAACCTTTAGCATGGTTTACGAATTTTATGCAGATTGAACACTGGAGACCAGAAACTTCACGATTTCGGTCCAAAATTCAAGATGGCAGCTCCATATTCAAGATGGCGGCTGTTTAATGGAGTCTCAGGCTCTAAAACTATGCAAAATCGATATATTTGGTATGAGGAAGATATCCGGAGTTTAAAAATGGCGACCACAATATCCAAGATGGCGGTCTAATATCCAAGATGATGCCTCCAAATTCAAGAAGGCGAATGTTTAATGGAGTTTAAGGACCTGATACCATGCACTATGGGTATATTTGATATGGGAAAGAAGTCTAGAAGTCATGCAACTTTTACTTGAGTCAAAACATTTATTCATTTTGACTAAAATATTACAAACTAGCTGTCCCGGCAAACTTTGTCTTGCCAAGCTGTGGTGGTTTGACAGCTGTTGGATTCACTGCAGCACGGCACTCTAGATCGGTTTTTATTGCGATCGTGATGATTTTCTTCCCAGTTCATAAAAAAATCAGATTTTTATCAATTTTCTTACTTTTCTAGTTTATTTTCATAACTTTTTATACATATAAACACAGCCACCATGAATACGAATCGAACAGTGCAAGAATCATGCTGATCGGTTCACCCGTTCGTGAGTTTTGTTGCCTCAAAGGTTCATCAAACTCATTTTTATATATATATAGATGTCGACACCGAAGATGACGAACCATTCAAATTTTTGTGTAAATGCAAAAAATGAATGAAAAATATTTATTATCAACTGAATGTGCATTGAAAACTAGCGCCGACACATGACGTGACGAACTTTTCAATATTTGTTAGATAAATACACAAAAACCAGAGCAGAATTGTATAAATTCTTTAGCATTAATTATTATGATAAAATGGAACGAGCTCACCAATAAACATCCTTCGAAGTGTCCAGTGCGTATGTGCTGCAGCATCTTCCACTAACTGGCCTCTTCTTCGAAATCACACTGAATCGCTACAACTATACACGGGTACGA
This sequence comes from Aedes albopictus, assembly GCF_035046485.1. Taxonomy (NCBI): domain Eukaryota; kingdom Metazoa; phylum Arthropoda; class Insecta; order Diptera; family Culicidae; genus Aedes; species Aedes albopictus. The sequence goes on from NC_085136.1 coordinate 11,469,797, forward strand.
CGATGTGCACATTCAAATTGACGACGACGACGACGACGCGGCCGGCCCGAATGAAAAAAGCGGTCTCTTCACTTTGCCGCCAAAATCACACTAAACCGTCCCGTACGAAGATAAGCACAGTCAAATCGGCGACGACGACGACGCGGCCGGCCCGAATGAAAAAAAGCGGTCTCTTCACTTGGCCGCCAAAATCACACTCATATGGGTATATTTGATATGCGGAAAAAAAATCTGGACTCCAAAAATGACAGTATCCAAGATGGTGGTCTAAAATCTAAGATGACAACTCAAAACTCAAAATGACTTCTGTTTAATGAAGTTTTAGGCTCTAAAACATGCAATATGAGTGTATCTGGTATGGGGAAGAAGTCTGGAGTCCAAAAATAGCGACCAGAATTTTCAAGCTGATGGACTTAAATCCTAGATGGCGGCTCAAAATTCAAGATTGCGGCTGTTTTTTAATAGTTTAAGGCTCAAAAATCAAAAACCAGATAAACGATATGATCTCTGATGCCATGAAATGGATTTCTGTTAAACGTATGAAAGTGCGATATTCATCAACATGTCACTTGAGTTGTGTTGAAATGTGTTCTCGAAGGCGTGAGAAAGGCGCCATCACCGCTAGGTGGATTAATTAGGGTTTTTTTTTCTATCAAAAACTACAAGAAAATTCGTCAAATATTTCTCTAAGTACATCACTTCAATCTTTTCATATAATTTTATCAAATACCAAGCTTGGTAGGAGAAGAGAAGGACTTTCTAGAATCATATGCTGCAAAAGAGTATTTAATTCAAACAAACTTTATACTAAGAGCAAAAATCTGGGATCCCTTAATGAATTACGTCAGGGACACCTTCAGAAATATCTCCAGATATTTCTTCGGGAACTTCTCAGGAATCTCTAGGGATTTCTCCTTCGTGAATTCGTCCACGGTAGTCTTGCGGAGTTCCGAAAGTGATTGTTTCTTAGCTTGTCCCAAGAATTGCTCTTGGGACTCTCCCACGATTCCTTCAGATTTTTTTTTGCAGATACTTCTGCAAGGATGCATCGACGAATTGCTCGCGGAATTTCCCCACAGCTTTCTCCAGAGATTTCACCAAGAATTCCTCTAGTGATTTCGCCAGAAATTCATCCGAGAATTGGTTCTGGGATATCTTTAGAGGTTGTATCTATTCCCCCATTGATTGTTCCAGTGCTCTTTTCTTGCATTCCTTCAGGATTATCTCCCATAGGAATTTCATCAGAGTTCCTTTTAGGTATTTCTGCTGGTATTATTTCAAAGGTTTCTTCAGGAATTTCTCCATGTATTTCTTTAAGAATTCCGCTAGAGATTATTCCAATAATTCTATCTGGAATTATTCGAAATATTTCTGCAGGAATTTCTTCCAGGAATTCTTTCAGGAAATTTAACCAGAGATTATTGAAAAATTAATCCAGGAATTACTTATAAATGTTGTACAAAAATTACTTAGGGGACCATCCATGAATTCCTTCAATAATTCGTTCTTAAATTACTGCTGACATGGATTCCTTCAGGTTTTTTTTTAAATGGATTCCTACAGAAACTCTTACATGAATTCGTTAAGAAAGCTCTCCTGGAATTTCCCAAAAAAATCCCTCATGGGATTGCGTCCCGGATTCCTCATGGGTTTTTTTGAGTGTTTTTTTTTCAACAATTCTATGGATTCATGCAGGAATTCTTCGGGGGTTTGCTCTAAAAAATCATCCCAGGATTTCTCCGGTAATTTCTGGAGGGATTCCTCCAAGAATTCCTCTTGGATTCCCTTCATAGATTATTTCAGAAATACTTTCACCAACTCCTACACGGATTCCTGCAGGAATTGCTCCAGAGATTATTCCTCCAAACATTTCTCCAGGGGTTGTTTCAGAAATTCCTCCATGAAGTATTTCAGTGATCCTTGAAGACAGCCATCCAGAATTCCTCCAAGATTTCCGCATAGAATTTCTCTAAAGAATCCTCCACGAATTCCTAAAGGCATGCTCCGGGCATACCTCCAGGAATTCCTCCAAGCATTCCTCCCCGGGGTTTCATGAAGTGTTCCTCCGGGAGTAGTTCCATTTCTATAGAGATTCCTCTAAGGATTCCACTAGGCGTTCCTCCAGGCATTCCCTTACGGAATTCCTTCAGGATTTCATCCAGAAACTCCTCCAGAAATTCATTCAAGAATTCCTCCAGGAATCGCCCCAGGTATACCTTCAGAATTTTCTCCAGGAATAGATCCAAAAATTCCTCCACAAATTCTTTCAGAAATTTGCTCTAGAAATTTCACCAGGAAGTCCTCCAGGAATTCATCCAGGAATTCCTTCAGATATTCCTCCAGGAATTCCTTTTGGAATTTTATTTTTGAACTCTGCCAGAGAACTCTGCCTCCAGAGATTCTTCCAAGAATTCCTCCAGAGGAATTCCTACTTGAATACATGCAGGGATCCTCCTGGGATTCCTATAGGAATTTATCTAAGCTTTCCCCATGAAATTCCTCCAAGCATTCCTCCAAGGATTCCTTCAGAAATTCCTCAAAGGATTTCTCTAATGATTTCTCCAAAGATTTCTCCAAGCATTCTTCCAGCATTTCATCCGGGAATTTCTACAGGGACTCCTCCAAGAATTTCTCTAAGAATACCATCAGGAATTACCTCAGAAATTGATCCAGGAATTCCTCCAGGACTTCCTTCTGAAATTCCTACTGTAATTCCTCCAGGAATTTCTCCAGGATATCCTTCGGGGATTCCGTCAGAAACTCTCCGATAAATTTCTTCACGAGTTTCTCCAGGCATTTTTCCAGGGATTCCGCAAAGGATTGTTCAAGGAACTTATTCAGGACTTTCTCCTCTAGGGGTTCCCCTGAGATTCCTCATAAATTCGTCTAAGAATACCTCCAGCATTCCTCCAAGAAATGCTTCATTCATTTTTCCAGGAATTCCTCCTCAGATTTTTCCATGAATTGCTTAAGGGATTCCCACCAGGTTTTCTCCAGAAATTGCTCCAAGGATTTCCCCAGGAGCTCTTCCAGAAATTCCTCCAACGATTGCGCCAGGATTTTTTCTAGAAGTTCCTCCAGGCATTCCTCCAAAGGTTCTTCCATGAATTGCTTCAGTGAGTCCTCCAGCAATTCCTTCGAATGTTCCTCCAGGAATTCCTTCAATGATTCCTCCAGAACTCTCCACTGGGATTCTATCCAGAATTTTTCTAGGTATTGTTTCAGAAATTCTTCCAGGAATATCTCCGGGAATTCTTTGAGGGTTCCTCCAGGGTTCTCTCCCAGCAGAAGTTCCCTCTGGAATTATTCCAGGAACTTCTCCAAGGGTTTCTCCAGGATTTCCACCAGGGATTGTTCTGGGATTTTTTTCCAGAGATTTCTCCCAGAATTCCTCTAAAGAATCCTCCAGGGATTCCTCCAGGAACTCTTCCAGGGATTGCTCCAGAATTTCATTCCTCTAACGATTGTTGCTCGCCCAACTTCTACCCCCCCCCCTCCCTTACCGAAAAGTTGGCTACGTCTTTGGTTCTTGTGTGGCACTGAATCTGCATTGTTATTCGACTAGACTTCCATTGCACATGGTCTGCCAAATGCACATCAAGCAATCTAGTAGGCGCGCAGACTGTCGTCGTGTCACTACTTCGCGAACGGCAAAAGTGTAAACACAAGTTGCTTCCTGGGGGCACCCACTTGTCCACAATAATTCCAAGCTCCACAGTTCCCTTCAAAGAAATCGAACGCCCCGAATCCACCGGCACGTGACTGATCTTTTATCATCTCATCAAATGTCACCTCGCGACAACTTGATATCTCCACCGCTCCTTGTCCTTATCAGTATTCGTGATTGCTTTGATCACAGCTCGTGACAGTCTCTTCCAGAGCAGTGCAAATATCGACAACGCCACCCCCTCGTAGGTACAAGAAGAAAGAAAATACAAAACCATGTCTGAAACCCCAAACACTCCTCGTCGGAAGACGCTGCTGCTGCTACTGTCTTTCAATTGTCATCGAAACCACTTGATAATGGATCACGTTCCACTTCACAGCTTCCGGGGTTTCTTTAATCCCTTCTCCAGCGTCAGCGCAGCAGCCACTCACTTGCTGCTACCTTTGACAGCATGATTTCGATCCTTGTCCTCGCGTGTGTATGCAAACAAACCTTACTCGCATAGATGGATGGAGCGCAATCCTAGTAGTCATATATCTAACAATAACAAACGGTTACTGCGACAAAAAGAACCGACCGTTCAAAAGGGGTTCCGTTCCGTGTGTGTATTGTGAACGACTGTTTACCCAAATACACCGAGAACCCTCCCGCGCGCAACGGAAGAGCTACACCGAATCAGCCGGTCGGAGCGAGCGAGCCCCTCTCCCGAGGGACCAATACGTCTCTGCGACTGACTGAGGCAAAAGAATGACTGCTGTGCATACAGTAGTCTACCGAACCGACTGACTGTTGGTTGTGACTTTTGACCAACTGTGCAACCTCCTCCACCATGCCATGGCGCTGAGCTTGCTTTTGACAGTTTTTTTTTGTCGGTTATTCTGTTGTGTTCCTTTATTCCAAGGACGACTCGATTCGATTGTTGTTTCGATTACACATGGAAAAGGGAACGACACTTGACTCGACAATTACAGTTCGCTGGCTGGCTGGCTGGTTGGTTTGTTAGTTGGGTTCCTTTTGTCGTTTCTGTTCCGAGTGAACCTACATTTACCTAAACCATCATCATCCGCATACCGCATGGCCCAGTGTCAGCAAACAATTGAATGCCGTTCAATCGACGCCCGCCACCCACCAGTATTTGGCTCTTTGAGTTTTAAGCGAGAGGGAAAATTCCCAACGCGGGACATTCTTTTGTTGGGTTTGGATTGCTTTTTGACTGTGCGGAAACGGAAGTCGGTAGCTTTGGAGTAGGCGCTCCCAATTGTTCATCAGTGGGTATTGTTTCTGCTTTTCGCGTAGTTCATGGCTGATGCAGTGGGTTGGTACAATTTGCGGCATAATCAGGGTTTCTATTATTGTGGTTTGGTTTCTTCATTCTGGAATCAAATCATCAAATTAGTCTGCCAGAGCTTCTAAGGAAGGTCACTCAGGTTTCAGGTTCAGACAAGTTGTGTAAACCAAATTTTATGTTGTCACTCCAATAAACAAATATCCTGCATTAATTTCGCGCCCCATTTAGCACTTCAATAGCTCCATCCGGATTCACCAGCGTGGATGTGATTTGTTTTTCTGATCCGGATGACCCTCGCGCTGTTTTATAATCCCCACGCAGACCTTCCGACCCAAAACTACAGGATGAACAACGCAGTAACAATGACGGTGTGTTCCTGTCCGCATTGGCGTAACTAGGATTTTTTCCTGGAGGGGGCCCAGGGGGGGCCTGACTTGAGATGAATTTTAAGCGGGATGGGAGCCCGATATGTGAATATGCAAATCGGTATTGTAGTTTTGAGTAATCAAAATGCCTGTTTCAGATTTGTTCATAGTTTCGTAGTTTCGTAAACTATATGAGTACGAACAATTCCTCCAAGATTTTTTTTCCATAGCTTGCTTTAGTGATTCCATCTTGGCTTCTTCCAGAAATTCAATCAAGAATTCATCTAGGGATTCCACTAGACATTTTTTTGGGGATTTGTCCTGGGATATCTTTAGAGGCTCCTCCAGTAATTGTTCCAGTGATTTTTTTTTTGAAGTTTCCTTCAGGAATTTCTCCAGAGATCCTTTAGGGTATTTCTGCAGGAATTCAGAGATTTCTACATATATGCCTTCCAGAATTCCAATAGAGATTGCTCCAATAATTACATCTGGAATGATTCGAAGTATTTCTGCAGGAATGTATTCCAGAAATTCTTTTTGAAAATTTAACTTACAAATTCTTAAAAAATACTCCAAGATTTGCTTGAAAAAGTTGTACAAAAAAACCTTAAGGGATCCTAGTATTCCTTCAACAATTACTGAAGGCATTGATTTCTTAATTTTTTTTATCCAGGAATATTCCTGCAAAAATTCTTCCAGGTATTCGCTAAGAAAGCTCGCCTGAGATTCCATAAAGAGTTCCTCATGGGGTTGCTTCCGGGATTCCTCATCGGGTTTCTTCAGAAATTACTTCAAGAGTTCCTCCAGGGATTCACCGCAAATTTCTTCTGTTATTCTTTCAAAAACGAATTCCGAGATTATTTTAAACATTTTTGCAAGAACTTTTGTTGGGATTCCTGCTGGAATTAATCCAGGATTTCAGGATTTCCTCAGGAATTTCAGCGGTTTCTTCAGTATTTCCCCAGAGAATTCTTCAGAAACTTAATCCAGGAATTCTTCCTGGTATTTCGCTAGGAATTTGTCCAGAACTTGCTACACAAAATTTGTCCAGATCTTTCCAGGCATTTCTCTTGAGGTTTCTCCAGAAATTCATTCAGGGATTCCTCCAGGGATTTTTCCAAGAATTTTCCCAGGAACTCTTCCAAGAATTTCTCTAGAAATTTCTCTAAGAATTCCTCTAGGAATTTTTCAAGAGGTTTCTTCAGAAATTTCTCCTGGGAATTTCTCCGTGGACTCATCCTGGGATTTCTCCAGGAATTCATCTCGAGATTGCTCCGGAAGTTCTTCTAAAGGTCCCTCCCAGAATTCTTCTTAAAAACTCCACCAGGAACTCATCTAGAAATTTGTCTAGCGATTACTCCAGGCATTAGTCCAGGAATTTCTCCAGGGATTTCTTAAGGAATTTCTCGAGAGATTCCTCCAGGAATTGATACAGGCATGTCTCCAGGAATTTATCCAGGGATACCTCCAGGCATTCCTCCAGAAGTTCCTCCAGAGATTTCTATAGAGATTCCTCCAGGCATTCATCCAGGATTCCTTCAGAAATTACTACCACAATTTCTCCAAGAATTTAACTAGAAAATCCTCCAGGGATTCATTAAGAAATAACCCCAAGAATTCCTCCCGGAGTTTATCCAAGAAATATTCCAATAATTCTTTCTGGGATTCCTGAATGAATTCCTCCTGAGATTTCTCTAGGAATTCCTTCAAATATTTTTCAAGGGATTTTTTCCCCAGAAATTCTTTCCGGAATTTATTTAAGAATTTTTCCAGCTATTCCTCCTAGCATTCTTCCAGGATTTCATCCAGGCATTTCTCCAGGGACTCCTCCAGGAGTTCTACCACGAATTTCACCAAAACTTAGCCCAGGTGTTTCTTCAGGAATACCTCCGGGAATTTATTCAGGAATGGATCCAGGAATTCCTCCAGCAATTTCTTCGGAAATTCGTACAGCGATTCCTTCAGGAATACGTCCAGGAATTTCTCCAGAAAACCTTCCAGGGTTTCCTCCAAGAATAATTCCAAGAATTTCTTCTCCACGATTTCCTCTACACATTCCTCCAGGATTTTTTTCATGGATTCCTCCAGAAATTTCACCGATGATTCCTCCAGTAATTCTTCCAGAAATTCCTTCTGAAATTGCTCCTGTTATTCCTCCATAAATTCCTCTGGAAATTTCTCCTGGGACTCCATTGGAAATTCCTCTCAGAATTCCTCTAGGAATTTCTCTAGGAATTTCTTTAGGAATTTATTCAGAAATTTCTCCATGGATTCCTTCCAGAATTCCTCAAGAGATTCTTCCAGGAA